>NW_026126433.1:9120000-9720000 GCF_943737965.1 Phodopus roborovskii | reverse complement strand
AAGCAGATGTTCAGAAGATATACCTAATCACTTTGTCTGGATCATTACCTACTATATACATGGACCATATCATCTGTGGCATTTTATTCCATAAGCACACACAACTACCATGTCGATTACTACAAGTTGAAAAATTCTGTCTTCATTCAGCTTGTTGAGACTTAAGTGAATATTACATCAATGGGTTTCACACACTTCCTGTGAAAAAATTTGCAGTGAGAGGTGGAGAAATTTTAGGGCCAGCTCTCATGATCTCCACTAGAAGAATGGTACTAAGTAAATCCAATTGTGGCTCTATTTGGCTCGATATCTGGTAGCAGAATTAATGGGACATTTGGTGTATTTGTAGTTGATAAACACACAGTTGAATATTTTTTAAGTGTCCAGATGTGGGACAACTGTTGCTAAGTCATATTATAGGTATTTACACATCAAGTGCTGTGCCTAGTAGTTCATGGCATTTGTCAGGCTCAGATGTAAATTCTTGGAGAAAATAACCTGTGTGGCTGAGATTGGATCAGGGACGTTTTTCAGTTCCCATCAACCTGTCTTCTGCAGGATCCCCTAATGTAAACAAGCTTGTTGAGGTCTCATGCTTGTGGCAGCCCAAGGCAGTGCCTACAGAGAACACAGGGAAGTTCTCGCACTGTAGACAGGTACTTATACATGTTGTAGAATAACGAAAGACAGCTTATAAAGATATAAGCAACACAAGACTATTAGAAGCAGAAACATGAGGGGGTGGCCTAGGGAGGCCGGTGTAGAAATCAGGTGAAAAAGAGGTAGGATGGCCATCCCCAGATCATGCTATTAGAAAGATATTCAAAATTTGGCTCTGAGCTGCCTTGTAGTTCATGTGCTCATGCATGAGCACACACACATGAACACGCATGCATGATCTCATGCGTGCGCGCACACCCATACATACCAGTGCATGCCATGTATATAGAAGAAAGAAATGAGGAAAGGGAGGGAGTGAAAGATAAATGAAAAAGGAGGCACACAAATTTTCTACATCAATTGCCATCAGATAGGCAAGTTTCTCTGGGAAGGGCAAAGTCGAGGAAGGCGATTTCTCAGTTACCTGGCAGTACCCATTCTGTGACTTGATGAGTCAGTGTTCACTGATCATGCTGCAGCAACAAGGGCAGTGAACTGATAAGGCCTCAAACCAATGCTGAGTGCAGAGAGGGTGCAGATACATGCTCTCATGGTTGGTGCTCGGAACACTGCGGTCAACATCAGTCAAAAACGTGATTTTTGGAAGAGAAATCCTCTACTCAAAATTTCCCTTAATCCCTCCACTTCTGCCCTCCAACCATAGCCCCTCACCCCCTATCACAAACCTTTCATTATCAATGTTGGGTTGTTTGCTTACCCACAAACCTTTTAGTTAACTAGACAGAAACTACATCAGGTCTAGTCTTAACAGAACCCCAAGGAAGTTGTTTGAGGTTCTCTGTGTGTCTAGCATTAGTCAGTCCACAGAAGAAAGATGGGCTGAGTTGTGAGACATGGAGGTGAAATGTGGAATGGAAACTTCTTTTGATGGCCAGGGCACCACCACTAGAACTCAGTTTTCAAAGGCCTGTATCCTTATACTCCTCTACCTAAACCTGACTCCAAATCAGGTTGCCTCCCACATTCCATCCCACTATTAGGTGATAAGCAAATAGGTAACTTTTATGACCTTGAATTGCATAGAATTAACATAGTAAATTTATCCATCACAAAGAATGTTCTACTGCTAAACACTTGAAGATAGAAGTGATTCTGTCACATCGTTCCATAATACGTAGGCAGTGGGAACTGAAGTTGGTGTGTGTGTGTGTGTGTGTGTGTGTGTGTGTGTGTGTGTGTGTGTATGCGTGTGTGAGCAGCCACACCCAAGTTAAAGATTCTACAAGGCCAAAAGACTGGACTTTGCAATCAAGAATGTTAGAATGTTGCAGACCAGAGGCAGATTATCTTGGGCTATTTTTAATCACTTTGAAGATCACTTACTGTCTACCCCTATGTCTGACCGAACATACTATCAAAATCCTTAAAATTTATTCTTTTTTTCTTTTTGTTTACTCTACTTGTCTTCTACATCATGTATCTTGATCCATTCAATTCCCTGTCACTTCACATCTGCCCCTCTGCTCCTGTACCTACCCCCCAAATAAAACAAAATTTAAGAGAAAAAAAAGGGGAAAAATTAAAAATCTCATCATGGAAGCTGCTCTGTGACAAGTGTATTCTTAAGAAGCCATTAGCTTCTCCCATCCCAAAGGCTGAGAATGTCATCAGACAGCATCTAAAACTGAGATGTCCCTAGTTTACTGTAGCCTGAAGTCTTCTTTAAGGTTTCTATTGCTGTGAGCAAAAGCAACTTGGGGAGCAAGAACTTATTCTCTCACACAGTTCCACACCACAGCCTCTCACCAAAGGAAGTCAGGACAGGAACTCAAGATAAGAGCCTGGAGTGAGGAGTTGATGAGAGGCCATGGAAGAGTGTTGCTTACTGGGTCACTCCTCGTGGCTTGCTCAGCCTGCTTTCCTAAGCAACTCCAGACCATCTGGTCAGGGGTAGCACTGCCTTCAGTAAGCTGGACCATTCCTATACTTGCCTACAGGCCAATTTGATGGGCATTTCCTCTTCCCATATAACTCTAGTTAATGTTGACAAAACACCAAGCAGGACCACTGCCTACTTGATGCTTCCACCAAGTTCTTTAATAAGTGTCTTTAATAAGAGAGTCACTAAGAACACACTGTTCTTCCAGAGGACCACAATTAGTTCCCAGAACCCATGCATCAGTAACTGCATCTCCATAGGGGATCTGATGCCTCTGGCTTCTAAGGGCACCGACACTCACATGCACATACCCTTTTCCCTCTCCATACACACCTAATTAAATAAAATAATTTATAAATGCCTTTATTTATGACTCCCTTTGTTCTGTCACTATAAAAATTTCATAAAACTGTTCCCATATTGAAAATTAGGGCAGCTTGAATCCATGTTTCCTGGCCATGGTTACTCATATGTTTCTCCAGAGTAAACTATTGTGAGGCAACCTGTGTTTTGGGGTTGACAACAACTGCTCATGCCTATCTCTATTTTAAGAGAATACCCAGTCCCAGACTTTTCCTTCCCTTATAACATTGGATTGGGCTCACTGCACAAAAAAGGAGACAGTGGCCTGGTAAGGGCATTCATTGGTCTGAAAATCAAACAGGCCCAGATCAAATCCTCCTCTGCCAAGTAATTCAAGCTCCTACCTTCCCAGTGTTGCTCTTCTCTGAAATGTAAACCAGAAGGCTTCCCTGTTGAGCACAGGGAGTGTATCAAGATCAGCATCAACACTAAATGCTAGAATTCCTACAGGTTTTCAGATCTCTCAAAGTAGCAGGCACTCTCCAGTGAAGACCGTTAACCCATCCATCCAGCAGTCTACTTACAGCTTTGATTTCATTTTCCTGTCTGTGCCAGGTCTAGGTAGCAGCTGCTCACTCAAGGCAGGCAGACATGAGAATCCACGATGCGAAACAAGCTTTTCCTGTAAGCCTTCCTCCTCAGGCCTCATTCCATGTCTCCAGAGAAGCTCACACAAGGCTCCTGGTTCACTATTCTCCAAGCACTTGGACAGTCAGAACACTGGAATGTGGGGAAGGAGATGACCTTCTCCAGCAAAGGGAGACCCTGGAAGCATCACAGGCTCACAGATGCAGGTGTGCCCTTCCATCCTCAGTTCACCATAGTGCAGCTCAATGCTGGTGCATCACCCATACTGTCTTTCACACCCTGCCCTGTGGAATTCTAAGGCTCTTGCCTTTGTGGCCTAGAATGGCTGGCCCAACTCCTTCCTGAGAGGACTGGTTCTGTTCTGGCCACCTACATTATGCATATTTGTTTCTAATACCTGGGAAACTTATGAAAACACAAAGACAAAATGTCCTGAAAATTGCCCCATCTAGAGATACTTGAGACCAGCTGAGCCTCAGTTGTCTTGTAGGTGACACCCATGCATTCTTTACCCACTGATGCCACACAGTGTCATGTCATGTCATAGTCCATGCATTTTCACTTTAAAATACCTTATGAACATTTTCTCCATGCCATCATGCATTTCTTTTCATTCTGTTTGGGGCTTTTCCTTGCCCAGACCTGTGAAGAAGGCAAGAAGCTGGGAATCATGGCTCCCACATGCCTAAGAAATGATTGAGTCTTCATCTGGATGTCCTGCATACTTCATCTTAGCCTCAAAGGCTTACAACTTCCAGCAAAGTAGGAAAAGAAGAGTGTTGGAATCTAAGAAAACAGGCTGTCTGTGTTGCCCAGGTTCAGCCAAGCTCACACATGTATAATCTTTATAAGGACGGTGACATGACAAAGAACACAACAACCTTTGTAATGACCATCAAAGGTCTCCACGTATACTGGCAATAATTCATGAGAAAGAAGTAATGTGGGCTCCAGTAAGATTGTGGCCATTTGTGGTGATAACTTGCTTGTAGAAATAAAGCTGGTCTGAAGATCAGAGGATGAAACTTTGCATTAGCTAACCATTGCGGTCAGGAGGTCTGTACAGGCAGACAGGAAGTGAGATAGCTGGGTGGAAACAGGAAGTGAGATGGCTTAGCAGAGACAGGAAGTGAGATGGCTGGGCAGAGAAAGGATATAAGCAGAAAGAAACAGGAACTCTTGCTCTTTTCTGCTGGGAAGCTAATGAGATAAAGGTGGCTTTGGCTCGCTCCATCTCTCTGATCTCTCAGCATTTCCCTCTATATCTAAGTTCGGTTTTTCTTATTTAGAGCATAAGAACTCCTTTTGCAGCCATTTCTCACCACTGTCCCCAGCTGGCACAAGTCACTGCAGCAAGTCTTTTCAGAGGCTTCTGCTGGTGGTTTGTGGGATTTGAACTGCATTCTCTTCCAAGCCTTGACACCTTTGCAGTCTGTTAACCTGGATTGTGGCTGTGGAGGGGTGGATCAAGGAAGGCCAATCTATTTGTTTAGCTTTCTAATCACTCCCAAATAAGCCTCACACATTATTTGTAGAAAATGTTTAGGGGAGATCATAACCTTGACTTTCTTTCTTGTGCAAAACAAAAATAGTAGGAAGGGTGCTAGACATAGCTTAGTGGTATGGCTCATGCTTAACATGTGTAGTGCCCAGCTCTGTCCTGAAGAGTATGATATATTTTGACACTAACTGAAGATTTCTTTTATTATGTTCATCACTAAACCCATGTTTGTTTTACCTGATTCCATTTTGTTCCCTTTCCTTCCCTGACTATATTAAATTTCATAAAATTTTCATTATTTTAGGTCCTAATACTTTAAGATTTATTATTACTAGAAGGTTAAAATGTTTCTAATTTCTTTGTTTAGTCTATAGGAGATTAAAAAAACAAACAATAAAAATGAAGATAAGATAATCAATTAATATTACCAGAAGAAAATGGGAGTAACTGTATGTCATCTATGTCTGTAGCACACACAGCGCATGCAACTATGTCGAAAATAGTTTCACATGTCACCTTTTTTTCACAAAATACTTTAGTGATATTTATTGCACAAGATTTAAAATCCAAAGACTGCCTGAATATGACATCCTAAGTAAGGCACTGAACCCCTCAGTGAAAAAAATGGAACACTGTGCATGAGAACTAAATAAGGAAGTGAAAATATAAGCAAACTGGACATATGACATGCAAATGTATAGTCAAAAGAGACTAGCACACTTTTTTCATTTTTAAAATTTATTATTTGAGAATTTCATACATATGTACAATGAATTTTTACAATAGCCCCCCCCCCATTTCCCTCCTTTGTCTTTCTCTGGATCTCCCCATTATGTGCCCCTTTCAATTTAATATTCTTTTCGTGTGTGTGTGTGTGTGTGTGTGTGTGTGTGTGTGTCCCTGTGTGTGTCCTTCTCTGTCCAGTTAGTGTTGCCTGCATGTGCATGGGTATGGAACCATCCACCAGAACATGGAGAACTTGTCAGGGCCATGTCCTTAGGTACCATGAGCTGTCATTAGCTCCTCAGTCACATAAAGCTTCATAAGGCCTTTCACTTATCCACAAAGGAGTTTGGACTGGCTTGAATTTGTTCAAGTCTTGCACAGGTAACCAGCACTGCTATGAGGTTATGAGTGCAACAGCTATGGCCTGTCCAGAAGACAGCATTTCACAACACCAATCCCCATCTTCTGGCTCTTACATTCTGTCTGATTGCTCCTCCATGATGTTCCCTGATCGCTTGGATGAGGAAGTTGATATAGCTTCCTCATTGAAGGCTCTAGGACATTAAAAAAATGCAAATTCATTTGAAAGGAGAGTGCTTGAAGTAGGAATGACTCTCTGGTGCACTCTGCTTGAAGTTGACCATCCAGGTTTTACCAAGTTTAGCTGCATAAATTCTCAGAGGCTGCTGCAAAGTACCCTCATGTAAAGAGGCAAGGGTACATCTTGAGTTGACAGCAAAATTAGCGTTGTCCAGATGGTGCCTTCCTCACAGGTATTTATAATATAAGAGTTCAGATGCATGAAGGCTTGTATCAAGGATACAGAAAAGAATGCAATGATGCTATACAGTGTGTAACAGGGCTCAGATCCCTGCATTGAGGCTCTGTGGGACCTCGTATATGGACATGTGGAAGGGTTCTGAGGCCCTGTGGGACGTCAACCATGGAGCTGTGAGATGCAGCAGACTACAGGATGCTGATGATACCAAGAATGTCTACCAAGGATTGTTATAGGCATCGGGTTTACTCAGCTGTACCAAAGCCTATGTGCTGTGTTGTAGGCACCAAGGCTATCTGGGTCAGGGACCCCAAGCCTGTTAGAAGGCAGGTGATGCCACTGTAAGTTGTAGATTCTGGATGTAAAGCTACGGGTTTTAGTGCTATCCCTCCTCAGTTTTGTGTTCATTTGGTTTGGTTTGCGCTTGCTTGCCTCCCAGTCCTCCTGTTCAAATGCGAATGTTTACTCTGTGCCACTGTATATTGGCAGTAAATTAATGACATGAGGATTCTGAGAGTTAGAGTATGTGTGTCCTGAATTATGAAATGGTGAAGCACATGAGTGCTATGTTACTGTTTGGGTCTTATGTGTCTTCAGCAGGTTCATTTGAACATTTGGGAGATTATGGGACCTTTGGACATGTGGCCTTGCTGGCAGATATGGGTCACCAGGGGTTAGCCTTTGGCACTGACAGCCCAGCTCACTTCTGAGGCAGTTCACTGATTACTAAAATGCGAAGAAGCTGCCTCCTTCCATCACATTGTGGCTGACGGAGCTCTCCCAGCATCCATACCGTCCAGCCATAAGGGACCCCTCTGGACCCATGAGCCAAACTCTTGAGCCTCTCCCTTAAGTTGTTTCTGTCCAGTGTTCCAGTCACGTGATGAGAGAAGTGAGGTGACTAACACAGTCATAGGTTATGATGGTGAGTGTGGGGAAAGTGGTTTGAGTAAATTGGGTGGAAAACACATGGTCACATAATGTTAAGGAGGCCACCACAGTCTTCCTCGATTTGGGACTTAAAAAAAAAAATAATGTTATGTTGATGGGGAAAAAGTAATATTTTACCTGAAAACAATAATATTCATTACTTCATACATATATTTAAAACATTAATTCTTCAGGGTAAATTGCTTCTAACTTTTGGGTCACTTAATGCTGAGTTTATTCACTTAGCCATTTTTCTCTATGGAGATTTTGATCAATATGCATTTCCATGAAGGCTGAGGCAGGAAATACTTGTGATCAGATAGCTTATTTATTTTAGACACCTCTCAGAAACAGAATAGCAAAAGCTAAAAAAACTGTAAGAAAGGATCTTCCCCTACAAGAAGCTGCCATTGGCTGGTATTTCTGGAGAGCTAAGGACACCAAAACCTCATCAAAAGGTAAGAGTCTCCCTGGTATAGGGACTGTTCATTATATCCCCAAGGAGCCATACCTCTGGCCGTTTCCAGGGATTTAACCAGGGGACTGTAGGGGCCTATACTGTGAGCTATGGTTTCAGACTGAGCAAGAAGGAAAGCAAGTGGTAGGTACACTGGTACTCTATCACTCTGCTCCCAACTGCAGTGGCAGTGTGACCATACCCTTGAGCTTCTGGTCCTAGAGTGTCCACCACAATGGCCTGAAACCCTTGTAAAACCAAGAGCCCAAACAAGCCCTTCTTTCTTGAATCTCCTTCCATCAGGGATTTCATACAGCAATGACAAAGTTGCCTAGCACAGGCTTCCTCTGTGATTAGCATTCAATACATTCTCTTTCTTTACCCTGCGGTTCTAGATTCAAGAAAAAGCTACAGAAAAAGCCCCAAAGCCACCATGTCTTCATAACACGAGGAATACATGCTTCTGGTAACACAGAACACACGGTCCCATTGGAAAACAGGTTGGCAGTTTGCTAACAAATTAAATTTACAGTCCCCATACAACCCAACAGTAGGGAGACTGGAAATGTATCATTAAATGAAAACTTACTGCACTGTAGCACTGTTATTCATAACATGAAAAAAAGATGAACGCATCTCCAATTTTCAGCTATGAATGTGTAAACAAAATGCAACACATCTGCCTGGCAGACTGTTATCTGGCCACACAAGGGCAGGAGAGACTCAGCAGGTTGGCAAGCCTGAATCCATGTAAAGCCAGTTGCAGTAGCATCGTTGTGGTCTGTTACCCCAGCACAGTCATAGAGAGTGAGTGAGATGTAGGGACAGGAGAATCCCCTGCAAGTTCACATGCCAGCTAGCCCTGAACACATGGCACGGAAGAAATGATACCAGAGATTCTACCTTACAAACAAGGAAGGAAGGAGACTAATGTGGTTTGATCAAGCCAGACCACCTGAAACAGAGTACCAGGTGATCCTACATTCAAAACAGCTGAACAAAGCAGCCTTACAGAGTACAGCCAGGATATCTGCATCTTCTTCGAATCCCCCATGACAGCGCCCCTTACCAGCAGGAAGTAGTTTGGAAAGAACAACGCCCAAATTCCCAAATATTATCTATAAATGTTTGTTTTCATTTAAATTGACTTGGTTATATAAAATAAATTTTAAAAAAAAAGAAAAAAAAAAACAAGAAAGGAGAGAACTGGGTCCTGAAACTCATTCTCTGACCTCCATACATGGTGCTGTGTGGCAGATACAGGTGTGTGTGAGCGCACACACAGACACAGGCACACATGGACGCATATCGACACTCACAGACACACTAACTAAAATACAATAAAGTAACATTTTCTAAAGATAATACAGTGCTCAGACATGTGACCAGATACAAGGACCTTGAAAACAGCATACTATGTGAAAGAAGCCAGTCACAAAGTTCACATATTCAGTTTACAGGAAACACCCAAAACAGGTACATCTATAGCTTTATGTATAAAGGTTCAGTGATGTGGAGAAGTCGATTAGCGGCTGCCTGAGGCTAACAGTAGGAGTGGATTTTAGGGCAAGGCATCTCTGCATCCAACATTTTGAACTTTAGAATTTTAATCAAGTACTTTAAGTTGATTTAAATTCTCTTAACTGTACAACTGAGGAATAATAATAAGGCAAACCCACTGTGGCGATTAAATTGAACAATGGAAATAAGGCTGCAGGCACAGAGCACATATGTAGAGAAAGGCGGGTTTTGCTACTGCCCTGCCTGTGGTTATCACTGCAGAGAGAGAACGTGGGGTGACGAGAAGGACACGGGGTACAAAGGCTCAAGCAGCAGAGAGTGGGCGCAGATTCTGGCTGCAGCGACCATGCCTTTGCCTTTAATTTGATTATTATAAAGCACAGAGGTCTACTTTAATTAAATTCCAACTGTCAATATAGAAAAGTACGTGTTTGGGGAAAGCACAATGAAAATGGAAATGTGCGTGAAGAACTAAGCAGCATATAAGGACGGTCTCTGAAGCACTGCAGAGGGGTAGCAGCAGTAGCCCAGCCTAGGAATTAGGAATTGCATATGAAGTTTCACTGACATTCTTCCCACAGACTTCTACAGACATGCTCATTTAATCCACGTGATAGCACCACATGGTTAAGAGCTGGCGCTGTCCTGATTTAAAGGTGGGGGGGGGGGGAGAGAGAAGGGAATATTGTGGTTTAATAAGGATCAGGAGAAACAAATCAGCCAAATAAATGTTTATTCAGGGAGAAATAACTTACAACATAGACAAACACCAGCAGGTTCCTGGTCCCAAGGATGACTCTGGATGCTCTCCTGTCCCCATGCTGCAAGTGAGAGAGGGCTCCCAGTCTCCTCCTCAGATCTAGTTCCTCTAGGTCGTGGTCAGTGCCACAGATGAGCACAGAGTGAATAAATATCTCACTACAGAGAGGTAGCCACTCAAAGTGGCTTAGTGGGTAATTTGCTTGCTATGCAAGCAAGATTGAGGACCTGAATTCAGATACCCAGAAGCCATGGAAGTCCTGACACACTAGGGTGCACCTATAATCCCAGAATTCCAGGGTGAGATGAGAAATGGAAACAGGCTAATTTCCAGACACTCCTGGGTCAGGTAGCCTGAGATACACTGCAGTGAAAAACAAGAGACCTTGTCCCAAATGTGGCAGAAGGGCAACACTGACACCCCAGCTTTTCAGTTTCCACATCCATACCATAACATACACATGTGTGATTGCACCCCTAAACTGCCAGCATGCACTTGCACATACACACACAATAAAAAATAAATAACAATGTAGAGGTGAAGGGTGTGTGTCAGTGGCAGAATGCTTACCTAGTGTCTGCGAAGCCTGGGTTTGATCCTCAGCACTACCAATAGTAATGACACATTTAGGAGAATTTGTGTTTGGAAGAGTCAATTTCCCAATGTCATACACCCAGGGAATGGTATACCATAATGGAAACTCAGGTCTAACAGAATTCAAGCAAGCAAGAGATCTACAAAAATAAAATGAAATAAAAAAATTTTTTTTAAATTGTTGTCAACCATATGGGGAAGTATAAAGATAATGAGGTTAAGTATGAACAATACCTTTAGATGTGTCATTCAAGATGAGGATCTTGCATACTTCTCTACCTTTTTCACTTCTATTCACTGTGCTTAGCACCCAAAGGCCTGCACTAATAGGTGTACACTGTGAGACATACCTGAGCAGCTGCTCACCTCTACTGCATCCGTGTGGGTGGGGTCAGAGGCACACACTGTGTGTGGTGAGAGTTGGAAAGCAGGAATGAATGGAGAATTGGATACTGGAGAATGTGTCAAAGAATAAGCTAGAGATAATGAGGACCAAGCATCAGTACCCAGCGGAGCCCAGAGGAGCCCAGCAGTATGGAGAACTAAGGGTATGACTCACAAGAAAAGGAAAAGAAAAGGTTACATTGGTTCTGGAAGCCTGAGAGGTCCTTAGTCTAGAACTGCTGTTCTCAAACTCCCTATTGCTGCGACCCTTTAATACAGTTCCTCATGTTGTGGTGACCCCAACGATAACAATGTTTTCTTTCTTTTCTCTTTTCTTTTCTTCTTCTTCTTCTTCTTCTTCTTCTTCTTCTTCTTCTTCTTCTTCTTCTTCTTCTTCTTCTTCTTCTTCTTCTTCATCTTCTCTCCTCCTTCTCCTCCTTCTCCTTCTTCTTCTCCTCCTTCTTTTGTAGTGAAGTATTTTTCAGATTTTATTACTCAGTATATTTCTCTTTTTTGTTTTTTAGGATAATATTTTTATTTAAATTTGAAACAAACTTGTTTTACATGTCAATCCCAGTTCCCTCACCCTTCCCCCCTCCCCTGACCCCACCTCTCTCCACCAACCCCCATCCCATCCCGATTCTGCTCCTCAGGGAGGGTGAGACCTTCCAAGGGGAGTCTTCTAAGTCTGTCATATCATTTGGAGCAGAGCCTAGGCCCTCTCCCATGTGTCTAGGCTGAGAGAGTATCAGTCTATGTGGGATGGGTTCCCAAAGTCAATTCCTATACTAGGGATAAAAACTGATCCACTACCAGAGGCCCCATCGACTGCCGAGGCCTCCTAACTAACACCCACATTCAGGGGGTCCATGAGCTCCCCCTTGTTCAAGTCAACAGTTTCTGTGGGTTTCCCCAGCCTGGTTTTGACTCCTTTGCTCATCCTCATTCCTACAATTGGATTCCAGGAGTTCTGCTCAGTGTTTAGCTGTAGGTGTCTGCTTCTGCTTCCATCAGCTACTAGGTGAAGGCTCTAGGATAGCATATAAGGTAGTCATCATTTCCATTATTAGGGGAGGACATTTAAGGTAGCCTCTCCACTGTTGCTTAGATTGTTAGTTGGGGTCATCCTTGTAGATCTCTGGACATTTCCCAAGTACAGATTTCTTTTTAAACCTATAATGGCTCTCTCTAATATGGTATCTCTTTTCTTGCTTTCCTCTATTCTTTCCCTGACTCAATCTTCTTGCTCCCTCATGCCCTCCTCTCCCCTCCTCTTCTCCCTTCTCTTTGTCCTAACTCCCTCTCCCCTCCTCCATGCTCCCAATCTGCTCTGAAGATCTTGTCCTTTTCCCCTTTTTCGGGGAACCATATATGTCTCTCTTAGGGTCTTCCGTGTTTCCTAGTTTTTCTGGCTGTGTGGATTGTAGGCTGGTGATCCTTTGCTCTGTGTCTAAAAGCCATATATGAGTGAGTACATACCATGTTTGTCTTTTTGTGACTGGGTTACTGGGTTACCTCATTCAGGATGATTTCTTATAGTTCCATCCATTTGCCTGAGAATTTCAAGATTCCATTTTTTTTTCTGCTGAGTAGTACTCCATTGTGTAAATGTACCACATTTTCTCCATCCATTCTTCAGTTGAGGGGCATTTAGATTGCTTCCAGGTTCTGGATATTACAAATAATGCTGGCATGAACATAGTTGAACAGATGTTCTTGTATGAATGATAAACCTTTTGGATATATGCCTAAGAGTGGAATTACTGGGTCTCAAGGTAGACTAATATCTATTTTCCTGAGGAACTACCATACTGATTTCCAAAGTGGCTGTGGCTGTGGTTTGCACTCCCACCAGCAGTGTGCCCCTTTCTTCACATCCTCTCCAGCATAAACTGTCTTTGATGTTTTTGGTTTTAGCCATTCTGACAGGAGTAAGATGGTATCTCAGAGTTGTTTAGACTTGCATTTCCCTGATGGCTAAGGATGTCGAGCATTTTCTTAAGTGTCTTTCAGCCATTTTAGATCCCTTCATTGAGAATTCTCTATTTAGTTCTGTACCCCACTTTTTTTTGTGAATATAATTTTATTTTTTTATAATTTTTTTATTTAATTTTATATAACAAAGTCCAATTAAATGAAAACAAACATTCATACACAATATATGGGAATTTGGGCGTCGTTCTTTCCAAACTACTTCCTGCTGGTAAGGGGCGCTGTCTTGGGGGATTCGAAGAAGATTCAGATATCCTAACTGTAGTCTGTAGGGCTGTTTTGTCCAGCTGTTTTGAATGTAGGATCAGCTTGTACTCTGTTTCAGGCAGTCTGGCATGATCAAACCACATTAGTCTGGAAGGAATCCACATCTTTTCATTTTCTGTGGAAACAAAAATAGAAATCCTTTTCCCCAGTAACTTGTTCTTCAAGTTAAATTTTGAAGTCAAAGCATTTTTTTTAATTTATTATTTTACATGTCGATCCCAGTTCCCTCTCCCTCCCTCCCTCCCTTCCCTCTAGCCCTCCCTCCCTCCTTCCCTCCCTTTTACCTTCTCTGCCCTCTCACATGCACTCTAAACACCCTCCCCTCCCATCCCCCCACCACAATTCCATATGTAGGGGAATGCCATCCAGTTGGGGTCATGTAGATGTGACTGGTCCTGTGAAGTAGGGACTAGGGCTTCTCTCCTGTCTCTAGAATAAGGCAGTTATCCCTCCATGGGGGATATGTTTGCAAAGTCCTTTTGTGCACCAGGGATACATCCTGGCTCCACTGTCTGAGGTCTCTTAGACTGCTCAGACCTTCTGGCTGAGACCCATATTCAGGGGGGCCCGAGTCAGTCCCCTGCTGGCTTCCCAGCTATCAGTCTAGTGGCCCTTAGTTCCTCCTTGTTCAGGTAAGCTGTCTCTATGTGCTTCTACCGCATGGTCTTGTCCTCTCCATCTGTTTCTGGGTTCTAGTTCGACTCAGTCTTTATGTATGGGTGTTTGCTCCTATTTTCAACAGGCATTAGTTGAGGGCTCCATGAAGAAGTTAGTTGTTGATCTCACTCTCTGGGAAGGGCATTTATGATAGCCTTTCCACGGAAGCTGAGATTGTTAGTTGGGAGCAGTCTTGTAGTTCTCTCGACCTTTCTTTGTGTTCAACTTTATCTTCAGACCAATATTGGCTCCCTCTTTTATGTTCTCTCTCTCTCTCTGTCTCTGTCTCTCTCTCTTTCCTATCTTCCATTCCTAACCAGGCTCAATCCTCCTGGTCGCACATGCCTTCCTCTCCTCCCCCTCATTTTCTCCTACTTCTCTCTCCATTCGCTGTCCTCCCCCACTTCACCTGAGCTCTGGGGGACTTGTCCCTTCCCAGTTCTGTGAGGGACTTTATATGAATCTCTTAGAATACACCTTATATCCTAGTTCCTCTGGTGATGTGAATTATAGGCTGGTGATCATTTGATCTAGTTCTAAAATCCATATATGAGTGAGTACATACTGTGTTCCTCTTTTTGTGACGGGGTTACCTCATTCAGGATGGTTTCTTCAAGTGCCATCCACTTGCCTGCGAATTTCAAGATACCATTATTTTTTTCTGCAGAGTAGTATTCCATTGTGTAGATGTGCCACATCTTCATTAACCATTTTTCAATTGAGGGGCATCTAGGTTGCTTCAGGTTCTTGCTATTACAAATAGTGCTGCTATGAACATAGTTGAACAGATGTCTTTGTTGCATTGATGTGAATCCTTTGGGTATATGCCTAAGAGGGGGATTGCCGGGTCCTGTGGTAAACTAATTCCCATTTTCCTGAGGAACCGCCATACTGATCTCCAAAATGGCTGTATGAGTTTGCACTCCCACCAGCAGTGGAGGAGTGTTCCACTTTCTCCACATCCTCTCCAACATAAGTTATCACCGGTGTTTCTAATTTTAGCCATTCTGGCAGTGTACCCCACTTTTTAATTGGATTATTTGGTAACTATCTTCTTGAGTTTGGAGATCAGCCCTTTGTCACAAGTGGCATTGGTGAATATCTTTTCCCATTCTATGGCCATTTTGTCTTGTTAACTGTGTCCTTTGTCTTACAGAAGCTTTTCAATTTCAGGAGGTTCCATTTACTAATTGTCGATCTCAGTGTCTGTGGTACTGGTGTTTTGTTCAGGAAGTGGTCTCCTGTACCAATTCACTGAAGGGTACCTACCACTTTCTCTTCTAAGAGGTTAGATGTGGCTGTATTTCTTTTGAGGTTTTTGATCCATTTGGACTTAAGTTTTGTGCATGGTGATAGATATGGATCTATCTGCATCAATGTTCATGAGGAATATTGGTCTGTAGTTCTCTTTCTTAGTTGTGTTTTTGTGTGGCTTGGGTTCCAAGGTAATTATAGCCTCATAAAAAAAGTTTGTCAATGACCCTTCTGCTTCTATTGTGTGGAACACTTTGAGGAGTGTTGGTATTAGCTGTTCCTTAAATTTCTGATAGAATTCTGCACTGAAACCCTCTGGCCCTGGGCTTTTTTGGTTTGGAGATTTTTGATGACTGCCTCTATTTCATTAGGGGTTATAGGTCCATTTAAATTGCTTATCTGTTCTTGATTTAATTTTGGTAAGTGATATCTATCCATAAAATTGCCCATTTCCATTAAATTTTCAAATTTTGTGGAGTACAGGTTTTCAAAGTATGACCTTAAGATTCTCTATGTTTCCTCAGTCCGTTTTCATTTCTGATTTTGTTAATTTACATGTTCTCTCTGTGACTTTTGGTTAGTTTGGATAAAGGTTTGTCTATCTTTCTAATTTTCTCAAAGAACCAACTCTTTGATATGTTGATTCATTGTATTGTTTCCCTAGTTTCTATCTTATTGATTTCAGACCTCAGATTGATTATTTCCTGGCAACTACTCCTTTGGGGTGAGTTTGCTTCTTTTTGTTCTAGAGCTTTCAATTGTGCTGTTAATTCTCTAGTGTGACTATTCTCCAGTTTCTTTCTGTGGACGCTTAGTGCTATGAACTTTCCTCGTTGCACTGATTTCAAAGTGTCCCATAAGTTTGGGTATGTTTTGTTTTTATTCTCATTGGATTCTAGGAAGTCTTTAATTTCTTTATTTCTTCCTTGACCCAGGAATAGAATAATTGCACATTGTTCAATATCCATGAGTTTGTAGGCTTTCTGCAATTTGTGTTGTTGTTAAGCTCTAACTTTAAATCATGGTAGTCTGATAAGATACAGGGCGTTATTCCATTTTCTTTTGTACCTATTGAGGTTTTCTATATTGCAGAGCATGTGGAGCATGTATTCGATTTTAGAGAAGGTTCCATGTGTGGCTGAGAAGAAGATATATTCTTTTGTGTTTGGATGAAATGCTCTATCAATGTCTGTTAAACTCAACTGGGTCATAACTTCTGTTAGTTCCTTTCTTTCTCTGTGGACCTCTCTGTTGAGAGTGGAATATTTAAAGCTCCTACTATAAGTGTGTGAGATTTTATGTACAATTTGAGTTTCATTAATGTTCCATTTACAAATGTGGGTGCCTTTGTATTTGGGGCATAGATGTTCAGATCTGAGACTTCATCTTGATGGATTTCTCCTGTGATGAATAAGAAATTACCTTATTCATCTCTTTTGATTGATTTTAGTTTAAATTTATTAGGTATTAGGATTGCTATACCCTCTTTTATCTTGGACCCATTTATTGGAAAATCTTTTCCCAACCCTTAACTCTGAGGTAACATCTGTCTTGAAGTTGAGGTGTATTTCTTGTATGCAGCAGAAGGATGAATTCTGTCTTTGTATCCATTCTGTTAGCCTGTGCTTTTTATAGTTGAATTAAGACCATTAATATTGAGGGATATTAATGACCATTGATTGTTAATTCTTGTTTGTTTTGATTTGGTAGTGGTGGTGGTATTGTGTGTGGATTTCCCTCCATTTTTCTTTTAACTGTTGGTAAACTGTGATTATCTATTTCCTATGTTTTTGTGGGTGTAGTTAACTTCCTTGGGTTGGAGTTTTCCTCCCAGAACTTTCTGTAGGGCTTGATTAGTTGATATGTATTGTTTAAATCTGGTTTTGTCATGGAATATCTTGCTTTCTCCATCAATAGTGAATGAAAGCTTTGCTGTGTATAGTAGTCTGGGCTGGCTCTTTGGTCTCTTAGTGTTGGTAGAATATCTATCCAGGACCGTCTGGCCTTCAGAGTTTCCATGGAGAAGTCAAGTGTAATTCTGATAGATTTGCCTTTATATGTTGCTTGACATTTTTCCTTTGCTGATCTTAATATTCTTTCTTTATTCTGTATGTTTGGTGTCTTGGTTATTATGTGAGAGGCTTTTTTTTCTTGTTTTCTTTTTTGGTCCACCACTCTATTTGATATTCTGTAATCTCCTTGTACTTTCATTGGTATGTCTTTCTTTAGGTTGGGAAAGTTTTCTTCTATGATTTTGTTGAATATATTTTCTGTACCTTTAAGTTGGGTTTCTTCACTTCTATACTTATTATTCTTAGGTTTGGCCTTTTCACAGTGTCCCATATTTCCTGGATATTTTATGTCAGGGATTTTTTGGGCTTGAGATTTTCTTTGGTTGATGAATCTATTTCTCCTAGTGTATTTTCAGCACCTGGGATTCACTCTTCATCTCTTGTATTTGGTTGGTTAAGCTTGACCCTGTAGTTCTTAATCATTTGACTAGTTTTTCTATTTCCAGCATTCCCTCAGACTGTGGCTTTTTGTTGTTGATGTTGTTGTTTGTCTCTATTTCAGCTTTCAAGTCTTGCACTGTTTGAATTGTTTCTTGCAATTTTTGGTTTGTCTTTTCCTCCATTTCTTGAAATTTTTGGTTTGTCTTTTCTTCCATTTCTTTAAAGGATTTTCTCATTACCACTTTGAGGGTCTCTATAATCATCATAAAGTTGTTTTTAGGGTTGTTTTCTTCTGCTTTATCTGTGTTGGGATGTTCAGGTCTTGCTGGTGTGAATCCCTAGACTCTGGGGGCATCATATTGATTTTTCTGCTGTTGACTCTGTTCTTATACTGTCATCTACCCATCCTTTCTTCCAGTTCGTGGGGTTCTCTCCCTCTCCTGGTGGGTACAGGACCAAGGTTCTTTTCTGGTGAGTGCAATCAGGTCCAATACTCCCATGGCTCAATTTCCAGTGGATGGTGGTAGGACTCCTCCTGTTGTTAGAGGTCAACACGGGGTATCTCTTATGTATCTTTTGTTTTTTGCTAGTGTTGTTTTAATTAGTGTCTTCTATAGAATATGGATCTCACAGATTGATCAGGCTGGATGGCCATTGAACTCCATGGATACATTCTCAACCACCCACATCCACAACTACTGAGGTTACAGATGTACTCCCACTGCACCTGGAATTTAAAAGGATTTACTTTTAATCATGTAAATTAGGCTGACCTCAAACTCACAGAAATCAGCCCAACAAAGTTAGATGTGTTTTGGGGGAGAAGGAGGATATTGGGGATTGAAGGCAAAGTTCACCAGACCCAAGATAACCACTGCATCCTTCCTACTCCAGAAGATGCAGTCTTTGTCCTTCCAGTGCTCCTAGCCAAGAGAGAGTGTGCTTGCCAAGAGAGTTGATGGGAGATGCCATTATGTATATATGTTTCTCATACTGGTTAATGAATAAAGTGCTGTTGGCCAATAGGAAAGGAAGATAGGAGGGACTAGGAGACAAGGAGGAAAGAGGGAGTAGGAAGGAGGAGTCAAGATGGAGAGTCTGGAGAGAATAGAACCGCCGTTCCTCCATTCTCAGTAAGACCATGTGGAAATACAAAGAAATGGGTTAATACTTAAGACAGAGCTAGCCGATAAGAAACTAGTACCTGGCCAACAGCATTATATCAAATATAGAGTCTCGGTGTGTTATTTGGGGCTGGCGCAGCGGCGGGACAAGACCAGCGGCAGGTGGAAAAACCGTACTCCTTACAGAGAGTGAATGCTTGCTGCTCTCTGCTTTAAAGGAGTCACCATGTCCTTTGCCTTAGAGAAGCTTCTAAGTTTGAGGAGGTCCCATTTATTAATTGTCAATCTCAGTGTATGTGCTACTGGAGTTATGTTCAGGAATTGGTCTCCTGTACCAATTTGTTCAAAGGTACCTCCCACTTTCTCTTCTGAGAGGTTCAGTGTGGCTGGATTTATGTTGATGTCTTTGATCCATTTGGACTTGAGTTTTGTGCATGGCAGATAGACATGGGTCTATCTGCAATCTTCTACACACCATTATCCAGTTGTGCCAACACCATTTGTTGAAGATGCTTTCCTCCTTCCATTGTATACTTTTAGCTGTTTTGTCAAAAATCAGGTGTTCATAGGTGTGTGGGTTAATATCAGGAAAATACAAAGCAAATGAGATACCATCTTACTCCTGCTAGAATGGCTAAAATTAGAAACACCAATGACAACTTATGCTGGAGAGAATGTGGAGAAAGGGGAACACTCCTCTACTGCTGGTGTGAGTGCAAGCCCATACAGCCATTTTGGAGATCAGTATGGCAGTTTCTCAAGAAAATGGGAATCAGTCTACCACAGGACCCTGCAATCCACCTCTTAGGCATATTACCCAAATGATCCACATCCATGCAACAAGGACATGTGCTCAACTATGTTCATAGCAGCATTATTTGTAATAGCAAGAACCTGGAAGCAACCTAGATACCCCTCAACTGAAAAATGGGTAAAGAAGATATGGCACATTTACACAATGGAATACTACTCTGTGTGTGTGTGGGGGGGACCAATGGAATCTTGAAATTCACAGGCAAGTAGATGGAACTTGAAGAAACCATCCTGAATGAGGTAACCCAGTCACAAAAAAAGGAACATGGTATGTACTCGCTCATATATGGATTTTAGTCATAGAGCAAAGGATCACCAGCCTATAATTCACACCACCAGAGAAACTAGGATACAAGGAGGATTCTAAGAGATTTCTATAAGGTCCCTCACAGAAGGGGAAAGGGACAAGATCTCCTGAGCATATGGGGAGTGGGGGGGGCAGTGAGTGGAGGGGGAACTAGGTGAAAGGGGGGAAAGGAAAACACATGGGACTAGGAAGATTGAGCCAGCGGAGGAATAGATAAGAAAAGAAAGAGAGAAAGAGAGAGAGAATAAAAGAGGGAGCCATTATAGGTTTGAAGAGAAAACTGACTCTAGAGAAATGTCCAGAGACCTACAAGACTGACCCCAACTAACAACTTGAGCAACAGTGGAAAGGCTACCATAAATGCCCTTCCCTGATAATGAGATCGACGACTAACTTATCCACCATCATGGAACCCTCATCTAGTAGCTGATGCAAACAGACACAAACACCCACAACTAAACACTGATCCGAACTGGAATCCAGATGCAGAGAGGGAGGACAAGACCAGGCTGCAGAAACACATAGAGACAGCTGACCCACAAGGAGGAGCTAATGAGCCCCCAGACTGATAGCTGAGAATCCAGCATGGGACTGACTCAGACCCCCTGAACATGGGTCTCAGCTAGAAGGTCTGAGCAGTCTAAGGGACCTCTGACAGTGGAACCAGGATGTATCCCTAGTGCACAAAAGGACTTTGGGGGCACATCCCCCATGGAGGGATACTCCCTTAACCTAGAGGCAGGAGGGAGGGCTTAGTCCCTACTCCAAATGACTGGACAGATTTAGATGACCCCTCCCTACAAGTGGCGTGGGAGTGGGTGGGAGGGGAGGGTGTTAGAGGGGCGTGAGAAGGTGGAAGAGAGGGAAAGAGGGAGGGAGGGGGAGAGGAAACTGGGATCGATATATAAAATAAAAATAAATAAATAAATGAAATAAAAAAAATAAAGGAGTCACCATATCCCAACCAGAAACCATGCTGAAAGGGTGTGGCCATTACTACAAGTTCACTGGCAAGATGAGATGCCACCACAGTGGATTTTAACATAGATCTTCCCATTGTGCAGCACACATTACCAACTGCAGCCTAGCCCTTGCCATAGAGATATTCACCAAAGCTTGTTATACAGTGATTAATATTAGTATTCCTGGATGGATACCAACAGTTCACACAGCTATTTCCTATGTATGCACTATTTTTTTTTTAACTATGTGTGCTTGAGTACGTCTATGTAGGGTACACAGTGGGGTTTTCTTTGGAAGCCAGAAGAGGGTATTAGATCTCCTAGAGCTATAGTTATTGGCACTTGTGAGCTGCCTTGCTGGGAACCAATCTTGGGTCCTCTGTAAGTACGGTAAGTGCTCTTAACCACTGATCTGTCTCTTCAGTGGCCTGTGCACTTTTTGTCCCCCACAAAAATGCCAATATTATTAGTCAAGTGCACAAGTGTGGAAAGTGTACAACAGAGTTAAATCAATGTTTTCAGATTTTTTGCAGTTTAGAAAATTATTATTAAGAACTCATGTATACAAAACAGATAAGGACCAAGAGATGATTCTTTCAGGCACACATAGCTGGGACAGCCACGCCTACAAAGTGCCATGATGCAGCTAGAAGGCCACCATTGTCATCTGAGGGAAAAAGCATGGTTTATAGAGTGAGACAAACCTGATTCTGAAGCCGGATTGAATGTTTGTAAGCTAACTATGAATAAACTGAGTATTTCTTTAGCTGCTCTATTTCACCTAGTTTTCAGTTTCCAAATTTGTAAGGTGAGAACTATAATTTTGTAGGATTCCATGAACTATAAATTACCAATGTAAACCTTTGTCTCCCTAAAAGGCGATGTTCAAAAATATTGAAAGATGCTTGGGCTCTGCTAAAGAAAGAGGCCTCAGCTGGAGAGTTCCAGTTTCCAGTGAGGTCCGACTATCCTGCAAAACCTTCCCAAGTTCCAGCTCAGCCCTTGTCCTCTTCTGCCAGCTATTGGCCAGAGGTGAGTCTGGGCCCAATCGGGGCTGCCTGTCCCCTACAACCTCTCCCCCCCCCCACCGCCCAAACTCCCTGGGTTGGCCCCTGATCCTGCTGCTCCTGTGTCTTGTCCCCATCGAGAGCACCCTTGGAGCTCTGACCCCCCATGGCCAGCCTACCCCCCCACCTTGTGCCCTACCCTGCCCACGGTCCTGCCACTCTGGTTGAGCACTGGGACAGAGGGTGGAACCAACAGTCCACCCTACTTCGGAGACTTCGCAGAGCAACTCTGAACAAAGGAGACCTGACTATCCACGCGGAACCACCCGTAATTTCCACCTGCTTGGTCTCTGACCCTGCCTCCAGTCCTCTGCTGGAGTCCTGGGCCCCTCCCAGAGATCTGCCTATCTCTGCGGGACCACTGTGAGTACCTGCTGGCATCTTCTACTGGATCCTCATCCTTGACCCCATCCCTGGGTCCCTGTCTGCGGAGAAACCTTCTAGAGAGCTTGGACCACACAGAGCTACAGATATTGAATCTCAGACCCACATAAGCCCACCGGGGAAGTACCATAGAGAGAGGGGGAGACCCCACCAACACCTACAGGAAGAAGCTATGGGAAGAAGGCAATACAAGAAAACACCTAACAACAGAAAGACAAGCATGACACCACCAGAATCTAGGGAATTTACACCAACTAGAATGGAACACAACAACAAAGCAGAGGAAGCAGAAGGGAACGACTTAAAAATTACCATCATAAAAATGATAGAGGCCCTCAAAGAAGATGTGAGAAAATCCCTTAAAGAAGTGGAGGAAAAAACAAAAAAGTGGAAGAAATGAACAAATTCCTTAAGGAAAGTACAGAAAGCCAAGAAAAAACAATTAAGCAGGTAAAGGAAACAGTTCAAGACTTGAAAACTGAAATAGAGAAAATAAAGGCAACACAAACTGAAGGAATGCTGGAAATAGAAAAACTGGGCAAAAAATTGGCAACTACAGACACAAGCATAACAAACAGAATTCAAGAGATGGAAGAGAGAATCTCAGGCACAGAAGATAAACTAGAAGAAATAGATTCATCGACCAAAGAAAATCATAAATCCAACAAATCCTTAACACAAAACATCCAGGAAATGTGGGACACCATGAAAAGGCCAAACCTAAGAATAACAGGCATAGAGGAAGGTGAGGAAGCCCAGCTCAAAGGTGCTGAAAACATATTGAACAAAATCATCGAGGAAAACTTTCCCAATCTGAAGAAGGACATGGCCATGAAAGTACAAGAAGCATACCGAACCCCAAATAGGCTGGACCAAAGAAAAAGACCCCTCGACATATAATAATCAAAACACCTAGCATACAGAATAAAGAAAGAATATTATGAGAAGTGAAGGAAAAAGGACAGGTAACATATAAAGGCAGACCTATCAAAATTACACCTGACTCCTCCAGGGAAACCCTCAAGGCCAGAATGTCCTGGATAGATGTTCTAAAAGTATTAAGAGAACACGGATGCCAGCCTAGGCTACTATATCCAGCAAAACTCTCAATCACTATAGATGGAGAAAACAAGATATTTAATGACTAAACCAGATTTTCCCAATACATATCTACAAATCCAGCCCTACAGAAATTATTGGAAGGAAAACTCCAACCCAAAGAAGGTAACTATGCCCACAAAAATGTAGGCAACAGATAATCCAACTACACCAGAAACCAAGGGTAAAGCAGAACTAATATATTCACAATACCACTGCCAACAACAAACCTAAATCAAACAAGCATCAACAATCAATGGTCCTTACTCACCCTCAACATTAATGGTCTTAACTCACCTATAAAAAGACACAGGCTAACAGAATGGATAGGAAGACAGAATCTATCCTTCTGCTGCATACAAGAAACACATCTAAGCTTCAAAGATAGACATTACCTCAGGGTAAAGGGTTGGGAAAAGATTTTCCAATCAAATGGAAATAAGAAGCAAGCAGGCATAGCTATCCTAATATCTAACAAGTTAGACTTCAAACCAAAATTAGTCAAAAGAGATGAAGACGGTCATTTCATATTCATCGCAGGAGAAATCCATCAACACAAAGTCTCAGTTCTGAACATCTATGCCCCTAATACAAAGTCACCCACATTCATAAAGAAACACTACTAAAACTCAAAGCTCATATAAAACCTCATACACTTATAGTGGGAGACTTCAATACACCACTCTCAACACTAGACAGGACCACAAATCAGGAACTCAACAAAGAAATGAAAGAATTAACAGAAGTTATGTCTCAACTGGGGTGAACAGACATCTATAGAACATTCCATCCAAAGACAAAAGAACATACCTTCTTCTCTGCTCCACATGGAACCTTCTCTAAAATTGACATACTAGGTGACATAACAAACCTCAACAGATACAAGTAAATAGGAATAGTCCCCTGTATCTTATTGGACCACCATGCTTTAAAATTGGAATTCAACAACAACACAAATAGCAGAAAATCTGCAAACTCATAGAAACTGAACAATGTGCAATTGCACCACTCCTGGGTCAAAGAAGAAATAAAGAAAGAAATTAAGGACTTTCTAATATTCAACGAGAATGAGGACACAACATACCCGAACTTATGGAACACCTTGAAAGCAGTGCTACGAGGGAAGTTCATTGCAGTAAGTGCCCATATGAAGAAAACAGAGAATTAACAGCACAACTGAAAGCCTTAGAACAGAGAGAAGTGAATTCATCCCGTAGGAGTAGATGCCAGGAAATAATCAACTTGAGGGCTGAAATCAACAAAATAGAAACCAGGAAAACAATACAAAAAAATCAATGTAATGAAGAGTTTTTTTTTTTTTTTTTTTTTTTTTGAGAAAATCAACAAGATAGACAAACCTTTATCCAAATTAACGAAAAAGCACAGAGAGAACATGCAAATTAACAAAATAGAAACGAAAAGGGGAACATAACAACAGACACAGAGGAAATCCTGACAATTTTCAGGTCATACTTTGAAAATCTGTATTCCACAAAAATTGAAAATTCAAAGGAAATGGACAAGTTTCTGGATAACTATCACTTACCAAAATTAAATCAAGAACAGACAAACCACTTAAATAGACCTATAACCCGCAATGAAATAGAAGCAGTCATCGAACACCTTCCAACCAAAAAAAGTCCAGGGCCAGATGGATTCAATGCAGAATTCTACCAGACATTCAAGGAAGAACTAATACCACTACTCCTCAAACTGTTCCACAAGATAGAATCAGAAGGTGCATTGCCAAACTCTTTTTATGAGGCCACAATAACCTTGGTACCCAAGCCTCACAAAGACACAACTGAGAAAGAAAACTACAGACCAATATCCCTGATGAACATGGATGCAAAAATACTCAATAAAATACTGGCAAACTGAATTCAAGAATACATCAGAGAAATCATCCACCATGACCAAGTAGGCTTCATCCCTGGAATGCAGGGATGGTTTAACATACGAAAATCTATCAACGTGATCCACCATATAAATAAACAGAAACAGAAAAACCATATGATTATCTCCCTAGATGCTGATAAAGCCTTCGACAAAATTCAACACCCTTTCATGATAAAGGTCTTGGAGAGGTCAGGGATAACAGGAACATACCTAAACATATTAAGAGATATACAGCAAACCAACTGCCAATATCAAACTGAATGGAGAGAAACTTAAGCCAATTCCTCTAAAATCAGGAACAAGACAAGGCTGCCCTCTCTCTCCATATCTCTTCAATACCGTACTAGAAGTTCTAGCTAATGCTATAGGACAACAAAAGGAGATCAAGGGGATCCAAATTGGAAGGGAAGAAGTCAAACTGTCTCTATTTGCAGATGATATGATAGTTTACATAAGCGACCCAATAAACTCTACCAGGGAACTCCTACAGCTGATAAACACCTTCAGCAAACTAGCAGGATACAATACTGGTTTGATCAAGCCAGATCGCCTGAAACAGAGTAGGAAGTGATCCTACATTCAAAATAGCTGGACAAAGCAGCCTTACAGACTACAGCCAGGATTTCTGAATCTTCTTCGAATCCCCCATGACAGCGCCCCTTACCAGCAGGAAGTAGTTTGGAAAGAACAACGCCCAAATTCCCAAATATTGTCTATAGATGTTTGTTTTCATTTAAATGGACTTTGTTATATAAAATAAATTTTAAAAAATTAAAAAAAAATAGACAAGATATTCAGGGAATAAAATCTGTGCTACACACACACAAAAAAAAAAAAGAAAAAGAAAAAGAAAAGAAAGAAAGAAAGAAAGAAAGAAAGAAAGAAAGAAAGATGCTTGGGGAATCTGGGTTTTCTGCCACCAAGGGTGGGGCTTTTCCCACGACATCATGTGACTACAGATTAACTTTCCTGTCATGTCTTTGGGGCTTGGTGACACACAATATTTTCTTCTAAAGACACAAGGGGCATTGCATACCCTGCTGACAGTGGCCTCCTTGAGCACAGCAGAGGGAGAAAGTACCACATGCTCCAAATCCAGGACCTAGACCTTCAGATGGGTCTTGAGAACTCTGTGGTCAAAAACAATAAGTGTGCAGATGTGCATTTTCTCTAGTGACAGGGTCAGTAGTGTCCAAATGATCAAAGCATCCAGGTGCAGAGTGCAGAACCATGAATTGTGCACTTGCTTTGATCATCATGGAGTTTGACTTTCCTTTCACAAAGGAGCCCAAGGGGCTGTTGAGGTGGCTTGCTCCTCAAGCCTAGAGACCTAGTCCTCAGAACTTACAAAAAGGTAGAAGGTAAAACAGCTCCACACAGCTGTCTTCTGACCTACACACACACACACACACACACACACATACACACTGTGGCAGGTATACCCCTCACACACACATTCTGTAAGCACACCCAGTAATGCTAAATAAAGAATATGAGCTGTGTAAGAATATTTTGAGTTGGTTTGGAAAGAATCAAGGCATGCCTGTCATTCTGTTCTTCCCTCCACACCCTTCCCTTGCTTTTCCTTGTCCCTCTGTTCCTTCATTTCTCCTCTCTCATTACCTTTTCCCACTCTCCTTGCCCTCTTTCCTTCTATCCATCCATCCATCCATCCATCTATCTCCTTCTCTCCCTCCCTCCCTTCCCTCAGGTTCTTGTTATGTGACACAGACTGGTCCTAACTTTATAATTCTCCTGCCTCAGCTTCCCGTGTGCTAGGATTACTGGCATGTACTACTAGATCTGTCCAGATATTGCCATTCAGGGTCATGCAGTCTCTACCTGGGAAAGAGCTGTGCTCCCTAAATTTTATCATGCTTATGAATAATCTGAATACAGCAAGCAAATAAAGTATGGCTGTTCATTAGATAATACTAAGAATAAACCATGAATAAACCATGATTGTTTTTGTTAAGTGCTAGTAAAGTGGAATTTTCTACCAATTTAATTATGAATAGAAGAAAAAGTTTTACTGCCACAAATATTGGGTACAGTGCAAGGAAAAAGGCCCCATCAAGTCTGTTCAAAAATTCATTGTTCTATTTTATTAAAAAAAAAAAAAAAAGGTGGCTTGATTAATGCTTGAGAGAGAATGGAAATTAAAGAAGGCCTAAAGTTCACTGACCTGAGACTGGTAGCCAAGCGGACAGTTGGTAGCTGCTTCGCTGAATAACCCTTAATTTAGTTTTCCTCAGGAAAGTGCTTGGATTTCCCATCATGGTACTAACATCTCTGTAGAAGATAGCTCTGAATAAGTCACACACACACAAATGTTCTCTCTGAACTAGTTTAGTATCACACTTCCTCCTAAGTGTGACATTGGCATTGTGGTTTTCCTGCCCCTCCTATGTTACACTCCGACCACCGAAAAGTTACGAAGATATGGCCCAGCTTCCTACATGCGCTGGCATTGGTTATTCTTCTCATCACTGTGACAAAATACCTGATGAAGGCAACTCAAAGAAGATAGGACTTAACTGGGCTAACAGTTTCAGAGTACAGGTGTTCGTGCAGAGGAAGGCCTGGTCACAGTAGCTTGAGGCATCTGGTCACATTTCACCTGCAGTCAGGAAGCAGAGAGATGAAAGCTATTGCTGAGCTTATATTCTTTCTTCCTCTCTCCCACTCCATCACCCTCTCCGTCTCCCTCCCTCTTTCCCTCTCTATCTCCCCCCCCCCACAGTCAGTCTTCTCTGCTAAGTCACATCCCTCTGGAAATGCCCTCAAGGATATGCCCAGAAGTGTGTCTCCTAGGTGATTCTAAATGGATTCAAGTTGACTGTCATTAGCACTGTAGCTCTGGAGCCAGACTCTCCTGCTGTGAACATGTTATATTATTCTGGGACAGTTGCCACAATGAAAGAAGCAGTGTGGGTGTGTCATTGCTAACTGACTTACAAGTTTTACACAGATTCTTCTAGTACTTTGTTCATTGTAACAAACTGGGGCAGCAAGCCATTGACACCACCATCCCCATGATGCTGCCTTTGGTCACTGGTTAAGACAATGCCTGATGTTTGTTAGGCATCGTCACTGTAGAGCCACTACCTCCCCCTTTCCAAACTCTGATTTGGAAGTTCTTTACTCAGCACAGCCCTCATTCAAGTCTCTCTTCTTATATTGAGATACATAGTGAAATATTTATAGGTGAAATGATATGATGTCAAAGATTGGTCTTCAAATAGTCAGCCAAGAAAATAAAAGCATGCATGGGGTGGGAACATGATGAAAACTAAGCCTGGTACCGTGCTGCTGGCTGTTGAAGCTGGTGATGCCAAAGAGAAGCTAGATATACTTTCTACTTTTGCATGCTTGAAATTTTTCAAACAAGAATTTTGTCTTGATTTGTAAATCTTCAAGTAAGTTTCTTCCTCCAATTGCAGAGGACTTAAAACTGGACTTTAAAGTGTGGTGCTACTCAGACCCCAGAACATATTCATCAGAAAACAAAGCAATTGCTAGGTGTGGTTGAAGAGGATAGCTTGAATGAGCTGTGCCATGTTTGGGAGATTTAACAAGACGGTGCTCTATGCAATGTCCTCATGACCAGTCAGCCCCCACCCAGCCACTATAACTGTGAGCAGAGGGTACTGAGATTCAACCTACTAATGGCCCACATTCTTAGCGCTGCTTAACAATGAGCTCTCACACAGCTCAGCTGCTGAGAAACTAAACAAATTGGGCCTTGCTTATCAGAGGTGCTGTTAAATATTTAGGAACGAGGAAAGATAAACCTGGGCAATTACTTATTGAAAGGTGAAGATTCTGGAAACTTGCTTGCCAATATTCTGTGAATCAGTTTGTTCAAGCCTTGATTCCTCTTATGATGGAAATGCCCTATGTTTTGAAGTACTGTGTGAATGAGAAGGGCAGAGAGTATCTCAATAATTTGTATTCAGTGTATGTTTTGATGAATGGATATATGCATATGCATGAATTTGCAGGGGTTTTTTAAGTTTTTTTTTTGTTTCTTTGATATTCACATATTTGAGACAAAGTCACATACATTCCAACTTCAACATTTTTTTGTGTGTCCATGATCACACATGTGTATATATGTCTGCTTTTGTGTAGGAGAATATGCGTGCTAGTGGTTGTGCATGTTGCCATCAATCAGGTGTCTCACAATTATTCTCCACAATTATTCTACATCTTAGATATTGAGACAAGGTCTTTTACTTAAACCTGGAACTCTTTGATTTGGCTTGACTAGTTAGGCAGCTTGTTCTGGGAATCCTGCCTCTGCTTCTCATACTGGGGTTACAGGTGGATCAATCTGGATTTTACAGAGGTCCTGAGAAATTGAATGCTGGTCCCCATGCTTCCAAGCTTACAATGAACAATACTCCAGCCTTGAATTTATGGGGTTTTTTGCTTGTTTGTTTATTTGTTTGTTTGTTGAGAATGAATGAAAAAGATGAATCTAGAACTCATTTGTCTTTGTCTCCTGTAGCCAAGGCAGGCTTCAAACTTGCAATATATCTGATAATGGCCTTAAACTTTGGGTCCTGTAAGTGTTGGAATTACAGGTATGCCACACTATGTCTGATTTATGTGGTACTTGCTATGGAATCCCAACATTGCACACCTTAGGCAAGTACTCTATTGAGCTACATCTCCATTCCAACAACTGATTTTATTAGCAATTTTTGACCTAAGTTTAGCCAGGGGATTTTAGATTAAACAATTAGTTGTACAAAATCGCAAATTTAATACCACAAGGTTTAGAAAACTCAAGACTTACTCTAAATGTATCAGATTCAAAGCAAGTAGTTTTTTTCTGCCTTTATTGGCTACTTCACTAAACTCATACTTTACTAGTTCACTTTTTAATGAACACCACTTTTACTAAGTGCTTACTAGAGGCATTTGACATTGCAAGCATTAGATAACATACTAGCAAGACAGAGCTAAACCCAAGAAATACCTTTGTAGTCAAAAGTTCCACAGCAGAAAAGAAAACTAAGTACTACAATATAATTATTCTAAGGCTTGAAAAGAGTCTTCCCTTGTCAGCCTTAAAACCCATGCATGTGCACCCTCTGGCAAGACTTTGATGAATTTTGAGACTTTCGTCTTCTGCCCTCTTTGGCCAATTGATCAGAATAATTCCTCTTTGTTCCCTGGCTTCATTGGCTTAAAGAGCCCACTCTGCCAAACTTCCTGCTGGGCTCCATTTTCGCCACTCCCTCCCACACTGGAGCCACAATGGCAAAACGACTCAGCTTGGCACTCCGAGGCAGCCCACACATTAAGTGAAATATGGCCAGTCGCATATCACAGTTTCCTTATGATAAAAAGCACAACACAAGTAGAGATGATTTTCAGTGTCTAGGGCACAATATGATAATGTAAAAGTAGCAGTAGATGGGGAATCTGGTCAGAAACAATAGTGATAAATATAGCCTTGCTTTTGAAGTACCCCCACCCCCAAAACCTCAGGCCTCAAAGCCTTTTCCTATGTGAGCTCCTGGCACTGAGCCCTACTCCACAATGTCTCTGGACCTTGATTTTCCTGCATGTAAAACCCTTGGCTATCACCAAGGTCCCTTCCAGCTTTACACATCTAATTGACATGAAATCATATCTACTATGACTTATATATAATTTAATGCCAGGGTCCAGCTGGGCTCCCCATCCCATGCCCAGATCTGGATACCCTGTGGAATTAATTGTACCATTGCTAACATGTGAATATGGAATGAAAACGAGAAAATAATTTTGTATGTATGGTGAAAAAGGAAAAACTTGAGTGTAAAATTAAACAGGTAATGGTTCTGTAACAGTTGTGGCATGGGGGTGGGCTTCGAGGCAGCAGGAAACACAACCCTGTGAGCTTTTGATGTAGTTTGAACAGGCCCAGTGGTGAGAATTAATATATTTGTCAACATTTGTTTTAGAGCATGCTTGGTGCGGAATGCTTACTATCTTATGTTAGGTCCTGGGAAGGCTAGGAAAGAAGCAGAATGAAAACTCCATCTCTTGGTTAGATCACAAGTGAACAGAAAACTTCCTTAGAGCTTAAAAAGATTAAACGATGTAAATGAGATCATAAACAACTAAATTTCCTAATAAATATTGAAGGAGTCCAGCTGCATATTAACATTTCTATGCATATTGGTTGTTAGGAAATTCTCAGGGAATGAAAACAAAAAATGACACTTTGAAAGTGCTTGCCAAATTCCTAGTAAAAATAGTATTCTGTATTTAGAAAAAGTGTAATACTGGTATTTTGGATAAAATGTTGTGTATGTCTTTGGGTTTCATAGTGCCAGATCATTAAGAAAATTGCTCCAAACTCATTTAATAAAAAGAGATGTATTCACAGACCACTATCTTTCCCAATGACAAGAGCTTTTTTATTTTTAAACATGTATCTATCTACTGTCTGTCTATAATCTACTTACCTATAATCTATTACCTAACATATCTATTTCTCTATTCTAAAATTTAGCCTCAGGCAAGTGCATCTTAAGGAGCACGTTTTCTTGCCTGGGATCAGAGTATCTAGTACACAGTACACCAAACTTCAGGCTCTGAAACACTGTGGGTTCCTGCCAGCACATGACAGAGAAGAGAAAGTGTGAGAGGTCAAAGCAATTGGAAAATAATGCAGAATCCTCCCAGTGGCTCCTTGAGAAGCAGAAAAGATAGTAGTAACACCAGAGAGGGACAGAAGCAAGCATGGAGCAAATGCTAGGACAGTAAGTGACTGGGCCATCAGATTTCTGGCACTAAGTTTCTGTGAACCAACCAAAGACAATCTCACAAAGAAGGTCAAAGAATTGTGGATTCTATACTTACATAGCTCTGCCACATGTGTGGAATGTGGTCTGAAAATGTGATGTATGTGACTGATGCCTTTTGGAGAGGGGCTATCAAACTTTATGGCATAGTCAAATCTCTCAGTCTAGTCTGGGAGAGTTAAAAACCATATGTGTTCTTAGTTTGCTAGGGCGTGTGTGTGTGTGTGTGTGTGTGTGTGTGTGTGTGTGTGTGTGCGCGCGCGCGCGCGTTTCTGTACCTGTGCCGGTGTGGTGTCTGTGCCTGAGATCAATGTCTGGTGTCTTCCTTGATTGTAGTTCCCCTTATCTTTTGAGACAGGATCGCCTAATGAATCCAAAGATCATCAGCTGGCTAGGCTTCCTGTCTTCAGTTGCCCAGGCCTGCTGCTTCTGTTTTTTCATGGATGCTGGGAATTGAACTCTGGTCCTCATACAACTGTGGGAGTCACTTTACCTACTGACCTAATCTCCTCAGTCCCCACATACACTGTTTGCTTTTTAAGAAGGAAGTTTATTATCTGCACTGTGGCTGGTTGTGGATCTTTGTGTTCATCACCATCTACTGCAAATAGAACTTCTCTGATGAGGATTGAGAATTGTAGCAATGTACAGTATAACAATAAGCCACTAGGAGTTGGTTTATTTCTATGTCCATTTAGCAGAATAATAGATGTTTTTTCCCTAAAGCCAATGACTGGAGTAGCCACAGGTTCTAGGTCTGTTATTGGATCCAGGTGTGGATTTCACATTGTGGAGCTGGACTTAGGTCATTATTCCTGTGATATTTATGGCACTATTGCACCAGGAGGCATGTCTTGCCAGGCCAGTTATCACTGTAGTACTCAGAGTTCACCTGGGGAACAGTGATGATTACTTTTCTTGCCCAGTAGCGTTGTGGGCCATGGGTCCACAACTAGTCAAGGTACAGAGAACACGAGACTATGAAACATTCAGCCCTAAGTGGGATATGTAGATCACACTGTCTCCTTCAAAGGGTTACAGATCACGATGCAAGAGGGGGCAGAAAGAGTGTGAGTGTCAGAGCTGGTAGATTACTACAAGGAGACTGTTCTCTGGGCATAGCAGAGCAGCAGCATGCATGAAGTCAAAATATTTGTGACAGCCTGCGCAAGACCTGTGCAAACTCAGACAAAGAAAAATCCCAGCATGGAGCATGGGTGTGGGAACAGATCTCACCCCCACCTGAAGTGCTATTGGCAATTGATAGCTCTTGGGAGCAGAGCCCATTTTCTTTGAGAGTGTTACCCCAGGTTGTCAACCACACTTCAGTGGAAGGCCACACATCCAAGAATAAACAGGCAGCACTAATTGGACATGATGAATTTTGTTTGTGTGTTTTTAAGACACACAATAGGGTAGAAAGGGAAGGGAGAATCTGAGGAAACTGAGGGAGGGGGTGATTATGATCAAAACATGTTGTAAAACATCCTTTAATTAATAAAAATGAGGGGGAAATGATAAAATGAAAATTTAAATAGGCATCCTTATTTTAATATACTTGCACTTACACCTGCTATACCAAGCATTGGTCGCAAGAAATCCCTAACTCTGGCTAATGAAAGCAAAAAGAAAGGCTTCTTTTTATTTTATTTTATTTTTTATGTAATTTTCTAAATTTAAATTTGAAACAAGCTTGTTTTACATATCAATCCCAGTTCCTGACCCCTCTCCTCCTCCCCTGTTCCCCCCACCAAACCCCAGACCATCCCCTTTCTGCTCCCCAGGGACAGTGAGGCCTTCCATGGGGAGTCTTCTAAGTCTATTTCTGCTTCCATCAGTTACTAGATGAAGGCTCTAGGATGACATATAAGGTGTTGCCCATCTCATTATTGGGGAAGGGCATTTAAGGTAGCCTCTCTGAGACACAAAGCAACAATGAAGCTTGAAGAACGATCGTGGTGGGTTCTGCTTCGCTGGAGAACCACAGTACTGACTTCTGTATGATATGCTCCCATCAATGTGACAAAATGCTCCTTCCTTTGGCAGTGGGGTTATGCATCCTCCTCCTTGTACCGGGTGGATTTGTGACTGGCATCCAGGTCACACAACTTTTATGATTCAGGCCTAAGAGAGAATACAGTCTCACCTGGTTTTTCAAATGCCTTTGTACTGCAGCTATGTTACAGAGAACCCTGACACTCCCTAGTAACAGATCCACCTGCAGAGTAAATGGACCTCATTTCTGACTGGGTAACCAGCATTATATCCTACTTCAAACTTGGAAGTGAATGAGCAGGATTAGGCCCTCCAGCTCTGATGCTCTGAAGGACAAATGAAGTGTCCCCTCCTATCCTTGCCCAGGCTGTAGGTTAATCTTCACTGTCAGCTCACCTAGATTTAGAATCACCTAGGAGATACATTCCCTAGAAGGGTGTTTCCAGAGCCATTTAACTGAGGGTGTAAGGCACACCCTCAACATGGGTGCCACCATTCCATGGGCTGGGGTCCCAGCTTGTACACAGTCTAATCACACCCTCAACCCTCTTGCTGCCATTCATTTCCTGCTGTGATAGACTGTGCCCTCAAACTATAGGCCAAAAATAAATGCATCTTTTGGCTGCTCTTGTTAAGCATTTCGTCATAAGGACAAGAAAAGGAAGTAACACGTGCCTTGATGGAATAATTGTCATTATTTTAAGTCTCTGATTTTTTTTTTTTCTTTTTTTTTAGGCAGTTTGCTCTATAATGATATATAGCTAGGACAGAAAAGCATGCTTGAGCAGCAGCAAGAAACAAGGCTTCCCGTTCTGAGGGGATGGGAGGCTCTTCCCTGGAGGCACCTGACGTGTGGGTGGCACTGCGACAATAAAGTCCAGCCACTTCAGTTTGTTGCATTTCTTAAGTTCAGTGACCGGCACCCACTCTCTCAGCATCTGATGCCTCCTCAGCCTTTGGCTACCAATGAAACGTTGAGTAACAGCCCCAATTTATCTGCCGCCAAGGCAAAGGAGGCATTTACTTTTAGGATACGTGAGTGAAGAAAGTGTATTGGATTTATAATTGGAGCTGTAACAGCACTTCGAACGTAGTGGCTTTCAGCAACACAGCCATTGTTTGTTTGGTAAGCTTTCATTTTTTTCCCCTCTCATTTCTGTGACAAAATATTTGACAAAAGCGGCATCAAGAAGGGAGGATTTACTTTGGCTTACGGTTTGAGGGTACACCAAACAGGATGGAGAAAGAGGCGGCACAGCTGGTCACATCACGTGTACCATCAGGAATTGGAGGCATGTGAGTACCAGCTCTCCGCTGGCTTTCTCCGGTGTTCTCTGTTTTTCAGCGTGGAGTTCATTTGTTCAAATTGGATTTGGCTGTGAGCAGGACCACATTTGTTTCTGCTTCTTTGGGGAACTTAGTTCTTCTCTCCTTCTCAACCCATATTCCTGTGCCCCCTCTTCCTGCACGTTTAAAGTCAGGTGAAATTACCTAGTTGCTTTGTGTGTCAATCTTTCCCCACATCTCCCATTTCCACTCTAAAGGAAGGTGCTGACTGCTGTGGGTCCGTTCTGATAAACTAGGAGCATCTCCCCACATCAAATTTGGGGACTTATTCGCACATGTGAAGGCCTCTGACTCTCAGATAACATAATCTCAGGTGGCAGGGACAAGATGTGGACAATGTGAAGATTACTGTCCTGTCTACTGTAGTAGAGAAAAATAGGATGGGTACTCCGGAGATTTGACTACCTAAAAACATGGCCGCATTTACAATACAAATTCTGTTTTATGTTTTTATTTTATCCTTTTATGAAACTTACTGGGTAAACTTGGCCTGTTTTTTTTTTTTTTTTGCATCAAAATAGATTACCCATAAACATTCAATTTATACTCATTTATATGGTAACCATTGCAGACATTGTGTACCACCAGCATGTATTTCTATGTGTGGGGATGATACTATTTATAATCTCAGGACAAGACAAAAGTCTTACTGTGTTTTCTTTCTCTTTCTTCTTTCTCTTTTACTATTGTATTATCATTGTCTGTAATTTTTCTTTTTAAGGCTTATCAGCAATGATGAGGGTTTAAAAGGTTTGGAAGATCTTGTCCCTTTGGGAGGGCAGAGGGAAGAGAAAGAGAAGGGGAGAAGAGGAGGGGAGAGAAGGGCATGAAGGAGCAGGAAAATTGAGTCAGGGAAAGAATAGAGGAGAGCAAGGAAAAGAGATACCATAATAGAAGGAGCTATTATAGGTTTAAAGAGAAATCTGGCATTAGGGAAATGTGCAGAGATCTACAAGGTTGACCTCAATTAACAATCTCCAAGCAATAGTGAAGAGGCTACCACCTTAAATACCCTTCCCCAATAATGAGATTGATAACTACCTTATATGCCATCCTAGAGCCTTTATCTAGTAGCCAATGGAAGCTGAAGCAGACCCCACAGCTACACACTGGAATCCAGTTGTAGACAGGGAGGAGTGATGAGCAAAGGGTGTCAAGACCAGGCTGCAAAAACCCACAGAAACTGCTGACCTGAACAAGGGGGAGCTCATGGACTCCAGTCTGATAGCTGAGAAACCAGCATAGGACCAACTCAGACCCCCTGAATGTGGGTGTTAGTTAAAAGGACTGGGCACTCTATGGGGGTCTCTGGTAGTAGATCAGTATTTATCCCTAGTATAGGCATGGACTTTGGGAGCCCATTCTACATACAGGGATACTCTCTCAGCCTAGACACAGGGGGAGGGCTTAGGCCCTGCTCCAAATGATTGACAGACTTTGAAGATCCTTCATGGAAGGCCTCACCCTCTCTGGGGAGCAGAAAGAAGATGGGATGAAGGTTGGGAGGGGAACAGAGGAGGGTAAGGGAACTGGGATTGACATGTAAAACAAGCTTGTTGCAAATTTAAATTAAAAAACAAAAAAGATTAGGGTTGACAAGATGCCTCAGTGGTTAAAGGACCTTTCCACCAAACCCCATGATCCTGAGTTTAATCCTCAGGTCCCACATGGTAGAGGAGAGAACATATATTGCAGGCTGCCTTCTGACCTTTACATGTGCACTGTGACTCACACATATGCAATACATATAAGTAACACATGTAATTTAAAAAATTATTTTTTTTTAAATTTTACTTTCTGTAATAGGAAAGACTTGGCTGCAAATAACTAAACCAGCTAACATGTTTTAAAAACAAGATCAATATAATCCACAAAAGAAATTTAGACAGGTTGTTCCAGTTGGTGAACTGAGGGCTCTGTGATATGGGTAAGCCTAATGCCTTGTATCTTTGTTTGTTTGTTTTCTCAAGCTCTGTCCTGGTAGAAAAAAAAGACTTCTGTAGATTCAATGACTATATCTCTGTACAACCCTGACAGAAGATAACATATTAGTTCTCCTTTGGTGCCTAGCAAATCAAATCTCTGCAAACAACATGTTTTCTCTCTTGTGATTTTGGTGTGTCGGGGTTTGGGAGCAGGCTGGCTGGCTGGCTAAAGCTCAGGGTCTTTCTTGAGACTGGCCATGAGAATGAGCTGCAAGTGGCAATACCATAGGCCTTGACTGAGGCTGGAGGATCCAGTTCAAGATGATACATCCATAGGGCCAGCAAAGTATCTGAGTGTGCAGGGTATGGTGGCCAGCTTCCTCTAGAGCAGTGTTGCTCACTGGGGTGATCTCTGTTCATCGGGGGACACTTTACTTTTTTGATTCTCACACTTGCAAAGGGACCATTGATATTTATTGGGTAGGATGTGGGATTCTGGTAACTCTCCTATACTGTTCATACATAATACCAGGCCCTAAATATCAGCAGAGGTAAAGCTCAGAAACTGTGTTTTAGAACAAGTGATTTGAGAATGGGCTAAAAGTTGGACATATCGGTTTCCCTAGTTTTGGAAGGCTTCTGTGGTCTGTGTTGGAAGGACTTATAGGAAGGTGTGAATACTAGGAGGCTGGGAGCACTGGGAGCCATCTTGGGATGGTTTCTCTTGAGCATCAATCACCTTCCTTTGTTCTCCCCCACATCTTCTCTTTTCATTTTAACTTAAAAAAAAAAGAGATTTATTTATTTTTATTTTATGTATGTAGCTGTATGCATGCCTGTACCACAAGCATGCCTGGTGTCTCCACGGTGAGAAAAGGACATTGGATACCTTGGAACTGCAGTTACAGATTATTGTTAGTTGTCATATGGATACTGGGAGTCCAACCCAAGTCCTCTGGAAGAACAATCAGTGCTCTAAAGTTCTGACCAGTTCGCCAGACCCTTGCAATAATTTTCAAAGAGAACAAATGTTCCTATAACTCCCCACGGACTTCATTTCTCATTAGTCAGCGTTCTGGGATAAGCATAAGTTTAGGCCAACCATAAATAGGGAGAATAGTCTTTCTAGGTTGAGTTTAGGCCACTTTCTCTTTGGAGCTGGGAAGAGCCTATACTTGTAAACACAGCAATAGTAGGTTTTCAAAGTCAGCTGACAGTAATGTAGGAGGGGAACAGTTTTGAGTGGCAACAGAGCTGTCTGGACTAGGGTAGCTCAGTGGTAGATTACTTACCTAGGATGTGTGATGCACCAGGTTTCTCTATGAGCCACTGTCTTAGTTTCCTTCAGTTGCTCTGATGAAAGACCCTGGAAACAAGCAATTTAGGGGAGAAGTGGTCTGTTTTAATTCTCAGTTCCAGAGTATAACCCATCAGTATAAAGAAACCACAGTAGTAAGGGCTCAAAGCAGCTGGACACATCACATTAGTAGTTAAAAGCAGATAGAAATGAATGCAACTATGTTTACTTATGTTTAACTCCCTCTCTACACTTACAAAATTCAGAATTCCCTGTCACCTTTAGCATGCTGGATCTTTCTATATTTTTTAAGGAAATTAAAAAAAGAAATCCCCCACAGATATGACTAAAAGTCAAACTGATCTAGGCACCTATTGTTGAGTCTCTCTCTCTCCATTCCTCTCTCTCTCCCTACTTCCCTCCCTCCCTCTCTCTCTCTCTCTCTCACACACACACACACACACACACACACACTTACATATATATGCATACTCACACACCATATACACATACACACTCATATATATATATATACATATATATGTATGTATATATATATATGTATAATACTCACCACTCACACACAAAACACACACACACTCATACATACACATGTGCTGTTTTTCTTATTTCTCTTTTGTATCTTTTATTAAAGATGTTTTTTGTTCTCCTTGGTGGAACATTTTTTTAATAATAATTTTAAGGATGACCATTTAATTTTAGCTATAAACTTGACACACCCCAGAGTAAATCTGAGGGAGTCTCAACTGAGGGATAGACTGGATCACATTGGGCTGTAGGCATATCTGTAGGTGTGTGTGTGGTGTGAGAGGGTCCAGGTCACTGTGAGGGGCACTGTTCATAGGCAGTTGACCTGGGCTGTACAAGAACGTTAAGTGAGCAAGCCAGAGGAAGCAAGGCATTTAGCAGTATTCCTCCATAGTTTCTGCTTGACATCCCTTAGTTATGGGCTGTTATCTGGAATTATAAAATGAAACAAATGCTTCCCTCCCCAGATTGCTTTTGGTTGTGGTGTTTATCACAGTAAGGGAAAGGCAAACTGGAAGAGTTAGCCTCTGAATCTTTTTCCATTTCCTGAAGACTTCCATCACTATTTTGTGCTCTCAGTCAAATATTAGTAGAGTAGGTAGAACATTCCAGTTTAAAGCCTCTCCCTTTCTGTTCTTCTGTTAGTCTCATGTAAAATAAATATGCTAATAACATTGGCTACGTTGTTAGGCAATAGAATGAAATATATAAACACATGAATGTGTTCTTGGTCCATTTTGACTACTAAAATAAAATGCCTCAGAGTAGGTGATTTTAGATACAATAGAAATGTGTTGCTTATATTTAGAGGTTGGAAAGTCCAAGACCAAGGCACCAGCGCTTGAGTCTGTTAAAACTGCTCCTAGGAGAGGATGCCTTTGAATCCTCAAGGGCACTGCTGTCATCCACAAGGGCTCTGCCTCCATGTTCTCATCCCTTCCCAAGGGCACTGCCTCTTCATACCATCACTGTTGAGCACATTCATCAACATTTAATATTAAGGGTTCCATAGATATTCAGACCACAGCAATGCTGAGAAGACTATATATGATTTATTATAATGATATTAAAATTATTACCTTAATCCACACAATTAATTTTTATCTCGATATATTCTTTTAAACCTTTTTTATGTGTTTGTGATGGGAAGATGTCAACATTGAATGCATTTCTCAATCACTCTCCACCTTAGTTTTTGAGATAGGGTCTCTTACTGATCCTGGTATTTGCTGATTCAGGGTCTCTCCTGACTCCACTTTCCCAGCCCTGGGACTACAGGTGTATGCTACAGCAGAAGTTTTTCACATGAGTACTGGGATTCATATTCATGTTCTCATGTTCATGCAGCAACTACTTTACCGGTTACGCCATCTTCCTAGCACTCATAAAACACGATTAAATAATCATCGCACTAATTTTGAAAAAAATACTATGTTTTATGAATACAAGTCTCAGATTATGCCTCCAGGGATTTAAAATGCACATTATAAGTATTGTCATCTGGGGTCTTGATTCAGTTTGCGGATTGAAGGCAGTGCCTTTCTTCTCTAGTAATAGATTCCTGTGAACCACTGCTGATGGGGTGGTTGTCCGTAGATGGACATCCGTGTGTTCAGAGTTCTCATCCACTTATCTGTAGTGTCATTCTGATTGTTTGCTTTGCTGAGTGTGGCAGACAGAGAGCTGTGCAGGGCTTGGGAGACACAGCAGATTGGGGGTAGGTTTCCGTGTCCCTGTTTCTCCCCGTAACTGGGGACCAGCACCGGGGTGCTAGCTTTCGTCACTGTCTCTAGCAGCTATACTCAGCATTGAAGCCAGGGAGAGGTGTCTGCTGCTGAGTCTCCAACTATCACTGTGTTTCTAAGCTAATCTTCTGTTGACCGCCCATAAGCTTGTTTGTCTCTGTGAGGTGAGGGCTTTGTGTGACCCAGGCTTTTGGGGGGCTTGTACTGCTTTTACAGGGAATTACCTACATAGAACGAATCAATGAATTGATGGTGCCCCTTGGTTACTCACCACACTGATCATGCCTGCTCATGTAGCCTCAGTCGGCCCAGATCTCACCCAGACAGTTTGCTGTTCCCCAGTCATCCACTCTTGCTGACTTAGGCCATCTAGACAGTACTCTGGATAAGCGGCCCGTTGATGTTGCTTGTTTTAGAACCTTAATGTATGTTTAAAAATATTTTTCTGAGCTAGACATGGTGGCTCAGCACTTTTGAGAATCAAGAGTTCAAGGTCATCTTCAGCTGTGTAGTGAGTTAGGAGCAAGCCTGGGCTACATCTGCGACCCTGTGCATGTTTTATCTATGATTTCCACATTGTGATTTGAGTTAGCACATAGGTTTGTTATTAAACATGGAATATAACAGGGAGAAGATGCCCTCCTTTGGCTTCATTTTTTTTTTGGAAATACTTTTAAGATTCAAGAATATTTCAAATATGTAAACATACCAAGAACAATATAATGAATGCCGGTATCTAGAAATCTATATTTAACAATCCCAAACACCTAACAATATTTGCTTCAGCTTTTAAAAAACAAATCAAACCCTGTCGCTATCACCCTGCTCCCACCATTTTCTCTCTCCCTCCTCACTGGCCAGTTGGCGTGTGCCCTTCCTGCCAGTGCCTATTGTTATTACAAGCTTACTCCACAGATAAACAGCAGACAGGCATGCTTTCCTGGCTCTTAACATGGGCTGAATGGCCCCCACTCCTTCAGATCGCATCACAAGTAAAATGCCACCCTGGTCAAATCCTGAGTGCCTGTGCTTCTTGTTATTCTCCTTTTTCTGTCAGTTATCGTCATGTGTCTAAAATAATCTTAGTTGCTGGCCTCTTGTTCCATGTTTCTTTTCTGCCTTTGTGAGGCTGGGCACTCATGTTACCTGGGCTGATCTGGAAGAAATTCAGAGTCTGGAGGAAGCAATAGTCAACCAAAATGTAATGGTAGAGGTTTTATTCGTCTCCAATGTATTTATTTGAATGATTCCCTTTCTATAAGAACAGGTATGCCTAGTTTTGTGGGGTCCTCACAGAACAGACTGCTTGGGCATGGGTTAAGCCAATAGAATGTCTTTATTAGCCAGTAAGTGACTACACAGAGTGTTCAGGATCCCAGTGCAGCCCGAGCCTTTCTCAGGGTGAGCTTCTAAACACACACACACACACACACACACACACACACACACACACACACACACCAAAAACCCATGTCCTGGGTTGACATACTTCACTTAACAAGAACTGTTAGCCAGAAGCAGATCTACAGAAGCCAAATAGCAAGGTTAGTCCATTTAGATTTTCCCACAACTGTAGACTTTGATGGATTAGGCCTTTGTTTTAGTTTTAGCAGGTGGTACTGTCTGCTTTTTGCATCTCACAGCCTGAATGGCACTTCCAGTCATGGAGTGGGGACCTACTAAAGTCTAGGGCCCTGTTATATCTAGATTTCTTTTTACAGTAGTGCCTTATACTTTCTTTTAAATTAGGGGAAAAAAACGATTGCTAAGAGCACAGATACCATTCAGACATAAAGAAGTCAGGACATTTATGCTGGAACAGCTGAGCATCTGGCCTAAAGAACGGAGTTTAATGTATCTTGATAGGACATGCAAAGCTCTGCCTGATCCCACTTTGGTTCTCTCCTGGTCCCAAGATGCACCACTCTTCACCTGTAGCTGCTTCCTTCCCACACCTTCTCTTACAACCTAGGGTGAACTTGCTGATACCTCTTTGAGGCTATTTACTGTAGCCAGCACTCCTGTGAAACCTGGCTCTCAGGCTTCCTCTCTGGCCCAGAAGCAGGGCTTAGTACACAGCACTGTGTACCTCTCTGAACCAATTCTACACCCAAAGGAGAATTTTGTGCCAGTTTTTAGAGTCAGGGGAAAAGGTTTGGTGATCTCTCACATAACTGTATTATTTTCCACGGGGAAAAGGGTTTAGCTCACATTTTCAAGTTTGAAGTTTTAAAAATCGCCCTGCTTATGAATCTCAATAGGGAATGGGAAATTACTTTCTTTCACCTGGAGGTGTGTCAACCTGCGCCTTGATGAAGGGGAAGACTAAAACGATGACACACAAGGGGAAACAACAGTGGTGGGGAGAGATGGCTTTTATGCCGTTCCTTCATAGTGCCTTAAGGTTCAGCACCCATTACATAAGCGCCATTAGGGAATTCAAAATCAAGTAGAGCCTTTCAAATATTTTAAAACATTAAAAAATACTCAGCATATAGGCTTTAGAGGCACAGGTCACAGATCACTGCAGACATTTCTATGCTGTGGGAACAGCATTCCAGTGTCATGGTTCATTCTACAGGGCATTTGATTCACCAGCCCAAACACTAGGCAAACATGAACTGCTTTAGCATGTGCTCATTCATTCATTCATTCAATCAATCATTCATTCTGCTAATATATTCTGAAGTTCATATTTAGTTTACACATCATGATTTAAAAAATAGCAGCAGTCCAAGTGTTGGTGTACACTTGTAATCTAAGCACTCAGGAGGTGTTTGCAGGAGGATGAGATCAAGACCACCCTTAGCTCCACAGTGAATAAGAAGCCACCCTAAAGTACATGAGGTCATGTCTCACAACCAAACTAATCAATCAATAAGATAAATAAAAGGAGCCTATCCCCCCACCCAAAGAAAAGCAAAAGCAAAATGAAAACCAAAACCCACAATGCACTTGGCTCTTGCCTTAGAAGCAAAAGGACACTTTGGTTCTTGACGGGTTGAGGGAAATGGGGAGAGTTCAGTGTTAATGTTTTCTTCAAACGTATTTTGCGTGGCCAAACCAGGAGAGAGAAAGGTCTGGGAAAGTGACGTCACATTTTTCATAACAGAAAGCCCTGATACCACTGCAAACACCCAGCATTTGCATTAAAAGAAGTAGAAGTCAAATCGCTAACATGTCACCTCTTACTATCCCTGAGCCAAACTTTCTCCATCAATCCTGGTAGGTCACCAGGGAAAAGCAGCAGAGAAGTAAACGCTGGCTTTGGCGGCAGTGTGTCGCCCAATTAATGTAGTTCTGGGAGTCACCTGAAGCCTTCCAGCTACTGCACCCAAGGAGCAAGCTTCGCTTTCAGTTCGGTCATTTCCATGGGGAATTGCGGCACGCGCAGGTCCTGGGTGTGGCGATGTCTAGAAGGAGCTCACAACTCCAGGCTTTCCACCTTCTGGCCAATGCACCCAGTTGAGAGAACTAGGGATGATACGGGCCTGAAACTCGGGGACCGCGAACGACCGCGACCAGGCGGCCACTGCCCAGCACTAAAGCCAGGCTGCGCACTCCGCGTGTGTAAGCTTCTCCCCAACCCGCTCTGAGCGGGGAGGCGGATCCCCTTCCCTGCGCACAAGTCCTTATATGCACCGGTTGCACCGGCCCGCCTTTACTCCAGCCCCACAAATAATTAATGGGGGAGGCAGGACGCTGCTGTCTTTTCCCGCTGTCTCTCCTCGCCACCCTTTTCATCATTAGAGCATCTGAACCTAGTCAAGAAAACCCAAGGATGCGATCGAAGGGCCATTTTGGTGCATTGCACAAATTGGATGCATTAAAAAAATAGCCTTCGGATCCCTGCACAGCGAGGGTCAAGATCGGCTCTTCCTATTCAGCACTATTAACCGGCAAAAGCTGGGGCGGAAAGGGTGCGCACCCCTCCCCCACCCAGGCTAGTGCAGAGGGACCCGGTCAGGAAGCGCGGCCTCTCCCCAGTCGGAGACCACGCCTCCCCCCCCCACTCCTCCCAGGAAGCGGTGATAGACAGTTCTGCGTGGTTCTCCACCCCCAACCCCCCCCCCCCAGCTGAGTGGAGGAGTTGATATGTCTCATTATAACAGCCAATGCAGCCGCCATCCACGCACAAGCAAAGAAGCATGTCCCATTTAAATACACCCACGCAGCCCCAGCGCCCTTAGCCGATCAGGGCGCGCAGCCCACACGCACCGCGGCTCCGGGCTTGGAGATCCGCGCAGGTCGGGCTCCGGGATCCCGCGGATCGACACTCTCGGAAGATCGGGATCGCACTCTGGTTGGGGCCCGGGTGGGCGGGGGAGGCTGGGCCCCGGGCCTCTCTGGCGGACAGCCGCATGAGGACGCGAGCGACATAGACCAGGGTGGAATTGCCAAGGCAGACGCTTCGGGCTGGTTTTGGTCTATTTCTCCCGCGAAGAGTCGACATGGCGAGCGACTCCCCAGCTCGCAGCCTGGATGAAATCGATCTCTCCGCCCTGAGGGTGAGCAGAATGTGTTTTGTTTTTTTGTTTTCCTCCCTTTCTTTTCAATGGTCTGGGGCTGGGCGATGGAACGTTCCCTGTCTTCCCGTCCTGATTCTGGGGCAGCGTATGGGGTTCTAGGGCGAGCCCCTACCCTATAGCAGGGGATGGGCTGCCCTTGTGCTCCTAGACTGTTCACGAGGTTCTGCAAGGAAGCTGGTGGAGCTTATGTCAGTTTCATCTTCGATCGGTGTAAGAGAATTACATGGAAGGCGTGTGTGTGTGTGTGTGTGTGTGTGTGTGTGTGTGTGTGTGTGTGCACCCGAGCAACTGTCTCGTGCCAAGGCGCGAGACCCGACTGTTCCTTGCTGCAAAAAAGAATCTCCTCAAGAATAAAGGCACTGGCCTCTCAGGTTTGCCAGCAACCTGCAAGATGACAACGTGAGTCTAGCTGTCTCCACCAGCCAACCCTGTCGCTTCAAAGGGGGCAGTAATTGCTGTTTCCGGGCTGTTGTGGTAGATGGCAACTGACCCCTCCCGGATTCTGCTTCTGGTGCCGGGGCTCAGGCTCAGCGCTTCCCTCAACGCCAGGGTACACTCACCTTTATCTGCGGTTTGAACTCAGCCCTGCCTATGCCTTTCTAACTCGGTGACTGTGACCTTTCAGTTTTATGGCTGAACTTCAGCAGGTGAAAGGGACGCCTTAAACAGCTTCTCTCCACCACACTGAAACTCCCTGGAGAGACTGTGTGTGCGTGGTGTGTGGTGTGTGTGTGTGTGTGTGTGTGTGTGTGTGTGTGTGTGTGTGTGTGTGTGTTTCCCCGGTATGTGACCAGTCCTTTGTAGAACAACTTCCCTTCCCCCAGCTCTGCCGCTTTGCCTTTACCTTCTCTCGAGACACCTCAGACGTCGTTCCATTGTATTGAATAAGACTTTAGTGATCTAGAATCCATTTTGCTGTTGTTTGGAGATCATACTGCCAGGAATCCCATTGCAGCCTCGACGCTTCCCTACCCCCACCCCTAATCCCAGCACACTCCTTCGGGGAAGGGAGCCCAGCGTTCTTGCCATTTTAATTAGATGCTGCCTGCCAGGAAGGGGTAAGGAGGGGTGATGGCGGTGGCAGCAACAGGGATCTGAGAAAGATTGGACACCAATCTCAGTACAACTAGTTTCTTCCTCTCCTGAACTAAAAATAAAATAAAGAGCAAATGCATATGCTTGATGCCAGGAGGGTAGGTGAGACTGAAGGGATGGTGGCTCACATCACTGACTGTCAGTATAGGAAGTGGAGTGGTCACCTTATTAGGTTGATGCTAAATCTTGGGGCCATTTACCTATATCTCAGAAGCTTTTCCTGCAGTTACCTCTTTCTCTACAGATTATTTTAAAAAGGTAGCTACCTGTCTGATTGCAGTGATACTTTTTCTTCGGGCTCAGAGCCTCTTTTCTGCCCACACCTTGAATCCTTGGCCCTTTCCTTATCTTTTGGTCCAGAAAGGTGAGGATTCAGAGAGGCAGGTTGAGGACTGACTGACTGCCCTTTGAAACGGGCTGCCCTGATAGTGGGGCAGCTAAAGCTCAATCATGCATGACTACAGTGGGCAGTTCATTCCTCTAGTGCCCAAAGGCCACATCCACAGCCAGTGGGCAGCTGAGTGTGGGGGTGGGAAGCAGAGTAGGTGCTGTGGGCAAGTGCATGTGTGGCTCCCTCTTACCCAGGGTGTTCTCTTTTGCTCCATTTCTGACTGGGAGTTGCTGTGGGTGAGTTAATCAGGTGGACCAGTGGCCCAGACTTGGGGAAGGAGGAGTGGCTAAGAGGTAGCTGCTTGAACAATGAGCCAGGCTTGTGATTTAGCTGAACCAGAATCTTAGCATCCTTCTCCCTGACATGATTTTATGTGTGTGTGTGGGTGTGTGTGTGGGGGGGGGTATGGCTCCTGTGAGCCAAATTTCCTGAGATGCCAGGTGCAGAACCTGTCTGTCATGAGGGCTACTGGATTCTCAGTCAGGGAGGCCTGTGCCCTGCAATCTGTATTTGAAACAGATACCTTTGCATGATTCTCTGGGATTGCTCTTTGTCACCCTGGAAGCTTAATGGATCCTCTGCCTCCACTGGGGTATGCAAAGAGCTAGAACAACAGCTACTCACCATGCCTGGGAGCTGCTGGCTGGGAGACTTCTGCAAATGGGCAGACAGCTGTACTCAGCAGGCCTTGGAGCTTCAGGCAGTCCTGTGGGGGGTTGGGGGGGTGAGGCATGCAGGTTTGTCTCCCAAGGCTAGTGGCTGGGCCACACACATCAGAGTGGACATGCTGGCTGGCTCCCCAGATTTGGAGATGTTGGTTCCTAAGCTTGCTAGAGCCTGTAAGGGAACACCTCCTGAGGAAAAGCCTGACCCTGAAATTCAGACAAGGTCAGTGAGTCATCCTGCCAGCCCCTCCATGCTCCTGTGGCTCTTCAATGTATACAATCAATGCTCTTTGTAAACCCTGGGCTTGGTGCTTTAAAAGCAGCTCCTGTCTGGAGAGGCCTTTCTCCTGGTTTTGGAAGCTCATTGTTCTCAGCCAGTGATCCCAGACTGGTCCCATCTAAAATTTCCCCAAATAGAAACAAAGCATAATTCAAACCAGAGCAACCAGCATCAGTCTCTATCATTTAAATCATGCAAGATTTGGGTGTTTGGTTTGGTTTTGTGTGTGTGAAGGGGGTCTGTCACTAGAAACAGATCATCAGAATTCAATTTATTGAGTCCTCATCTCAGAGTTCATGAAGCTCAACTCAGTCTTGGATGTTGGGTAGGGGATGGTTTCACAGACAAAAAAGCTAGACAGAACTGTAGGACCCTGGACCCTTCCTCTCATATATCATTTGGGAGACTGAAGCCCAGAGAAGTGAAGTCTGTTGTCCAAGGTCACACAGCCAAAGGGGAGATAAAGTAGCTAGAGGAGAGAATCTGAGGTTCCCAACTCCTCAGTCTCCCCTTTAACACATAGCATTGGTAGCTAAAAAGGACATAAATGAAATGTTTTCTGTTTGAGGGGAAAAGGCCAAGAGAAATCATTTGACCAGGGTCAAGGGATTTCTTTTTCTTCTTGAAAGTGGAAAACCCACTAGAAGCAGAGAACTTATCAACACAAATGACCAGAGCTATTAGGCACCTTTGGCATTTATCTTGTCTAGCCTTCTTTCAGTCCCTTTTTTGTAGGCAAATGGCAATCTAAGTCATTCAGGACAGATGGTTGTCCTGCACGGACGGATAGCCTCTCTCAGTAACCCGTCTCCAGCTGAACATGTCCCTAGTGGTCCTTTCAGACATGCACATTATTCAGAAGCCTGTGTGTGTGTGGTTTCTGGCGCCCATGAATGCTTTGTACAATCACAGTAGATGCAGATATTACATATAGTATTATGGACAGAAGCTCTGTTTACGTGGGTGTATGAAAATGTGTGTACACCTACAGAAACTACTGCAAACAATCCCCTTATTCAGATCCGGGCTTGAGTCACACCTGCTTCAGACATCCCTGTATTAGAAGATGAATTGTCCACCATGATGCTCTGTTACCTATGAGGTGAGCTCAGCCCAGAAAGCTTTTTGAAGATTATCATGTTTCCCAACTGGAACACATTGGCTCTCCTCAGCTTCTTGGCCCATGGTGTCAGGCATTCAAGGTGAGGGTGCTCACCCCATTCTTTCAGGTTGGGGCAGACATACTTCTCTATTTGAACACAATTAGATGACTGACACCTTCCAGCTCCACCCCCATGCCTCTCTGGCTTAGCAATCCTCATTCCTCCTCTCCCCCCCCCACAAAACCCATAGATATGTGTGTAGTATAAGCATATGTAAGTTGATACATGAATGTGTACAGGTGTGTGCGTGTGAATGTGGAGGTCAGAGGTCAAGGTCAGGTGACATGCTCTATTTCTCTGTACATGTTTTTAAATTTAGTGTGTGTGTGTGTGTGTGTGTGTGTGTGTTTTGCCTTCATGTATGCCTGTGCACCATGTGCCTGCTGGGAGCCTGCAGAGGCCAAAAGTGGATGTCAGACCCCCTGAAACTGGAGTTACACATGGTTGTGAGTTGCCATATGGGAACAGAACCTAAGTCCTCTGTAAGAGCACTCATCTCTCTAGGCCCTTCCTACTCTCACTAAACCTGGAACCTACTGATTGAGCAAGACTAGGCTGCCACTAAGCCCCAGGAAGCTTCCTGTTTCCACCCCACCCACATATCTGTCACTGCCACAGACAGGCATTTTTTGTGAGGCTGTTGGGTTTCCACACTCAGGTTCTCATGCTCTGATGGCAAGCCCTTGACCAACTGAGCTATCCCTCCAGCCACACCATTTCTTACTCCATCAAAACCCAGGCTGGGAAATTAACCTCATTTGGAATTTGGAAAGCTTACATGAATCTCCTGACTATAATCTTCATGCATATGCTACAAGGTATGAGGTTTTTTTTTTTTTCCTTCTCACAAGAGGTTTGTTAAGGGCCATAGAGTCAATGAATGTGTGAGAATATGCATGAATGAAGTCATGAGTGAATGAAGTGGAATGGTCACAAGCTTCTGGATTCTCTGTGTATATTCTACAAGTTCTGTGATTTGGTGCATGCCAATTAAGTGTCAGCATCATGTAGATGGAATGACAACAGCTTTTCCTCATCACCTTGCATTCTAAAATCAAATATTTTATGGCAGAGCATTTTAATCATAAGTCATCATACATATATGTCATTGATAAAATTTTTATGGGAAACTCAAGCTCCCCCACCAACATTGATCCCAGTGATTGCAACAGGTAGAAAATGCTGCAGGATGTCTTTTGTTTTGTTTTGGTTTTGGAGACATGTTATTAAGATACAGCCTAGGATGGTGTGAGACTTACTTTGTAATCTAGACTGGCCTTAACTGTGAATACTGGTGCCTCAGCCTCCTGAGTGCTGAGTTTACAGGTGTATGCCACCCTGTCTGGTTTAGAAGGCACAATGCATATTGTGTCCATGCCTATGGAAGCCAGAGGTTGAAAACGGGTTTCTTCCTCAACTGTTCTTCAATGACGGTGGCTCTTTTCAACAGCCTTGAAATAGGCTAGCTCATATGCTCATGTAGCCTTGCCTACTTTTCTCAGGTCCTCAGTTGATCTTGGCTCTAGGACAGACATCCATTCTAGAGGACAAAGGACACCCAAAAGCCTTTTAATGATTACTGTTTCTAGGCTAGTGTCAGCCATCAGCCTTATTCGCGAAAACACTTTCTTTTTCACTCTTCTGTAGGGATGACCCATTATTCAAATGCAAACACCTTTACTATGTCGTGTATTTTCATAGTTCTTCTTTTTCAGAGGGATGGAATGGAGTGGACACTTAAAAAATAATACACTAATAGCCCAGTGCTTAAAACCTGGTCAGGGGTCTCTTGGGTCTTAAGGAATCCTTGACACATTATTAATTCATTACCCCAGAGCACTTAATTAAATTTGGTCTAAAACAGGACTTTCATAAAGTTACATGGATTGAGAACAGTATCTTAAGATGACAGGGACAAGCAATTTCCCTCTAGATCAGTTTGTTGTTCTTCCGAAACTTTGAACAGTATTTTCTTTGCAACAACATGGCCTCCTAATAAGATAGGATGCAACAAAGTCTAGAGAGATATCTCAAAGGTTAAGACAACTGGCTGCTCTTCCAGAGTATCTAAGTTCAATTCCCAACATGGCAACTCACAGCTGTCTATAACTCCAGTCAGTTCCAGAGGACCTGATACCCTCACACACATACACACAGGCAAAACTCTAATGAACTTTTTGTTGTTGTTGTTTAAAGGCGGGATGCAGGAATAGTTAGCAGAACATCATTGAAATAGGCATAAGCAGTTTTAGTATTCATTATTAACCAGAGTCTAATAGAAATCTTGGTTTGCTGTTTGCATAATTATCTACTTATCATGGGATATTTCATTGATGAAGACATTTCAGGTACTTTTCCTTCATCAAGTATCCCCCTAACCTACCCACTTTGCCCCCTTATCTCTAAGGCTCTTTGAAAGCTTTACTTTTGAGTCTTGCTGGTTAGTCCCCTTTTCCTTCTGCTTTAGAATGAATCCATCCCCTCTCTGTTTGACACCCCCCCCCCAATAAGAGCAGTCTTCCTGGGCTGCTGTGATGGAACCCTGGGGGCCATGCCCAGCTGAGTGCAGCCATTTTCTGTGCTTCTGACATAATTTGGGATAACTGGAGTCTGAGAGATACTTATATATCACATTGCTGCTTCCATTCTGGGGATAGGGGTGTGGGACAGGGTGTAGTTCTCTTAGAAGGAAATCTAAGCTAGTTTGTTAGCATTATGCTGAGAATTTCAAGAAATTCTCCATATTTTTAAATTAAATGTTCTTCTGTGGGTATAAATGTGAGGTTCCTATGGGGAAAGCTAGGGGACCTGGGGAATAGTTCCTCCCATTCTGAAGGGAAGTTTGTTACTTTCAGAATGAGATAATCCCCTCTATCTCTTCCTACTTGGCCAGACTGAGCCCAGTTGTCTCAAGATACCCTGAATCCTGAAAACATACATTCCTCCACACCAAGCACCAATATTCTTTCTGATTATCTATTGTTTGAGTCCACTTGTCTCCATTCTTCTCTGTAGCCACTGTAATGACTTCTGGGCAATACCCGTGACAAGACCCACCTCCTATGTCTCCACCCCAGCCTTCCCTGATCAGCTTCTTAATGGCAGTCATATCTGTCCTTTAAAGCACATTTTCTTTCAGGTCATTTCTTTTAATAGGTCTTCCTTGACTTCCTAGCCTATGGACCAAAGTCTACATTTCAGCAAGGTTCTGAACAAGTTGACATTCAGCTGAATCTACCACCATGCTCTTTCATTTTAATGCCAGCTTCCTACGGATACAAAGAACAATTCTTTCACACAATGGATACTCTTTAGGGCACACCTACCTTATTGCCCTTCTTGGTATCTACTTCCCCAATAACAAACATACATGGGCTACAGTTTTCAAACCATTGTCCTTGTTTTCTCTCCAGTATAAGTTCTCTCTGCCACTTTCAGATATGAGCTCATGCCTCTCTCCTAATACTCAGGGTGTGCCTTCGTAGATTACACACACTAGACTTTGACAAGCTTCCTGAGAGCAAAGTATCTGTTGGATCTTCCTGGGGATCCCCTCCAGGGTCATTCACACAGCAAAGAAATAAACACCACATTGACAAATATACATGGACAGTCCTTTTAAAGGCTCTGGAGGTAGTGCTGCCTACAGAAGACACAGAAATTCCAGAAAAGCAGTTCCATGCTGGCCACAACACAGTCTCAGGGAACATGCATTCAATTATGCTCTGTAGGTGGTGTGACTCCAGGGGATGCCTTTTATGGAGGGTATACATCCATTGGATGCCTGTTACATACAGTGCAATTTCAGAAACAGTAATCATGAGAAATACAATGCCAAGTCCTGTGTAGGAGAGTCCTTGTTTCTAGAATGTCTTATTGTGAAAATTGCTTCAATTTTCTCCAAATCCAAAGGGTGGTGTGTGTGTGTGTGTGTGTGTGTGTGTGTGTGTGTGTACAAGTTTTTTTCTTTTAATATCCTTGTGATATTTAGAACATCTATTTTTATTGAAAAATAATAACAGGTAGGAAGGGCTATATTTCTGGCAATCCTCTGGATATGACCTTGAATTTTTATCCTGACAGAGATATCAATGGGTGGAAGGGTGTCAGAGATGGTGGGAGGTCTGTCCTGGTTGGTTTTTGTTGACTTGACACAATTCTAGATATATATGGGAGGAGGAAAGCTTTATTGAGAAAATGCCTCCATAAGATTCCCTCTAGGCAAGTCTTGACTTAAATCGATGTGAGAGGCCCCACCTCACTGGGGTCAGTGACACACTTGGGCAGGTGGTCCTGGATAATATAAGAAAGCAGGCTAGCAAGCCTGGGGAGCAAGCCAGTGTGCAGTGTTCTTCAGGGCCTCCTTCTTCAAGCATTCACTGTCTTGGCTTCCCTCAGTGGATGCAGGGTGTGTATGTGAAGGAAACCTTTTTCTCACAATGCTGCTTTTGGTCATGGTCCTCATCATAGCAATAGAAAGAAAAGTAGGACAGACTCATGGTGTCATGTGGAGCATCCTCGTGACATGGCAATGACTTGTTCCACATAAATCAACCTCAGTGGACAAGACAAAAGCAAGTGACGATGTAGTCTGGTCAGTGAGGAAGGGCACTACCTGGAGTCATGTTGTCACCAGAGACAAGCATCACCAAGTGACCTCCAGAGGCTGCCTACCACAGATGTTTTCTTTGATGCATTGTTTCTTCAGGTCATGAGAGCAATGTACTGCCTAAGGGGCAGGTCTTTCTACATGTCTCTAAGTCACCCACCCTTTGACTATTTAACCAAGGCTTTTATTGTCTTTAAAACAATTATGACTATTTAGAATTTAAAAAATATATGTACACCCCACTGGATCTGAAGTTTTGCTTTTAAAAAAGATCTTCCCGTATGCATTATTTCTGGTGTTTAGACTTTGCCTGACACATGGCACACGATAAATACTAAGTAAATATTAGTCCAATTTATGAAGTTAATTATTTTATGTATAAAGGATCATATTTATTCATGTTGCCTCACATATCCAAAAAAATGTGTGCCAGTTTCTGATAAAAGTAGAACACAGAATAGTCACTGAATAATTGAACAAAGGAAGGATGAAATGAAAATCCAAGGGTGATTGTGTTTGGATATCTAACTGTTTACACATCTGCCTGTCTATCTAGTGTTTAGTGATGCAACTTACCTCTTTTGTAAGCAGGCACTGGAGCTCAGAGAAAACCCATCCTTTGTAGGATGAAGCTCCAAAGGCAAAGCTGGGGTCCTGCTATTCCAAGTCACTCAACTGATTTGTTAACATCCAGGCCATCTTAGAGAATCTGTTTTTCCTACAGTACAAAAATAAACTTGCCAAAGTGTGGCTACAAAGATGCTGGCAAAGTTGCTTTGATATAGAAATCAACATTCTTAATTGTTAAATGTTCAGATCTACATAACTGTGGGGTGGAGGAAAGCACAGCTAAGTTAACAGTATAGGTAAGTAACCTGTGGTGCTGGCTCATGGGCCAGGAGTCTAAGATAGAACAAGCTTCAGCCCAGTCTGGATACTCTATCTTAAAACTAAGGAAGTTCATGTCCTGAGGGTGGGTGTATAACTAAGCAGTCATGGGCTTGTTCATCATGAGCAAGGCTCTGGACTCTGTCTCCCTCACTGCATAATCAAGAAAGCAACTCATTAGATGAGAGAATGGCTAATATTTGTGTGCCAAGAGAGTCTAACTTTGAGTTTGAAATATCTGTAGGAGCCATGCCCATGTGTGTGCAGGATGGCTCAGGAATTCCAATGTCTAAAAAGGCAGATTAAATGTGAGCAAAGACTGCTAGATTGTTAAAAATTTCTTTCAAGAAACAAAGCCTTCTCTTCATTTCATTATTAAAGCAACTTATAGTCATTACAGAAAATTTTGTATGATAACCACTGATATACTTTGATATACGGATTAGTAATTTTTCCTAAATAAATAACTTTAAAAATTAATATTGCATTTTATGTATTAGCTGTAACCTGTTATGTAAACTCAATAGTCATCAGGGCCTGATGGTATAGGCCTGTAATCTCATCTGTGTGGAAGGCTGGGGCAGCATGAATGGCAATTCAAAGTCTGCCTAAGCTACAAAGTGAGTTCAAGGCCAGCATGAGCAGCTTGGAAAGAGACTGTGTTTAAAATAAAACATAAGATGGCTGAGGTTACACTGCACTGGTAGTGTGGGCAAGGCACTCAGTTACTTGAAAACAAGCCAGCAAGCAAACAAACTTCGTAATCAAGCTTTCCCTGTGCTATTTATTGATGCTTGTCTCTGAAATGTTTAAAAAAATGTATGTACTTGCTTATATATGGATTTTAGACCTAGAGCAAAGGATTGCCAGCCTATAATTCACACCACGAGGAACTAGGATACAAGGTGAATTCTAATACATTCATATAAAGTCCCTCACAGAAGGGGGAAGGGACAAGTCCCCCAGAGCACATAGGAAGTGGGGGGGGGCAGTGAATGGAGAGAGAAGTAGCAGAAGGAGAAGGAGAGGAAAGCATGTGCAACTAGGGAGATTGAGCCAGGGTAGAAATAGAAGACAGAACATAGAGAGAGGGGGGAGGGGAGAATGAACATAAAAGAGGGAGCCATTATTGGTTTGAAGAGAAAACTGAATCTAAAGAAAGGTCTAGAGACCTACAAGACTGCCGCCAACTAACAATTTGAGCAACTGTGGAAAGGCTACCATAAATGCCCTTCCTGGATAGTGAGATCAACAACTAAATTATCCACCATCATAGAGCTCTCATCTAGTACCTGTTGGAAACAGAAGCAAACACCCATAACTAAACACTGTGTCGAACTAGAGTCCAGATGCAGAGGGAGAGGACAAGACCAGAGGAGGAGCTAAAGGGCTCCCAGACTGATAGCTGGGAAGCCAACATGGGACCGACTCAGACCCCCTGAATATGGATCTCAGCTAGAAGGACTGAGCAGTCTAAGGGACCTCAGACAGTAGAACCAGGATGTATTCCTGGTGCACAAAAGGACCTGTGGACACATCCCCCCCATGGAGGGACACTCCTTTAACCTAGAGACAGGAGAGAAGTCCTAGTCCCTACTTCAAATGATTTGACAGATTTACATGACCCCACCTGGATGGCATTGCCCTACATGTGGAATTGGGGTGGGGGGATGAGAGGGAAGGGTGGTCAGAGTTCATGTAAGGGGGCAAAGAGGGTAAGAGGGAGGGAGGGAGATGGAATTGGGATCGACATGTAAAATAAAAAATAATAAAAAAATCATTAATTTGGTAAAATTATTTCACTTTTCTATAAATGCAAGGAAATATATTTCTGTTAAAAAAATAAACTTTTTACTGTATTTATTGCCAAAAAAAAAAAAAAAAAAAAAAAAAAAAAAACCGCTTCCTTTCTTGTGGTGGTTTGAATGAGGATGGCCCCCATAGGCTCATAGAGAGTGGCACTATTAGTAGGTGTGGCCTTGTTGGAGGAAGTGTGTAACTGGAGATAGGCTTTGGGGTTTCAGATGCTCAAGCCAGGCCCAGTGTTTCTCTTTCTTCCTGCTGCCTGGCTGTTAAGATGTAAAACTCTCAACTCCTCCTGCACTGTGTTTGCTTATGAGCTTCCTTGTTTCTTGCCTAGATGATAAACTTCTGAAACTGTAAACCAACCCAATTAAATGTTTTCCTTTGTAAGAGTTGTCTGGTCATGGTGTCTCTTCACAGCAATAGAAACTCCAACTAAGACATTACTATAGGGTATTTTAAAGTTACATAAAATCGACAGAATTCTGGCATATTAGTCATTGGAAAATAGTTGGGCAGTTCCTCAAATTGTTAAATAATGGAATTATGATTTGACTCAACAATCCACTTCTAGTATATACCCAAACATATGTTCATACTGTGTATGGATCTTTAATGTAGCTCTAAGAAGGAAATTAATCTATCAGTTAATGAATAAGTAATATGCAGTACATAGTTTTTACTGTCAGCTTGACTCAACCCAGAGTCATCAGGGAAGAGGGGACTTAAATTGAAGGACTTTCCAGATCAGATCAGCTTCTGCACATTCCTGCCTTGTTTGAAGATTGATATGAGAGGGCCTTCTAGGGCACTGTGGGCAGTGCCATCCCAAGACCAGAGAGAGGTCTGAATTGTGTAAGAAAGCATGAGCCAGTGAGTAGGCCAATACAGCATTTCCCCATGGATTCTGGTATAATTGCTGTTCTAGCATCCCTCAGTAATGGACCATGACCTGGAACTTTCAGTCTAATGAACTATATTTTCCCCTTTGAACATGGGATGTCATAGCAACAGAGAGTAAAGAGGAATACCATATGATGGAATAGACTTCAGAGATAAAAGAAGGTGCTGATTTGTGATACTGTGTGGATGAACATCAGCCTAGTAAAAGAAGCCACACCACCTGTTGTATGACTGAATTTCTGATAAATTCTAGACCAGAAAAACCCTTGGAGAAATAAAGTGATTTAATGATTGCTGGAGATGATGGGCAGAGGGAGTGACTGCCAGTGGTCTCAATGGTCTCATTCTTATTTGTCTATGTAAATATAGTACAAGTCACCTGTCCATATCAAGAGAGTGACTTTTATACAGTTTGAATTAAATCTCAACAACACTGTCCTTAAGGAAATACACACACAAAGTTGCTAAGTATCTCTGTCTTTAACAGTTATTCCTCATGAGCAATCTTGTTTCCACAAAGTTCCCAATCATCTTACATATGATTTTGAAATATACCAATTCATTAAAAATTTATATCTAGAGTTATCATGACTAAAATATTTAATATGGTAATAGACTTTTAGTCAATGTTTAATTTCCTAATCATGTTTTTAGACTAGAATTTTATTATAAAGATGTATCATAATGTCTAGTTCCTGTAAGTTTGAGGGTATTTCAAGCTTTTCAACCCTTATAGTGTTTCAATAAGCATCTTTATAAATAAGTTTTTCTGTGCATCCCTTTCCATAGAGTAATTTCTTGGAAGCGTAATTTAGAGTAAAAAGTAGGAAAGTTCTCAACATTGCTAAATTCCTTTCTAATTTCCTATGACATATGTGATATCATTTGCAAACACATATGAAAAGCATAGAAAAATCAATTAATTTACTAAGGGAAATGTCACAGAGCTGCTAAAAAGGCTGGGCAAGTGGCTGGCCAGGGGCTTCAAAGCCACTTCCCCATTGGGATCCACATGGCTGTCATTTTATGGATGACCTTGGTCATGAGGTCAGAACTAGTTGAAGAACTTGGAATTCTTCTTCAGTGTTGGGCACAAGTTCTGATGATCTTAATACTGTTGTTCGAAATTATTTTCCAAGGATTTCTTCCTTATCATACTGTTATTTTAATGGACCAACATCAACTTAAAAGGCAAATCTAATCACACAGCTTATGTGCTTTTAGGATTATCACCACTATCCCTGAGCAATGAGTAAAGGGGATGTTTACAGAAAATCTGACATTATTTTTGGAAAATCCTCTAGCAAGTTTGTTTTAAGTGATTTGTGATATGATACTTAGTTTTGTCATTTTTAGGACTTGGAGGATGCTGTGATTGGGGTCAGGAATTGGAGAATGGTGCATCTGGGGGTTTGACATAAGATCACAAGTGAACCAGAAGCCAGCAGAGAACAGAGGCTCTTCTCAAGATATTATGTGACAGATAGTTCCTAAAACTCTTTGATTATAACATATTTTTATAAGAATTTAGATATTTTGAGATTACCATGTAGAGATTAGAATACAGTTTAGGTGGAGAATTTGTCCTAGGGTTTGATCATTAGCACTGCATGAAAAAAGAAAAGGTTACAAGGAGAAAAGTAGAAGGTGAGAGAGAGAGAGAGAGAGAGAGAAAGAAAGAGAGAGAGAGAGAGAGAGAGAGAGCACACACTCTGGAGTATACCCAGATACTTTACCTGGTGTATAAGTAAGAATCTATTAAACTTGAAACAGCTCGATGGCTGTCAGTTTTGTGGGGGCCAATTGCTTTGATTTACTAGATTTTATGGGCCAACCCTCTCCTTAAAATGCCCACAAATTATTTAAGCCCAGGGTAAAATGCAGAGCTTCACATGGACATGGTTTCATCATTTTTACCTCTAGGTATTTTTGAGCTGCCTGTAATCAAGCTATAGCAGGAAAGTGGGTGGAATAGGTTGTAAGCCGTAATTGCAAGGTGTATTTAAACAACAATAATAATATTTAGCATTTGTGGGGTACTCTCTATCTTCAAAGTAGTCACAAACATTATCCAATTAAACACCCTCTCTGATTATAATCTGGATAGAAAAATGCAGTTAAATCCAGAACAGAGCCATGAGAAATGTACACATTTGGAAGATGATACTAATTGTACTTTGGAAACCAATGCAGCACTAGGCAGTTAGAGAGTGTGGTGTTTTGGGATGGTAAGTTAAGCCTGATGCTGGCATTGGTACATAACTGCACTTCATTGATGTTTTCCCTTGACCCAGCTGATTAGAGTGATCTGTTCATGTCAAGATTCATGTCAGCTATGACACTGGTCCTCACAGGTCTGAAACATAAACACAAATTTAAAAATGAGTTCCTTAATTCTAGTGTGTGCCCTGGCCTAAGATAAAGCTGCTATAGTAAGTTAAGTGAAGTAGAGAAGGGCACGGAGGTATGGTGTGACTGTGCCCTGTGGCTTAGTAATTTCTATCTGGGGGTCATAGAAGAGATGACACAGTAGGATACACCATAAAGAAATGCATCCAAGAAGTGAAACATTTCTAATGTCTCCAGTCTGACCATGTGATATGCTTCTCACTGTTTAGGTCACAGGTCTGAGTATTGACGCCTTATGGGTATAACTTCATGTTTGTTGAATTTGATAGTGATCAGAATGAGAACTCGTGCAGCTTACCCAGTAGGAAGCAGAGAACTCAGCAGTGGTAGATTCTCTGTAAATGTTACCCTGTGACTTATAATTTCCCCTTCCTCTCTTTTACTTGTAGTGTGTGTGTGTGTGTGTATTCATGCATGTGGACTTGTATGAGGGAGTATGTGTGCATGCATGTGGAGGGTATCTTCCCACCTTATATTTTGTGAAGGATCTCTCACTGATCCTGAAGCTTAGATTCAACTAGATGTGCTGATGAGTGAGTGCCACTAGGTATCCACATGCTCCCACCTTCCCAATTTGCATGCCACCAGGCCTGGCTTTTTACTGAGAATTGAACTCAGATGCTCTCTCTTGAAGAACAGGCACCTTACCGACTGAGCCATTTCCCTGACAGTGTTATTTTGATTGGTAAGTTTATTCAAGACACAGAAAAACCCTAGCCTCTCATGGTTAAAAAGATGTAACCTTTGGGTGTCAATCTCTTCATGGAAATAAGGATTTAATTTAAAGCCCCAGTAGGTGTTGACATTTGCCTGAAAGGCAAAGAATACATTTTTAAAAAGAATCCTGGGCTGGCAATATAGCTCAGTAAGTAAAGGCACTTGTGACTAAGCTGGCCTGAGTTCAGTCCTGGAACCCACATGGCGAACAGAGATAATTGATTCTTGAAAGTTGTCCTCTACATCCATGTATACATGCTTGTGTACATGTACACATACTCCCACATACACACAAAATCAATCAACCAATGTTTTGAAAAGGAAATCAATATTTCTGTGTTTTTAGCCCTATTTCCATTTGCAGACTGTGATGGTTTTTAATTGTCAACTTGACCCAATCTAGAGTCACCTGTGAAAGGAATCTCCATTAGGGATTGTGTAGACCAGGTGGCCTGGGCATGTCTGTGGGGGATTATTTTGATTAAACTAACAGAAGTGGTAAGAAACACTTGCTGTGTGTGGCATCATCCTATAGGCAGGATTCTGGACCATATAAGAGAGGAGAGTGGAGGAGAACAGCAGATGTACACTCTTTGTTCTCTGCTCCTGATTGTGGATGCTGTTTGACCAACACCATCACGCTCCTGGGCTCTGACTTCCCTGCTATAACTGAGCCTGCAACTGAACTAAAATAAAGCCTTTCTTCCCTGAGTTACTTTTGCCAGTTTCTTCTTCTTTTTTTCTTTTTTGGTGGAGATAGGGTTTGAACCTAGGGCCTTGCATATGCCAGTCAAGCATTTTACTACTGTGCTACATCTCCAGGCTCAGGGTATTTTTCTCACAGCAGTTGGAAAAAAAAATAAGGCAAAGCCCAAATTATTACTGCTTTATTTGTGTGTTTTTGTTTTGACCTGAGGAACAGAATGTATTTGTGGAAAGCTAAAGGATTTCCTTATTGAGAAAACCCAGTGAATTTTATTGTAACAAGCCATAAACATTTCCCCCATAGCCACAGAAATGTCCCATGTTGTTATTTAATCTCCAGCTGTTAGATAAGCAAACTGGTTATGTTGCATGTCTGTTTATCTGGAGGGAATTTGATGCCAATGATGGTTGTCAAAGAAGATGTATGTACAGCTTGACAGCGAATATGAATCCAAATTGCATTTCACACACTGCTAGGGAAGTTGCTTTTGAAAGAGCCAGTTGATGACCTCCTCTTAGAACATGTTTATAAAAGGGAAAAGAAATGGTTTGACATGAGAATAAAATCTTGCGGTGTGGTGGTTGCACACACCTGTAATCTCTGCACCTGGGAGGCAGAGGCAGGCAGATCTCTGTGAATTTGATGCCAGCCTGGTCTACAGAATGAATTTCAGGACAGGCTACATGGCTACAGAGAAACTCTGTGTCCAAAAACCAACCAACCAACCAAACAACCAACCAACTAACCAAACAAACAAATACAATCTTGTTAAAGATGATTATGTCTTCTCTCTTCTCCAGTATTGGTCACTTGGGGAAGAGGTCCAACTTTCTTAGATATTGGAGTGTCAGGAAGTTAGTTGCTCTACTAGTTTTTGTCGAGAAAGACTATTAGCTGCTCTCAAGGAGGCTAGCACATCAGTCCTCTAAACTATCCAGATGGGAACATAGGAGGGAAAGTTCTCTTCCAGTGACAGAGAATTCACTGGACTCTATCTTGACTCCTGTTTCCTCTGGTACTTGTGCTGTCTAGAAATAGTTCATACCATACCAACAGTGTCCACTGTAGAGCAGATCACATTCTCAAAGGGAAAAAGTGGACAATGGCTAGAGATGCCACAGTGCCAAACTACAACTTAGGCAGTATTTCTACTATTTCTAAAATCTGCCTATGAGACTGGGTTTTGTAACGCAGTTGGTGGAGTACCTGCCTAGTTTGCACAGAGTTCTTAGTTAGAATCCCAGTACCAGTAGACCTGCTGTGGTTATGCATACCTGCCTTCCCAGCACCTGGAGGGACACGGTGGAAGAACCAGGTTATCCTCAGCTACATAGGAAGTTCAAGGCCAGCCTGATCTACATGAGACCTGTTTCAAAACAGAAACAACAGAAATGCCTGCCTAATAACTACGTTTTTTGTTTGTTTGTTTGCTTTTTAGTATATCTGACTAGCTACCTAACAGTAATGTCATAGGCCTTATCTAAGGAAATTATGCATTTGAAACTGCTTCAAAGCCATTTGCGGAGTTGGAGAGTGTTTTGAGTTTGGGAGCTCAGCAACTTTCCACTTGAATTCTGAAGACTCAGTGGGGGCATAACACTGTGGGTGTCAGGAACCTGATGGTTCTGGTCCTGGGACCTAGAACATTTATCAGAGTCAAACCCAATCATTTTCTCTTAGTATGCCCTGTCCTCTCTTATCTGACACCAGACCTAGATCAGGCAGGGAGAACTCCATTTTCTTTCTGGGCAGACAAAAAGAACTCTGTGCTGCTTGCTTGGTCTCCGCACCAAGGTGCTGCCTGGGACAGGCATGATCCAGGTGTATTCAATCTGTCTCCTAAGATGGCTACAGATGTAGCTTAACAAAATCACAAGCTTATTTATGGAGGGCTGGAAGATGGGAAGAAGTAACAAGCACAAGAAGAAGTGGGTTGTAACCCTGGTAGTCCAGGGAAGCTGTTGCAGACTGTAGCAGCCACTGTGGTCCATGAGAAATGAGGGAAGCTCCTAGGCTCAAGGTGTTTAGCAGCTAGGCAGGAGTTGGATATGAGTTTGTGCCAAGGACCACTGTGACTTTTCCTCCAGGCTGGAATAGTTTTGAACAATACAAACAGACATGGAATTGCCTGCACGGTATGGGGATATTGGAAATGCAGGGGGAACTTGGCCCTTACTTGAGAGTGATTAGAAGGCAGAAGATTCATCAAACTAGCAGGATGTTACGGGCTGCCTGTGCAGGGTGCTGATGGAGGGCCTGGCAGGCAGGTGCTCTAATCGAAGGGACTCACACCTCGGTTAGCATGGGACTTCCGTGCAGTGCTCTCTGCTCTTGGAATTGGTCAACAGCTTTGCAGTTCTTAGATCAAAGGAACACATGACTGTACTTAAATTGATCTGTAATGATTTATATCATAAAATCATAATGTAAATGCTTATATTACAATAATAATAAACTTATCAGTTGCTTTATTATATACACAACTTATATTTATGTTATTATTATATTCTACATTATAAAAGTTACAGATAATTTATACCATTTGCTATGTGACAAGCATTGGACTAACCATTTTAGTAGCCACTGAGTTGTCTTATTGCAGGGACATTTTGTAGTGATGTACTATTCTAATTTTATAGGTATATAAACAGGTATTTCTAAAATGATAGACCCTGGTTTTGAACCCAGGTTGGGAAGATTTTTAAAGCCTACTAAATGCAACTATAAAATGAAAACTCAGTGTTACTGTTATACTCAACTTTCAAAATACATAGTGGAATCTACCTGTTAGTGGTAGAACTAAGGTGTGCACTCCAGGGGAGTGTGTTCTTGGTTTAGAAGGGATTTGGGACTCTGGAATTTTGATTTGGAGCTGAAATAGATTGGGATTGAGCTGGAACATGAGGCCAGAATAGTGACCCCCACAAGGGAGCAGCTGGGATGTAGTTAGGCTTTGTCCTGGTCATCCATTGCAGATGCTTGTCACTTAGACACCCTTTTGTTAACATCTCAGCTGCAGTTAGCCCTCAATCTGATCCCTTGGGTAATATTAGATTCTGCTTTTGGTCTTGCTCTGTTTATACTTGGTGTTACAAAAATGTTCTCATTTTAGAATTATTTGACTGCATAGCCATTAGTGCCTTCAACAATGAGATACCAAAGGGCAGGGTTAGTGTATGTTGACATCTGTGTGTCCCATCATTTTCTCAGGACACAGTTTACTGCAAGGAACTTCTCATGTCATCCCAGGTGGATTCTTCATTCTGGCAAGTACTAAGTGGAGGGGGCACTGTTGGAAAGTGTTATGTGTTCTTAAGTTTTAACAGGAAGGGTTGTGATCTCGTAAAACCAGACCTTGACATTGTGTAGGGGACTCCTGAAAAATAGAAGACCCCCGTCCCAGGCAGCACTCGACATCATCTTGGCACTGTAGAAACATCTTAGGCCTTTGGGTGTCAATGAGAAGAAACAGAAAGGGTGTTCTAGTGGTGAATTGGCTATTTCTGTTTTTCCTTTAGATTTATTTCATGGTAGTTCATTAACATAGCATACTATAAACTGAAGTGAGCTTCATAAGGGAGATGGGACAAGATGCTGTGAGTGAGGAAGTTGTGATATTCCCAAGACCTTGTCTGTGGTTCATCGTTTCCAGAACCTAGAAAGAATGGGAAGATGGCCCTGTGACCCCTCAGGGTGGACATAGTAGCTGGCCAATTAGCTAGCCTCAAACAGTGACTTCCTTTGTGTTGTCATCAGAGCACACTGTAGGCACCCAGACTTTTACTAAAGGAAGTCATCTGGAACCTTCTAAAGCAGTGATTCTCAACCTTCCTAATGCTGCAACTCTTTAATACCATTTTTCTTGTTGTGCTGACCCCCAACCATAAAATTATTTTGTTGCTACTTCACAGTTGTAATTTTGCTACTGTTATGAACTGTAATGCAAATATCTGTGTTTTTCAATGGTCTTAGGGGACCACTGTGAAAGGCTCATTCGACCCCAGGTTGAGAACCACTCTAAAGTATGCTTCTTAGGAGCCTGTGAAAGGGATAGCTGGTGTCTCTCTAACTCAGGCCTTCACATGGAGGTTCAAAGATGGGGCCGATGTGTATGGAGATGGCTCAGAGGTTTCAGATACAGGCAAGGGTTAGTATTGTGGTTCAAGAGCACTGGCTTACCATCACCCCCCTGGCTGCTGGGGGAGACAGGCCTGTGTGAGGCTGGTGAAGCCCACCTTGTTCTTGGCTGTGTGCACAGAGCCATAGAGTCAGTGTTGCAGTGACAGTTGCAGGTTTTAGCTATGAAGCACGTTTCAGGGGCTGATGTAAAAGCCCAGTTCCTCTGTCTATGATGACACTTGTGTATTTCTTTAACTTTTAGCTTCTAGGCTTTGGTAGGCTTCAGAGAGAGTGTACAACTTTCTGTGGTCTCCCTAGGAGACAAGGTTGGGCTGTTTAGTATCATTCCTGGGACAGGGCTGGGTGGTAGAAGCTTTTGTGACTTGACTTCAGAATACCATTTAGTGTAGAAATCTATCCTGCCTTACATGTTTTCCACCAAGTCCCCATTGTTAAGCTTCCTCTGTTTAAAATGGAGAGAGAGAGGTCTGTGTTTCACATTAATCAGCTGTGACTTTAATAGGCCATGGCTTCATTGGATAGAATCCTTGAAATCAAATGTATTAAAGCAACTCTTCTGTTCTCAGGTATTAATGAGTAGAGATTTCACTATAAACACGGGATTAATAGAATCCAAGCTTTTATATGCGTTGGAGTAGCAATAAAAGGAGTGGGAACTGGCATGGATGTAGCTATCCTCATTTCATCATCTTGGGAGATTTGAGATTACTGGCAAGCTCTGTAAGTGATCCTTCCCTGATGAGTGCCATGGGGGCTCAGGTAAGAATCAAAACAGGAAGGTTGAGGTCCACACAGACTTCCACTGAGGATTCGTGCAGAAATGGATCGTCTTCAACCTGATGCCAGGCCTTTCAAAGCCAGGAATATAAATGACTAATGATGGCACTGGCATTGGCTGGGATTCTCCAGATGACAGCTTGCCAGTGAAGTCAGCTAGACTTCTTCCTTCCCTTCCCTTCCTTTCCCTCCCCTCCCTTGCTCTCTCTTCCCCTCTCTTCCCCTCCTCTTTCTTTCTTTCTTTCTTTCTTTCTTTCTTTCTTTCTTTCTTCCTTCCTTCCTTCCTTCCTTTCTTTCCTTCCTTCCTTCCTTCCTTCCTTCCTTCCTTCCTTCTTTTTTTCTTTCTTCAATTCCACAGGGTCACCTACAGGAGAGGTGGCCATGATTTAATTTGGGCTTATTTGTGAACTTGTAGCTGATCTCATTTTCTTTAAGAGGCCTAGGTTTTGGACTGTTTTAGAGGGTCCATCAAAGTGACACTCTCTGGATCTTCATATGGTTATTACACTTTAATGGCTTTACAGTCTGCATCTGTTTTTGTAAAATCTCTTGGCTTTTTTATTCCCATGTGATGGAGCTAGTAATAGCTGTAGCTTGTAAGACTACTTCAGGAATTAAAAACCTATGTTACAGGACATTGAATAATGCAAGTATATAATAAATGTTCAATACATCCAATGCCAGTGTTGCTTTTTAAAAGAAACACTTTAAAAATTTTTGAGAACTTTGTTCATGGACACTATATGTATGTTGTGTCCACATCAAACTCCAAATTTCATGGTGTCTTCCTTAATTATTATTTTACATGTATGTACATATATGTGTGCTCACATATGTACAACTTAGTGAGTCTATTTAGCATATAAATTATATGTGTCCGAGGCTGACTGCTTGGCATTAGCAACCTATGTAGGAGATTGTCCCTGGAGGAAATGGACTCTCCCTCTTGCAGCAGCCATTAACCACCTGTAGCTCTTTGTGTGAGAGAGAGACCTATGGAATTTCCACTCCTCACATTGGCATGTCAACTATAATCATTGTCCTGAGCATACAGGCAGCCATATTGTTGAGATGTCATGGGAGCACTTTCCTTGTCATGCCTAGGGGTCACTAGCAATAGGTGTCCAGCTCCTTTGTCTCTAGAAATCGTCCTGCCCCCTCTTCTGTGCTGTTCCCAGAGCCTTGACTATAGGCCTTGTGTTGCATCCTACAGTTTCTTATACTCTGCTTTTGGCCAGTTATGGATCTCCATACTGCCCTCCATCTGTTGCACAAAGAAGCATCTTTGATGGAGGTGGGCAGCTACATTCATCAGCCTGAGCCAGCCTACAGGACATATGTCCCTGGCTAAACCTTGAGGTTAGGGGTCTGTGCAGGCTGGCGAAAGTTAGGAGGATTCACCAGACGGGGCTGGTTCACAGTCACCCAATACCCCCTTTTCAAAAAGATCACCTTGTTTAGTGTGTTTGTGTATGTACACATGAAGCATGCCACATGTATGTACACATGAAGTCATAGGACAGTTTGTAGAGTCCGTTCTCTCTATCTACCTGAAGCCTGCATAGACATCAGGTTGCTAGGCATGGCAGCAGTCTGCTGAACTGTCTCTTCAGTCTCTAATCTTTTTTTTTTTTCTTGTTATCTGAGCTCAAAATTTCCTTTCAGTATTTACTCTTCCAACATGTAGGGGTGGAGGGAGGGGAGGGTCCCTTTGAGGGCAAGCCATCCCCTTAGGGAGAAAATAGAGGAAACCATGACAGTCATAAGGATTTCATTATTCTGTCGATGAGGGTTGTAAACATGTGTCTTAATTAGTTTCTATTGCTGTGACAAACACCATGACCAAAAGAAACCTGGGGAGGGAAGGGTTATAGACCCTGCGTCACAGTCTGTTAATGAAGAAAGCCAAGGCAAGAACTCAAGGCAAGAACCTGTAGTTAGTAATTTAAGATGAAACCATGGAGGAACAATGCTTACTGTCTTGCTCCCCATGGCTTGCCCAACATGCTTTGTTATATACCCTAGGACACCTGCCTCGGAGTGGAACCACTCACAGAGAGCCGGATCCTCCCACATCAATCACTAATCAAGAAAATGCACCACAAATTTTTGCAGGCCAAACTGAGGGAGGCAATTCCTCAATGGAGATTCCCAGATATGTCTAGATTTATGACAAAACCAACGGACAGCAAGCCATGTGATTAAAGCTAAATATCTGTCTCTCTCTCTCTCTCTATCTATCTATCTTTTGTTTGTTTGTTTGTTTCTTGAAACAGGGTTTCTCTGTATAGCTCTGGCTGTCCTGAAACTTGCTCTGTAGAACATATTGGCCTTGAACTCTAAGAGACACATCTGTGTCTGCCTCCAGGTGTTGGGATTAAATGAGTATACTACCACCACCCAATAATACAGAGAATTGGAGGAGCCTGAGTCAATGCTCTTGAGAAAGTTTCCCTCACTTTTACACATGGACTTCCAAAATGAGACTTCCAGCTTGGATGTAGTTGGTCTATAAAAACAGATACTTTGCTGAGATTTGTTGCAGCTGGCTGCTAATCATCACTGGTAAGCCCAAAGAAGGGCTGAAAACCCAGGACAGGTGCTGTGTCAGTCAGCTTTACCTTACTATGATGGAAAAGCCAAAGCTGTGAATTTCTAAAGAAAAGACTTTTGGTTCATAATTGACCCCATTGCTCTGGGACTCTGTTGAAGGGGCACATCATAGCATGAGAACACAGGAAGCAAACTATTTATAGTGTGAGTCAGGAAGCAGAGTGGCTGACAGATTGGGGTCTTCCTCCTTAGCCAGGGGCAAACATCAAAAAACCTCCCCTACACTTCCCAAAGATTCTCCGAGCCCTTAATCATGCTTCCTGGGGGAGTAAACATTCACATGGACCTTTGGGACATCCAAATAAACCCAATCAGGTTCCTCAGCTGTTGACCAGCAAACCCAATGGACTTTGGGACTGAACCAACTCCAGCATCCTGTTCTATGCTACAGTGTTCACTGTTTACACTCTCTTCATTGTGCTTTCTATCTCATGCAGTTGCAAACAAACAAACAAAAACTTAGTACATGATACAAGGGATCAGAGTTAGGGATCAATTATTGATATAACAGTTATTAATATAAACCTAGCCATCAAAAGAAGAACATATGTAGGAGAAACAAGAGCATATATTAAGTAATCCAGAACAATATTATGAATGAATGAAAACTTTTCCATTGAAAATATGGCTTGATACAAAATAAATATATTCAAATCAATATCATTCTTTTTAAACTTTATTTTTTTGATGTGGGATCTCGAATAACTAAAAATTCTGTAAAAAATCTTCAGGCCTTATATGAAGACAAGAATTAAAATTTGTCAAGAAACATAAAGGAGACCTGAATACATGCAGATATCACGTGTTCTATAACAGAAAACACAGTAATGCAACATGTGTACTCTTCCCAGTTCTATAGGGATACAGTGAAAGAAGCAGGTAGGGACAAATTTGGGACCTGACAAAAGGACTTTAACTTTCATATGTAAGGATAATCAGGTAAGGATGTCACCAGTTGTGCTGTTGAACACTTGAACCCCAGCATTTGGAAGATGAGGCAGCAGGATCAAGAGTTCAAGATGACTACATAACAAATATGAATTGCTTCTTCTTTATTTTTCCCTGTACAACTGCTTTAACAAGTCCAGTCTGAATATATACACCAACCTGTAGAGCAGAATTGAGTGAGGATTCATTTCTTAACATGGTCTCATGCTTCTCCAGAACATCCCAGACATCATTACTTTGCCTGCTATCGATTTAATGTTATGTGCCCCTTGAAAAAGCATATAGTTTTAAATTAAATTGTAGAGATGTTGGACTGGATCATAGCTCAGTAGCAGAGTACTTGCCTTGAATGTATGAGATCCTGGGTTTGATTCCGGCAGTGTCTCCCATTATCTTAGTAAGGGTTTTTATTACTGTGAAGAGACATGATGACATGGCAACTCTTATAAAGGAAAACATTTAACTGAGGTGGTAGCTTATAGTTTCAGGGGTCCAGTCAATTATGATCATGGCGGGGAGCATGGCACCATGCAGACAGGTGTAGAGCTGGAGGAGCAGTTGAGAGTCCTACATATTGCAGGCAACAGGACTCTGAGTAGTGGGTGTCCTGAGCATAGGAACCCTAAAAGCCCATCCCCACAGTAACACATTTCCTCCCACAAGGACACACCCACTCCAACAAAGCCACAAGTCCTAATAGTGCCACTCCCTGTGAACTTATAGGGACCAATTACATTCAAACTACCACACCCACCAAACTCCAAGCACACAAAAACAGAAGTAAAATGAGGATAGTAAATAGAACACATACACTGTTTTTCAGGGTGGTTTTGGCCATTTGCATTAAATTGATTATTACACAAAGTCCTTCATTTCCTTCGTTATTCAGACCTCTGAGGGGTTTTTGTCTGTTTGTTTTTTAACTTAGCTGGAATTCATCTCTAGACTGATTTTGTTTTGTGGTAATGTTTTATATATGTGACATGTTTAATAGTTTTTCTTGACTTTTTTCATGAGCGATAATTGGAGACTGCAGTCATTATGTACATTACTGAACTTCCAGGTGGCTCATAGGTGTGTGTCATCACCCATACAAAGGAAGTGTATAGGTCTTTTGGCACAGTACATTGGCATTAACTTAGTTTTCTGTCTAGTTAATTATGTGGATTAAAAAGCAATATTTGAAATGACTTTTTTTTTGAGTACAGATATAATTTCCTTTTAGCTGTTTAGAAATCAGCCCATTTGTGTCCCCAAGGCCTGGGATTTGTGTCTTAGCCTCTAGTGTTCTTGTTTTTAGCTTTATTCCTGTGCTGACTTTCTTGTTGAATAGCCTGTCAACTTCTTCTCTGTGTAGTGCATCCCTATGTGTTTAAGTTTCTAGTCCTACCTTAGACTTTTTTCCATCTCCTCTGCTTCCATCTCAAGGAGGCCATCCCTTTTCATAGACTCCTTGAGAATGGTGGGGAAGCACATTTGAAAAGATGCCTTTTATGGCAAATATTTATTGCTGAGGGGGATGGAGAGAGGGGTAGTGTGGAGGTCAGAGGACAACCTGTGGGAGTCAGTCTCTCCCTGATTTCTGTGGACTTAAGGAATAATGATTTCACTCTTGTCATGGTTGTGTGGATTGAATGAATAACATTTAAAAAAAAAAGGAACAGCAAAAATTATCTTAGAGGTGGAAATAAGCTGTAATACTATGCTTGCATATGGAAAATGTACCCTTTGCTATTTTAAGATTTTAAAGTTAATATGTGAAAATAGAAGGTACTATCTATAAAAAACAATAAACAGTGTCAAAACTATATAAACCTCCACTTTGAGGGGACACTGTTTACTTTTTGGCGTGCCTATTTCATCTCTCTATTCATTACACAAAACAACTATATTAAAAGAAGTCCTTGTCCGGAACCTTAGATATTTTGTCAGCAAAATGCCAAAATTTAAGTTTAGAAAATAATTTGAAGAGCCAGCAGAGTGATTACTACTGTGTTCTGCCTGTGGTAGGTGAGAGGGACAGGAGAGACAAGAAATACTAATTCCTACACATTTCTGGCCTGTCATTCTTTCTCTTCTTGAGATCATGTATTTATTTCAGGTTTTTGGTTGACTTTTTCTTAACTACAGTGGTTGAAAGAGGCTTAATGAACAGAGCAGACCTGTTTTGCTGTAACAAATATCTGGATAACTAGGTTTAAAGTACGAGGGTTTGCCTTGGCTGCCAGAGTGGCAGATTCTGCCTCTGATTTACTGACCTTCATTGCTGTGGAGTACATGATGAGAGACAACACATCCTGGCAGAGGGCATGGGAGGACCAGTTCACTCACCTGAACGACTAGCACTGGAAGAGATGGAGGAAGTGACTGGGGTCCCTTGAAAGGCACAGTCCCAATGGCCTCTCACCCGGCTGTGTCTTTCAAAGGCTTCACCACCTCCTAAGATTTGAAGTCCTGGGAGTCTAGGAAATACTCAAGATCTAAACTGTGACAGTGAAACTGTGGAACCTGCCTTTACTGAAGTCTCTGGAGCATGATACTAAGTATTAAGTTCAGCCTGCCTGGGTTCTGCTTCCCATTTAAACTTAAGGTCTAGTCTTCTCTTTGGAGGTGTTTTCTTTCTTCCTTCTTTCCTTCTTTCCTTCCTTCCTTCCTTCCTTCTTTTCTTTCTTTCTTTCTCTTTTTGTTTTTTGTTTGTTTGTTTTTGTTTTTAGTGCCTCCTTTTGTATTCATCATTTAAACACTGCCTGAAAACTTTACAACTATTTTTCTGATGTTCAAATCTAAAGGAAATACAAAAGAAGAGTCTCTCCTAGTTTAAATAGTAGTAAATTATTTATAATTAATAATAATAATTTATTTACTTAGTGCTTACTTAGATGATCTTTTGATTAAAGAAATGTTTATTTTGTGGACTCCTGATAAAAAACAGTAGTGTTTTTGTTATTTAGTGTAATGGCTTTTTGCTTCGTTTTTCAAAAACAAATGCTTGGAGATAAAATTTGCTTGGTATTTATTGTGATGAAATTTCTGGAAATGGCATTTGCATAACTGGTTTTTCAAAGAATAGCTATGTCATAGATAGTGGAATCGGCATTGTGCACTTTGTGTGTCTGGCAAGATAAAGCTTGTACAGCAGGGATTTCTAAATTAGTGTAAGCATGGGTTAGCCTCACCTGGACAAATTCTGTCGTCAATAGGTTTAGTGTGGGGGCCAAGAACTTGCATTTTCACAAAACATTGCTGCCACTCTAGTCTTAGACCATGGTTTTAGGATCACTGTTGTAGGTCACGAAGGGATAAGGACAGTGAATTCTGGGGTGTGCAGGGGAGGAAAGCTGCACAGCAGTCTACCTTGGGGTGAGTGTGTGGACGTTTCCTGGGAAAGGTGGGGTTTTAAGCTAGACTTTGACCCGGTGGGTAGGAAAGAAAAGACTCCGAGGAGTAAACAACCAGAGGGAACTGTGTGACAAGGGTGTGGAGGGGTAGCTGCCAAAGGCTTGTTGGAGGAGCAGCAAGACCCTAGGAAATCGGCCTTTGCCTGAAGGAGAAGATAAGGCAGGACAGGCTGGTAGACACTGGATCTCTGAAGGGCACGGATGTTCTCAGGAGTTGGGTGTTGTGGGGTCAGGAGGTAGTTCTATTTATAGAGGTTTTTGAGGAACCTCCTGACTGGTTTCCATGCATAGCTATCATATTCTTCCTGTGAGAGTCATTTGAATAAAGCACTTTGCTGGGAGGGACAGTGAAGATGAGCACATAGCTTAGGCTTGGTTCATTTGCCAGGAGGGTCACAGACGTGGGGCTTGTGGTTGTGGCTGTAGAGCTGGCGCTCAGAACACAGGTGACAACTAAAGGCAGAAGTACAATGGATGACAGACTGACTGTTGCGTTGATCTGTTCACTGAGCTGGGTTCTGGACTGCTATTTCAGACAGCCATAGAGAACTCAGTGTTGGTGGTGCAGCCTGGAGGTAGAAAGGGAGTTCAAAGGATAGAAGAGAAGAGAAGGAAAAGGAAGAAACAGGGAAAATGAAGACAAACTCTGGAAGGAAGGATTGAAGTCAGTTTATGTATTGGCTCTTATCATGAGGAGAGTTTTGAGGAAGGAAATATTTCTGTAGAGCTATATCAAGCCCTGCACTGGAGGGATGGTTAGAATGCTTTACTTGCCCTGCAGGATGCTGCCCGGAGGGAGGGGTGGGGTAGGCCTGGTCCTTGAGGAAGCAAAGGTCCTTGGTCACACACCAGTTCTGCAGGAAAGCAGTGTCTGGTTGTAGAGTGATTAGGGCATTCGCTATGGTGGGCCCATTTTTATTCTGAAAGTGGGCAGGGCCTTTGGTACTGACTGACAGGGACAGGAAGTTGTGACAGGCCAGATAAGGCTCCACTCTGCTTGCTCTCTCCATCGAAGAGCTTCTCTTTGTAGTTCCTCAATGCCAAATCCTTGGGAGCTGTTTTGGGCTCTGCTTGTTTTGTGCTCTGATCATTAGATCTAGCACCAAATCCTGATGGCACCACATTCTTTTGAAAAATCGACTCAGGATCCAACTGTTTCCACTGTTATCAGCCAGCCACTGTCTTCATCCCCAATTATTGGCCCTAGACTTCCTGCTGGTCCTTCTCCAGCAGAGTCTGGAGTGGTCGTAATAAGCTTAAGTTGGATCATACAATTGATACAGTTCTATAAAATCTACCAGGGATTCCCTTTACTCACTTGTTAATGTACTTTTACCACTGAGCCACCACACAGGACCTCAGTGCTGAATTCCCTACCAGTGAGTAATAAGGCCTCATCAGGTCAGGTCCAACCCATCCCCCCTATTCAACAGCACACACCACCCTCATTCCTCAGGCCTTGGAGGGTGCTTCTCCACAGCCTTTCCCAGAATGCTCCTCTGCAAATATGTACATGGTTTCTCACCTCTGGAAAATCTTTGTTATCTGTTTTAGAGGGCCTCCCAGGGACACTCCCTGTAAATCCTAGCTCCTCAGGACATGGCACACGTTCAATACTGCCTATTCGGTTTTCAGTGTTTCATTGTCTATCTCTGCCTGGTAGACTGTAAACTCTGAGAGAGGATGTTCTGCTTGATATTGTTCGTTCCTTTCAGTGACTACAGCATGTCTTAGAACTTAATTCGTGAGGAGGAACATGGATACGGTAGCTAAGGGAGATTGGTCTTCGGGTGTCCCAAGAGCTATTGCTTATTAGACAATTACTAGATGGCATGCACTTTAACACCATACCTTAATTTAACAACTTATTATTTAACAATAATACCATACCTTAAATTGAAATTTTAACTTAAATCATGATTAAACATGTTTATACTTTCAGTTTTATTATTATTTTTAAAAACTATGTATATGTGTGTATGTCTGTAGGCATATGTGCACAAAAATGCAGGTGTCCTTGGGGGCCAGAGCTGTTAGAGTCTCCTAGAACTGGAGTTTCAGGCAGCTGTAAGCCTGTTGGCCCTGGAAATCTAATGCTTGTCCTTCACAAGAGAAGTGCATTCACTTAGCCACTCAGCCATGTCTCCAGTCCCCATGCTTACTTTTAAACTGATAGTCAGAAAACATACCAACAGGGTTCTATATAATGCTAATACATGTAGACACTGTGTAAGGTTTAAACCAGGTTAAACCTTTGTCTCTTCAAAGCTGGTCATTTCTTTGGGGTAAGATCTTCTCAAATCCTTTCTTCTAGCTCTCTGAAATGTCCAGCACATAGCTGCCATCTATGGAGACTCTAGTATGCACTGCTACGCAGAGCTGCTCACCCCTCTTTAGTACCCATTGATAACATAGTACCCACTGAGGAATGCAGAAGACACCCTGGATGGTATTGTATTTCAGTCTAACAGCTGTATTGTGTGGTATGCACTGCATGCCACTGTATAGCTAAGGAAACCGAGTACTGGAGAGATAAGGACACCATTTAACTAGGCTCCTGAGTCTAGATACTTTATCCCTTGGTCTTGTCTATGGTTTGGAGTGGTCATGGTCATTTCCACTTACCCTTGAATATTTTGCATGTGCTTTCCATTTCTTTGATGCTTTGCTCATTGTCTTTATTCTTCAGTGAGTGAATCTTCTGGGTAGAACATAGAAAACATCTGAATTCTACTCTTTATTGATTGACCTTCAGTGACCTTTGCATGTCCCGGCTTTAGCTTCCTGCACCTGTGGCTAGGCTTCAGAAGTCTGTGGTCCTGTCAGGAAACAGCAAACACTTGATAGTGCCAGGGTGTGGTGTGAGGGGTTAATGGACAGGAGATGGGGAGGTGGAGGCAGGGGACAGCAGGGGAGGCATGGAGAGTTTAGAAGAGACAGGATTGATGTAGTTTTTAAATCTGGAAAAAATTAACTCATGAACTGTTAAAGGGTAAATACTATGTGGTATAGGTAATATGGTATCTGAATTTGTGTTTGGTATAGTTTGTAGAAGTGTAGGTATGCATACTTCTCTTCAAAAGCAGCTAAAGAGACACCAAAGACTTGGCATGTAGTGTTGCTGTTTATATTATCAGCATGCATTTAGTTGAGAATTATTAATGCACATGCCAGGCTTTTGACATTTGCCTGGTTGATAATTTACTTATTTATTTTTATGTGCACTGCTGTTTTGCTTGCATTTTGTTTGTGTGAGGTTGTCAGATCCTCTGGAGCTGGAGTAACACACAGTTGTGAAATATGCTATGTGGGTGCTGAGAACTGAACCCAGGTCTGGAAGAGCATTCGGTGCTCTTAACTGCTGAGCCAACTCTCCAGCCCCTTTGCAAGGTTATTTAAAGTATAGTTTTTGAAACTGGCTTATGCATATTAAAAGCAAGCTTTAGTTTCATTGTTTTCTCAAAAACACACAAATTAATCATGTGTTAATTGGGGGTACACTCAGATTTATCCTACCAGCTTATGTGAATTGATGAGTTTGGTTTTAAAGGACTTGAGTGACTGTAGTCATTTTCTCTACTTAGTACTGTGCCCAGACTTTTATAGCTATGCAATAAAAATACCATTCACATGTTGACATAGTGTCATACATTGGCTCATTTATGCATTGGCTAAGGCATCTGTAACTGTTGCCATGGCAGTTTGTGATAACAAGGCAGGTTCAACCTGGACTTAGATGGCAATTAGAATCACATGTTTTTATTGGCATGGATTTGGGATGGGCTAGGCAGACGGACTACTTTGTCCAGAGTTCTCATTTGCACAGATGAAGATGCCAAGGTGGTGGAAATTTCAACTGTTATAGTTGGTGGTTTATGAAGTGTTAGTCTGTGGAGAACTCCTTTTCATTCCAGGCCAGAATTAGCCCACCCCTAGAGATGTACTTTGTCTAGAAAAGAGGCCCTATAGACTGCCCAGACCTAAATAACACCCACATTCAGGGGGTCTGGGTTGGTCCTCTGATTGTTCCTCAGCTATCAGTCTGGGGTCCATGAGCTCCCCCTTGTTTAGGTCAGCTATTTCGGTGGATTTCCCCCGCCTGGTCTTGACCCCTTTGCTCATCACTCCTCCCTCTCTGCAACTGGATTGCAGGAGTTCAGCTCAGTGTTTAGCTGTGGGTGTCTGCTTCTGCTTCCGTCAGCTATCAGATGAAGGTTCTAAGATGGCATATAAGGAAGTCATCATTCTCATTTTCGGGGAAGGACATTTAAGGTAGCTTCTCCACTATTGCTTAGATCTCTGGACATTTCCCCAGTGCCATATTTCTCCTTAAATCTATAATGGCTCCCTCTGTTATGGTATCTCTTTTCTTGCTCTCCTCTATTCTTCCCCCGACTCAATCTTCCTGCTCCCTCATGTTCTCCTCTCCCCTTCTCCTTCTCCTAACTCCCTCTCCCCTGCCCCACCCTGCTCCCAATTTACCCAGGAGATCTTGTCCCTTTCCCCTTCTCCGGGGGACCATGTATGTGCATGTGTGCATATGTAAGTGTGCATGTGTGTGTGGTCTGGAAAAAAAGGACCTGACTTGGTCCTCTACAGCAAATGAACAAACTCAGGGCTTCCTTCCAAAGGTGTTTGCACTCTCATCCTCAGACATTCATCTCACATGTTATCCATTTATTATTTTAACAGTTGTATTTAGACAATATGAAACTTACCCACTCAGGTGATACAATTTACTATCTTTTGAGCCTTTTTACAGAGATGTTTAACTGCCATGGAATCAATTTGGAATGTTTTCATCACACCCCAAACCACAGACCCCGTAGCAGTGGGATCAGTGTCACCAGAGAGCTTGCTCTCTCTACTACAGGAGCACATGGCAGTAGCTGACTGTTTCCCATTTAGAAAGGCAGGCTCTGTCTCTGTTGATCTTGATCTGCACTTGTCTTCCAATCTGTGTGACAATCAAGTCTGTTATATAAGCTGCCCTTTCTGTGGCATCTGTTATGGCAGCTGACGAGTACATACCCTATATCCTTTGTGGGATGATATAATAGACAATTATGTGTAGATATACCACATGTGGTTCATCTGCTTAATAGTGGATGGACTTTCAGTTACACCTCCTTCCATTTCTTTCTCCTCCTCAAATCTACCCTTAAGTAACCACTAATGTACTTTTTTAAAGATTTTAATTTTAATTATGCGTATATTAGTGATTGTGAGGGACTTTGTGCACATGGGTACAGGAGTCTGGAGAGACCAGAAGAGGACATTTGATCCCTTGGTGCCAAAGTGACTGGTAGTTATGAGTAGGTGCTGGAAACGGAATAAAAGTTTTCTATAAGAACAATACTTGCCCTTAACCATCTCTTCTGCACTGTGAGTCCACTTTTTTATATGCATAGATTTCCCTGTTTTGGACACGTGATACAAATAAAGTCATCTAATATGTAACACAGGACTGGCTTCTTTCATTTATCTTGTTTATCAGGTTAATCTGCATGGTAGTGTTTGACAGAACTTCCTTTTTATGGCTGGTATATCACTCTATGGAGATGTAATATTTGTTTATCTCTCCATCAGCTGCAGGACACTGGGCTGTCTCTGCTTTTTGGCTATTATTAATACCGTTTCTAAGAACATTTGTGTACAGCTTTTCATATAGACAACATTTGGGGGAGGGTTGAGTGTATTGTTCTATCTTGTGTTTTGGGTTATGTTTTAGTCTCTTAAGTGTTTTGTTGGTTTTATTTTTTTTTTTCTATTCTTTGTTTCAATTTTCAGTGCTCCTTGAGCATGTTAAACACATTGTTTTATCACTGACCTAGACCTTCAAGTTTTTTTATAAACCCTTTTACAAGTTGTCAGAGTACCCCAAAACATCAAGATGGAAAATCAGTCTAACTCCTTTGGTTTCATAGGTGAGGAAACCTGATGTCCTTCCCATGTTGTTCTTCTGGGGTGTGGCTGGGCCAGGATCTGATATGTGATCTTGTTTTTTCCCTTGGGAGTCTCTCAAGTAGGGACAGTTCTTGCTCAGTTGCTGAGGTTAAAGTCACTTACTATATTGTTTGCTGCTGGCTGAATCTATTTGGATTGACAATGCAAAAACTAGGTCAGAGTGTTTGTTTAAAGAATGCCTTAGGGAAAGCTAGCCTTTCAAAGCCCTTAGGTTATGGGAAGGTGGTGGTCCGAGGCTACACTCCATGGTGTTCTTGAACATTGTCACAGAGGGGTGCTAGTATATGGTGAGAAGCAATGAATAGTCTTGAGTACAGTGAGGTAGAGTATAAAGAGCCCAAGGATGCTGGCATTTAAAGAGGTCAAGATTTGCAAATAAAAATGGAAACAACCTAGAAGTTGAAAAGTGGAAAGAAATTATGATGTTACCATAAGATAGTATCTTTGACAATACAGCAACTAATTGAATCATTGTTCAAATAAATAACTGTAAGAGTTCTTCTTGAAGAGGGTGGGAAGACAGGGCAGAGAAAGTTGCTGTAGATCATGGTGTCTGCATGATCTGCCAAGCAATGTGGTGACACAGGCTTGTCAGCAGAGATGGATGAGAGCATTTAGAAGCTCTCACTAAATGCTGTCCACGCATCTCAGTTAGAAGTAAGGCAGGATGCCCATTCACCTTATCACTTACTCAAGTTTTGTGTGTGGGCAGAATGCCTTGACTTCCCCATTTCCATTTCTTCAAAATTATTGTTTTTTATTTATGTGAAGTAATTTATTTTTAAGAATTTCATGAAATGCTTTTCTGAAGAAGTTATTAGTTCTTTATTACACTTATAGCAGAGGTATTTAGGGCTACTTAGAAAATACGCAAGGACTTATTCATTCTGTGTCTACATTAGAATAATTTAAAAAGTTCAACAGCCATTTATTAGCTATGTACCCTGTGTGAACCATTGTTAATCATCCTCATAGGGGGAGATCAGCCAAAGTGTCATTTTTACTGTCAAGGAATTAATAATTTAGTGGCTGGGGTAGCTTTTAATAGGAACTTCATGAAATCTTATTTTGGAGGGTAACTATAACATAAGCCTCAAAAGGCAATTTAGGAAGCACAGTTTCCATGATCATCTCATTACAAAAGATGTATAGACCCCATCTTTTCCAGTTATTACTAAAGATAACCTATGGAGGCTAAGTCTTGTTCAGGATCCAGATCTTACTGTGACATATGCACACAACAAGGGGACGTTATAGACACAGCAATGAATAATGACCATCGTAACTGGTGGGTCATGATCAAGTGCATGTTGCCTAGACAGCTAGTGAAACTTTGTCAATTGATATCCAACTCCATGTTCCTTAATTTTATGGTTCCCTGTCTCCCTCACAATCTAATCTCTAGTCTAGTAACTTATTTTTTTTTAATCTAAAAGGATCCTCTGACCTTTTGTTTTTCCTAACATTAACGTTTAATGTTCAAGGAACCCTGGGTGACTGCCTTGTAGAATGACCTACATTGTAGATGCAGGATCTTTTCTTCATGGCTATGCTGAGGTTGAAAATGTTTAGCAAGCATACTTCATGGCTGGTAGTACATAGCTAGTGTCAGATTAGAGACTGTCATGTAGTCCCATTTCATGTTACTTCTGTCCTACACACAGAGACCTGAGAACTAATATGAACTTCCTTACCGTTCCCGTTCCTCATTTCTTCTCCTTCTCCTCCTCCCCCTTCCTCTTCTTCTCTCTCTTCTTTTTATTTTCTTTTCCTTTTATCCCTTCCTTTCTACCCCCTCTCTCTTTTCTTCCTTTCCCCACAGCATCTTATGTAATTTTTAAACCATAATGTAGTGCAGGCTAGCCATGAACTCCCAATTCTCCTACCTCTACCCTCAGTGCTGGGATTACAAGGACCACTATGATAACACAGACAATTTATCTGTTCATTTTCCACTCACTTTGAGGTTCACATCTGGTAGAATTGCCTTAGCCATTGAGCAGCCACTTGGTTAAGGATGCTGGCCATTACTTAAAGATAAAAAAAAAAAAAAAATTCTCCAGCTGAATAGTATTTGCAAGAGTGACTTATGTAGCCTACTGTCTAAATTGAATACGAGGCTATTTTGGCCTCAGGACTCTTCCTATCTCTCTTCCTGTCTTCCTTCTTTCCTTTATTTACTTATTTAGCTGCTTGGAATTTAACCTCAAACCTTGCTTATGCCTAGGCTAACACCTAACACTGAGCTATATTTTCAGTCTATTTTATTGTTTAAAAATTTTTACTCCATTTGTGTGTGTGTGTGTGTGTGTGTGTAGACACATGGAGGCCAGAAGACAGACTGCAGGAATATTTTCGTGCTTCCACTCTTTGGGGCCTGAGGATTGGTTTAGGTTGCCAAACTCGATGGTAAGCACCTTCAGCTGCTCAGCCATCTTGCCTAACCTATTTTTATCCTTCTAATTTTGTGTTAGAATCCTTTCAAGTGAATTTTAAGAGGGAAAGTTATAGGATGTTTTTCTTCCTCAAAATGTTTCTCAAGCCCTTCTTTGTGTTAACCACAGCCCCGGGGACTGGAGAAATAGTGGCAAAGAGTAGGAAGAAGCTTCCATTCTGTATTTGTGGAGATTAGACTGTGCAGGCACACAGAGGAAGCAGAAGGAGAAGTGGTACCATGTGCACTGGGGTGTTAGTGGAACGAATGGCTGACAGCCTCTGGGCTGGGCTGGGGGGGGGCACATCGTGCAAACTTATGCTTGTGATCCTGAACAAGTCAAAACTGGGAACAGCCTCGTGAACAGTTGCTAAGATGGGGATGACTCCATGTCTAAGGAAGACGCAAGCAGCTAGCTGGGCATCTGGAGGAAAGGAGATGGAAGGCAATATTCAAAGAAAGTTTGTGCCCAGTTTGGTGACAGAGTCCCAGGAGTCTGGATTGTATGTTCTCATTTTACTCTGGGAAAACAATGGCGAAAGACCTGGAAAATGACTGGCATGAAATGGGGCTTCTGCTGTCTCCACTTGGCATAAAGGTACTCCAACACCATGGGGGGCGGGGGGAGAAGGTCTGCTCAGTGGCTCTAAGATGGTAACACAGGCGTTTTAGCAAAATACAAATAGCAATAGCTTCCATTCCTCCAGTTGGACATCTCTTTGTAAAGATGTACAAATAGTTTGCAATGCTCTGGGGCCTTAAGGGGAGTATTGACGTAACAGTGAAGATGTCTGAACCAGCTGCTTGGTATTTGGGAAAGCTCTGGAACTCTCCAGCTGAGAATCCCCACATACCACAGTGAACAGTGTTTGTGATGGGTGTCTGACGGGACGGCTGGAGAGTGGACTGTGTGACAGATGTGAACTCGGGAGCCCAGGGTTTGCTACCATTTACACCTTTGTTATAGTTTTGCTAAATAGGGAAGACTGCTGCAAGTCTTTCATTTGAAAATGAAAAACAGTTATATAAAAGTAAAATATTTTGGGCAGGAGCAATGGCTCAATGGTTAAGAGCATTGGTTGCTCTTCCAGAGGCGGGGGTTCAATTCCCAGTCACCCACATGGCAGCTCACAACTGTCTGTAACTTCAATTCCAAGGGATCCAACACCCTCACACAGACTTACATCCACCAACACAAACACACACGAAATAGAAATAAATAGAAATTTTTTTAAAAATTAAACTATTTCTTCAAGTGTATAAACCAGGGCAAAGATCATTTTCCATTCTTCTTTAAGGCTCCTGGATGTCAGCTGAGGGAGACTCTTCCTGGGGAGCCCCATCCTTTTAGGTGCTGGATTAATACCCTAGAAGTGCTTTGTGTATCTCAGAGAAGTGGAAATCCATCTCAGCAATCGGCACAGACTTATTTAGTCTCTAACAAGTGCAGATGGACAGATGGACTGTTAAGTAGCTTATATACCCAGTGCTGTGTGGATAGGGGAATGCGAAAGCTGTTCATGGGTAATAGGTGTAGTGCATTCTACTTTATACCCTGCTGGAACAAAATACCCATCAAAAATAACCTAAGGGATACAGGGTTTATCCTGGCTCACAGTCTAAGAAGCAGGGGACAGGCCATTGTGGTGTGAAAGACACTCTTAGAAACTTGAGGTATCTGGTCACAACATATCTGCACTCAAGAGCAGAGGGGGTAGGGACAGAGAGGAAGATAGAGGGAAGAAGAGGAAGGAGGGAGAGGAGACCAGAGGAAGAAAGAGGGGAGGAGGGGAGCGGGAGAGAGAGGAAGGAAGGAAGAAAGAGGAAGGGGGAGGGAGGGAGCTCCTTTCCATGTTTTTATTCTGTCTAGGACCCCAGCACTGGCATGGTTCCACCCATATTCAGAATGGGCCTTCCCTGCCCAGCTAAACCTTTCTGCAAACAACCTGGTAGAAACATCCAGGTGTGTTTCCTGGGGATTCTAAATCCTTCCAAGCCAACAATGTGTGTTAACTATCACACTTAGCACTTAGCTATGCCAGGCAGGAACCTTCTTCTTGCCATACAAGGTAATTTCAGTTATTAGTCATTTTATGGAGGTGGGAGTTATGTTTAAAAGATTAAGTCACTTCTCAAGGCCTCTCACCCAGAATAGGCAGCTCTGGGATTTGACACCAGATCTACCTATCAGCCTGTTGTCTTTCAAGTTGTTGCAGTACACTGAGGAAAGATTTTTCCCCCCTAAGGTGAATGATCAAACTAAGGACAGAAGCAATGCAAAGGAGAAAGGCAGATATGTGAGAATCTGGTAAGAACAACTGTGGGCAGAGTGGACCACAGGTGCGTCTTGGAAGGTGAGCTCTTTTAGCAGCGCCTTAAAAAGTTCTGTAGGTTTTGGCAATGGGGCTGGTCAGTGATGGTGTATCTGTCACCCCAGCTCTGGGATGTGGAGACAGGGTGGGGGGTGGGGTCCAGGAGCTTGCTTACCTGCCAGTCTAGCCAAAATGGTGATCTCAGCAAGAGACCCTGTCTCAAAAAGTAAGATGGAGAGCAGTAAAGGAAGACACCCTACATCAACTTTAGCTTCCTTGTGCATGACACATGCACCGAGGAGAGCTTCTGTATGCACATACACTCACACATCAACAAATCCTATGGAATACGGACATTTTCTGATATTATCACCTGCTTATGTATGTTTAGGTAGGAAATAAAATTGATTGTTTGACTCAAAAAAAAAAAAAAAAAAAAAAAGAGACTATAGAAACTCCCTCAGCATTAGCCCAGCCTGTGTTTTCACAGGGTAGTCAAGGCTGTGGCAAGGAAATGCTCTCTAAGTTGCCTTTTCTGTGGTGCAGGAATGGAACGTTCATTTTCTCGATGCTTCTGAGTCTCCTTCTTCATGGCCTTCATTATTTTGGTTTTCCCGTTTTCCTATTTGACCTCTGTAGCAAGGGTATCTTCCAGTCATTTAAAACTGACTATGTTCTGAGAGGTCTTGTGACAAGGAACCAGTGCCACACAGCTAGCACAGTGATTGCTGGAGTTGAATTACACTACTTCATCTAATCACAAGAGCTGTGGTCATTTTATACTTTGCAGGTAATTAAGAGAATCCTTTGTGCCCAGCCCAGCCTGTTGCTTCTAAGTGCTCTGGGCCGACTGTCTCTGTTCTCAATGTGAAACGGGAACAGTGATGTTTTCATAGTGCCCAACTGATATACTAGAGAAGTTCAATTAATAGCATTTTGTGATTTGTGAAAAGAGATTTATGTGTATTTTTACTTATGTGTACCCGTCAACATAGAGCTGTATGCCACCCATGCAGGGGTGTTCATGGAGGCCAGAAGAAGCCATTAGATCCCTTGAAGCTGGTGGTTGTGACATGGTCAGCATGGATGAACTTGGGTCTTCTGCAAAAGCAGCCAGTACATGTTTTAACCACTGAACCACTCCTCCAGCTTCCTTTTGGTAATTTTTTTTTAATTATTATTTTCTGTCACCAAGTCCTTCTGTTGGCATTACATGCTGGTCTGCAGAAAAACGCTTAAATTATGACAAAAAAGGGAAAAAAAGGAATGTCTTTGAAAATGTATTTCAGCTTGTGCATATTAATTTAAAGACTCTAATTAGCTCTGTATTTATTCCCTGGGATTTTCTTAACCCAGTTTCCACACTGGTACTGTTCACTCCTCTCTCTGCATCATCAGCACTGATCCCAAGCAGCTGCTCTGGGTGGAGGCTGTATACCTAAAGGTGGTGAATCATGAAGGAACCAACATTCCCATTTGTGCCTGGACCTCAGTGCGAGACAGCACTCTGCTCAAAAGACATCACTGGGTAGATTTAAGTCTGATGGTTGGGGTGCTAAAGGAGTCTCTCAGCTGATTTGATATTTACCCCCCCCCCCATTCTTAGTAGTAGTTATCAAGAAGGGGACTAATAGTCACTGGAAACTGGAAGGTTCTCTCCTTGTTCTTTGCGTGCTCTTCCAAGGCCCAGATATTCATTAACAAGTTGCTGGTGGGGATGCACTTTTGTTTAATTGCTATGTTGGCCTTTCCGGGATCAACTTCCCCCTTGCCTGGCTCTAATGAGCAGTTTTATATGCAGATATATTCTATGGTACTAGTAGTATTGATTTCTGGTGCTAATTTAAAATAGCCCAAAGTTATCCTGCTCCTCTAAATGAATATTCACAATGAGAATTCAAATGCAACTTTGCATCATTGCTTGTGCTCTGAAAAAAAAAAAAAAATCTGCCTATGGTGCTGTGTAGTCACCCTCCCCCTTCACCTGGAAGACCCACCAGAGAGGATGAGCTGCGCAGCCTTTCAGTGACCTGAATTTGAAATTAAGCCTATTGTGCCTCTGTGAAAATAGTAATGGCATTACACATTTAGACAGAAGGAATTCTTAAACACGTGAAATCGATATTTAAGTTTGATTACTGTCAGGCAAGTTGTATCATTTATTTCATCTTTCCTAATGACACCCCTGACTTAAAAGTTGGTAGGAAATGAAAATCCTTGAAGTAAGTAACTAGCACAGGTGAGCAGGGCCTCTGTCTCCATGTTAATTTCTTCTTGTCCCTGGGGTGTGGTTGTTTACAAGTGCACAGACCTGGCCCACAGGGGATCACTCTGCCTTGGCTTAGTGATGGAGATCAGGCCAGGCTACCTCAGTATTTAATACTGGATGTTCATTCAAGTCTTCCATTGGGAAGTAGGCCTGTGCCTTTTTGCCTGATCTTAGACATTTAAAACATTTCCATAGTGAGTCTTTAGCAGCTTTGTGGCAATACCTTTAAGAAGTTGGAGCTATCATTCTGTGCTCTGGGAGAAGCCAGCTGCCCTGTAAGAAGTGTGACTACATTGAGAACACCATACTGCAAAGACGCCCAAGAAACTCACTTGGAAAGGGTGTGTGGAGAGAGACACCAACTAGGCTTCTCAGGGAGGGGTTGACTTGCAAGTGAAAAAGCTTTCAGATAATCCCAGACTCCACAACCTTGAAAGATAATAGAACTGTTGTTTTAAGCCATTAAGTTTTGGGGTGTGGTATATTTTCCAACATCCTAAAATTCAGAAGATGCCTGACTACTCACAACTTAGTATTTCTATTTCTGTAGTCAGGTGCTGGGATTTCTTGAGTCTGGCTTTATCAGGGCATATATATAGATGTATGTTGCTACTTTTCATCTGAATTCCAATATCCTTAAATTTTTTTGCCTTGTATATTTAAACAAAATTGCTATAAATAGAGATTTCTAGTTCTCTGGCATGCTATCCATGTAAAGCTACTGTTGAATATGTAATAGGGAACACTGGGTTAGTTAGGAAGAATTCATATTCGTAAGTTGATAAAAAGGAGAAGAAGAAAGTGAAGGTGGCAAGGAATTAGAGATGAGCTAATCAAGGACACTCAGCTTGGTAGCTGGGTCTCCTGTTGAACAGAATGTGCCTTGTGTTTAGCATCCTTGAAACTGCCATAGCTCTCCCTGCTATGTTAGAAACCAAGGCACTACAGAGCTTGCCAAGTTGACACACGTGCACTATAAAAGGCTCTGCATCCTCAGAAGACCCTGGCTTCATTATAATATCATTTGCATTGTGATTTTTAAATTCTCCAGCAGGTTTTTCAAAGGGATCATGGGAAGAAGAACCCTAAAAGGGAAATCTTATCTGCCTTGATTTTGATTTAATGAGTACTTTGATTCTTTCACATCGTAAGAATAAAACTATTTATTCTATACGTAAATAATCCTCTTTTCTTTCCCAAGTAGAATGGGAAAACACCCTAGTGTGGTATTTTAACCCTCTAGCTAGACTTTAATGACAGAACTTAACACAAGGCACAGAACATAAACACAGTATGAACAATGTTGTGTTCACCCCATCTTCTTCTGTAGGTGTTGATACTACCAAAATGTTTTTTTTTTTTTTAAGTATATCTTGTTATAATTCTCATTTTACCGTGCTATGGGATTTTCTTTCATCTTTAGCCATTTATGAACATTATGATATCAGCATGTGTGCTTCAGGATGGATGAGCCATCTTTTGCATGTTACAAAAACTGAGTCAGAACTGAGACTGTGAAAGACATTGGCGGTAGGAAGTGGTATTGCGGTCCCTGAGTTCTTCCTTCTGAACCACTAAATGATGTTTCTTAACTTTAGTGAGCCTGATGGATGGAATTCAACTTCCAGCTCTTGGATTCTCATGTGTGTTTCAGAGTGCAAGGTGCTGATGTGCCCCTGGGTCAAAATTGGGTATACTTACATGGGACAAGGACTTGAAAATACTTGTTATATTCAAAAACATCTAACCTTTGGATGGTTCTGTTTCCCTGGAAAATGGAGAGAAGTGACCCTTTGCCTTCTAATGGACATGTGCTGATTTGCAGAGGATGCATCTTCCTGTCTTCTTTGTCAATTTAGGAAAGGGCAGGGGCATCAAGCAGCGGTAGCACACACCTTTAATCCCAGGCAGGAGGATATCTGTAAATTCAAGGCCAGCCTGATCTACAGAGCAAGATCTAGGACAGAATCCAAAGCTGCAGAGAAACCCTGTCTCAAAAACAAAACAATACAAAATAAAACAAAAGTGCAGGGGAGGGAAGTAAAAGGAGAGGAGAGACTCCCAAATTTTAGGGAGTGCTATGAACCCATCACTGGTAGAGGACATCTGTCTTCATATCGCATTGCTCTTAAAATTAAACAATGCACTCTCTGGTTTACAGTGAAAGAATTTATAAACTTGGCACTAGTAACTGGAAAGTGATTAGCATCACTGAGTTTCATCTAGATGGATGCTCACTCTTTACCACACCCATGCCAACATTGCCCTTCTCCCTTGTGTCGCCTCCTCAGACTCTCAGGAGTAGGTGTTTTTCTGAGGTGGTCTCTCATTGCCCTGGACATCACTAAGTAGGATGCCTAGGCTGCTTAGCCAATGGACTCCAGGAATTCATCATCTTTGCTTTCTCATCACTGAAATTACGAATGTGTGCTATCATGCCTGACTTTCTTCTGTGGACTCTGGGCATCAAACTCAGGTCCTCATGCTGACAAGTCAGACACTTTATCAGCTGATCTATCTCTCTGACTCTCTGGCCCCTCAGGCTTTTCTCAAGGTATCACTGGCCCTCACTCAGGTTGCTGGGTTGCTTTTCACCATACATCTGCTAGTTCCTACATGCCACCCTTCTGTTCTTTCATTAAACTAGTGCTGTTTTTATCTATGTAAATTTTTATCTTAAATAATGCTTCTCAGCAAGATATCATTTTCTCTGCAGATAAAATTTAGTTGAACAGAATTATGGGCTGAAATTTTAGAGGAAAACATGCTAACCCCTTCCTTGGTTCTCCATGGTGTGCATTGCAACCTGCTCCAGGGAGTACAGTAGAGTCAAATTTTCCATTGCCACCTTGACCTACTTTTTCTGGATTGTTCTTTGACATAGGGCTTAGCCTCAGTGCTGTTTCTGTTGTCATCTTCTTACCAAACTGGTTTTAATTCTTTGTGCATTCACTTCTCTAGGCTTTCCAAGATATACATTAGTAAACTACTCAATGGCATTCAAATAAAACATATGAAAGTCACATTTGATAATAATGACATATTGTTGCTAGCTTTATAACACTGGCAATTATTTACATGCTCATCACTTGAGGAATCTAAATCCTGATTTTTTTTTTTTTTTTTTTTTTGTGATAGAATCTCACTATGTAGGCCTGGCTGGCTTTGAACCTGCAGTGCAGAGCAGGCTGGTCTTAAACTTTCAATGATTCCCCTTTCCTCTGCTTCAAGTTCTGAGCTTATAAACATATGATCAAACGATGCCACACCTGGCAATACTGGTGACTCTGACAGAGGGCTGGCTGGCCACTGGGTCTTAAATATGTTACATAATTACTCTTACAAACAATAGTATTCTATAGAGGTATTGGGTTTAATGTTTCAGAACTAAAGAGAATATTTCATTGTTTATCTGAATCATCTCACCTACCAAATTTTCTCATTATTTACCTTATGATTACTCCATTTGGCATTTACTCCATTGAGTTAGACTATCACCATTCAGGTTCTCCACTCTCACTTATGGGTGACCTTAACACACCACTCACCCCTTCCTCTGCTCACATTCGACTTCAGGGTTGTGGGGAGGGGGATGATGATGGTACTTGCCTGGAATTGCTATTGAGAGCTCAGATCAGCCAATCTGTGTGAAGCACTCTCCCAGCTTCATCACTGTTCAAATCCTACTGTGATGAGGACCATTATACCTGACCCACTGATTTAAAAACACAAGGCTGGGTTTCAAATTTATAATTATTATATTAGAGGTTTTAATTGAACCAAAGTGCTATGGGCTTGGCATAGACAAGCTGCCATCTAGAGCAAATATCCTAGTTGAGTGGAGAAATTGCCCAACTGGCAGCCAAAATGCTCCAATTTCTACTCCAAGTTCTGTCAATTATGAGGTTGGGGGAAAAAAAATCACTTAACTGCTGTGGGCTTTAAACTCCTCTCTGTGGAAAAGGGGAAAATCATATTTTCCTTGCCAAGCTTGCAGGACTCTTAAGAGAATTAGTTAGCATAATCAATGAGAGAATGAATGTATTCATATATATTTAAGAGCAGTTTTGTTATTCAAATGCACACTCCTTGGTTGTCAAGGAGGCTTCACTGAATGAAGACTGCCAGGGATTTGAGAAGTCTCAGATTTTCTTTAGCTCTTTTTTTTTTTTAATTAAAAAATTTAAGGCACAAATTAGCAGTCAAACATTTGTAAGGTCAGCTTGCTCTGGCTCTTCTGCTAAAGGTATTACAGAGCTTGGTCAAATGCCTTAGATGTTGTCATATGGAAGTAAGTTGACAACTATTTGTTTTTATTCTCATCTGTTCCTTACAGTGGTTCTTAGTCAGGCTGTTGCGAAGGAGGGGATGGACACATTGGGAGGGGATGGACACATTGTTGAGGGCCACGGTGAAGGGGAGACATGTTAGCATTGGACGGAGTGGGGTTGGGAACCCTGAAGTCTTTCTGGAACACAGTATGACTTAAGGATTCTCAGGAACCCCTGTGAGAAGGGACTTGTGTGTGACTCCCATGGATGGGCACACGTCACACTGCTGGTGCACGCCACAAAGCTGCACTTCACATGTCCGTCAACTGAACATACTTCCCCCACCTCTCTCCAGTGCGTCAGTTTCATTGCCTAAGATGAGGCCATATGATGTGACCTCTTTGTCTCCATCCTCTGTGGACGTGTGTGATACAGACAGCAAGGTGCAGGTCAGCAGCTGTCCCTGGGAGAAGAACAGGAGTAGCTGTCAGCCCTGCATGGCTATGGGAAATGACACCTTCTGATTAGTCATCACTCTCCTGCCCTGCTCCTGTAAGCGTCATTTGCTAGGGTCTTTGGCTTCCTTGTGTAAATGGCTCTGTTCCATTCTCTCTGTACTCACCTTTCTAACACTTGTCTATTGGTTTGGTAATGGAGTCTTTTCTCCACTTTCCACTGACCTATCTTCACACTCTTCCCTGGGTCTGGGCTGTCCTCTTATAATATATTTATCTCCAGCAAGCAGGGATCTACCTCATCCACTGTCCCCTCTTCTGTAGTCCCAACTTAGGTCCTGCCTGAACCACAACCTGCTTTCTGTGGGTGAGGGAGGGGGGCTCTTCCACCCTACACCCTCATGTGTAATTCCCATTTCCGGATTCCATTTTGTCCTGTATTTACTAACCTATTTTCACAGGATTTCTCTTTCAGGAGTTCTCAGAGAATGGGTAGAAATATGTTAGACACTGCATTAATTCCTGTGTGCTCATGATGTTTTTGTTATTGTTATAGAGAACTCAAGATTACACATTAGACTTTACCGGTAGTACAGAGGTATTCACTAGAGGTAATGATGAGCTAATGAATTTACTTAGAAGTTTAAGTTTCTCAATTTAGTTCCTTCCCTTAATGGGAACATGGATGCATTTGTTCTGGGTATATTTCAAAATGATTCTACCTATAGTGGAATGCAGAGGATGATTTGTCCATACTAAAATAAAATGCTGACATTTGGACAGCCATTCTTCAATTTGGGTCTCTTGTCTTTTCTATCAAGGGTGCCTCTTTAGGATGGATACAGTTTAGCTGGATGAAGTCTTATTGGAAGATAAGATAGTTGAGACTTTTTCATGGTGTCACTCAGGAAGGAAAGCGTTCTCAAGAAACCTCAATGTCTGCTGCCAGTGTTTCCAGATAGTTCTAGGAGCCCTGAGTCGGGCCACCATTCTCTCTTCCTTTTCTCTTTCATTGCCACTGCTAGGTGCTCACAGCCACACTGCAGGGACACTGCCAGTTTTGAGAAAGGGACTTTCTTTATGCTCCTGCTCCTCCCTCCCTCTCCCCACTGTGTGTGTGTGTGTGTGTGTGTGTGTGTGTATGTATGTGTGTGTGTGTAGGGGGGGAGAGACAGAGACAGAGTGAGACAGAGGGAGAGAGAGGGAAGGAGCGGGAGGGAGGGAGAGAAGGGAGGTATTCTACTTTCTTCTTTATTCTGTTCATCCTTTGTCATCTCCATCCCCCACAAAACCTTTTTGAAAGAAGTGGGGGCAGCAATAATGCACTATGAGTTCACAGGTATCTTGTCCCCAAATACCTTCACCTGGGCATTCTGAAGAAAACATTGCTTTCCACTCAATTAGAACAAATTGTGCTGACATATTTGTCATTAAATAGTACAGTTACCTCTAATTCTTTTCACAACTATGCCCCACCACTAGCTAGTCAAATGTAGTAAGTGGGGTATAGAAATGCATATTTGGTAACATTTTCTGTTTAGGGGTTTAACACTCTGTGAAGCTTGTCAATGTTCCTCTGTTAACATGTTGACTTTCACAGCTCCCTAAGGAAAAGAAAACAGGTGTGATAAACTGAATTGGTCCTAGAAATAAATGAAAGCAGTAGTGACAATGACAATTCTAGCTCGCATTTATGGAGTTCACTGTTGAGTCAGATGCTGGGCTATGTTTAAATGCACGATTTAATTCTCCCATAGGCCCCGTGAGGTCGCACCGAATTGCTTTCTTGTTCTGCAAGTGCCTGAAGCTCCCATTTATAGATTCATCTGCTTCTTATTTGCCCTCTGCCTGCTAAGCGCTTCTAGGGAGAACTCATCCCAGGTTGCACCTGTGCACTAGGCATCGTGCTGCTGCAAACCCTTATTCTGGTCTGCACCAGAGACTATTCCACAACTCATGGCCCCTGGAGCCTGCTGCTGCTGCTGCTGTTGCTTTTAAAGAATCGTGTGTGTGTGTGTGTGTGTGTGTGTGTGTGTAGTGTCAATCTTCATATTCACCCTGTTTGAGACAGTGTCCCTTGTTCAGCATTGTGTGTGCCAATCCTACTGAGTGCCCAGGGATCCTCCCATTTTTCTCTCTTTCTTCTCCCTGAAGGGTCATGGGAATTCAAGACTGGTTCTCTACTGCACCTGACTTTTCTGCATGTTCTGGGGATCTGAATTAGGTTGTCAGGCTTTCAAGGCAAATGTTTTAACCAACTAAGCATCTCCACAGCCTCTAAATGGTAATTCTTAACCATCACTGGGCATGTGGACCACCTGGGAACTTTTAGAAATTCCTCAGTCTAGTTTGTGTCCCTCAAGAAGAGGCTTCACAGGCCTGTTAGGGACCAGAGACTCCCATAGGTGCCCGCTAAACAACCACTGGTCAGTCCCCAAAGTCGGATTGCCTCCCGGTTGGTTCCTGGCCTCCTAGACCCTCTTGTCTTCTTTTCTGTAAGACCACACCAATCTGTCACTTCTGTTCCCACTTCTCCTGAAGTTTTTGCTTTTCTCCCTGCTCCCTCTGCCCCTCCCTGTAGCTCAGACATGAGTTGGTGGTTATTTCTTCTCACTTGGTAAGGACCTTTCTCCAAAAAATTCCTTGAAGAAGTGTTTACAATGCTCAACTTGTCATCCTGCATGGTCTTTCCTACATGTCCCTCATCTGAGCCATCATCAAGCACATTTAGAGGATGCTCTAGAACTCAGATGTGGATGAATACTCTAGGGAAGAAATGCCTCTGGTGGGAATCTAAATCCAGACTTTTCTATGAGCAAAACCAGGAAACCAGCAGGCGTTTGGCATGGTTTGTTTAGAAGATCACTGGTCAACTTTTAAAACATAACAACACACACAGATTTAGGTTTTCTTCTTAAGCGGAGAGGTGAGCTTGGCTTCCAAACGTGGTTTTACCAATTCTAGAAACACTACAAATCCCTCTGTCTTCTTTGAGTCTTCAAAGTCCCTCTGTAGCTGCTGAAGGTCCAGGTCTCCACTGCCACAGTGTGTGGATTTCTGGAAGATTCTGTTGTGAAGGAGGGGGCAACTGTCTGTACCCCTCAGCAGGACAGCTCAGGGGCTGAACCCTGCTTCTTTTGGGTTGCTTTTTCCCCCACCCATAATGCCAGAACCCCTCCACTCTCAATACTAAGTAAAGCATTGAGAGAGAATACTGGAAGAGAATGGAGAGAAAAATAAATTTTCTTATCACCAGCAGTGCACCACTCAGGTTTTGACACCACTAACCCTGTACATCTCTGTTGTGCTCTGGCATTTATGCAAACAGTCATGTGCATGTTTTTAGCAGTAAAATCTGGGTCAAACTATGTATAGTAATGCCTGTTCTGTGTTTGTTTTGTTTTGGTGATGGTCTTTACTATGTTGTGATGAACATATACTTATTTTTAATGGCTGCCTGGCATTCTTTCATGGAGGCATTCATAATTTATTTAACAAATCCCCGATTGTTGAACATTTAGATGCTTTCCAATTTGTGTGCTTATAAATAAATAATGCTACATTTAATAACCTTGAACATAATTGCATGTGCTTTGCTGATTATTTCTTTAGGACATATTTTTAGATGCTGAATGTTGCTGGGTTTTCAGGGCAAGATCAGCACTTGTGATTGACTGCATTCTAGTAAACCATAGAAGGGGGAGGGGAGGCACAGATAGAGAGAGAGAGAGAGAGAGAGAGAGAGAGAGAGAGAGAGAGAGAGAGGAGGAAGGGATAGGGGAGGGGGGAGGGAGAAATGTTGAGAGTAAGAGTTTCAGAGCCTAAAATTTTTTCCATTCACCATTTATTTTCACCCGATAAATCTTTATGAGACACTGGGCATATAGATATATAAAAATATAGATATATAAATCAGACACATGAACCAAGCATTAGTAATCATAAAATTGTACTGTTTACTGAAAGGAAGCACATTAGTACTCTAATGAGTGACATGTCAAGAGCACTCCTCTGGGTGTGCTTGGGTTAGCATGCCCAAGCTCTGTTGTACAGATGCTGCATCTGTGCAGACTGTGACCTCTCAGCCCTAGGCCTTGAGACCTCAGTCTCTGGTGGGTTCACGCACCTCCCTCACATGCCACGGCTCACATAACACTGACTTGTGTATGTGGCATAAGGATAATGACAGCTGTTGGGAAGCTGGACAGAGCCCCGATTGTGAATGGCTATGTGGGACAGACAAGAAGTGTTTGCCTTGCTTTGGCAGCTATTTAGGGACAGTTGTTTCATCCATCTATGACAGAGTAGCTGTGGGGAGACAGAGGGTGCATGTCCTCACGTTGGTGATGAACGCAGTAAGCTGCTGTCGTCTTCTGCTAGCCTAACAATCCCGCAGTATGTGTTCTCCTCCCATCCACCCCCAGACTAGCAATTGTATGCTATTAGCTCTGTGCGCTTATCCACTTCACACGTCTTTGAAGAAAATATTGTAATATTGGAATTAGGCAGTGGATGCTTACGGTTTTTGAAGTTGGCTTCGGGTTAGCAAAAGGTGACAGTCGAAGGAGGGATGATTTGAAGAGTGCTAATAGTAAGACATTACTTATTTTGGTGTGTCTGAAAGAACTCACTGTTTGCTGTGATTGGTGTGAAAAGAGTCAGCAAATGGGAAAATTGTGTTCTGGCCAAGGCAAACCAAAACTCCTCACACCACGGTGCTCCTTGAGTTTTTCTTTCTCTAGCGCTCCCTGGTCATCAATATCACTTGCATCTACAGCAGTGTGATTAAAAGATGAGTAAAAGTACTGGGATGTCTGTTAGAGAGCAGGCTCATTTCCTACTTGTTTTGTTCTCTGTGTTTGTTTTGCTAACAGTTGTGAATCTGGACAGAACTATTAATCCACAGAATAGAAATGATCAGATTTTTATGTTATTGTAGAAGTTCTTTCACCCGTAAACTTTACATGCTAATGTCTGGGGACTATACACACTTTGTCTATAATTGGGTTTTCTTTGAAATATAAATACATCACAGTTATATTTCTGTGTTTCAGATATAAATTTAGACATCTTTGTAACTGGCCATTTTTCAGGAGGCATTTTATTTTATAGTTTATTTTTCTGTCTCTTAACTACTCGAGCCTCACTTGGGATCAGAACATGTAGTCCCCAGGAGCTGCCAGCGTATTTTCATTTTAATCACCACAGGGAACTCTGAAACCCTCCTTCCCAGCACCTTCACCATAGTCTGCAGATCAATGATCTAATTTGAGCCAGACATCCAGACATTCCATAGTAACATTCAGATGCAGTTCTGGATCAGCCATCTTCCCACCCATCCCCACTCTGCACAGGTGACATGATGTAAACGATGGACTCATTGGCAGGTCACCTTACCCTGTCCGTCAATCGGGTCATCACAAACAGAAGAAGAACATGGTAGTACTCAGGAAAAATCAGAGGCAAGTGCCCTTTGCACTGTTGAGTAGGAGGCCCCTGTGACTGACATACAGAGCTGTGGTGATTTTGTGAGTGGATGGATTTTACAGGTATCACATTTCAGAGACTCCAGGGAACTTGTCACTCTTGTCTCCCTTCCTGAAAATTCAGACTTTTTATAGGGAGTAGATTACTTATAAGTTTTATGAACATAAGAGAAAGAATAGTTTTGACCATATTTAATGGAACTATCAACACATTTCTGTAGATTTTCACTCTTGGTCTATTATTGTATTTGGTTTTTAGTGGGTTTTGTCAGCTAAATAATTGCCCACAAACACAATGAACCAAATCGACAGAAAAATTCTTTAGAAATGGCATCAAAGAGAATGGCCAGGGATGGGGGAAGGCCTGGTTTCATGAAGTTCACCTCTCATCTCCAACAGCAGGAATTCTGAAAGCCGTTGCCTGCCCATATGTGAACTGTTGATGTATAACTATTTAAAGACCAACAAAGATTTTCTGCAGGCATTGAGGGTCTGCACTTGGCCGAGTATGGTGGTTTCCCAGCCTAAATCACTTGATATTTTGTGTTTTTGGCATGCAGGAGTAGTAAACTAGCAATTCTAGCCACACAAATGGTTAAACCATTAGCACGGGAGCAAGTGATCTGCTTTTGGCTAGTCTTTGCGCAAGAGAAATGAAATGAAAGTGTATATACATAAAGCTTTGTATACAAATGTTCAGATTGTTAATCTTGAAAGACAAGATCAAAACGACCCAAATGTCCATCAGCTGAAGAACAACAGATAAATCAAAGTTTGATAACTATAAATAGACAGTATTTTCATTAAAGGGAAATAAAATATATATCTTATATTCACTGCATGAATGAACTCTGAAAACATCACAGTAAATGAAAGAAGCCAATTGCAAACACCCATATATTGTATGACTGCATTTATATGCAGTGTCTAAAGCAGCAAATGTGTGAAGAAGGTAGATCAGTGGTTGCTTAGGGCTGAAGTGAAGAGTGTTAGGCATGCAGAATGACAGCTGAAGGGTATGCTGGGGTTCTTTAAAATTGCTTGTGATGGCCACACATCCTAAAATCTACTGGACTGTTTACCTCAACTGAATGGTTGTGTGGTTTGTGAACTGCATCTCAATTAAGCCATTTGTAAAATAAAACAAGAAGTGTTAAAATTGAAAAACCTAAAATTTAAGCTGTTTGCTTAGGGTATAAGACTAAGATATACCAGGGAAGGACATCTAAATAACTTCATAGCAGTAAGGTTCTGTTTCTAACATAGGTTAGCTATATGTTCTTGTGTTCAATTTGTGACTATTTTTATTTAAACTATACACATACATCATAAGCATTGTTAGAAGTTATGATGCATTTCATGAATAAAAAGAGAGAAAATCTTGGAAAATTGCATTTTGAGATATAACTAAAACAATCGTTCTGTGGGGACACAATGTTTAATATGACCAGTGTTCCTCATCTACACAATCTCCATCTGCTGTATGTTTTGAATGCTGTGTGCATCTCCAGTGTTCTAGTCAGGGACACAGGTCATGAAATGTGCCCTCTGTCAGAAGAAGTTGTTAGTAATTGTGTAGTAATCATGACTGTGTGTTTGGGATCTGTTACAAGAGTTTATACTGTGCCATTCTTAATCCTATAATGACTCATAGATGGAGTTCATGACCTCTGTTTTACTAAAGTCAGAACCAGCTCTTGAAGAGATGAAGTGTTCAGAGGAAAAGAGGCAATCAGTGGAAGATCTTAATTAAAACTTGTCTGTCAAATGCCCGAATCTTTGCTTTATTCCATGATGACCTGTTAGGGTATGTAATGCTTGTACTTGGTGAACTGAAACCTACCCTGCTTGTCCCTCTCTCAGTTGAGAACCACAATCTTTTTTCATTCTTCATCAGACAAACTGACTTTGTCAAACTTTGCCTTGCTGATTTTGTAACGTGGGGAGGGTTTGCTTTCTAGGTCTGAAATTATATGGCATGTGTGTTTGCAGATTTTTTTATATTTTCCTTAGCATTTTAGACATGCTTTCTCTTCTTCTCTAACATTTACCTGGACCATTTTGGGAAACTGAGGATCTATTTCCAAAAAGGACGGCGGTAACAAAACCAGAGGAACACAACACTGCGTGGTTACTACTGGAGCACAGACTGTAGAGGGGAGGGAACTCAGGGACCATGAGTCATGATCTCTCTTTTTCCCCTATAGAAATGGTGCTTGTGTCTGGAGTAAACAAAGCCTCTCTGGCCCAGGGTCTCATGAACCTGGAAGAGGATGTGATGAGGCTCACTCGTCACTCTTTCCAGTGCTTATGCTTTCATCTCCAGCTCCTTGAGACACAGTGTCTCTGGTTTTGTTTTAGACACAGGAAAGGTACAGACTTTGCCTTGAGATCCTGGTGTGTGTGTGTGTGTGTGTGTGTGTGTGTGTGTGCGCGCGCGCACACGTGCGTGCGTGCACGAGCGCTCACACACATGAGAGTGTATAATGTGCACCTGAGAGGGTGGGACAGGGTAATACCACTGTAGTAAAGTATAGCAAACTAAAGACTCCCAAAATAGATGTTTCTTTCAACTCTGGGAGAAGAGATTTCAGAGAGTTGGTACTTGATGTGACCTGCAGAAGTGAGCTGAATTGAGAGGAACTTGAATGCTGAGGAAAACAACCAAACTCCACAGGAGGTGAGTCTGACAGTGTAGGCCTGAAACAGCTTGGGAAGAACATACCACTCTTCCTGGACACTTTCAAGCTGGGCTGAATTGGGGAGCATCACAGGACCAGATTTGCTCTGGACACATAGTGATTTCTGATGATGCCTTAAAGGGATCTAGACAAGTTTGAGGCACTCCTCTGTGACATGGACAGTTGATTCTGGATATATATATTTAACTAAAGATGGGAAACTACTATCTTAATTTTCAAATGAATCCCAATTTGAGGAATGTAAAAAGATGTGGAAAACATGTACTTTTAAGATTAGTGTAAATTCTTAGTAAATAACTATTTGCCAGAAGAATCTGTCTGTGATGCTCCATTTTGATTGCCATGTTGACACACTCTAGAGCTGTCAGGAAGAGAGCTTCATTGAGGATTTTTCTAGGTACATCTGTGCAGCATTATCCTGACTACATAAATCAAAGTGAGAAGGCCTCGCATTGAATGTGACTCCACTCTCTGTGTTTGGGTCCTGGATTGCTTAGATATGTATGCATTAATTCCCTTTTTGTACTTGGCTTGCTGCTTCAAGTTCCTGCTGCCTTAACTTCTCCCAATGATGAACCAATTGTGTGCTAAATAAAGCTTTTATCCCCTGAGTTGATTTTATCATGGTATTTTGTCACAACAATGGGAAAGGAAACTAAGACCCATCTTTTCTGTCTATATTCAGGATATATCTGGAATGAAACAATTACTTGAGAAATTAAAACTGTACTCAATCTCTGAGTAATAACCTCCCTTAGCTAGGCACATTTTGAAAGATGGTTGATTCCCTTGATCCTTTGTCTTTTGGTAGGGGTGACAATCATCCCTCATAGGAAGAATTGGGGTAGGGGGGGCAGATTTGACAAATGAGTGAGTATGGTAGCTCCTTTGTGGGAGAACAACACTATTTCATTTTGATTTATGGCCCGGCCGCTGAAGCTGTGCTGTGGGGCCCACTGATCCCAAATGGGACCATCATATGGTTTAAGAAATAGGGTGTAAAACTCGGTGAGAAGGTCACCTATGCTTGAAAGAAATCCCAGGAACAACTTAGAGGTCAGCCTGGGAAACTTCACTGAAGGAGGATGGTGTGTATAAATGTGGCAAAAGTTTGCTATGCCTGCTCTCCCGAGCCCTGGCTGGGTGTTTTCTGAATCTGCCCAGTCTTTTCTTCCCAATATTAACTCAGTGGGATGCCGTCCAGGAATGTGTAAAGACAAGGGCAGCTGGGTCTGCCTTGACCTTGGATTACAGTTTGCTTCTAAGGCTGTTTGACTTCAGTTCGCACTATTTGCAGGGCTGTTCAACAGGCAGAAGACAGCAAGCTGTCTGCCAAATGGACAAGCATTCTTAGCATTCTCCATGTGTTTGTACTTGTGCAACCCAAGAAGAGTGCAGTGCTCTGAGCTGGGAGAGAGCAGGAGAAGGAGGTGGTGGTGGGAAATGCTGTCTCACTTAGTATAATAAAGTGGCCTCATCTAGTAGTTCTTAGAGAGTGACTTGCATGAGCATGCTACACCATGTGGAAGGGGGAAGGCTTGCTGCTTCTATTGGAAGAAATGACAGAAAGATTATAGAACCTCTTTCCATGTGGAACCAGCTGGGGTGGTTCTGAAGCCCATTTATTTTGGCTCTGAAAATTAAGTTGAAAATAAATCCACCATAGATAACTAAAAGAAAAGAACAGTTTTAATGACACACATATATAGGGGTGTTCCCAAAGAATTATAATTTAAGAAAGAAGTTGGGAATTTGGGGATTATATACAACCATAGCAGAAATGATGGATCATAGACATGTAACACGGGGAAGGATACTCTTTGGGACTATTAAGGGAAGTGTGCATTGTGGAAAGATAAAGATATGAGAGGAAGACAAGGGCCATTTCCCCAAGGCTTCTTATGCAGATATAGGTCCCTGTCACTTGCAGTGAGAAGTATCTCACTTTCTTGGTAAGGGTAGCAGCCATGGAGAAGAGAAATTTATTCCCTGTTTTTAAACAGATATGGAGAGGATAGAGTTTCTCCTACATCTGTCATTTTCCTTATTGCCTTCTGTTCAAAATAATCCTTATGCCAAAGTAGCAAGTTTTGGAGTGGCAAATGTTGATTCCCTCTAATGCAAATGCTTCTTCCTCCAGCTTACACATATGTGCATACTCTCTTCCCACCCCCACCCTGCAAGACAGATAAAAATAATCTCTGTCCCAAGGCCTAACTGTCTCGATAAAGACAGTCACCCCAGCTGTGATCTGTGTCTGAGCCTTGTTCATGGCAAATGCTTTCTCTGGAGAGATGTTTCAGAGTCAGAAGGGAAGCTGTTAAACTTATTCTCAGGCTGCCCTATCTCAGTTTGTTTCTTAACTTATAAAATGGAGGTGGATACACCACCTCGCCAGCTTTTGTTGAGGATCTGAGGAAGCGTCAACGAAAATTTTGTTAGAGTTCTCTATGACGATCAATGCTTGGACTTTTCCCCCTAAAACAATAAACACACAGGCAGGATATCTAATTTCAGGAAGTTCACAGATATCAGAACACAAAGCATAAGAAATATGAGATTGACTATAGCTATGGTCTCAGAGCAAACTAAGTCTGGACATTGATTGCATGTGTGACTATCTGTGATATTAACATGCATACATTAAGCTATGCAGGAAGGTAGGGTGATAGGCTTGGACTTTCATAGTTTGATGGCTAAGTGTGCCAAGAGAGGAGACCATCACAGTCACCCAGCCTAGTGCTCTCTGGAAGCCTGTGCCTAGTCCAGCATAGTACTTTGTTGGCAGCTTCTGCCAATCTAACTGATGCATTTAGTTCTGTTAATTGAGTGTCTGTGTGGGAGACCCTATGAAATAGGGCCTCTTTTGATGAGTTTGTAAATAGTAATTGCCCTGTAACTGGAGAATGAAGGTGAGGATGGAAAGTCTAAGAAAGAGATCAATGGCAGTTACTGCAACAAAGGCATCGGATGAGGCAGTAATCTTGCACTGATATTACTTATTATCCACTTTTGGTGCTATTTGTGTTGCTTCAAAGATGGTGTGGCAGTTATTAACACTGAGTAGAGGTCTGACTAGGGCGTGTTCAGTTAGATGGCATTTTAACAGATCAGTGCAAGTGCTGAGAGTCATCCATCGTTCAGCCTCTTACCCAGGGCTAGCCAGACAGCTCAGCTTCTCTTTAGTTGCCAGTGACAGAACACCAGATGCGCCAAAGGTGCGTGGAAGCCTTGGGAACTCATCCGGTTAGTACCTTGCTCCTGCTCAGCTCCTGGGGAACCATTCATAGTATGGTATACTGTTGTAGTACATAGGACTGAGACTTTGTATTAGTTATCTGTCTGTGACAAATTGCCTGACCAAAGCAACTAAGGAATGGAAGGAAGGGTTTGTCTTGGCTCACAAAAACCTTTTGTTAGGGAAGTCTTGGTGGTAAGAGAAGGAGGCAACTGGTCACGTTGTGTGCACTATTAGGAAGAGAGCAAGGAACGCTCAGTTTACTTTCTCCTCTTTATTCAGTTCAGGATCCCAGCCCATAAGATAGTGCCACTCACAATTACAGTGGCCTTCTCACTTCAAGCAATGCCATCTTGATGCTTCTTGACAAGGATACCTAGACAATAATGTGATGTAGGTATGTCCAGTGGCTTATCTCCTATGGTTCCAGATCTTGCCACATTAACAATCAATGTGATCTATCACATGGCTTTTGAGGTTGGGTTCGGTGTCTCAGTAGCTTTGAGCCTCCAAGTGGATATGATGGATTGAGAGAAATAAGGGGTCTCATCTCAGGAGATGCTATTGGGAGTTTTATTTTTGCTAAAGTCTAATACTGAATGACTTATGACCCACTGCTTTGCCAGGTGACAGCCACATTACCATCTGACTGAAAAATGCTGGTCAATCCCTTAATTACTCTTCCATAGGGGCCCATTTACAGCCACTCTTCAATTGTCATTGAAGTTGGCAACTGAAGGACATTATCCTCCCAAGACATGGCCTCAACCTGGTTACTCTTGTATTCCATTAACAGATTCATTGGTCCCCTAATGATGAGCTTAATGGCAGTGCGACATCTGTCCATTAAGAACATGTACCTGGAGGCTCTCAGAAATTCTCATAACAGGCCCTCCGCAAAGGTCTTCCCAGTGTTGACTATTGGGAACAAGGTTGTGACTTTTCATCCCTGTAGTCTCCAGTGTCTGACACACAGATGGCTTATAGCATGCATTTAGAAAATATTGGGGGAATGATTAATGCCCTATTGAAAACCCTTTTATGAGTGCTGTCACAGCATGTAGGAAAATGCTCTTGCCTCTCTCTGTCTGTCTTCTCTCTCTCTCTCTCTCTCTCTCTCTCTCTCTCTCTCTCGTGTGTGTTTGTATGTGTGTGTGTGTGTGTGTGTGTGTGTGTGTGTGGTGGTGGTTTGAATGTTAGTGTGTGCATATGTGTGTAGGTTAGAGGTTGACATTGGGTGTCTTTATTTATTTCCTGAAGCAAGGTCTCTCACTGAGCTCAGAGCACACTGTCATTCCAGTTCATCTAACCAGTTTGCCACGAGGCTCACCTGTCTCCTTCTTCTGAAGGCTGGGATTATGGGAAGACATTCAAATCTACTTGGCTTTTTACAATAATAAAATAAAAACAGCAACAATTGCAATGAAAACTCTACCCAGTGTTGAACCTTCCCTTTAGAGTAGAGCCAGCTGGCTTATACCACGGAAGTCAAGCCACCAAGCACTCTCTGGCCCCTTTCTACCTCTTTATACCTAATTCTAAAAATGTAAACTCATACATTCCAGGGTACCTTAGTTACTTCTGAGTACCGACCTGACCCTTTGTGGCATAAGAAGAGTCCTAGTTAATACTATAACTCCGTGGGAAAGTCTGATTACTGTAAAAGCTAGGCTTCAAGAACACAGGTTTCTAGAAATACAAGACCTCTTGGTCTTCTCCAGCAAGGTCAGGGTCATCTGTTAGGAGGGATTAACCTGGCCAGCTGATCAGGGATGAGTTGGTACTGGGACCTCAGGGCAAAGGCTGCACTACCTTTGGCCCAAAATGTGTGAATTAAGCTTAATTATTTTATGGGATGCTTAAGCTAAAAGAAAAAGCTCACCAGACTAAGTAGTTTATTCTCTGCCCCTCCCGCCTTCCCACCATTACTCTGATTTTACACTCCTTGCTTCAGCTCTGCTGGAACTCACATTCTGAGCCACTGAGCTGCTGCTGCGCTTTCCCCTGCTCAAAATCTGACATTACCCATGCTCACCCTTGAACCGCCCAGACAGGAAAGATTAGGGTCACCTGTCCAGGAATGGTCAGAACCCAGCTTTGCTCTAAAGGAAAGGTTAAAGCCTGGGTAGAAGCTTTATATCTGCTGTCTTCGTCAGCTGCATAAATCTCACACATGTCTAACAATGTCTTCGGCTTTCTAACAATAGCTCCAGCTGTATACCCTCTAATTTCTCATCTCAAAAATCAAAACAAAGTGAAAAACTCACATGTTATGTAGTGCCTGACAAGGACACATGGCAGAGATGCTTGGAAAACCCACCCATGGAAAATCAGAACCAGTACGGAAGGCTGAGAGCCGATATGGTTCTGGGAAATGTGGCTTGGCCATAGCTCATTTTGGGTACACATCAGTGTCAAACCCTGGTACCTAACATAGCAGATATTCGACAATAAGCATTTTGCTGTATGGCATGGTTCAGTATCAAGTGGAACTTGATGAAGGTGAGAATTTCTTCAGTGAATATAAGATAGCTAGCCACTGAATTTGTAGTAAGCCTTGACACTGGGTTCTGGATCCTAAACCACTCCTAGGGCAGGGTTTGACTGTTTAATCCTTGCATTTCTTCTAACTATTTCCTCATTCTTTCTTATGAATTGAAGCTGCCTTCTTAATGACTAAATTATGTCTCAAGCATTTTAATTATAAAGTATGTACTGAAAAGTACACAAAACAAATGTGTCCCACTTGTTTTGGTAGCACCGGTGTGTCCAACTCTCTTTCCAGGGATCGAAGAATGCTATTACCTGCCTCACAAAACAACTTCACTAAGCCAGGGAATACAGAGGAGCAGGGGACATTTTATATTGGTGAAAAGCAAGGATTGGCAGTAACTTTTAGATGTCTCATTCCCAGAGCTGGAGAGACAGTTTAGTGGTTAAGAGAGTCTGTGGCACAAACAGAGCTTAGGTCCCAGTGCCCACTTGGAAAAGCTGAATGTGGTCCTAGGCTCCTCTGGGATCCTAGCATTGAAGGACTGGAGATAAGAGGTCATCTACGAAATTTCTAGCTGTCAGTCTAACAACAACAACAACAACAAACAGTGAACTGCAAGTTCAGTGAGAGACCCTGCCTCAAAGGACTAAGGCAGAAGGTGAAAAAAGAAAACAACCATGTCTTTCTCCTGTGCACAGATGCAAGCATCCTCAACACCAGCAGACCACACACACATGCACACACACACACACACACACACACACACACACACACACACACACAGGAGCTTTATTCTGTGGTGTTGATCTAGACAATACCTGAGAAACCCTAGAAGGCTGAGTCTTCCTTCTAAAGGAGGTCTGGAGAAACAGCTAAATGCTGAACACCTTTTTTAAAATTTTGTTTATATTTATTTACTTATTTTCAGTGCTGAAGATTGACACCATAGGGGCCTTTGGCAGACAAATGCTTTACCACTGAGCCACCCCCTGGGCCCTTAAAACATTGCTTGAGTAGAGATGTTGGAATTATTAAGTTATTAGATAAAATAAAAATAGACACTCCCTTGTTATCTTAAAATAGTATTACTTTACTTGAGCCTATCCTGTGTGGGCAATAGAAAATTGAACTTTGTCCATCTCTAATCAGAAACTAAAAATTGTGAGTGAACAGGGACGAAATAAGCAACATTTGCCGAACTCCAAAATGAAGATACAGATGATACCGAGGCACCGCATTGTGCTGAACGAGTTTGCTAAACTGGTGTGTTGACTGAGAGGTGTCCCTCAGTAGCCTGAAATTCATTAGCCTCTTTGCATTTGGTTTTTTAAAAGGGACACAAACTTTCCCATGTTTAATATATTTGAAAACTAACTACACGTCAAAGTCTCTGTGGAAACAGGCCTCCCTGCCTGTGGCTTCAAAGATGCTCTGTCAAGGAGCTGCATTTCTCAAAGGAAGGAAGGCACACAAGTGTCTTCTATGGGCATCTCTTGACTTGACCAACAGAAAACATGAACCTATCCTTCCTGTTGCTCTCAATTATTGACCTGATCAACATTTATTCGGTGCCTCTGTGGCCTGGCACTGTGTCACTGTCATAATTTCCCGAGTCATTTGTCACTTTTCTTTGAGTTGTGTAGTCATATGTGAGTATGGCATATTTACATGTGTGCGTAGGTGTGTGTGATTACATACAGGCTAGAGGAGGACATCAGCTGTCCTGCGTTACCACTAGCCCCTTTATTCCTTTGTGATAGGGTCTTCCATGAACTTTGGAATTAGGTGGGTGGCCAGCAGCCTTCAATGATCCCCTACTCTTTTTCCTCCGTAGTCCTGGGGTTACAAGCGTGCATGGCCACAGCAGGCTCATCACATGGGTATTGGGGATTAAGTTCAGATCATCTCATCTTGCTCAGCAAATGTTCTTACTCGTTGATGAGTGAGAGTCCCTAAGATTCTGGGATGATGCTCAGCTTCTGGTTTGGTGGGGGCAGGAGCATAATAAAGTGGGAAAGGCAGTGTCTACCAGTTGTCTCACTGTTCAGCACTGATACATTTGTTCTCTGTGGCTGGGAAGGAGTGTGGCTTTAAGCAGAGTTTGGTTTCTTCAAAGAATAGCTTTGATTCCTCATGCCATTTTGTCATGAAAAATGTGTGGTCAACATCCAGACCATTTTCCTCGTGAAAGAGTTATGGCGGTGCATTTTCACATAATCCGAAGTTATGTAAGTGGATGGTTCCTCCATCTTCTAAGCAATAGGATTCTGGGCTTCACTTATTTTCCACATAACTGAAACCTGCAATTAACACTGTTTTGTCAAAACAATACCACTGAGGGCAAGCTCACTTCTCACCCAAATTCTGCTTGTATTTCAGAGGCCAGGCAGATACCACCTTTCCCTTCAGCCTTCATTGACCGTGTCTCTGTCAGTCTGATCTCTCCTGGCGTAACATTTCTGCCTGGCCACCTGCTCAGGGTCAAATCCCAGTTACCACCCCTGCTACTAACTATATTTAAAAATATATTAAACATCAAAATGTTAGTATCAATTAAAAAAAAAAAAACCAAAGAGGTGTTAGTAAATTAGCTTAGATCCTTAAGAACTAGCTCTTAGCAGTCATTCAGCCAAGTTCCTTTGTGTCCTGTGAGAAGGTGCCCAGCACTGCCTTTCTTTCTCAGGCTCCTGTCCTGGCTTCCCTGAGATTCCATGGTTCCCACTTTAGTCTGGGTGCTGGGAGGCCCTGGGTACTGTGAATTCTTTTTCTTTGGGGACCTGGTACTGGGTCACTTTCCAATGCCCTTCCCCGGCATTTGCCAATCAGCTTTGTTGTTACCATGTCAAAGCAGGGCCAGCGGTTCCACTCAAAGCTCTCTGCAGTCCTTCCTTAAAACCCATCCCGGTTTCATTCATTCACTCCTTTACTTGTTTGTTTGTGTGCTAGTGTATGCCTCAAGGTTTCTATTGCTAAAAAACACCATGGCCAAAAGCAGCTTGGAGGGGAAAGGTTCTGTTCGGCTTATGCGTCCAGGTAACTGGCCATCATTGAGGGAAGTTAGTGGCAGGAACTCCAACAGCAGACACCTGGGGCAGAGGCCATGAAGAAGTGACACTTACTGACTTGATCTCTATGGCTTGCACAGCCTGCTTTCTAATACAACCCAGGACCACCTCTCTCAGGGTAGCACCAAAGGGCTGGGCCTTCACACATCAATCACTAATTAAGAAAATACACCCTAGCTTTTGCCCATAGATCCATCTTGGGTGGAGGGTGTTTTCTCAGTTGAGTTTTCCTCCTCCCAAATGACTCTTGCAACATTATAAAGCCAGCCAGCATGGACTATGTACACACTGGTGTGTGTGTGTGTGTGTGCATCTTTGTGTGTAAGTGCATGTTTGTATGTGTGGGTGTGTTCACACATATGTGTGTGGGTCAGAGATCAAACTTGAGCATCATTTCTCAGAACCATCAACCTTATTTTCTGAGAAAGGGTCTCTCTCTGGACTTGAGGCTTGCTAATTAGTCTAGGATGAGTGGCCATAAAGCTGAGGATCCTTCTTTCTCAGCATCCCCAGTGCCACTGTGAGCTGTGTGCCACCATGCCTGGTGTTTTTGTGAGTGCTAGAGATTAAACTCAGGTCATATTTGCAGGAAGCATTTTACTGAATGACTAACTTCCCCAGCCCTTTCCACCACCAGTTCCTAAAGTGGGTAGACTGTGTATTATTCTGCAGTGGCTAAATGTCAAATTTTTCATCTAAGCATCCTTCAAGGGCAGCCACCTGTGAGCAGGGTCTATCTGTGATGGGCATATTTTATTCTAGTAATAAATGATAAAATGGTACCTAATTATTGCTTTGTACTTGGCAAAATTCTATCATCTCCCCCCCTTTCTATTTAAATCTCATTTCCATTTTAGTACAACTCAGAATCAGGCAGCCTGCCAACATTCTTATTTCTGTTTTATAAGAAAAGAAACCAAGGGCTAGAGGTTTTGAATGGATTTGCTCAAATATCAAAGAACTTGTCAAGGATGAAGTTAGTTTTTGGTCGTATGCTCTTTTAGGTCATAGTCTTTTCATATTTCTTCATTCATATTACATGGTTAACCAATTGATCATTGCTAATTAGACACACTCCTTAGCATTCAGCTCTTGTCATGCAGTCTGAAACCTTCATAATGTTGAACAGTTAAATTTGCCATCCACTTATTAGAACTAATAGTGCTGTTTCCTGGTTTAGTGAGAGTCCAGAGAGTCCACTTGGGTTTTCCATGACCTTCCTTTCCTGCCATTTGTCTGCTGGGTAAAACTTTGCCAGCATTTCTAGACAATTAGTATGTGCTTGAATCATCTGGAGTTATGCTAGATTATTCCTTCTGATTCAGCAGGGTTGGGTGGGGCCAAGTCATGTCTTACAAGTTGGGGCAATTGCTGCTGACCATGGACCTCACTTTGAGAAACAATCTCAGGTTAAGAAACTCCCAGGTCAAAGAGATAGAGATTTTCCAAAAAGAATATATCTGGACATGGGAAAGCCCCATTTGAACACAAATCTTATTCTCTAGGGATTTGTTTTCTGGGGCAGTAAGAGCTAGGAGACAAGGCCATCAGTGGGGTATTCTTTAATATGAAATTTACCTTCAGAGAATAAAATGGGAGAGACTTCAGCATGAAGTACAGCCATTACATTTTTTTGTTGTCTTTTCTATGTGTTTCTGGAGCAATAGAATAAAATGTTTGTTTTTCAATATTTTGTTAAAATATGTATCTCTTCATTAAATAAAGAAACATGGTCTATGTTAGACTAGGAGGGTAGGATTTCTTTTAATGGCAGATGCCGTGCTGGTTTAGCTTTTGCCAACCTTGAGGCACTTAAGATGAAAGACCTGAACTTGAAGAACTGCTTCTATCTTCTATCAGACTGGCCCATAGGCGAGCTGTAGGCCATGCTCTCGATTGATGATGGATGGATGTAGAAGTGCCCAGTCCTCTGCACGTGCTGGATCCCTGGTGATCCAGGTTGTACAAGAAAGCAGGCTGAGCAAGCCCAGGAAGCAAGGCAGAAAGCATCACCACTCCATGGCCTCTGCTTCAGCTTCTAGGTTTGGGGCTTGAGTTCCTGCCTTGACCTCTCTTCTTGATGTAGTGATGGAGGTGTGTAAACCAAGCACGCCTTCTCTTTCTCAGGCTGCTCTTGGTCATGGTTTTTATCTCAGCAATTGAAAGCAGACTGAGGCAGATGGGATCAATCTGGATAAGAGGGGGGAAAAACAAGAATAAAAATAATTCAAAAATTGGCAGGACATCCCTACCAAGGTTATGGCTGATGCTGGAGAGATATGCTGGGGATTTAAACAAAGCCCTGAGGTTGGGGATGGAGAAGCTGAGAGGAGCCATTGAGCAGCTTAGGAAAGGGTCTGTGATAGCACACTGAAAGTGTACAGGAAATTAGAACAATTCAGTTTAGTGCCATCTAACAGAGAGCCATTGCTCATGGCATGGCACTGACATTTCCATAGGATTCTCTGGCCTGGGTGTGGACCACTGGATTAGTACATGTCAACCCTTACCATCAATTGTTCAGAGACCATCTTAAAGTCTCTTTGCTTGTAGCAATAAAAGATACCCTCCTTGCCTTCTTCCGTTTTAAAAAAATCGAGGCTAAAAAAGGCTATTTTTCCACAAGCCAGTAAAAAACATTTTTAAAGGAAGCCTTGTTCCTTTAGTAGCACTTGCAAGGGGAAAGTGGAATACAGTCAAATTGCAATCCTGGCTGGAATGGAGCCTGAGCTTTTTCTTTGTGCAAAGTAAACCATTCTGGTTGCCATGATGGTGAGGAGACTTTTCTTAGATGCTAGGTTACCTTGACAGTGACTTCAAAAGCATGTTTGGAGTTCAAATGCCTTCCAATGGGCTGTCAGAAGACTTGTAGGTCTCGTTTTTTTTTTTTTTTTTTTTTTTTTCAGTTGGGTACAGAGACTACAAGTCCCAGCATTCTCTGCTTTAGTCCCTATAGGATATGGTCAGCCATGTAAAAGCAGGTATGGTCTTTTGAGTTTTTATAGCTCTTAGTAAGAATGAGTCACCAGAATTTGTGTGTTGTTAGCCAGTGTGGTAAGGGTTTTTCAAGACCATCTTTACATGTTGTGGGCTGGAGACAGTAGGAGCAGTTTGGTTATTGTATGTAGTCTTAGGGTTTTTTGTTTGTTTGTTTTTGTTGTTTTGAGCAATATTCCTCATAGGATTGACTCAGAGGTGAAATAACAACTTTTATGAAGTACCATGTATAATTAGGGCATACAAATATATAGTGAACAAGTAGTTTGTCTCTAATACTGTTTTGAAAATCAGAAAGCACTATACAGCATAACTATTACTGTTATAATTTTTAGATATTTCTGTCACTGAGAATGACCTAACTTTTTCTAAGGTAACAAATATTCTTAGTGATTTTCTCCAAATGAGGTTTGGGTTTTGAGCATGCTGTATGTTGAGTGTGGGTAAACAGAGGATTTTATGCATCAGTGCCCCAAGGACACACCCTAGTGGGAGCTTTGAATACACACATATGCCCATAGTCATCACAATAGCTCAAATTGGCACTCAGACATTCCAAGTGCTCAACATTTCCTTTCACAGTTCACTGGCAGAGTAAGTCAAGTGTCCATATCCAGCTCCAAGAAATATTGGGAGAGACTGGGGAGATGGCTAATAGCTCACACTGCTTATGCAAAGAACCACAGTTCAGTACCCAGACCCCATCTCTGGTGAGTCACTCACAACGGCCCGAAACTCTAGTTCCAGAGGACTTGATGCCTTTACTTGTGTGCCGAGATCCCCCCCAGGTACATATATATATATATATATATATATATATATATATATATATATGTGTGTATGTAATTTAAAAATAAAACATCTCAAAAGCCCAGGAAAATGCCATTTTCTAGTACAAAGAAGGCGATATGATATATTCGAACAGTTGTAATGACGTCCACTTCTACTATGAGACAAAAGGGCTGGTGTGTAAGAGGAGTGTAAATAAGCAGGGCTGTCACATATAGGTAAATTTAAAATCTGAGCAACACATTTCAAAGCAGATTAGAATCTATCTGCACTAGATAGAAAACCAGACTCTTGGTGGGTTTAGGAAGATATTCTATCTCTCTTTTAATGAAGTTCAGACATAGGCAGGCCAGTGATGGCATGGAGGTTCCATGATAATCTGAGTCTTAAGGTTGTTTTATTGTTCTTTTCTAACAGTCTGACATATGATCGATCTTCATTCTTAATTCAGTTCAGGATCAGAAATGGCTACAGGGTTCAAGGTAGAACATTTGCATTTCCAGCATCTGGAAAGGAGAAGGCAGGGGACATAAAAACCTTTCTCCAGCTTGTTCAGCCTCCTCTGAGCAGTCCTCTAGAATGTTCCATGGTAAATCTGCTGACCTGCCTGAGGGGGCTGAGGGGTTGTGGGGGTGGGGGCGCTAATATGGTTAGCTTGACAGGATCTAGAATCACCGGGAGATATACCTCTGGTCATATGTGTGAAGGGGTTTCTAGATCAGGTTAACCAAGGTGGGATGAGCCACCCACATTGTGGGTATGGCCAGGCCTTGCTCTGGGGTTCTTTACCAAAAACAAAGGAGGGGCTGTAAGTCCCAGGGATCCTCCTATCTTCATCTCCTCAGACTGGGATTACAGGACGTGCTGTTGTGCTTCATTTGTGTGTGTGTGTGTGTGTGTGTGTGTGTGTGTGTGTGTGTGTGTGTGTGTGTGTGTACTTCAACTCTGAATTCATGCACTTGCATTTGTACAGTAAGCATTTTATTGACTGAGTGATGTCTCCTGTTGCTCAAACATTGGAAATCTAATATTTATAGAAACTTTGACACAAGAAAATTCAGCCATAGCTTTTGATTTGTCTAAATTTGCCTTTAGTTGCTCATTAGATAGTAAAAAAAAAAAGCTTCCTATTCCAATATCTGTCTTGCAATACCAACAAACTACATCCCTCCCCACACTCACCATGCTAGCTTAGCCATAGGCACAAAAAACTTTGAGTCAGGGGGATCATATACAAATGAAGCCCTATAAGCATCCAACATTCTGTCTGAGTTGATAACCAGCCATCTGTACCATTAATAGTGACATCAAGGGATGGACTGGGATTGGTTTGTATCTTCATATGCCAGATGACAGGCTCTGCCTCTGGAATCTGTTGACATACTCTCAGCTGTTCCTACATGGCCCTGGGCCATCCCAATCCACCCAGGATATGAAAGGATCAGAGAAGACACAAGCAATCAGTATTTACCTTCTTGAGTGCCCCAGAGAGAAGGCCTAAGTCAATGACTTTATCACTGTGTCTAGTCTGCCCATCGTGAACCTTTACCTGTGGGTCCCTTCTGCTGTCAGGAGGGGTCAGGGTTGAAAAGGCAGTCAAGGGTGGCTTTTATGCTTCCTAGAGTCAGAGTAGAGCTTGTCTCTTCTCCCAGCTCCCACCAGTCACTAGCTGTGTGGGAAGAGCTGCTGAAATTTCAAGCAAATATTCATGTAATTGGTTTGCTATAAGCAGGTGGTAAATGAGTAGCTTTGAGGGGAATGGTCCAGCTAAGGCTCTCCTTTCCAAAGTAGAGGCTTGGATGCCTTCCTAATCTTTCTTACTTAATTATTTAGGCAATCAGTTCTTGTCTTCAAGTCCATCTGGTGCAGCTGCTATCTTCTTCCTTCATCTCAGCATCTCTGCAAAGGCAGAATGCCAAAGTCTTTGTGAGTCGTGAGTCTGGTTCCCATCATTTGGACCTTGTGTTGCTGGAAATACAGGAACGTTCCCTTGTCCTGACAGGTCTAGAGGAATCCAATGTTTGCATATCTCTGTAAGCCTTGAGATGCATTTCCCACAAAAGTTGTACCAGTCACCTCCGGTGGAGCCTGCTGATGGGAGAGACTGAAACGAGAGCCTCTGTGTGGAGATCAGTCTTCCAAATGTCTTGTGTTTGTGACCTTCGGTGGGCTCTGGGAGAGCTGAAGATGCCTAGTTTCCAAAACTTTTGAAACACGCACAAGTTTTTTTTTTTTTAATCTTGCCCTGCTTTCTGGAATCAGCCTGCTGATTTTTGACTCAAAATGTGTTGGAAACAGCCTCTTCATTCAAATCTTGAGTGGGCTTATATCCCGTATTCCATGTACTGGTGTGTGGATATGGCAGGGAACACTTCAGTGTGTATATGGCAGGTGGAATTTCAGTGTGTGCATGTGTGTGTATATGGCGGGGGAACTTCAGGCAAAGGAGCATGAGAATACTAGTCAGTGAGCCTCAACTGTGGCCAAAAGCTTAAAATAATCAGGTCCATACTGCAAAGATGTCTCAGTGCAAAAGGGCACTTACTGCTCTTGCAGAGGACATTGGAGGGCTCACATGAGCACCTACCCACATGTGGTACATATACATACATTCAGGCACACAATACATATACATACATCCAGGCACATACATAATCACATAAAATGACAAATGCATCTTTTAAAAATAAAACAAAATAATTGCACATCAAAACCCGAAGAAATACTCAAATGTGTGTTATAAATCTTTCTTTGGTCATTTTCTCTTAGGTTTATGTTATTAACTATATAAACCTACTTCCCAATGAACAAAATTATCTTTTATAGAATTTTTTTGTTTTCATCAGTATGGAAAGCTAAATGATAGCTACGACTATATAAGTTCTGTGAACAAAGAAAAAATATATTTTGAAAATAATAATTAATCCCCTATGTTGATATATATGCATGACCTACCAAATGGATTATCTCAATATAAAATTAATTATGAGCTCACGTTTTATGAGCTCTATGCATAAATTAATTTTATTTTTCAAATCAATCAATCAACTAGAATTTACAACTGCCTTATATGTTCCTCGTCACCCTTGGAGCCTCCCCTTTCAGGCCCCTGTTTGAATGGTACGGAATGTCAAAGGCTTCCATTGAGCAGAAGGAAAAGGGCAGAAAAGCGAATATTTGATGTTATGACTCAATTTTAACCAGCAACGCCTTGGACGAGTCACTACAACTGTTTTGGTAGCAAACCTGCCTTTATGAACATATATGAGTCCTCATTGAGGGCTTCCAGTACTCTTCTGTAAAATGACAAGAGAGGTCTTACTGTGTCAGAAGTTAATATAGATGACACAGCTAATACCTGGGACCCTCATTCCCCTGGTAGTCACTGACTGTTTATAATATGAGATCTAGATACCCAGAATTCTCAATTGTATAAAACAAATGGAAGCTATTCAATTTTGGATCAAGGATTCTTAGTGCACATTTCTGAGATCTTAAAATATGTCAGATATTGCTATAATACCTTCTATTATGGATACTCTTACAGCTGAGAAAATGGAGGCAGAGGGATTAAAAGCATGGTCAAAGTTGCCCAGCCTCTTGGCAGTAAAGCCCAGCTCAGAATCAGGCTTTTCAGCTGCAGGGTCCGTGGTCTTGATTGATAAGCACTGCTGCTTCTCACACTAACGGACTGGCTAATTCAAAGTTGTTAGTGTTCATCTCACAGAATAGCAAAGTGAGTGTGGGTGTCTGACTGCTTCATATGGAAATCTGAGTTGCTTGGTTCCTCCCTCCAGAATCCTGTCTCCAATGGGAGGCAGGGACAGAACTGCTATGGAAAAACCAACTTTTGTATGTTCCCAGCCACTTGGCAGGTTTGAGCTTGAGGTCACCAACACTTCTCTGCCTGCACCGTGAAACTACATGGTCCTAGCTATCCTCCACAATAATTCTATTAGGGGCCATTTGTAAAGATGTGCACAACAGTTTAAAATCTTGGATTTCAAAATATTTAGATTTAAATGCTAGACCCAGTACTGACCATGCTGTTATTGGCTTGGGGCAACTTTTAATATCCCCAGCACGAAGTTCTTGTTTATCAAGCACTGCTATGCATTGTGTTAAATATTTCATACATGTTGCTTTACATGCTCAGCACAGTACTCCAGGGGAAGCACTTTTACCCTTATTTTTTTTAAAGCCTTACTTCACACTCTTGACTGCTATCTCTATGATTTACTTTAACCTTGGGCAATTTATTTTATTCCTGGAAGACTTCATTTCATCTTCTGAAAAGTGGGGGTCATAAGACTATTTCTCTTATTGATATTGAATGAAGATGAGGAATGACTGTCCTATGTATGCTTGAGGAGAAGGTTTTTATTGTAGAAACAAGGAAGAGTACAGCCAGAGACATCTGGAGGAATCCAGACAGAGAACATGGCTAGCAGAATAGACAAGGCCATGGAGTCTGGCCTCTGGGCTTTAGGGTGGGGGTGGGGGTGAGAAGTGCTGGGAGGAGCCACAGGTGCTGAGTGAGACTCCTGGTATCTTTGGGACCAGGCATTCCAGCAAAATCTTGGGGACTCACAAAATGATTCTAGGTTAAAAGCATGGATATGCTTTCCAAAAAGTTGGATGTGTAGATTGAACAGCATCATTTGCAGCACAATGAGCAGCACTTCTAAGACTGCACTTAGCAGACATCTGAAGGAGATTTAAAATGTTGAGCTTGTGACTATGGTAAGAGTAGCAGTGCTTGGCCAAGGCTAATAGTTATGAGGATTCAGGTGGAAAAATGCATGGAAAGCACATAGGTCATTGCCTGCCCCCAGAATAGCACTAAAGTCTGTTCTAGATTGAAAAAGCCTACAGTCTTACAGCTATTACTCTGAGGAGCCAGGTTTGAAACCCCATTTGAAGCCCTGCCTTTGTGAAGTCCAGCTTGAGCTGCAGAATTGTTTATTGGGTGAACAGTGGCAGGGGCTTATAAGCTGTTCTGTTGCTGGCTCTTGACCATTTAAGAGTGGAACTACACCCACAGAAATCCAGCCAGGATGTAAGGAGGGTCTGAGTTCTGCCTTTAGAGACAATAGCCTTGACAGCAATGTCCTAGAGACCTAGCAACTGTTACATTTTAACCCTGCTAGGATCTGGCTGGGCACCCAGTCCTGGTAGAAGACAACCTCAAATAGGGACAGATGGAGTCCTGGAGTTACCTGACTCAAGACTTCCCAGAGGACTCTGTCTAACATGAGACTCTGGTGTGTTCACACGCAGGAAACAGGCTTGCACAGAAGGTAGGCTAGCTAGTATGATCCCATTTTAAGGATGGTGATACCAGAATGTGAGAAGCTAAACAAGATTAGCAAGTTGTAGATCCAGATTTGAATGTGGTTTAGGGCCAAACCTGTGAAATGTCTGCGTAGTTTAATTTGTCCTCTATAGAGAGGATCAGGTAAGATAAAGCAAGTGCTTTATTTTCATATATATGTACATACACACAACGCAAACCAACAAAACAAAACAAAAACAAACAAACATACAAACAAAAACAACAACAACAACAAAAACTAGGGCTCAAATATAGGATCTCTTTCATGCTAGGCAAGGTCTTCCAATGAGTTGTATCCCTAACCCCTCGTTTTATACATTATTCTCCTTTTCTGCTTCCAGTGTGTGGCTTGGGCCAACATGAGATGAAGATAAGTTTCTGGTTTATATTCTGGATATCCTAGATGATGTCTTAGGATAGCTTTTCCTTTGTGTCACTTGTCATTATTGTTTAATGACAGAATGTAGCTCTTTACATATGTTCCTTTTCCTCCATCAACTGGAACCAACATGGGAAAGGGGCTTCTACTCTGAATAATACATAACACAGCAGGTGGCTATGGATGGTGCCTGTAGATATCAGAGGTTAAATAAACTCTATTGTGTAAGGCATGACCTTTGACTCCTTTGTCACCTTACTCTCTGAATTAGAAAGGGTCAGGAAGTAAGAACTTGCTTGGGAAGGACCTGGCCCACTGTGAGAACAGAAGGGACTAGGATCTAAGGGTGCCAAGTCAAAAAGGGCACTTGGGTATGCTGTACTTGCTTTGGAAGGCTGGTATGGGAAAAGCCTAAGGCTCCAGACAAATGTGGAGTGCTCCCCGTTCCTGTTGCTTCATTCTGTTTTGCTTTTGTAAGCTTGTACTTGTCAGCTAGGGCTGAAACCCAACAAAACTGCCGCTAAGTATTGCTCTATGAGAAATAACATTCTGGTCTTTTTCAGGCCAGTAAGTGTAGAGTAAGCACAGTCGCCTGGCAGATGTCATTGGGCAATCCGGGGATAGACATGTTCTAAGAGCTGGATCAACCATCCGAATTCTTTTGGGGTCTATTTACCCTGACAAAGGACTAGGGCTTCAAGTAAGAGATTCTGCTTCAGAGTCTTATGCTGTGTCTAAAAGTAGTGTTTTAGAGAAGGGGCATCCAACCTGTTGATACCACCTTGTGGTCTACAACTTAGCTGGGATATTTATGTTTATAGACACCCAGGGATTCATGTGGCCCACAAGCCACAGGTTGGACATCCTGATCCTTGCTCATGGTCCTTTCTGGTCCTTCTTCCATCTTCATTGTCAAAAACTGGAATGATGAAGAAAGGGATATATAGCACCATTTACAATACAAAGGAAGTGGTATTCTCAATAGAGACCTAGAATAACTGTTCCAACCCTTGGGAGGTTACTTTGTATCCCAATAAATCTAGCATCATTCAGGGGGCCTGGATGAATGAAAGTCTAACCCAGAGCCTGGGAATATTAATTCCAAGATCTTAAACTCTTCAGTCAACTGCAGGTCAGGCCCAAGGTGCCAATGCTGCCTACATGTCATCAGCCGATGAAAGAGTGAATTTGTTCCAGTGACCTGGGTGCCTGAAAACCTCACATTTACAACAAGACATTCCTTTGTCCGTGAATACCTAACTGGTTTGCTAAGCCTGTGGTGATAGTATCCATTGAAAAGCAATATGTTTTCTTTGCCTGGATTTTCCAGATTTATGTGTTTTCAAAGCTACAAATTTATAAAAGAATGACTGGATTTTCCTGTGGCATATTCCTTGTTTATTAACTGGGTTTATTTTGAAGTATACAACAGACAAAAGAATGGAAGATGATGGATGTTTATTGAAGCGTGATTACATATCAGATCTGGGCTGGTCTAGAAACTGTCATGACTCTCACAGCAACCTTGGAGGAAGGGAATTAAGTCCTCATTTAAGAATGATGAGATTAAGGCTCACAGCAGCTCTGAATCTTGCCAAAGCCAGAGAGATGTTAGGTACTCAATTAGGGGATGAGAAATCTGATTTGTGGTTGTGCCTCAGTTTCCTTACCTGAAGACAATTAAAGGTAGTAATAGCAATAGCAGTTAAAGCCTGGTGGTAAAGGTGTGTGGTATAAACCTAGTACCAAAGGCTGCAAGCTCAGGGTTTGCCTGCACCTCAAGCCTGGACCTCAAAAAGTAGGGCCTGGGGCTATAGTCAGTTGGTAGAGAATTTGGCACACACAAAACTCTGGGTTCTATCTCTAGCCCTGTGCAAACAGGGAATGGTGGAATATGTCTGTATTGGAAGGTGGAGTCTGAGGATCAGAAATTCAAGACCATCTTGGGCAACTACTAAGTTTGATGTTAGCCTCAAATGTATGCAACCAACCCCTCCCCAAGAAGGTAACAGCAAAATAAAAACTAAAACAAAGACTGAAGTTTTAGCCCAACAATAGAGCATTTGCCTAGCATGCATGTGGCCCTAGATTCAACTCCCAATATGACAAAACAAAACCAAAAAGCCACCCACTTGACAGAGTTGTTATAATTAAATAAACCATTTATAGAAGATGCTGAATATAGTCCTCAGCACATAAGTGGTCATGAAATGTTAGCTATTACCTCAATTTCTTATTACAACAACTAATCTAACTAGTTATCAGCACTTGCTGAGAACTAACCTTTTTTTCCCCAGGGAACAGCCTGCCTTTTGATGTGCAGTGAGATTTTATTATGAAATAATGCAAACTACTCTAGCTTGGAGTTACATTCTCTTCTCTGCCTCTCAATAAAGGTTAAGGTCTGAATATAGGCATATGTAGGCAATAGGGATCCCCACTCTGCAAATGTCAGTGGTTTGCTCTTTTCTCCACAGAGTGTATAACCTTCTTCCATGCTGCCCATCCTGGCTTTAAGACAGCTAAGCAAACATGAAAGGGAGAATTAAGTCAGCTCTTGTCTTTCTGCTAGTTTGTCTTTGTAACATGATTATTAGGGACAGCATTCCTCCTTGTGGCCTTACACACAGCCATGTCCTGATAACCTGTCACACCTGTGGACTTCATGGGTGTCTTTAAAGCTGGGAATACTATAGGGACTTACATATGTGATAGCTTTATGTTTTTGAGATTGGTGTAACGTGGCTGGGAGGTGACTACAGCAGTGACTGTTGAGATGGAAAACAAAGGATGGGTTGCTAGACTTTTGGCTCCACATTCCAATCCTTTTCTATTCATATTTTATTTTTTCCCCCAGCTTCTTCCACACAGGTGATAGAGAATTGGGTACTGAACGCCTCCCTCACTCAGTATTACAGCTAGGAGTTATGTATGGGGCGGATGCAAGTGCCAGGAAAGATTTAGGTAAATGTTACAGTGCTTCTCTACCACAGGCTGTTTGTAACTCATCAGAGGAGAGCAACGTGTAAGGGCAGCAGCTCTGAGGACACATGGTCTCACCAAGGTCTGCACAAGCAGCAGATGCAATGGGAGCCAGTGCATCATGAAAGGCCTCATAGAAGAGGCATCATGGGTTTCCAGGGACAGGCTTGGTTGCTAGGGAATGGTGAAAGGGATGCCTGTAGCAAATAGGCATTACTGTACCGGGGAATAGAAACCAGTGTGTTGTGCTGGGGAAATGGCAGGTGGCGAGGCTCTGGTTGGTAATAGCTGAGAATGACAAAACATGGGGCTGGTGACAAAGGCCGTGCCTGAGAATAGCAGGACCTTGGCTTCAATTTCAACCACACTGGCTGTTCCATTTGTTTTAGAAGGACGAGTGCAATAAACAGGCAAGAACTGTCCGAAAGTGAAGTCCCAGAAAGAGGTGGTGGGGTCTATCACATGAATTGGGGGGATAAAGTAGACTTTTGAAGGTAAGACCATTGGCATTTGGTGAACAAAATGAGGGGCTGGGAAGACGGGAGGGGGTGGAGCATTGTCGTGGTGGGCAGGAGGAATGTAATCTAGGAGAGGACTGAGTGGTGTAATGGAAGCCAACTATCTCCACTGACACTGATGTGCAGCAGTGTAAATGGCTCCCAGGGGAAGGGCAAGATGAGACTGAGAAGAGACCGTGAAGCACAAGGATTGAGGTCATGGTCCATCTTTGGAAGAAGTTATTTGGGGCAAGTGTGCAAGGCAAAACTAGATGCTTGCCCTGTTTATGTTGTGCCATAGGGACATAACTAGCAATGATGTTCATGTGTTCAAACCGCCTGCTCTTCTAGCACTTGGACTCAGGTATTTGGAAAATGGGGAGAAAGATTTTTGTGGGGTCTGAGGGAGCTCTACATCTGCTGCATTGCTGGTCAAATCCTTCTTCCATCACTCCATGAACACGTGGTTCCAAGACACTCTGTGATAGATCGGCTCTGTGGATATAAATACGAGATTCTGAGTCATTTTTTTTAAATTTATTTTTGTTTTTTTGACTAACCAGTTTCTTCTCACTGTGGTTGCCTCTTCAAAGCCAGTCAATATGAGATTTTTTAGCTCCTTTGGCCTTTGCTTCTGAGCCCGTTGGATGTGTCCAGGAGAAGGCTTTTCTCTCCTGCAGCCATTGGAACGCTGTATGGAGCCTCCTTGGCATTGGTTGGCTGGTTCATATGTCCATTCAGGGAGATAGGGCCTCCACCTTCCCATCCCTATCCTTTTTGCTCTTTCTTTTTCTAGCTGAGATATTTCAAGCACAAGAAGAATTCCTTTCGAGCATGTTGCAGAAACATCACTGAACAAACAAACTACTAGGAAAGACAGCATAGAAACAAACAGCAACTGCTCCCATTTGTGGCCTGTCTAGCCCTTCCCCTTTCTTATTTCTAATCTTGTTTGTATGAAACCTGCTGTTCTAAATGGCTTAGGAGTTAGCAAACTAAAATTTTCTCTTAAGGGCTCCCAAGTGGCCTTGACAATGCCTTAGTTATGGGTGGTGACGCATTGCTGATGTCCCTAACAGTTTCCCCACCTTGGTTCTATACTTCTATGGACCAGCTGTGAATGACTAATTTCTATTGTTTTTATTCCAGATTTTCTTCTCAGTGACCAAAAGATTCCCATTTCTGATTTTGTTGGATATGTATATGGGGTGTATGTAGGCGCATATGTGTGTGAAAGCCAGAGGTTAATATTGACTATCTTTCGATTACCCTTGTTAGCATTCCTTCTCTGGGGCCTATGTAAAACAGTCTACCCTTCCTCCCAAGATCCCAAGGATGGACCAAGCCATGATTCTGTGCAAAGATCACCAATGAATTTATTGGGCTTCCTTACTGAGCCTAGGTGAGGGGTTAATTACAGGGGTGTGGTCACTCCTCTGCAAACAGGCTGCACCTGGAGAGTCTTACCCAACCAGGATGCAGGCTTTCCCAAGTCACACACCTGGAGTCAGTGTGCTGTATTTCCCAGATCTGCACACTCTAGCTCTTCCCACAGGCTACCTGCATCCTGGCAGGAGATATGGAGCAAGGATTTCAGACTAGAATCTTGTGCCCTAATCTGAACATTTATTCAGGGGGAGGATTGCAAATTTTTGTCAGCCTAGCTGTGACAACCCTTTGCAGTTCCATAGTTTAACTCCCCAACATGGCAGTTGCTTGGCTCATAGGGCACTCACTTGGGACACTTGCCACCTTATGTGAAGCAGAACTCACCACTTCAACTAGTGTAGCTAGCCAGCTTTCTCTGGGGATTTCCAACTGTGCTTCTCTGGCATTAGGATTACAAGACAGTCACAGCACTAGCCTGACATTTTTCATGGGTGCTAGAGGTCCAACTCTGGTCCTCACAGTTGCATGGCAAGCTCTTTACCTGCTCACCATCTCCCTAGCTTACCAAGTGGAGTATTTGAAAGACCCTTGACCATTGGCTTGAGGGGAGGACTCTGATTTAGTGTAGACTAATTTTTAAGAACTCTGACTTATCTGCCACCTTCCTCAGGGATATCAGAGTGACGGCTCAGACGCAGCCTTTCTTCCACTTCGTAACGCTGTGGTGTCACACGTGGGGATAAAAGTGGTTATGTAGATTAGGGGCATGGCTCCTCAGTTCACAGAATACTTTGTCAGGTCCAAAAGTGGCTATCTGTGGTGCCTATTAGCATAGCTACCAAGTCACAAGCTGGCCTCGGAGCTTTCTCAGCATTACAGCTACCCACAGCTCTCCTCATCTCTCCTCACCCCGTTCCTACCCTGAATTTCTCTAGTGTATGGGCCTCCCTTCGCCCAGCTTCTCATTCCTGTATAACCATGCCATTTTGGCTATACACCCTCTTGGACTTCTTTTGTCCTCCTCTTTTGGTGCTCTCTCTCCTGCCCCTCTCTTGCCCTCCACCCCCATGACCAAACGAGTCCATTCTGCTGGCCATATTTAGTCCACTGTTTTCTTTCCCTGGTCTGGGCCCCTCCTGTTAATCCCGGCTGTACTCTCCCTAATATCTACAATATAATCTTCCCCTTCAGCTGCACCATGGAGCTGTCCCTCTCACTTTCTACTCTTTTCTAGCACACCCAGAGCCCTGGGCTCTCACCCGGCACCACATAAACTGGGCATGGCACTACAGACCTGTGATGTCAGCACTTGCAGGATCAGGGTTAAAGTTGCCACAGTGATACACAGTGAGTTAGAGACCAGCCTTGGCTGTGAGATCTTGTCAAAACCCAAAAGTGATTACTATTAGGTATTAATAGGTTGTCAACTTCTCATGGGGTCACAGAAGGATAAAAGTCACCTCTGCTTTACAGGCTCAGACACTAGCCTGAGCCTTTAAGCCCTCCTAGGGTCAAGTTAAAGCTGCATTTGGTCTGGGTCTGTCTGAATCTGAGGCTTGGGCTGGTCCCTTCTCCCTGCCACCCACCTGACATAATGCGCACCAGTTGCTCTTCTGTGTGGCCCTTCAGGTAGGCTCCATTCTTAGGTGGTTTTTGTTTGTTTGCTTGTTTTCACCTCTCAATTTTTTTCAGGTAAATTAAATGACTAACACTTAAAAATTAGATCACACCTTAAAAGAAAATGTCTGTGTTTCCCTGAGAAATCATTAGACCTGGCTGTTTTGTGCTCATATGCTGACAGGGCAGTAATTAGTTGTGCTAAGTATCTCTTTCTCCCTTCCCTCCCTGTCCCTGCCTAGCCTGGGAATGAGTTCTTCTCCCTGCTGCTTGACTTTAAAAAGAAAATTACATTTTAAAAATTGTGTTTATGTTTTTAGCTCTCTCTCTCTGTCTCTCTCTCTCTGTCTCTCTCTCTCTCTCTCTCTCTCTGTGTGTGTGTGTGTGTGTGTGTGTGTGTGTTCAGAGGACAGCTTGCTGGAGGTTGGCTCTTTTTTTCTACCAGGCAGTTCCTGGGGGATCCTCATGTCCCCAGGCTTTCTGGCCTTTATCACTTGAGACATTTTCCTGATCTCAGTTTATTTCTTCTAAGAAGCAATTTCTTTGGGTTAGAAGTCATAGGGGTAAAAGTCAGACTTAAATTTTATGAAGTTTTGTGGATTTTTATGAATCATTTTCTTTTTCACTTCTTGGGGTTGTAGCTCAACAGTAGTAACATTGACTGTTGGGTCATTCACAGAACCCATGGTACTTTGAGGGTTGATAGAAACCTGTTTGCTGCCATAAACTTCTATAATCCTTCTCTTATGTTGAATTCCCAATCCCACATTTACCCCTGTGAGTACTGTACAAGCATATTTTTACAGTGGCAATATTACAGAGGTGAGAGATGAACCCAAGGAAAACCATTCAGGCGGATGGGCGGCTTCCTAGATCCCCATTTCTTTCTTGGAGACTGTTGAATCCCATAAGGAAGATTGCTCACACTTGAGGAACATGTTGTATCAGGTTGCCGTGATAAACACAAGCAACTGGGGGAGGAAAGGTTCTATTTGGCTTACGTCCTGATCCCTGTGCACCATCGAGGGAAATTGGGCAGGAACTCAAGCAAGAGTAGAGACATGTGGAAAAGAGCAAGAACAATGGAGAAAAGTTGCTTACTGGCTTGCTCTCTATGGCTCACTCAGCCTGTTATTTTCACAGCCCAGAACTACCAGTCCAAGGGGGGGCCTTACCAATGGGCTGGGCCCTCCTATATCAATTATGAATCAATAAAATATCCCACAGACTTGTCTATAGGCCAACATGATGGAGTCATTTTCTCAACTGAGGTTTCTTCTTACCAGATCACTCTTGCTTATATCCTTCCAAAACAAAGAAATAAACTAGCCAGCATACCTTGTTTCCTTCCCAGCATCCACCTAGTAAGTGGCTCAGACATTTCCAGAGAAATTGTTTAAAAAAAAAAAAATCAGAACTCCCTCTAGGTGATATGTGCTGCAAGAGTACCTCGATTCCCTAGTGAGAAAAAAGTTAATTCTTGCTTATTGTATGTATGTGAGTATACACACATATGTGGATATAGGTGTGGCATGCATGGATATGTGTCCACATGCGGAAGCCAGAGGTTGATGCCAGGTATCTCCCTCAGTCCCTCTCCACTTCATGTTTTGAGACAGGGTTTGCTTTTTCTCACTGAACCTGGAGCTCATTGATTTGCTAGAGTGGCTGAGCTGTAAGTCTCCAGAACCCTCCTGTCTCCATCTCTCAGTGCTGGGATTTGAAACATGTTTTGTCATGTCCAGCTCTTTAAAGTGGGTCCTGAGAATGGAACTCAGGTCCTCTATGCATGCATAGTGTAGTGAGTCTTTCTCTGTCTCACCATCCAGGTCCCAAATAACCACATGGAAACTTTTTATTAAGTATGAGAGCTTGGCTGATTGCTTAGGCTTGTTTCTAACTAACTCTTATAATGTAAATCAATCCATTCCTGTTAATCTATGTGCTGCTCCAAGGTTCATGTACCTGTCTACATACTGTCCATCCTGCGTTCCTGCTTCCTCCTTGTCTCCTCATGTTGCCCCCTTCTTCTTCCCAGTGTGCTCTGTGTCTGGAAATCCTGCCTAGCTATTGGCCAGTCAGAATTTCATTAAACCAATCAGAAAACACCTTTTTACGTTGTACAAATGTATTATTCCACGACAGCATGGCAAGGACACTGTGGACTGAGTCATGTCCCTAGCCACCCTTTTTATTGTTTTAATGGAAAACAATTTCATTTTGTCTGATTTAAATTCATCATAAAAGTGTGAAACGAAAACAAAGTGAATTTGACTAATTTCATAGCTGTGGTTTAATTAAATTAATTTAGAAATTGATACTATTCAGCAGTTGCATCTAAAAGATGCCCTTCTATCAAACTCAAGTGATTTAATGGCTTATTTTGAGTAAATGTTTGCTTTTGGTGATGACAGGTCCTGGGATGGTTTTTAAATTTTGATTGTTGGTTTTTCTTTAGGACCCTGCAGGGATCTTTGAGTTGGTGGAACTTGTCGGAAATGGGACGTATGGTCAAGTGTATAAGGTAAGAATTTAAGCTTGAGTATGGCTTGAATGTGGCATTGGATTTTAGTTCCAAACAGCAATGCTGTCCATGCTTGTTCCTAAATGCCTCATCACAACAGACATCTAGTGAAACCATATACCAGTTCATTTACTCCTCTCCATCCTTTTTTGGATGTAGCTGTGGTTGTACTGACTACATGGAGTTCTGTGGCTTGAGTGTTCCCCCGTGGTGTTTATCACAGTGTTTTTTATCAGAAGTAAGCATCAGATGGTGCTTATCCGAAACGCCTAAGTGGTTAGATTCCATCACTTTGAGCGCTGCCAAGCTGCTTTCCAAAGGAGCAAAGGATACCATTCACTGTTGAAATCCAAGCTATTAGACTATCACGGCTGCAGAAGTAATGTGTTGCTGGCCCAGGGCATAAGTCAAATGAGCTCCCTTGCAGTGTTGGGAGAAAGCTCACTCACTCACAAGCAGAGACCCAGAACCGCAGTGAACTAATGTAATTCCACAAGTTAGGAAGTAGTGAAATGGCTAGCTTGAATTGGGATTGGACTTCCTTCTCCTTTATTCATTTTGCCTACAAATCCATTCAAAAATGTTCAAGAGGAGTCTTTTCCCCTAATAAATTATCTATTTTCTTTTAAAAGAAGATATAAGTTGATTTCTCTTTTGACAATTGAGAAGAAAAATAGATGAACTATTTTAGAAATAGAATTTGGGGGCTTTCAGTAAACGAGCTGTTAAGAATCCTTCAAAAACAAGCCGATATGTCCTCTGGATCATTTCCAGGGAGCAGCCATCATTATTCTAAGTTGTGGAGGTATGGGATGGAATTTCAAGTACAAATTATCTCTGATTGTCATGCTTTTAAAAAAATTCCTTCTTTGCCCTAAATTTTTCTCAGTCGATTCAAGGTGTTGTACAAGTCATACGGACTATAATAGTCTCAATTCTGCAGAATGCTAAAAGTGCAAGTGTGCTTAAGGTATTGTGAGAACCTGGCTTTCAAAGCACTAGTGTGAGTAGCAGTGCATGGATGCTTTTATTGACTAGGAAGCACTTTTTGGTACCCACAAAGGGTGAGAGATAATTTCTCCCTTGCAAGAAACAACCATTTCCTAATGTGTTAATCCTCAAGAAGACAGAATGGAGACTATGTTCACTTGATGTTGATCCTACCTGACACAGATAGAGATGTTGCTCAGAAAGTGCTTTTAAATACCTGCAATGAAGATAATTAGGTTGGATGATTGTGTTATTGCAGCTCGAGAAATTGGATTGAACTTGCTATGCAATGTGGCTAATGAAGTAAACTCTATTCTAGGCAGAAAAAGATTTCTGACTTGTCACTGTGGAGTAACAGTGGTGTGCTGTTAGTTTCAGGATAACATTGGAGGAGACATTTAGGGCACACGTAACAGCTTTTACCTAACAGGTAGAACCCAAGAGGATAGAGCAAAGGTATGTGGTACTGTCATTCTGACAGGTCCCAGATCGCCCAGAAGACAAATTTCTGTCATGTCTGTGAGGCAGCTTCAAGATTCAGGAAACTGAGTTGGGAAGTACCCTAAAATTTGGTAGCACTGCCCTATTTGTTATGGTTCTAGACAGAATAAAAAGGAGAAAGTCAGCTGAGCACCAGCATCCATCACTCTACTTCTGCCTGGGATGCAGTGTGACTAGCTGCCTCACATTCCTACAGCATCCTTCTCTGTCTGATGGACTATAGTAACCAAACTGAGGGCCAAAAGAAATCCTTCCCTCTTCAAGTTGCCCTCCCCCAAGATATTTCATCACAATAATGATAAAATAATGAATGCAACATTCAATTATAAATGAGACTTCGTGGAAAATTCAGCATTGTCTCTAATTCCATGACATTGCATGAACAACAACAACAACAACACAATTAAAAACTTAACCAGCATCAAAGAGTCTCACACCTTTCTAGAGTCGGACGGTCTCCAGCAAGTGGGTAGTTGACATTGTCATCCTAAAGTGTTCTGTTGCTCTTTAAGAGTACAATACTTGCAACTTTTCATTAAAGCAAAGTTTGCAGAGAGATCATGGTTAGGCCATGTGACCTGAGGACAGGAAATAGATATTGTCTCACAGCTCTATTTGCTGTTTTGTGGCTGTCACAATTTTTCATCCAGTGAGAATTTTGTTGGAGAATTTGAGTTGCCTTATCTAAAGAATTGTAACTTCCTGTTTAGTTCTGGCTTTATTTTCTAGGTCACTGGGTTGTGTTAGGTCACCACCTAAAACATGGCCAGAAATGGTCCAGTTTCCTCAGGACCAATGCAATCCTGTTGCTGCCTAAATGCTAAAGGACTGAAACACAGCAGCAACATCTGAATTTACAGAATGAGAACTTAATTAAATTGGGAACTAATTTTTCATGCCATGCATTTACAATTTTTGTGGAATAGGCACATTGCTAAAATATTTTAGGCATGTATAGAACTTTTATAGCCTTGGGAAGGAATCATTCCACATAATATTGTATGAGAAATGTTTTCTTTACACTAAATATTAATCCTATTAATTGTTGTAATTAAATTAGCTTTGTGAATTTACCTGTTAGTGATCCTGAGCTTCACAAACTAGAGCATAATCTTATGAGTAACTGAGTAATCTTTATTATATAGAATAATTTCTCTTAAGACTTTTTAATAAGCTCTCTTAGGAGAGTCATAGTATAATTTTATTTTCAAGTAGCTTTGAAGAAATGTGCCATATGATAAATAAAACGTTTTCCTGAGCTGCATCTGCATCAGAGATATATACATCTAATTTAGAAATAGAAATATTTTATGTGAAAGCCATTAAATAATGTGTAGCTTTCCAAAACTACCTCCAGCCTCACTCCCAAGTCAAGAATTATCTATAAAAGTTTGGTTCCAGTAATCAAGTGATAATATGATTTAGTTTTATTCTTAATTTTATTTATAAGACAGAATAAGTTCATAATTTTAAAAATACTTTTGTTTGTTTGTTTCTTTTTTTTTTTTTTTCTTTCTTTTTGTCTGAGACAGAGCTTCTCTGTGTAAACCCAGCTCTCCTGGAACTCCCCTGTAGATCAGATTGCCTCCAATGTAGAGATCCACCTGCCTCTGCCTTCATTGTGCTGGGATTAAAAGTGTACACCATTATCACCACCATACTTGATCATTAGGGTTTTGTTTTGTTTTGAGAACAGTATCTCCCTGTGACCATAGCTTCAGCTTCCACTCTAAAACAAAATGAAGGGACTGGAGAGATTGTTCAGTGGTTAAGAGCACTTGCTTTTCTTCCAGAGAACCCAGATTTAATTCTCGAATCCACATTGTAGCTCACAACTGTTTGTAACTCCAGTTTTGGGGGATCCCATGCCCTCTTCTGGCCTCCCAGGGCACCAGGCATGCACCTAATGCACAGCCATACATATAGGCAAATGCTTAGACACATTAATTAAAAGATCAGAAGGGGAGTATCATGGGTTATAAAGGAGAATATGCTTAAAGTATATTATATTCTTACATAAAAAGTATATATAACTCTATATGAAAAATAAAATACTTAAACAAATAATAAAAAAAATATCAGAGGTGTGGATGGTAGGAATTCAGCACTCTGCATATTGTCAAAACCCATATATAAATCATGGATTGTTAAAGTTAATAAGGACTGAGTTACATTTGATAAATGAAAGACAAAAGGAACAAAGAACTTTCAACATTCTAAAGGAACACAAAAAATAAAACTAAAAGCAAACCAGCACAAAGCCACATGCCATTTTGCAAAAGGTTTTGGCATTTGTCAGCATGCTACCTACTGGGAGTCTAATGGCCTCTGGAGATATTTTGGTAAACAGAGTATATTGGTTACTTTTTTCTTGGTGTGATAAAACATCATGATCAGAACCAACTTTGAGAAGGAAGAGTTTAAATTGGAGCAGGGGTGAATGGCACCCAAAGGCAGAGAAGGAGCGAGCAAGAAGCAGGACCAGGCTCCTCAAAGCTCACTCCAATGATGTGCTTTTTGGGCAAGACTGCACCTTCTAAAGTCTGCATACCCTGCCCCAAACCCCAACAATTGGTATGCAAGTATGTGAGCCTATGGAGGACACCACAATACAGAGAGATTATTTGAATATTTCAAAATAATTAGTTAACATTTATTAATGAAATTAGCCTCATGTTTATAATGAATATTGCTCTATTCTATTTCTTAATTTCCATCTTGAGGTACAAACTGTTACTGCAGAGGTAGGGAGACACAGTGTGTCCTAGGGTGACAAACTCAAATGGGAGTACATGGATTCCTCCATATTTCTTACATGCCTCACTTCAATCCTCTCTGAGATTGTGGAGCATAAGCATGTTGGTTTTAGTGCTTGGGAAAATTGTTATGGTACTGAATCATATTGATGGAATCACGATGACAGCACTCCCTGGCTGGCATCCTGGGCTATATGGGGAGTGCAGGCCGAGGTGGGCTGGACTAGGGAAGTCCTGGCATCATGCTCCACCGGAGCTATCATTTAGCATCTTTGTAAGTGGAAAGATTGTGGAGCAGCGCTGAGCTGGCTTCTCAGTGTGCCGCTGCCTTGTTCGAGTTGTGCAAAGACAATGGACTTACTTATTCTGAGTCTGCATTTCTTCCTCCATTATTAGTAGTGCAAGTTAGAGAGGTTCTGGAAAATCATATGTATGGTCTGTGGAAGCCCAGAGTGTGTTCCCGAGACACAGCAGCTTCTTAAAGACATTTTCTTCTTTCTAAACACACATGCCAGTCTTTTCATGATCTTGATTTTATAAAATGTCTTATGACACAAAGCAATGAAGGCAAAACACACATCATGTACTTTGTATTCCATGTTTGACCAGTACCTGAGCTGCTCAGGGCACCATAATTTGTTTTAGAACCAAGGATCAATGCTTCTTGGCATTTGATGACATAATTGTCATTTATGTGTTACAATTCATCTTGAATATTTATTTATTGCGTGTGTATGCATGTGTATATAAGTGTGTCTCTCCGTGTAAGCATCTGTGTGTTTGTATTCCTCTGTGTGTGGGTGTGGGAGGGTGCGAGTACACATGCATGTGGAGGACAACCTGGTTGTCATTTCTCAAGTGCTATCTAGCTTGTTTTCTTTTTTTTTTTTTTAATTTATTTTTTACATTCCAATCCCAGTTCCTCCTCCCTCCTCCCCTCCCATTTCCCCATACCATCTCCCAGACCTCCCATAGACCTCCCATCTGCTCCATCTACTCCTTGTGATAGGACCAAGAACCCCCTCCCCCACTTGGTGCCTAGGCTGGGCAAGGTATCTCTCCATATAGAATGGGCTCCACTAAGTCAGTTTGTGCATTAGAGTTACACCTTGGACTCACTGCCAGTGACCTCATATATTGTCCCAGCTGCACCATTGTCACCTATATTAAGAGAGTCTAGTTAAGTCTTTTTTTTTTTAAACATTCCTTCTTTCTTTCTTTTTTTATTTTATATAACCAAGTCCATTTAAATGAAAACAAATATTTATAGACAATATTTGGGAATCTGGGCGTCGTTCTTTCCAAACTCCTGCTAGTAAGGGCGCTGTCATGGGGGATTCTAAGAAAATGCAGAAATCCTGGCTGTAGTCTGTAAGGCTGCTTTGTCCAGCTGTTTTGAATGTAGGATCACCTGGTACTCTGTTTCAGGCGGTGTGGCTTGATCAAACCACATTAGTTTTATGCAGGTTCCCCCATTTGTCAGACCTGAGTCAGTGATCTCTTACTAGCTTGGTTAAGCTCATTCTGTGGGTTCCCCCATCATGGTCTTGACTCCTTTGTTCATATTATTACTCCGGCCTCACTTCGATTGTATTCTAGGAGCTTGGCCCATTGGTTAGTTGTAGATTTATGTACCTGCCTTCTATCTGTTTCTGGAGGAGGGTTCTAGTTTCTCTAGGGTTGTGGATTGTAGGCTGGCTATCTTTTGCTTTATGTCTGGGATCCACTTATAAGTGAGTACATACTATATTTGTCTTTTTTGGGTCTGGATTACCTTACTCGGGATGGTTTTTCCTAGTTCCATCCATTTGCTTGCAAATTTCAGGTTGTCATTGTTTCTTACCACCAAATAGTATTCCTTTGTGTAAATGTACCATATTTTCTTTATTCATTCTTCAGTTGAGGGGCATCTAGGTTGTTTCAAGCTTCTGGCTATTATGAATAATGCTGCTATGAACATAGTTGAGCGAATGTCTTTGTGGTGTTGAGTGTCCATCTTTTTGGGATATGCCCAATAGTGGTATTGTAGGCTCTTGAGGTAGGCTGGCTTGTTTTATAAGATAGGGTCTATCATTGTTTGGCCTGAATGTGGCAGGATCTGCCTTGCTCCACCACCCCAGCATGGAGATTAGCAGAACACATCAGCTGATAGATCCAACTTAGGTCTTCTTGTTTGCAAGGTCATCAATTTATTGATTGAGTTATTACAACTTGAGTGTTCAAAAGTGACAGTTTCTCAATAAGTAATAAAGAGAAGCTTGGCTATCAGGAGGAAATATCATTGGCTCCAGCATTATAAAACTTTGATAAGGTAAGAGCAATTTTAGATAATATAATTATTTTATAAGTTTGGAGGGGAGAATCAATAGTATTATCCAAGCCATTATTAGCCTTCATTTGTCCTCGTGATGGAGTGTGGGGTAGAGAGAGGCATGTCCTAGTGATGGAGTGTGGGGTAGAGAGAGGCATGTGGGAGTGGAAGGCATCTAGAAGGGTTTTCCACACTAGCCTTATAGCCTTTGGTTTGCTATAGATTCATTGGAGGCTTAATTGATCTGATATGAAAACACCCCTCCACTTTTATACACCTCACTATGCCATAGTGAACTCATGCCTATGAAAGCGTTTTGTTAAATATAAATTGCTTGACATCTTACATCTTCAAGGCTTGAGTTACTGCTGTTGTCATTCATTATAGAGTCTTACAAAGGTAATAGAAGTAGTTTATTCAGGGTGTGTGTGTGTGTGTGTGTGTGTGTGTGTGTGTGTGTTCTCATTGCAGCAACTTTCTGGCCTCTCATCCCATTGCTTCTAGAGGCACTTAGTGTAAACCATGGCTTCAGGGCTTTCTCTCCTATTTCTTTATAAACCCAGCAGTTGGGCCAAGTGTAGGATATTGATGTTCAAAAACGATTTTTTTTGTACTATTTAGCACAGGACACCTCACCTATTCAAAGCAATTAGTGGTAGTATTAAGGGTACTGTTTGGTTACATTTAAATAACCAGCATATTCAAGGGTGAGAAAATTGTAGAATTTCTTTTTAGTATCAAAAAACACTTATTGACACATTGTCTTTAAGATGCTGTGATGCACACAAAGCTTTGTTTGTAGCTGTAGATACATTTTGCGATAGCATTGCTTTAAAGACTATTTTCTTTGCTGGTGGGCAGGCAAACTGGGGGCTAACAGTTTTATCCTTCTTGTTCAGTGCCGTTTACCTTTAAACTAGGCTGGCCTGATGAGTTCCCCCTCCTTATAGATGTCCATGTTATTTGCATCTAATTTGGCTCAAGGCCATCAGCCATACCTTTTGTCTGTTGGGTATAATGAATTACTTGTTGTCACCTGGGCATCTTTATCTCTTGGTTATACAATCTTCTCAGGTTGTGGGACCTCCAGAGATGCTAACAAACTTAGGACTGTTTGCTGCAGTTAGTGGGATTCAGCCCTCCCTGTGCACAGAGGCCTTCCAGACAGCTTTGAAGAACTGTAGATACCCCAGCTCTTCTCTAGAGATCTGGATCCGGTTGGGCTATTGTTGGGCTCAGAACCAGCCTGGATAGAAAGCTACTGAGTCAAGGCCTGGCCTCTCAGGTGGTATGAGATCTGACCAAGAAGATCTCAGAATGTCTTGGTGATTATAAAGTATTGCCAAGTACTTAAACATCAATAGTTACTACCACACAATGACCATTCATCTTGAGGTTTTATTTGTAACTAGCAAAAGATTAGTTATTTATCTAACCTAGGGTTTTTAACTACATTTATACACTCTACAATATGAGCTATAACCTTACCCATCTTTATAATAAACATCATAGCATTATACATGTTATAATCCTGCCATTCAATATTGAGTCTTGAAGGGTAGATAGATGTGAATAAAAGGGAATAAAGTAGATACTCTCAGGGAAGGAGCAGTATTAACCAAGGCCTGATGGTTGGTGATTGCCTGCTTCAGGGTAGATGGTAGAAGTGAATGGGGACTAGATGCAGACAGAGGGTTATTCTGCCTTTCTGACATGATGGTGTGTGCCGAGGCAACTTAGTAACTTTGCTGTGACTTAGCTTTGGACAAGTGGTTTCTGATATGAGTTTTCAGTTCTGCAGAGGTGTGAAGAGGATCTGGGCAGCCACACTGTTTGTCGAGTTTGATACAACAATCAATAAATTTCATGAGATGATCAACACCTCATTATAAAATAGGTTTGTGTTAGGTTTTGCCTAAGTACAGGCCACCATAAGCTGAGCATGGCTGCAGCTGTGTTGTTCAGCATGTCAGTTGTATGACATAAGAGTTTTGAGTTAGTTCCTAAGGATTTAACCCATTGTAGGCCAAGAGGCATAAGCATCATGAATGGATTGTGCTGGAATGGTCTCAGGGATTCTCCTGACCATAGAAACATTAGCAGGGTGATGTGTGCCAAATGCCTAGCACAGCATGAAGACATTTCTCTGTCCTGGTGGCATTGCTCGGGGCGGCTCTGTTGAAGGTGCAGTCACAGGGACCTTTTGTTCCACCTGCTCATTCACCTAGACACACCAGGTTTCAGCAGGTCCCCAATGCCTCACAAATGAAACTTTCTAGGTTTTTTTTTTCATTGTGGTTGCCAAGGATCAAAAAGTCAAGGCTCTACCACTGGGCACACCAAGTCTGTAATAATGTGTATTTTGATATGAAATGAAAGATGATGAAGTTTCCTATCTGGGTCAGACACAGACTGACACTTCTGTGCCCACTCCAGCCTGTGTTAGACCAAAATGCTTCCATGCCATCTTATAGTAATGCATGACATAGAAGGTAAGTTAGCACATAGGATCCTCACAATGCTGCCTTTGGTGATTATACAGTGTTGCCAAGTAATTAACATCTGTATTTATTACCACATCATGACCTTTATTCTTGAGTTGTTATTTGTAATGTGCAAAACGAAACTCTGTCAGGATTATAGGTGCAGAATTTAGAGCTGTTCTCTTTTGAATGACTTGTGTATAGAAAACATTTCAGGCCCTTTACAAAGAACAACCAATTTCCTGAGCACTGAGATTGAATTTGTTATCTCTATAGTAAGTTTAACCTCAAGTGTATTTTCATAAAAATCCACTTGGATGTTTGTGAATGTGTGTGATAAGCAAATGCAGTTCACACTCCCTTGCTGAGGGTCGGGGATGAAGAGAGTAGCCTAGTGGGGGTGGCGATTGGGGTGAACTTTTCTGATGAGCTCTGTGGCCTTGAGCGTGGTTTTAGATCTCTGTCCTGTTGCTTACTTTCCAAGGTGATGCACAGAATGTCTGTATCCACTCCATTCCCATTTATAACAAAGGATTGAAAACATGGTGGCTGGCTCCCCTCAGACCCTAAACAATTACAAACAATCTAACACAATAGTAATCGTAACACTAAACATACTGTCTGTGCATACTACAGGGGAGAATTAGGGCTAAATTCTGTGAAGAGTCCAGTATCCCTCAGGGAGAATGCGCTCCCTTTTAGGAACCCTGTCCATGGTTGTATAATATGACCCATTGACTTGAACATACGGTCTTGGGCAGGCCATTAACATGTTGGCTGGCTTTCCTTGAAACCTTTCTTGTTAAATTCAGTTTGATCTGTGCATCCTTTACAAGGAGGTGGTGTATGGTACTTACTTCATTGTCTTTGCTGGATGTCACTGCCCTTCCAGCTGCATTTCTCTCCTTTTGTTCAAAGATACACATAATGCAAATGGGGGCATTTTAGTCATTTTTAAGGACAGCTTTAAAGGTGGTAACATTACCCAGTTCTTTTGTTGTATAATCACAACCCACATCTGGCTCCAGAAGTTTTCCTGATTCCAAGCTGAATTCCCTGTTGTGACTCTTCCCATCTCTGCCTCTCCTGTCCCCTAGTGTCTCTGTCCCTGTCCCTCTCCCCTTCCATGTTTCACATTCTGCCTACCCTTTCTGGCAGGCATCAAAGTCACAGAAATTCTATTATAGCCTCTGCTTCATGGTGCTAGGCTTACAGGTGTGGTTCACCATGCCTGGTCATAAGCCTTCTATCTCTCCTGCTCCTTCTCTTTCCTAGAGATTTGCTATAATTTTAAAAATATGTATGTGTGTTTGCAGGTAGATATGTGCATATGAATCTAGGTACATGAGGAAGCCAGAGGTATTGGGTTTCCTTGAAGTTGGAGTTAAACAATTGTAAGCTGCTCCCCCCAACATAGATGCTGATACTGATATCTGAACTCTTAACCATTTCTCCATCCCTCCCTTATTTTCTTTAAATAAGTAGATAAATATATACATATTCATACATACATGCATACATACATACATACATACATGCGTATACACACACATGTGTTTGTGTGTGTGTGTGTGTGTGTGTGTGTGTGTAGGGCAGAGGTTGGCACTCCCCACATTGTTTTTTGAGTATCACCAGGACTCTATGGGTGGCCTCCAATTCCCAGGGATCTTCCTTTTCAGTGCTGGGATTACAGCCATGTGTTGTCATTCCTAGATTTTTTTAAGTGGGTGCTTGGGAAAAAAACTCCAGTCCTCATGATTGCAAGGCAGGCATTCTACCAGCTACACCACATTCCCAGTTTACGTCAATGAAGATGTGGTGGGGACTTCTCAGACTCAGGACCCAATCTCTGACAGGCCAGCCGTGGGCCTGCAATTGAGCTGTCCCGATGAAAGCATTCCCTAGGTGACACATCCAAATCCACCTTGTCCTCTGTCCGATGGTCCAAACCAATGGTCCAAACCAGCACATCTTGTGTTCAGATTGAAACTGGCAGCTTCTCTTACAGTTGCATGACCCACCTTCAGGTAGAGACTAACCTAACAATACAACCTTTCTGCATTGAATCCTTAAGAATATTGTGAGCACTTTCTGTATTAGAGTGTTCCAGACTGTGGTTATTTTCACTACCATTACTCCTGATCCCCCTGTTTCCAACTACCAAGTGTTCTGATTGTAGGCATGTGTCACCATGCATGGCTTGGCTCTTGTTACTGTTTTGGAAGTGAGGTTCTCCTTCATCTTTACATGTATCTTCAAATCAGTTATTGTTTAGTAGTACAGCATTTAGCCACAAGAAGCTCCAGTATTTCATATAACAAAAGAATATTCTTGAAGGAAGATTTATGGGTGTCTACCTCTACTCCCCTGGCTAGTACATGCTTGCCTGACTTCTACAGGACCCCCACCCCACTATCCTGCGGACTGGATGCCTGGCCATCCAGGGACTACAGATCCCCATCGCTGTGTTTTTATGAGCTGACCTCTGCTTTCTCTCCTGACTTTTGTCACATCCTGGCTCTGCTGGTTCTCCCATGGGTAGCACATCATGTACATTTATGCATGTGCAGTCTTTGCTGGTAAGGACCCCTTTCCTGGGCCCCACCTTCTCTTGGCAAGTGACTCTATAAGCTTAACACCTGCCTCAGGCCACCGGCTTTCTGGTGGAGTACTGTGTCCTTCTGGTGCCTGGTAGCAGCTCACTGACCCCACTGTCTGGTGTCCCATAAACTATAATGGAGCTTCTTCAGGTCAAGGGTATTATCCTTCTGTTCCTCTCATGCTCACACAGAGTAAGTGAAGAAAAAGACCAACTTTAAAAAACCATAGCAGTTCTATGTCCAGTTGAGTCTGGAGGGTCTAAGCTCAGTGGGTTATGCATAGCTTTTTTTTTTAATCTGCCGTAACCAAGAAGACTGACCTTTATAAATACCACATTTAGAATGCAACAATAACTAAAAACCCAGAAACCAGTAAAATGGTTCCCTCCTGTTACCTATACTAATGGAGAGAGCAGATTGAAGAAATTTTGCTTGCTTTCAAAACTAGTTTCACAGACATGATTCTAAAGCTGTCTATGTGGCTAAATACAAGGATAAAGTTCACAGCTCATGTGCGCTTTAGGACCCTGCTTCATATTTCTAGTAAGGGAATCTGGGTTTTCATCTCTATCTTGTCTTTAGGACTATAGAGTCAACCATTGTTCTCTACAGTGCTTTCATAAAAGTGTGTCTTATTTCACTTCATCTTGACAATGACTCCATAAATTAGGGGAGAGAGTATTAGACCCATCTTACCAGGGGCAAAACTGTGGTCTGAGAACTTACACTGGCCTTTATAGAAAGCCTCCAGGGTTTGACTCATATAGTTTGTCTAGATTCTCTAGCCACACTGAGAAAATTTCCAGCAAGAAATTCAGATAAACATTGTCTCAAATGTTTGCCCATTTCATTGCATTGCATTCTTTACAATATTTATTCAGCAAACCCTGAATGTGTTTGGTTTTAATCTACTTATGGCAGTGCATACCTGCCACCCCAACCCTCAGGAGGTGGAGGCAGGAGGATCACAATTTGGAGGCTAGCCTGGAAAACAGTGAGGCTACCTAAAATGCAGTTTAAACTGAAAATAGGTATGGAGCAGAGATGTCAGAGTTTATTTCAATACATAATCTTTCTAATTTTTATATCCAAAATACTGAAGTGTGATGGACAGCTAGGTAACCGATCATAGATTCCTTAGTACTTGGACACAGGGTGTTTTTTATAAAACAAACAATAAAAACGACAATTTCCTGTCTGCAGTGATGGAACCAGCGTACTCAGGCTTGTCTGACGTCAGCACAGGCAAACTTTCCTGCTGATTACCTGCAATCTCGCAGCTTCTTTCTGATTTCATATATGTTTATTGAACAGAAATGATTTCTTCTAGCTGCAGTTATGTGCTCTTGTGAATGAATGGGTGAATCTTACTTCTCTGGAGTCCATGAAAATATTTTCCAGGTGAAGAATCTGTCATTTCCGTCTATTCTGAGCAGACGGAAGAACTACTAACATATGGCCACAGTGCCACTGCCTGCTCTGTGTTGCTGTATTTCCTCTTTCAGGGAGGACACAGGCTCCGCATCTGGGGTCAAGGACCACAAGGAGCAATGGAATAGGGTGGAAGGAAGCATTGTGTTTGGAGGGCAATTGCTCTGATATTAGGAAAAACTATTCATTAGATGTTTATCACAAAAGCTAGATAGAAACCCACAGCACAGACTCCCATATGGGCTTCTGGTAAGGGTCATGTGATTCCTTTTTGATTTGGATGTGTGGTACCCAGGGACACTAGAGATGCTCTAAAGGCCATTATCAGACATTTGGATGACAGCTTCTGGAGACATTTACCTCCCTCTTTTCTCTTGATGTGTCACAACAGTTAAAGTTAATGAAAACACAGAACAGCCTGTCCTCCTCTTTGGAGGGATGCAGAGCTGTTTATATTACTCTTTAACACAGGTTCAAATGAAGCAGGTTGTGATTTTCCCCAGCTACCCCTTCTGGTGACTTCAGCTGGAGGAAAGGAATACACTGACCTAATTGTTGAATACATTTTGTTCTACCATTTTGTTCCCACTTAGGTACATTGCGAGATTCATCAGAACTTCCCACAGCTACTCATTCCATGAAGGATCCTGTTGCAAACTCCCCCATTCCCTTCTACAAGTGTTTCTGGGGGAGGAGATGCTGAGTGCCAGGCCCTCTGAATATGCCCAGCATCCATGGGGTGGAGAGGTAGGGAGAGCAGAGGATCCTTAGGGAACCTGGTTGCCCTTTTTCTTGGAGCCTCCACTTTATCTATTGTTCAAGAAAAGACTTGCATGAACAAGACTAATATCTATAGTTAATCATCTGAGTGACTATGTCATGAATTAAGATGTGGCCAAGAGGCCAGTGTTGTTAGAGTATGAAGGAGAACACACACACACACACACACACACACACACACACACACACACAGAGCCTGCTGATGGAAATGCAAATTAGTAACTTCCCAAACAAAAAGCTCTTTGTTTGGATATTGTTCTCTGGTCTGGAAGTATTTACTTATGAGTAACTTGTTAAGTTGATGAATAATACCTTGGTCAACTGTACCTCTGAAGTTTGGCCTAAAACCCACACAGCACAGTACAACTTCCAAGACCACCACTTTTGAGCTTCTGGTGATTAGCTTGGCATTCATGGCGTTTCTGCCTGCATCCTGATAACCACTTCCATCATTCCCTTCCACTATCTGTTCCACCATCAAAGCAGAGTGGACTCCACTCTATCTCTGTCTCCAGGAAGGATCTTTGAATATCTGAACATCAAATCGGACATTCACTGAGATTGTCTTACCCATTGCTGAAAAGAACACAAACATTTTAGGATTTTGCATCTCAATAAGGGCAAGGGTGAGGACACAGACATTGGTGCCAGGTTCTTGTCTTGTGCCCCCCAAAGTCTGGAAGAGCTGCTCTTTGGGCTGTCAAGGTCCTAAGAGGTTTCCTGGATGGACCCGGCCAAGTGTTCAGATGTCATTTGGAGACAACTTCTCTATGGCTCCTACTTATTTCTGTAATCAACACGAGTGAGACTTCCTCTGCATACACTCAGTGGAATATATTAGAGTAGACATAATAGAAGGGCCTGGTGTTAATTATTACCTTAAAAAACAAGGCAGTGGGGAGGATTAGGCTGTGTGTGTGTGTGTGTGTGTGTGTGTGTGTGTGTGTGTGTGTCTATACCACTTAGGGGCAGTTCTTCTCTTTTGACTTCTGGTCAATGAGTCTCTTTGAAAGTCAAGAGCTGGCAACAGATCCAATACTAACATGTAACACATCTATAAACTTGAGTGTGTTGTATGTATGGACAACTACTCAGGCTTCTGTACTGCAGCTCAGACTTTGTGCTTCAGAATGAGGAGCTATTTAGCATTTGTACTTTGCAGATAAATTCTGAAATTTGACTTGTCCTAAGCCATTCTGGCAATACAGGATAATCTGGAGTTGAACTCACAACTCTTGGACACCAAAGACTTAACAGCAATAGTGCACTGACTTGCTAAAGGAGTAGAGGGTGCTGACTGCTCACCTCAGGTATTCAGGGGCCTAATGTTTGATTAATATTTCTGGTTTAATCTAGAACTCCTTTGTCTAGATCTGAGTATCCCTTCCAAGTGAAGGAACTACAGTGCTAAGCTGTAATTCGTCAATGTTTTGATATACTTTATTTGTCTTCTTAGGACAGTTAAAAAGGCTATTTGGTTGTTTACAAATGATCAAGTAAGTAATGGTGACCATAAGAGATGAATTAAAAATGAAAACCCAGCCAATATCTTGCTATTCTAGAAAGTTCTTGGGTTAGGCCAATCAAATAACCTTGATAACACTTCTACATTTCTGAGCACATTAAAACCTCATTAACTTTCAGAGAGGAAGTATGAGCTGAACCTGACCTTTCAAAGAGACTTAGAAGGAAGAATTTACCAAGCAATTTAAGAGTATAAACAAAAATTTGAGATGTTTGTTGAAAAGCTTCTGTCCTTAAGTGCCTTTAGGTATCTTAAGCTATTGTTTGTTATCCCTATTGATATGCTAATGAGAAATAATTCTTTAATGTTACAGTGCTTTCGCTAAGGAATTTACATTCTTCCTTAAGTCGGTTTTCTGCATGTATGGGTCACTAATCTGTGCAGCATTTTCCCCAAGGCCACATTGGCAACTAAAGCAGCCAGAGCTGATGAGTCCTTTGCTGAATCCCCATGTCAATGTCTGGCCATTAACTGCTTATGTTCTGGATACATGACCTCCAGAAAACTCATGGCTAAGTCCCAGAATGGATGCCTTTAATATCACGTGTGGATATGTGGTTTACATCTCTCCATGGCGTGAGGCAGCCTTGTGGAACCTGAAAGTCAAACTGAATCATCTAAAAAATGGAATAGAGATTGTGGGAATCATTCATGTTTTTAATGGCACATGCAATAGGGGAGTGTTGATGGATCATCCTTTATTGGAAATCAGAATGAACAGTTCAAATATTGGAATGCACATTCCCTTGGAAGCATAGCCATTCATCAATGACTGGACCTTCTTCCCTCCAAGCATGGCCCACTGTCCCTTAGCATGCCTGGAAAATGGTTAGAAGTGCCATTGCCCAGGCCCTCTCAAGGCCTGCTTATAAAGAAAACACCTTCATGATTTCTATGTCCATTTCCATATCAGAGGCAAGAAGTGAGGACATTTTCCTTGGCCCAAGAACTAGAGATAGCACGACTGCTTAGTCCCTTTCCTAGATAAAGGGAAACATCCATCTAGGGTTCAGGAAGGGCAGGATGTTAGGCATGGATCAGTAGATCTCTTTAACATTTGAGTTCTCTGGAAACTAAAAGCATTAAAGACAAGGTGTTGGTTGCCAGTCCTTGTGGGCTTGTACCTGAGAGCTAAGTCACCATTGAATGAGTAATAAGGAGACAAGTCATCTCAGCTCTGGCACTAACCGGGACACTGTTATGAATTTTGTGGAGCTTATGGGGCAACCAGCACCAGACTGGAGATACAGGCTGCTAGGGTACACTGAAATTATCCTACCATCTCGTAAATTCAGTAAGTGTCCTAAACCACATCCTTCAAGATATGCAAGAACTTAACCTGGTTTTGTACTAAAATGAATAATAATAAACAAGAATAAATGAATCATCTTCCTTTTGAGAATGAAAAATGTAAGACTGGACACAATACACTTTTTTTTGAGCAGTGTTCCACATGATGGAGAGATGCAGAGGCCAGGTTTATCCACACCCTGAGCACTGTTAGAACTCAGGCCCAGGCCCTTTGAGGTGGTTCCCACTGATAAGAAGCAGATCTCCTCCACAGCCTGGAGAGGTCAGGTCCAGCCTCCATACAGGCTCTGAAACCAACAGAGAGTCAAGAAGCTGTCTGTACTGTAGCCAAAAATACCCCAACTGATGGTTCTATCCAGCACCTGGCTCTCCCATGGCCTTTGTCATGAGCATCATGTTGAACTAAATCATCTAGTGATTGGAAAGGCAGATGTTTCCTTTGTCTGGGATTTCTCGGAAGGTTTCTTGGGCAGTTCTCTAACAAGGCTCTTCTCTCCCCATTCTTGATTGTGTTTCTCACATTTGTCGTAGCTTTTTATTCTACCTATAGTTGTTGGGGAAAGGAATGTAGAATGTGCATAAAAAATGTGTGAGGTGACAAAAATTTCCAGTAGCTGTTAGTTATTTCTATGGGGGAGCAGAGAACTAGTGCTTAAGGGCATAAATGCCAGAGTCATAGAGTATGGACCACATTTCACTAGACCCCAAGCCTATGGCACTTTGGAGTTCCCAGCCTGGAATCTTGAGAAGTCAACTTCTATCATTCAATATGCCCTCAGGTATTTCATCATAGCAGCACTCATTGGCTAAGACAATGTTGTCTTACATGTTTTATAACTCTTCCACATGTTTTCCCAGAAATGCATCAGATATTTATCAGATTTTTTTTTTTTTTTTTTTTTGAGGAGAGAGGATTGAGCCTTCTAAAAGCTACATAAGGCCTTCTAGCTTTGGGAGCAGGTAAAGCACATGAAGAAGAAAAGCCACCTTAGAATTGTAGTTTCAGAGGATCCAGGTGCCTCCGACAGTGTCAGCTCACAACACTGAATCTGAGTTCCAGAGGAGTAAATTGTGCTTTCATGAGTTACTTTCAAGTTAGCAAGGATATGTCTTTGTCTCCATCCACAATGCAATGGAAATGGAGTGATCATAGGAATATTAGCAATAAAGAGCCAGAAAATGGCTTTGACTTTTTGTTGTCTTGTTTTAATAGAATCCTAGATGGTCAGTTTGGGGACACTGTGTCTAATATGTGCAGATCAATTCTACACACTCTCCTGTCTCTTGGGACTTAGGAGCCAGCCTCCTCTAGACCCTAACTGATTAGTTTATGCCCTGGGGCTGCTTGGCCTTTGTGAAACCACCCCAGCTGGTAGCACCCCTCCATGATGTCATTTCTGAGTGAATGTCTTATTCTTATGGGGAATCTTTATCAATTATCTGCTTCTGTCCATGTGATGTGAGAGTTATTGTAGAATCATTTCATGGGCTGATAAAGGGGATTGCTTTGTCCCAACTGATAATTGTTCTTAACTTTCTTAACAGTGTGAATCACTGCTTCTGAAAACAATCATAATATATGTTTCAAAATACAATTAAGTCATTAGATTACTGCCTGAATATTTGAGTTGCCCCTGTGGATCCATGCTGGAAATTCTGCTATTAGCTCAGTATTTTTGGTTTTGTGAACTTTTTTTTTTTTTTTTTTTTTTTTTTTTTGACTAACCTCAGTGTTACTCAGGGATCAGCTGTATGTATTCCATCTACATGATTTGTTGTTGTTTCCAAAGCTTATAGTTTTCAACTTAACTTTTCTATTGCTCCTGTTTGCACAGTGACCCAGTTTTGCCCAGCTCACCAAGAGGTCTAGAAACTTCTTATAGGGGAAGAGTGGGAGATTGCAAAACCAGAATATACTTGATATCCTTAATATTCTGATGATTTCCTCTGTATACCACGAAATAGTGTGATCTCAATTTAAAATGATTTGAAGGTAATTCCTAGAGAAGTATATATTTGCAATGTTCTGTATCTTCCCGCCACTGTTTTGCATGAAAAGGCATGTCCCCTGCAGGAAAACCATTGTATAATGTTCTGGTTTAGAGGTGTAGGCAGGAGATGAAATAATACACAAGTGCCTGTGCTCAAGGAGAGAAATTGAGTTTATGGTGGATTTACTCCCTGCCAGCTGCAAGAAGTAACCTAGCACTGTTGTCACATTAGGGCGACTAAATCCCTCTGAGGTTCTTTCTAGAGGGACTCCTAGGAATCCATGCAGCTTCACTCAATTTCTAGATCGTGTCCTTGGATCCTGGGTGTGATCTGGAAGCAGCTCTTTTTAGCCAGGAGGAGGGGCATGCCTGCACAGGTGCTAAGCTGTGTCTTTGTGCCTGCTCCCTTCTGAGAAGTCCTTTCCCAAGGTCTTCTTGGTAGGGAGAGGATGGCTTTCCTCTCCACCCTCATTAATGAAGGTCGGACTCATAGGAAGGCTTTTGTTTGTGAGATTAGATCTCTGATCTTTTGTCCCCACCTCTCATCAAACCTAAGAGTTGTACTTGACATTCTTCCAGATCTCTATGTGCCTGTGGATTAGATGTTTTATGGTGTTCTGTGTTGTTCTAACAGCATCTTTGTGGGGCCGGAGAGATGGGTCTGCTGGACCTGAGTGCAGTTCCCAGCACTCACATAGGGCAACTCACAGCTGCCTGTAACTCCAGCTCCAGGGGCTTGGACACCTTCTGGTCTCTGCAGACATCATCACTCACAGGAACACACCTAAACACCAGTATACATAATTTCTAAATATCATTTTTAACAGGATCTTTGTTGTCTGTTCTTTTCAAAAGAAAATGTGAATCACCCTCTTCACTGATTTCCTTGTTGACATGACCAGCAAAATATCATCCTAATGGGTTCCAAATGGAAGGAGCTGTTTGCTGTAGCAGCTCCTTTTCCTGAGTCTGATGTAGCCTGCAGACCTCTGAGCCAAGGGCTACCAAGCATCATGACTTCCGCATCTAGGACCCAGATACCACTTAGTACTAGACTGGCTACCAATGAGAGGAGAAATTTTCTGTGCTGAGTATTTGGTGCCTGAGCTGGTGCATCCTGTCATTTTAGTTTTTATTTTTCTACTCAATCATGTAAGTAAACAAATGGAATGTCATAACATCAAAAACTAAGTAGAAGTTACCTAGGAAATCATCGTGTCCTCACTGGGGCCATCCCATTTCTTAAATAGTTCTTGATATCTGTTGCTGTTGTCAGTGCAGGACAATGGACACGCCTCATCTGTGTGCCCGCAGTGACCTGCCCATTATTACTTTGCAGCCCCTGCTTTCCCATTGTGCAGCCAGTGACATCACAACACAGTGCTTACTTGGTGCTATTTCTATCCTGTCTAACGACTCTGAAATGGTGTGTCCATCTAGTCAAGACCATTCTAAACCCATTTTCCACCTGACCCTGGCCTCTGTGTCCAGACTGAGCTATGGTGCCATTTGTCATCACTCTTCAGAAGAGTCTCTTGTAACATGGCCATGGATTTTCTCCCTCCCTTCAAGACACTCTGCCTACTTTCTGGAATGTTCTCTACTTATTAATTCTATCACTTCCTTACAAAAATCTTTCCTTATACTCTACAAACTTTCAGGCACTGTTTAGCTACCACAGTCTCAGGCCCTTTTCACTGTGTTACTCTTACCCAATGCCCTCATCAGACTGTGAGTCTACAAGGGCATGGGCATGTCACTCAACTCAGTGTTCTCAGCCCCCAGGACTGTGTCTGGCTGGAGGGTGTCAGTGGAAGAAGAAAGTCGGCATACAGCTTACACTCTGAGTGTGTTTGTGAACAAATGCATTCAAATTATCAGAGATTTCATTACGGCTCATATGTCTGATGGCTGAAAAGGTTATATGACACATTTTCAACAGTTTTCTGCATAGATTATAAAATCGTTGCTCTGGACTGACAGAAGGTGTTGATGTGTAGTGGCTCAGGCCTGATGGATTGTTGAGCTTTTGAGAGCACTGAATGCAAGCCCTCTGCAGCCAATCCTCCCTCCCTCTGGATGCCCCTCCTTCAGACACACTGCCACATGCTTGCCACTTCTTCCCGATCCTGCTTAAATGTCATTTCATTAGAGAAGCATTCCTTGACTGTCTCAGTGACAATAACACCACCCAGTCTTCTATTTGTTTTCGTGCTTACCATGCTTTTTTTCTCTTGGTAGTACCCATTGCCATTCATTCATGCATCCATTCATTTATTCTTCTTTCTACTCACTCTCTGCTAGACTGTGTTTAAGGATAAAGATTTTGTTTGGTGAGTTCTCTGTCCTTCATCCTGAGAAAAATGTTGAGCATCTGGGTGACACTAAAAGTGTTTTCCAAAGATGCAGGTGCTCATGGTGAAGAAAATGCAATATTTGATGTCTATTTCTTTAAGGAAGAAAGGGGGAAGAAAGCCCCATTTTTCACTCCTTGATCTGTTTGTGATTTATTATAATTGCTATTTATTTACTATAATCATTATTTACTTATTTGTTCATTTGTTTATTATAATAGCGCTCCCTGGTTTGTTTGTTTGTTTGTTTTTCTTTGCTGAGCACCTTGGTGGTTGCAGTGGGAGTGAGGGTCAAGCTCACACACTATTAGAGTGTGTTCTTTATTGAAAATCTTGAACTTTCTTTTGAAACTCATGACTTGGGCTGGGAAGGGAGATGACTCAGTTAACACAGTGTTTGTTATGCAAGCATGAGGATGGAGCCTGAATCCCAGCTCAAGCCCCCAGCATGCTTGTAAGTCCAGTGCTGGGGGCAAAGACAGGCAGGTCCTGGGGCTTGCTGGAACAGCGAGCTTCTGGTGCTGTGAGAAATTTCATTTCAAATGGAAACAAAGGCAGAGAGCAGCAAGGGGACGCTTTGGTTTTCATACACTCCCACTCAATGGGTGAGTGTACGTCCCTGCCCCCCCCACTAACACTTTGGTTTTCATATGCTTCCCTCCCCCACACTAAATTCATTCTTATAGAAACCCTTGGCTTTTGATTCTGCTGCTTTTGGTGCTTTCTCGTCCACCCAAAAGTCAGCTACCACCACCCACTTCTCTGTGTGGCAAAAGTTAAATATATCTCACATAAAAACCAAAAATCAAACAAATAAACTTCAGAGTGTTTTTATCCCCAGACAGTGATTTATCCTTCAATAAGTGTCGGTCGAGCTTGCTGTTGCATTCAGTTCTTCTCCAGGAGAGATGTAATATACACAGGAAAAGGCTGGTGGTCACAAGCCAGAACACGGCGAGCTCATTAAGTACTTGGAAAATGGGACCTGGGCTCTGGCCAGGATGCCAAACAAAGGGAGGCAAGAGCTTGTTCCACAACTGACAAGTTGATGAGCCAGGCAAGAATGGAAATCATTTGGGTGAGTGAAGGGGGAAGAAATGAAATGGAACCAGTATACAATTAAGACATATCTCCAACCTCTCGAGCTGATACACATCAGCTGAGCCATGGAAATCACTGTCCGCCACAGCCCCAGAGAATTCGTTACCTCCTAAAAGAGGGTGAAAAGTCAGTCTCAGGGACAGTGTGGATAGTGCTGGAGTCTGGGCTGAGCCATCTGCTATGTGCACAAGTGAATCTTCAGTCTCTGTTACTCCTGAGTTGCTTGGTCATCTGGGAGCAGGTTGTAAATCAGAGTTGAAGATTTCCATTCAATAGAAGAAACAACATCCATACTTTTGACAAGGCCATCAGTCCTGACCCAGCTCAGCAAGTTTATTGTAATTAAATGAAGACGGCATCAGGCACAGGAATCCATTGAGAAAAACGAGACTTTCTTAAGGCTGATGTGAGAAGAGATAATTTAAGGGAATTGCACTTATGCGGGTTAAACAGTGATTGATCTTAGTGGGATCACATATGAGTCCATGTTCATGAAATTCGTTCTGTGACTCTTTCAATTCTGAGCTGTGCAAAATGCACAGTGAGACCTGAGCATGTAATTCTTAGCCAAAATGAGGCCATCAATAACTTCTTTCTTGCCTGAAAGCATTTTCAGCGTCTGAATGGCCGTATGTCTCTGTCATAAAAGCTGCCGCATTAGGGAAGCAGGAAAATGAACACACACATGTTCACCCCATCTATCCTGACCACCCAAGACCTCTCCATTGCAGTAAGACTGTCCTGCACTGTTCAGTAGCCTAGAAGGACTGTGAGTGAAGAGGGCTAGGGGTGGGGCACAGTGGCCAAGAGGTTTCTAATATGCATAACCCTAGTCAATAAATATTTGTTTATTAAAAAATTATGCTAAGTCTTTTGGGATGGAGTAAGTAGAGTTGCCCACAGAGGATCAAGTATTCATAGTGTCCCAAATGTAAAAGTACAAAATGAAAATTTAAAACATGCTGTGATTGAATAGAGGAGAATGCAAAGAGAGACAAGATCTGGGCATCAGAGGAGTTTGTTTTCCTTTTTGAGAGGGAAAAGCATAGAGAAGATGAGACATAAACCAAGGTTATTTCTAGGGAGAGATGACATTTAAGAACTGAATTAAGCAATAGGAAGGAAGAAGGAAGCACATTGGAAGTGTTCATGTCTTCTCAGATGTGTTGAAAGCTTTCCTTGAAACCTGCTTGAGTAGGATTCTGTGGAAACACAGCTGCCTTTTTGTTCTTTTCTGGTGCTGGCGAGTGAACCTGGGGCCTGCTGTATGTTAGACCAGCGTTCTACCAGGGAGTCGTACCTCAGCCCAGCGTGGGCTGACCCTTTGATATTATTGGAACAGGTGAGGCGTCTGAACTCTCTGATGCCTTCTTAGCAATCATCAAACAACTTCTTAACGGCTGGTGCAGTTGAAATAGTATACCAGCACTAAGATCAAACCAAAAGAAAAGGCATCAGGACCCTGGCTGCCACACACACAACACACTTGGGAACGCAGGAAAAAGTTAGATGAGGTGCTATACTTGTTGCATGGAAAGCAGGCAGCCTGCTCAAGAGGACACCTACAGAGTCCATAGGGTCTGGAGTGGAGGTGTCCTTGAAGAGCACAGGGAGGGCACCATGGCAAGCCTTAATAGTGTTCCTCAGCTTCCCATGTTCCCTTCTTTTGGAGCGCATGTTGGCATTCCATGTAAGGTGGCATCGCTTAATTATTGCGAAGTTCCAGCAGACTTTTCCTTCACTTGGTGGAGGTGGCCAATGACCTGGGAGATGGTGGCTGTTTAGTAAGCATTGGTGTTTGGGATTTTTAAAAGGATAGCGTTATCTTTTCCAGGTGTTTTGCTAAGAATGAGTGTAGTATCATCAGTTCAAGCGATAAAGGTGATTTTCTCTGAATAGGATCAATGTGCTTTCACTCTGCTGAACAATCCTCTTCACTCGCCACATCTCCTCAGTTTGTCCTTAGTTTGCCTGGCTTGGATCACCTTCATGTGCTGAGGAATTCTGGCCAGGAATTCTCTGGGCCTTTTCCTGGTAGTTGCATGTTTTTCACATGATTGGTCTTGGCTTGAAGGAAGAAGAACATGGAAGTAACATGTTTTCATTCTGTTCTGTTGAGGTTCAGTTTATCAATATGACATTCCTGGGAGGATTGGCCTGGTTAACATACTGCTTGCCCAGATCCCTGCTGTGTTTATCCACATTCTATACTATAGTTTTTGAAGGGTATTTCTATTCCAGGTCTCGCTTAAGAGTGGGAGCTATATTCTCCTGTGAGGGCAAAGCAGCTACCTAAATTGTATGGATTTTTAACTGGATCCTTTTTGTTATTTACTCAGTCATTTATGCATGTTTCCTGGACTCATGAGCATCCTATTTTATCCTCCATGTCATACTCCAAGATTGTATTATTTATTTATTTATGTATTTATTTATTTATTTATTTATTTATGGTTTTCCGAGACAGTGTTTGTCTATGTAGCTCTGACTATTCTGGAACTAGTTCTGTAGACCAGGTTTTGCTCTAATCTTCCTCTCTCCCTCCTTCCCTCCCTCCCTCTCTCTCTGTCTCTCAATCCTCCTTTCCCTCCTCTTTTGGGTTCCTCTGTGCCTGTCTGTGAGGAGCAGGCATTCATGTTGAGGAGGCAGCTGCGCTGAGAGTCTAGAGTGACTTGTTGCACAGATGAACCTACACACGGTTCTCAGACCCCAGTTCTGGGAGTAGAAACAGCAGACCCTGTGCTCAGGACTCCCTGCTTTTCAGCCAGTGAACTGTCAAGGACACTCTGGCAGACACTGAAGTCTTGAAGTTTTTGAGATTCTGGAAACAGAAGGAGCCCACTCAGGAATCTTTAGGTCGCATTTATCGTATGTTATTCCAAAGCAAAACTCTTAAAAAACACTGCAAACCCAAACAATTGGTTTTCTTCTTAATGAAAACAGTATTTCCTGATGTGTTGCTATGGAGGAGTGTTACTCGGAGGTAGGGTGTCTCTGCTGTTCACTGGGTCCAGTTTTCCAGGTTCTCTAGCAGTGGTACTGCCAGCGTCTGAGGTGTCTTGTTAGGTTCACAAATGATCAGTGGGTTGAGTGGGTAGCTTGGGTAGCTAAGTATGTACCTCAGAGGGCCCTGGGTTTGATTGCTAGCATACTAGTGTACACACACACACACATACACACACATACACACACATACACACACACGCCTGCATGCCCAGAGAGAGAGAGAAAGAGAGAGAGGAAAGGGAAGAGGAGGGAAGGGGAAGGAAGGAGAGGGTAAGGAAGGAAAGGGGAGAAGGAAAGAAAACATTCTTTACTGTTGAGATCCTCCACCATTAGACAGTTCCCAATATAAAGGTAAAGACTGGCTGCCATCGGGTCCATGTAACAGGGCTTGGTATATACAAGGCATGAACTCAGGGACTGTTTATGGACAAGAATTTTACATAACATCATGGAATTTCTACCTGACCTTCACACCACCTGTGCTGGTCTATTTTATTTTTAATTATGTATGTGTTTGTGTGGGGAGGGGGTATGTACACCTTAGTGCAGGTGTCTATGAAGCCTAGGGGCTCAAATGCCCTGGACCTGGAGTTACAGGTGTCTGGGAGCCATCTGAGGTGGGTGCTGGGAACTGAACTTGAGTCCTCTGCCAGAGTAAGTCCACGCTCTTATCTACAGAGCCCTATTTTACTTTTTAAATTAAAACAAAGCTGACATACAATTTCATTGTGTCCAACTATTGTTGATTGATGATTTATTCGTCAGCAGTTTTATATGTATACACTGAATTTTTACCCTTTTCACCCCTTTACCCGGTCTTGTCTCCATTCTCCTCTCACTGGAACTTTTCTTCCCACAGCTTCCCTCCTACGTGTGTGTGGGGTGGGGGGAGGAAGGGAGAGAGAGAGGCGGGAGAGAGAATTTTAAACTCTAGTGTACTATTTGTGGAGTTAACAGGTACATCTAAACTATGCTAAGTAAATTGGGTTTTAAACTGACTATCCCATTTAGGATGGCATTAATAGCTATGAACTCATGGTTTCTTTCTTTGTTAAGTATTTTCGAATCAACACTCAAATCAATGAAAATTTATTAAAACAGGCATGTTATTCGAAGCATTACTGGTTAGTGGTGGGAATGTTGAGGGGATCTAGGTTGAGGAAGGCTAAAGTTCAAGGTTGGCTTAAGCTGAAGGAGATGTAGATGGTCTATGAAAATCACCATGGCCCCCCCCTTGCTATCTGCTGTCTCAGCAAAATCACATAGTATGTGACACTAGGTGATCCCAGACTGTGGAAACTTCGGTCACTACCCCCTCAGAGCTTGTCTGCTTCAGAAGAGGACTGCTTCCTCATTTTATAATTTTGGATTTCATTTTCTTTTTAAAAATTAATTTATTTTTGTTTCATATGTGTGTGTTTTGTCTGTATGTGTGTCTGTGCACCATGTATGTGCAGTGCCTGTGGGTGCCAGAAGAGGGCGCCACATCCTCTGGCAGTTGCTAGCTGACGGGGATGCTGGGAACTGAATGAATCCAGGTATTCTGCAAAAGAATGAAGTGCAGACTCAGTTTCCCTGTTTTCTTAGATGTCTTTATGATAGTATGAGGAAAGGGACAGAGGAAGATCCTCGGGACCAAAGCCTAGAAGGCTAGACAGCTTCAACTTGACTGCAGTTACTTTCCACGATTGCTCCGGCTGCTTTGGAACTCATCTGTATACATGGAAAGTCAATGTGTACACTTGGAAAATCAATTTGTACAGGCAAGTGTGACACCCCAGTTCCTGCACTACTAGGAGTGAGGCATTCGAGGAATGTCCTTAGGGAGCTTACTGGGAGCCTTGTGGGAGAAATGAGTAAGGCCCACTTAAGTGTAATTAACAAGATGTGATGAAGGATATTCTAGAAGGCTTCAGTTGTTTGTCATATGATCAGAAAGCAGACTACTTCATCCTGTGGGTCTGTTCACTAGTTTGAAATAAAATATGGATACATTAAAATACAAATTAGATGGGTCCTATTTATTCAATTACATCTGTTGCAACCATAGGCTAGTGATTCACACCTGGATGGCTGTGATGCTTGGTTAGGTACTGACTAGGTGTACCTCATCTCATTTCTGCTGCAGGGCTAGCACAACACTGCATTTACTGCTTTGTAGAGCTATAAAGTAATGCATGCTTCAGGTGGAAATTTAAGAGTACACAGAAAAATGCAGGTGAAGAATCTTAATCACACCAATCCAGCTCTGAAGATTGCTACTGTTGCTTTAAAAAATTATTTAGGCAGTATCTTATTATTATTTTTAATTATGTATATCTATGTGTGGTTATGCACAAATGAGTGCAGACGAGTACAGTTGCCCACAGTGACTGGAAAAGGGTACTGATTCCCTAGACCTGGAGTTATAGGCGGCTTTGAGCCATATGATGTGGGTGCTGGGAAGTGAACTCAGGTTCTCTGCAAGAGCAGCAAGTGCTCTTAACGGCTAAGTCACCTCTTCAGCCATTTTAAATGTATTCTCTATGGTGTCTTCTCGGTTTGGATCCTACTGTATGTTTATAAAATATTATAACTTTTAAAACATTATAGTCATTTTATGTCATCCTGCCTTTAGACTGTTTTGATGGGAGATTGAAGCCTGTTGGGCTTATCTGTACCTGAGCAGTTTCCAGACTTATTCCAGTTTCTTGCTGGAGTGACTCTCTTTGAACATAGATCTTGAAGTTTTATATAGTTTTCTGTATAATTATATAACAGCATGTCTGCATGTAACGAGGCAGTGACTAAACTAGAAGGATCCAATGAGGCAGGCTGGAGGGATGTGAGCTGATGTGCCAGCAGCAGACACACTGTGAGTGCTCCTTGGAGGACATGCTCTGCTGTGCAAGGCATGTGACCTGAGTTGTAGTCTTATGACTACAGTCATATCCAGGGTATCCAGGGAACTGTGGCATCTTCCCCAAAACACGCTAAAACTAGAAAAGGGGGTGTTTTCTAGCTAGCAGGAGCACAACATGAGCCAGCCTGGAGTTCAGCTGAAGGACCTCAGTCTGTCTAACCAGCGGCCATTATTGAAGACCTGCAATATATCAGCTGCTATTCTGGGAGCTCAGGACATGGCCATGCTCTTAACAGACATGGACATGTCTTCTTGAGACATATTCTAACGAAAATCCTCCATGGATGAGGAGTGACTAGAAGAACTCAAGGTGTGGTTCTAGATGAATGTGTAGGGAAGAGATTCAATCCATGGTGGCCCTTTAAATGCCAGCAGAAGCTCAGGATTGGGTCTGAGCCTCAGAATAGACCACAGCCAACAGAGAAGCAGGATGGCTTACCTTTTTGCTGGAGTGGAGCCTAGAGGTGCATCTCTCTGGCCTAATGCCACACTACACCAGCAAGGAGGACCACTGTGACTGCTGCCTGGCACCAGGATGCAGACACTGGTTGAGGGATACTAGAAGAAGCAGAAGCAGAAATGGAGGAGTTCACAATGTATGTCTATCGTCTTAGCTCATGTGTGGCACGGAAAGCTGTCAACAAAAGTGTGTTGTATGAGTGCAACTCTAAAGACAAAGATGAGTGTGCCAGAGAAGCATGGGCCAGAAAATAGTGGCCAGACTTCTAGCCAAATCAAAGTTGCAGTACCCTCCCCCCCCCCCTTTTTTTTTTTTTTTTGGTCTTTGTGACAATTATGTAGCATTTTGAGTTTCACATTCCTAACCTAAAAACTGGGCTGATAATATCATACTTCATTATAAGGTTCTTAGACAACTCTCCTAAGTAAGCTATGAAGACAGTAAGCAGCCCACCAATGTTACTTAAAGAAGGTGATGCTATTTAAATATGCTATTGATATTTTACTCAGTCTACGGCAAAGTCAAGCTTTCTTTTTAATAAATATCATGCCTTTAGCAAATTGAGGGGATTTATGGCTTTGCTGAAGAAGGTGGAATTTCATATTCACCCACTTAGGTGTGTTAGCTGTCTTCTTATTGGAATGTGACCCCTTCAGCTTAGCAATAAAACAAGAAAGTGGGGAGACATGTGTGTGTGTGATATCCTAAACTACTCTTGCTGGTTGACTGGAAATAAAAGGTGTAGAGTGGGAGGACCACCAGATGAATCTTGTTCATTCTCTCAGACCATCGTTATTACAAAAAATAGGTTCATGTGGTAATCTGATGAACGGAGAGCCTCTAAGGCACAGGGTTCACATTCCACACAAATAGCTCTACCCTTCACTATCTGGGAGCAGCTCCTCTCCAGTCTACCCATGGAAGAAGCATAGATTCAGGGAACATTGTCAGTTACTGCTTGGTTTGGCTTTGGTCATTGAAAGTGTTGATTCATGATACCTTGAAGTTCTTCCTTTGGGTGAGTCTGACTTGCTGAGTCTCAAGAGGTGACTCGAATAATGGGCGATTGATTCACTTTGGCAGATGAACTTCACCTTCCATGGTTCTCCTGCTGTGGGAATTCGGGAAGATGCTACCATAATGACACAGTCAGTGGGGGAGAAGTTTTCAGACTAGACTTCCATTTCTGTGGATGAAAGACATTGTGGGAATTAAGGAGCTGGAGTTTTATTAGAAGCCTTGGTGCCTCCAGGCTCTAGAATGAAATATAGCATCATATCTCTGAGATAGGATACCCAGATTCCAACTGCTGACATGCTTCAGGTGTCCAAGCTCAATACTCAGGAGTGTGGTGTCTCTAGACTATCCACCTCCACTTTCTCTGCTCAGACTGCTTTCTGTTCTTCCCATGGCTTCCCCTCTCCAGACAACATGGATTGTGCTGTCTTCTCACCAAACGCTCTTGGCCTCTAACTCCTGGTAAAGGCTGTTTTACCCAAGGAACTCAGCTGGAGTGTGAGACTGCCCTGGCTGCCTGCAGCTGGCTGTATTGCTCTTTATAGCACCCACTCACATTCTCTCTCATGTTTGACTGGCACAGGATCTTGGAGGTGGGAAAATCTCCCACCTGTGGTGAACCCCATGTGAAAGATGATGAAACTGCTCCCACAGAGGCAAATCCTTAAAGCCTGCTGGAAGTCTGCACTGCACCAGAGTCGAGAACTTCCTACCCAGCAAACACTGCCCCTCACCCCAGCCGGGGTCTACCATGCACCAGTCTCTCCACAATCGGAGCAGTGTTATTCACATTGCCAGAAGGGAAAGTTGGGGGAGTATTTTTGTAAGACACACTAGAAAACCAGGTCAGGCTGCTGGATTTGTTGGCCTTGAATAGACCCATGTTGCTTGATATCACTATAAAAATGCAAGCTTCTTCACAGTTGGCTGATACGTTCACCTAAAAGTGTTGTTGTGTTTCTGGAAATACTGAGAGATTCTCTCCTCAGATCCTGGGGACATTTGACTGACACCCTCTGTCAGGCAGAGCCCTGACCTGGAAATGAGCCGTAAAATGTATGTCACCGCACTGCAGAGGTGCCTGTGGGCCTGGTTTCTGGAGAGGCTTCTAGAGCCATTGTGCCAAGCTTTGACTCAGATCTGAAGCATGGCTGAGGGTGCTTTGAAGGTGGAGTTTAGGTGCTCAATAGGTGCGCACAGAGACAATAAAAAGCAGGCAGTAGTAGCCTCTGAGAGAGAGGAGACATGAAACTGGGAAATCAGACACCAAACTTAGAAAGAAACTCGGGCCTGGGATATAGCTCAGTGCCTAGCACCTGTGAGTATCTGCATTCAATCCCCAGGGCAAGAGACTGGGGAGAGAAACCAGGTGCTGTGCTGGGAGGTAAAACATGTTTAGGGGAGTGATGGCGGCTACAGTACACTAGCAGGGAGGTTTGGAATGAAAGGCCTTTAGTTGGCAAAATAATAGTTATGAGATTTTGGATGTCAAGTAATTCACTATATGAAATTTTCCTCAAAAATAGAAGGAAACAGGCATCCTTTTTTTTTTTCAGTCTTAGTTATTTGACAAGGTTATTTATGGATATTACTCCAAATGTATAGTGATACAAATGAATGGTGTAGTTTCTTTCAGAGAATTTGGTTCACCAAAGAATTGATGATTGGCTTTAGACTATATATACCTATATCCATACCTATCTATCTATCTATCTATCTATCTATCTATCTATCTATCTATCTACCTACCTACCTACCTACCTATCTACCTAAACTACCCACAGCACTGGGAAAATTTGAATTACCATAAGATATGATAAGGATACCATACGGATGATGAATATAACTGAGGTTAGGAAGACGCACAATATCAAGTGTTGACAATTTCAGGAGGGAACTGGAACTCTCCCTGCTGATTAGAATGTAGAACACCACAGAGACTTGGGAAAATACTTGGGTAGCTTTCCATACACTTGTGTGACCTGTTCTACGTTCTTGTAAACATTTGTTTCGAAGAAATGAAATACACACTGACATGATGAACTGTGTGTGAGTACTCAGGGTCATTTTATATCACAACCAAAAGTTGGGTGTGATCTAATTGTCTAGCAACTGGCAAACAGAATAGCAGATCTTTATACCTCTTTATTGGAAATGAAAACAAAATCTTGTGCCATTACTCTAAGGGAGAGAAGACAGCCGTCACAAGACTACATCCTGAGTGATTTCAACAGAGCACATTCTAGAACAGGCACAACTCTTAGGCTAGAGAGGTGATCTTTGGAACAGGGATTTAAGGGATTTGACTACAGAAAGGCATCAGAGAATTTTTTTTTATAGTTGTCTGTTATAGGGCTCCTTGACTATATACACTTATCAACAGTCACCAGGCTGCATGTTTACACAGGGTAAATTTCAGTACACAAAAGATATATCTCCAGGGAAGAGTAACTTAGTAGTTATGAGGGTAAGCACTGCTGTTTCTGCTGAGAATTCAGTTCCCAGCACCCATGTCGGGCAGCTCACAATGGCCTATAATTCCAGTTTCCAGGGAACTTGACACCTTCATCTGACCTTTATAGGTATCTGCACTCACATACATACATACATATGTACGTATGTACATGCATACACATACATGTGTGTCTGTATAAATACATAATAAACACACAGGCACGCACGCACACACACACACACACACACACACACACACACACATATATAGTTAAAATAATTTAAAATTTTAAAAATCAAACCTTATATTAAGAAAGAAATTTGGAAATTGCATTTTGGAATAAACAAACAAATATTCCATCTCTCTAACCTTTCAACATAATGTTGTTGCATCCAAATAATAACTGATTGTATTTATTCATTGAAACAGAGCTGTGAAAGAAGCATGACTTCAATTTGGTCACAGTCTGACCTATATCATTTTGCCTTAGGAAGAGTCTCCCATATTAATCTTGGTAGGGTTTGGCACTTAGGAAAATACTTTTAAATAAGGAAGAGGACACACTTCTGTTTATCTCTGTCCTTAAAAAGACCCCAGAAGTCCCTTCAAATGCAATGTTCTCTTTATGGGAGAACATAACATATGCAATGCATGTCAGCCATCCAAGAATCACTCTTTAAATTGAGTTCAAGGCTATGTGCCTTCCATACATTGCTTCTTCCTAGGGAAACCGTTGGAGCATTTCAGGCCTACAAACTTTCCCTGGTCTTTTGAAACAGTTGATGTTAGCATAGCAAGTACGCAAACTTGCCCCAAGCTCTGGAGTCTTGTCCCATCGTGGTTCTCTTTAAAAGAAAGAGAAAAGAAAGACCTGGAAGGTATCTTGCTCTAGACTAGTGGTTCTCAACCTGTGGGGATCAAACAACCCTTTCTTGGAGGTCACCTAAGATCACTGAAAAACACAGATGTTTACATTGCAATTCTTAACAGTAGCAAAACTACAGTTTTGAAGTAGCAATGCAATAATTTTATAATGGGGGTGGTCACAACATGAGGCACTGTATTAAAGGGTCAAAGCAGTAGGAAGGTTGAGAAGCCCTGCGCTAGACTATTTTTAGAAGGCTCTTCCACATAGCTCCTGGGTGTTGCGTCTTTGAGGCCCTTGTATAGCAGAGGCATTTCTGGATCCCCCCTATGTGGCTGTGAGTCAGCACTAATGCCCAGCAGTCCTCCCAGAACCCCAGTGTACTCTGTGTAGCCTGATGTCTTCTCAGTCCCCCTTAGCACACCATGCCCAGTTCCCAGCATTCTCTCTCATTCACTGGGTCCTCTGAGGAAAATGGAGAAAGATGGGAGACAAAGTGGCAGAGGAAAAGGGGAGAGGGAGGGAGGGAGAGAAGGACGTAATAAGCAGAACTCTAATTAATACTCCAAGAGCTGGATCTGATACTTTTCAGGTTTCCCCTTTCCCCTTTTCGTTTGCTCCTTCAGTTAGAAGTCAAGGATCCTGCCGTGGGTCACATAGTCTTGGCACTAGCCTCTTTCCCACACTGTAATATCCCACCCCAGCCCACACCCAGGCTCACTTGATAAGGTAGCTGTGACTCAACACCTGTTCCCCACAGAGTCCTCTTCTGCCATTGTTTTCCTGTGCAGAAGCATGCTCCCTGCGGGGCTTCTGCTCTGGATGAATTTCCAGCCAGATTTTCCTGGGCCCGGTCCTGTCCTTGTCTTTCTGGATCTCTTCTCCTTCCTGAGTGTGGAGCTAGTTACTATTGTGCCTTGGCTTAAGCTCCCTGCTTATGTCTGATATAGCAGTTATTTGATAAAGTCCTGCTTTAGTGCTGACACTGTAATTTTGTATTTTGAAGTTACGAAGTTGTATTCCTGCATCTAGCACAATGTGAACACATTAACACTTGTTCAATATATCAAGGAATACACAGCAACAAAGAAACGGAGATATTTGCTAGCTCAGCTAGTAAAGATGCTCACTGCTGAGCCTGAGTTTGATACCTAGAGCCACCCCCAATGTAGAAAATAAAGAAACCCAGAAGTTACAGGAAAGAGAAGACAGTACCTGTTTTTCCAGGCATGGGTGAGGTAACTGATATTTCCTTGTCCTTAGTGCAGCTATAGACAGAGAACCAGAAAAGACATTACCAGGCACCTCTGCACTGGGCAAATGTGTACAGAGCCTGTCCGGTATGACCCAGAATGGACTTTTCCTCAGTTCTGAAATCTAAGCTATGACCACTTCGTGAAGTCTTGCCACCTCCACTTTACAGGTGAAGTGACTGGAACTTGGAGGGACTGAGCAACACCAGCAAAGCAAAGGGAGAGGTGGACGCCTTGCAGTACCCTCTTCTTTGCCAAGCTTGTAATGCTACCTGACTACTTTTGCTCTGGTCCTGTGTCCTCTTGTGGCTTTTTGGTCTGGGACTTTGGTGGGTTAGTGGAGGTTCCTTTCTAGAGGGCTAACAGTAGGGAATGAGAACAATGATGGTGGCAGTGAGCTGCTGGGAAAGAAAGTCATGTCGTGGCCTTTGAAGTCTTTCCCCTCAGACTTGAGGAAGCATTTCTAAGTTGTCTGGAGCAGATGAGGTCAGAATGACCAGAATGCAAGCACACTGGCCCCGGAGGGAAAGCTGCCGTTGATAGCAGGAGGCCCTGTGTGCCTTCCCAGTTACTGTGTATGCTGGGCAAGTGGGGGATTAACCAGTCAAGAACATTTTAGAATTTCCATCTTGAGAAAGGGTGGTCTTTGCCTAAGGTGAAGCTTCCAGATCTTCAGGCTCACAGGACCAGGTAGGTGATGCTGAGGGAAATGGCCAGGCCCTTAGCCCCATGGATGCAGTTACTGCTTATTTCCTAATTGTTGCTATGGAAACCATGGCCTGTGTTGCTAGGTCTTAGAATATTTTTTGAGCAGAGCCAGATTTTATATAAAATTCCCACATTATTAAATTTAATTTTAAAATAAAAAAGAGACACAGAGACCTCCTACCACCCACCCCACTTTTGTTAGGTTATACCAAGCCTTGTAGCAGAAGTTGCCTTGGAGGCCTGTGCCTTAACAACTAGGGACTGCAACGCTGAAGAGTGTCTCCTTGCTCCCAGTGCTTTGGCAGATGCTGGTTCTTTGTAGGGGATTGTGTGCACACTTCTAATGTCACCCTTAGCCCTGTCCAATATGGCCTCCCTATCCTTCTGATAGACAAAATGCTTCAAATTTTCAAAGAATTCCCAGAAAATCTATTCTTTCGCTCCACTGAGTTTTCTTCTTCCAGCATTAATATAGACCGTACCCTCCTACTGGGGACACATATGTACATACGTACGTAGTACATACATACATACATATCGTACTTCTCTTGCTGGGAATAGTCATAGAAAAATGACACTTTGCCTCATTGTGAGATCTTTCTCAGTGTCATTCTTCCTTTTTTGTGGTCTCAGTGGGTTTTGTTTCTGTGAATGTACCTGGCTTTTGGCTATGGCTGGATGAGAAGGTGGGTGGCTGGTGAAGGTTACCTGGCGACCTAGAGACATTGATGCCTTTCCACAGTGACAATAGCCCTGACTCACAGCAGATATTTTGTCCTGTGGCTGTTCCCAGCAAGTGCCCCAGTGTGCTAAATTGAGAGCATTGCGAAGCCAGATTGAAGGTTACCATCAGTGGTGGTGTTGCATGAACCTTAATTCCCAGGAAAAGGTGAATTTTCTAGAGACCAGATTGACCATATCTAAAACTGTTCATCCAGCTCCATCTCTGAGGAAAGTTTCAAAACAATGAGAAAACTTTATGTATAGTCTTTATATAGCTATTTCCAAAAGCCAGCAAATAAACATGTCAAACGATTCACAGTAGAAGGAGCAAACAGATTTTGGTCTAGCTGTGTGATGGAATGGTATGATCTTTCAAGAGAAATTCCTTTTTACTTCTTCCCTGTACAGCCTGTGACCTCCTGACCTTTGGGGTTTTGATTAGGTTGATACTACCAGGTGTAAATTCTCTCTCTCAAACCTGATTGGAAAGTTGTTGGTCTTCTTACCTTTAAGTCGTTATTGCACCAATGATAGCTTTTTTAATAGTGAAAAATGCCATACTAAAAGGAAACTGACTTTATGCCTATGGACACAAGATTGCAACTATACACATGTAAACTTATTTTACAGATACTTTTCTTATATAGTTTTAGAATTTTGAAAGTATCCTACAGTGAGAACTAAATGTTACTTTTTAAATTTCAGGATAGTGTTAGCTTTGAAGAAAAGTAGCAAAAGCAGTAGAAGCTTGTAGGATCCTTTACCTAGTTTCTCTGGTATATGTATTGCTTTTGAAAATTAGAAGAAATTTTATTTTAAAAATGGGTTCTAAGCTGGGGATATGGTTCAGCGGTGAAGCACTTGGCTACCCTGTGAAAGGCTCCAAGTTAGATTCCCATCAGCACAACCAACCAATCCAACACAAGAATGACAACAAGAACCAACGAAATGGTCTGTAATTTACATTACCATGAGATAACTTTTCATAATTATTTGGGTTTATTTGAATAGAGACTTCCCAAAGGAGGAGGGAATATATTTTTGAACAAAAAAGACATGTAAGACATAGTCTATTTATTTGCTGTGGTGCACACATTTCTGCATGTGTATGGAAACCAGAGATCAATACTGGATGTCTTCCTTAGTCACCCTTTACACTCTGGTTGTTGTTGTTGTTATCATTATTATTATTATCACTATTGGAGATAATATTTGTTGAACCTGGGGCTTATGGGTTTGGCTAGGTGGGCTGGCTAGTTAGCCCCATGGATTATTCTTTCTCAGCCTTTCCAGGACTAGGATTACTGGGATGGTTCACCACAAAACTGGATTTTTTAGGTGGGTGCTGGGGATCTGAACACAGGCCCTCAAGAGGGAAGCAAACACTGCACATGCCCTCTAGCCCCTTGCTTATTGTGTAATTCTCCATTTCGTCAGCTTTCTACGCAGCTTTGCTCATCGGGAATGGAGCATTGGAACATTCAATAGCCCAGCCTCACTTCAGTATTTGTACAGAAATGATTTCTCATTGGCTTATTATGGAAGTTGATTCCAAAGTAGTGTACTTGAAACAAAAAGGGTATTCATGCCTCCTTTTTGAGGTAGATGCTTATCATTCCTTCTCAATCTTCCTTCACGGCCTAATAGCCAGTTTTCTATGAGTTGATCGTGGAGTTTAAGATGCAGTCATCTGAAATTGAGTTTACCAAGCAAGTGCTATTTTAATTCTGTTTTGACTGAACAACTCACCAAAGCTAGAAGCTAAAAATAATAAGCCCTGTCATTTTAGCAAGCCAAGATATCATAGGGATATTTTAAAAATGACAGCAATTGATACGTGGAGGATTCTCTGTCTTTGTCATGCTTTCCGGTGGGAACCCTTCTCCAGGTAAAGGCCAGAAATTGGCCCTGGAATCAAGAGGGGATGGTGGCTTGGGTTGGGCTTGACTCTGGAGTGATATTGATCAGGCCCTTTCTTTATCAGGAAGAACAGAGCTGGTCCAGGCCGAAACTTAGCACCCATTCCTTAGCTCCTTACTGATGGTCAGGACATGGGTGCTGTGTCGGAGTTCCACAGCATCCTGTTGTCTTGTTCAGTTTCAAAGGCCCATTTTGTTCAGTTTGAAGAAGACTGAAACACATAAAAAATTATATACACACACACACACACACACACACACACACACACACACACACACACACATATATATATATATATATAAAGCAAGAGTCCCTGTAATTCATGTTTTTCTGCTTTTTGATGTATGGCCATCTATGATTTTTGTTTCCATCCTACAAACCTGCTCTTCCCTCTCACATGGAACCCAGGTACCTTTAGGTAGGGCTTCCGTGTGTTATTGTTGAGGGTCTGTAGGGTAGTCATGGAAAGTCTGATGCGTGAGTTCCCCATGACCATAATCAGGACTGTAGGCTTGAAGGGCAGAACTGTGGTTTTCATTTAGACTTGGTTGTACCATACAGTGGGGATAAATGGACGACAAGGAATATGTGAAGGTTCACCCACAGAGTTCCTCAGGTGCCTGGGGAAGACTGCTTCCAGGTCCCTCTGTCCCTTCTGAGGTGGAGTTCTTGGGACCAGCTAAGACAGAACCCTACTTTTTCGTTATTAGTGTCTTTCTGCATCTCACCTGAGTTAATGTCATTATCTAAAGGAAAATCTATACACTCTGTCTCTAGGAGGACAGCAAAGGGTGAGAAGAAAAGAAAATGAAAAAGACAATTTGGTTGGCTGTCATTAATCCTATCCATTCCTGTGTGAAAATGAGCCTGCCTTCTTCGATCTTTGTTAGCGGGTAGATTGAGTTAAAAAATATTGTAGCCTGGGAAAGAAAAGACATTGCTCTTTCTGGAGGCATCTCAGAGCAGCAGCTGACATTTCCCCAGTTAGTGATGTCTCAGTCTGGATATCTGGTGCTTGCTCACCTAATAGAGCAGAAGTAGCTAAGGAGCGCACATCTCTTCTGTGACAGCCTTTGTTCTTAGGGGCCAAAGCCTTTTAAGGGGTGCAAGCAGACAGAAGCTGCCTCCCAAACTGAAGCAGCGGGGAGCCTATGCATTTTTATATCTCTCTATCACATGTAAGATTCTCAAATCATTTTAATTGAACACTTAAAGCCTCCTCACCAAAAGGTATTTTAGGCATTTGGCTTCATTGCAAATTACTGCATCATCTTAAAGAGAGGCTTTTAAATTAATTAAACCCATTACACCTGAATATTTGATTTCTGCCAACACATAATTTGCAGTTGTCACTTCAAAATAATTTGGGAAGGGTTAGTGAGGCTGTCAGACCTTTCTAAGCTGCTCCTGGCATTAGGTGCATAGAAGGGAAAGTGGCCCTTTAGAGTCACACCCCAGCTTCCGGCAGGCAGATCTGCTGACTCTGCCTCTTCTGGCTGCTTTAAGAGAGTTGCCTTGAATCAGGTCTTAGATCCTTCCCTGTTCTGGAGGCTGGGGCTGAAGATCAGTGCATCCACAGACACAATGACTGCTGAGAACACATTCTCCTGGTCTTCTAACAGGGCCTCCCAGGCCTGCCCTGGAGCTGGGAGGATGGCTCTACAAATGCTTGCAAGGCAAGCCTGGGGCCTTGTCCTGCTCACTTGAACCCATGTGAATGCTGAATGGAAGTGGTTGCCGGCTCCAATTCCACCTTCTGAAGGCAGAGGTGAGATCCCCAGAGCAAGCTGGGTATGTAGACCAGCCATATCAGTGAGCTCTGGGTTTCAGGGAGTTACTCTACCTCAATGAAGGAGGTGAGAGAACAGTTGAGGATGATTCCTGACGCCAGCCTTGACTTGTATGTGCATACAAATATTCATACACACACACATACACACACACACACACACACACACGTTCACACAGTTGCTAAACATGCACGAACATAAGAATGACACACATGTGCTCACACACCTGCTAAATATGCATACACAGAAGCATAACACACACACACACACACACACACACACACACACACACTAACCCTCATTAGGAAGCTTTTCTCCTCATTGTCTCCTACAGACCCCATCTCCTAACACCATCACACTCTCATTATTTCATTCAGTCTATAACCACAGTGTGTCTGCTCTGCTTCATGCTGTTGTCAGCTTGACACACCTAGGAAGAAGGAACTTTGAAGATTTTTCTCTGATTGGCCTGTAGGCATCGTGTCTGTAAGGTATTTTCTTAATTGTTAATTGATGTGGAGGATCAGCCCACTGTGGGCAGAAAACTGTCCTCAGCTGGTGGGTCTAGAACTTTCTGGTTAAGGAAACTAAGTGAGGAAGTAAGCCAGCTGGTAGCGCTCCTCCAGTTTCTGCTCCATTTCCTGCCTGCATGTTCCTGCTCTGAGCTTGTGATGCTCCCCTTGTGATGGAGTGTGGCCTGTAAGCGACATCATACTGTCTCCTCCACACACTTTGCTTCTGATCATGATGTTTAATCACAGCAACAGAAAAGCAAATTAGGACAGTGTTTAAGATGTGATTTGGTAGTATGGGAGAGGGTTTGGCCATTTTTGCTTTTTCAAACATTATTTTGTTAGTGAATCAAGCTTGGGAATCATTGATCTCAGGTGATGGTAAGCTCTGTGGAGTCTAGTGGTCTGGCTACAATGGAGATAAATGATCTCTATGCCATCTTTCACACGGCAATGGCAGTCCAGGCTTTTGTTGCTGTAATATAGCCTCCAGGTTGAGTGACTTTACACTCTGTACTGATGTTCTCATGCAGAGTGGAAGGCCGGTGTTCTGGATTGGCAATGTTCCACCAAACAAACCATAAATGTCCTGGAAGCTCCCACACAGTCACACTGTGACCTCCCCAGAGACCTCCTGCAGAGTCAGCTCAAGTCAGGGAAAGGATCCATCTTATGGGCTGTTTCAGGGACCAGGCCCTATGCAACCTTTTAGCTCATGTTCTGGAATGTCCTATTAGTTTGATAACCAAAGACTTACAGAATCAGAATTCTCTGGGTGAGGTGCAGTAACTTGGAGAGTCTTCTAGCTGTATGGATACATGCCTGTTTGAGACTCCCAAGGCTTCCATTTTACCTGCTGATTTTAGTTTAACCAAAACCTAAAGAACTAATGGGAATTTTTCTTCTCTCTTCTTGAAAGAGAAAGCAATACACCCAGCTTTTCCAGTCATTTGTTAGGGAAATGCCAATCCTCTCCCTAGATGCCTGCTTCAGATGTATGTCAGCGTACAATATTTCTAAGTGAGAATCAATATCCACAGAGATGGTTGAAGGGGCAAGTTCCTAAGATAACCACTTTTTAAAAAAAGTAAACAGTGCACAATTAATCTGAAAAGCAGCTAAGCATTTATTTTTAATTACTTTTATTTAGTGTGTGGGCACATGCACATGTGTGGGCATGAGCACGTGTGCACCACGGCACATGTAGAGAAGTCAGAGGACAACCTGTGGGAGTTGGTTCTCTCTCCACCATTTGGGACCAAGGGTTTAAACTTGGGTTGTTAAGCTTAATGGCAAGTGCCTTTACCTCCAGAGCCATTGCCCCCACCCCAACACTTGGGTTCTTCATGAAGCCCCACTTCTTTCCAGTTGGTCCCCAGCTTTGGGCACTCCTTCTCCCTCCTATCCTGGTCTGCTGGCCCTCCTCTACTTGCAGAAGGAAGGCTGGGCTGTGGAAGTAGCACTAGTCACTCCCGTTCTACCCCTTAAGCAACTATCCTGTCCTTGTAGCCGGTCTCATCTTCCCATCCTGAAGCTCAGTGACACCTGGGCATTCATGAGACAAATCCATGGCATTCTGTAACCTGAGCTAATTGTAATTCTCCTGTGTTATTATTTTTAAACTTCAATGAATCACCAAACCTCACTAATTCTCAAACTGAAGTCTGAGGCAATGGTAGCCCATCTAATTATCAACAATTAGATGAGTAAGAACACCTGACCCCGCCGATCCTGGTTCTAATGACAGTCTGGTTCGATGTATCAGCTAGAACCAGACTAAATAGGCTCCCCAGGCTTCTTCATGACAATAGCAGAGAGCTGGTGGCAGCAGAGCAAAGTCGGAAAAGTCATTTTGTTCTTTCTGTCCTAGATTCCAGTGGCTGCTTCGCTCTAGAGACCTTTTAGGCTTGTTTAGTTCGCTATGAAAGCAACAGGAACATAGAACAGGAAGGATCACCTAGGAGGGGGAGGCTGACCTGATTTGAATGTCCTCAGAGTTCAGTTGTTCAAAAGAACTAAGGCTTTAAAGGCACAGAGCCACTTCCCACACTCCCCCTGGCTGGGGAGGGGTGCAGAACCTTCATCTCTTCCTTCCTTCTCCTCCTTTGTACTCTGAATGTGGACATTTTCATGTGTATTGTAGCATCATGCTGGCTTTATCTGGATGGAGTTCTGCTAGAGAATGAATGCTTTTGGGATTACATAGTAGAATGGGGACAGCTTGCTTTGGTGATTGATCCCTTTATGCCAAAGGACGGTCATTAGATGTACTAGATAATTGGTTATCTTGTTTCTCTTTGCTATGGATGCTATTGGATTTAGAAAATTGATTAGAAATGCAAAGAATACAATTTAATCTTTTAGTCTGGTGATGGCGGATGGCATTAAACAGTTTGACATTAAGTGTACACTGGATTGTGATCCTGTTGTATCTGAGTCAGAGTTTGAGGACATGGAAGCAACGAGAGGTGACAGTTATCGCTCAGTGCCACTTGCTCTCCTATGGAGTAACTATACCCTCCCCTCCCTTCCCTTCTCTTTCCTTCCCTTCTCTTTCCTTTCCTTTTGAGTTCCTATCTGAATATACTGAAATCACTTCCAGTCTCCCCACAACCCCATTATATTCTCTCCCCATGACCTCTGCTCTCATAGGTTCCTAGGGTGGAAATGAACAGACCACACCAGGGGTCCCTGAGGGGAAATCAGGTCCATCTGTTGACCAGGGAAGTACCAGTGTCTGGGACAAAGTAGGTGATCACCAGCCAGATAAGAGAACTAGACTCCAGAGAACAATGCAATTGCAGCATCCTATGGCAATAGCAGATTTTGAAAAAATTTAAATGACAAAGTTATGTTTCTTAGTCTGTAACTAAGATGCTGTGACTAAATATCTATGAAGAAGCAACATAAAGGAAGGGTTTGTATTCGTCATGGTTTGGAAGGGACACAGTCCATCTGGGCAGGGCAGAAATGGCAACAGGAGCCTGTTGCCTCTGGTCACATTGTGAATAGTCAGGAAGCAGGAAGCAAAAAGCAACCAGGAAGTAGAGCCCAACTACAAAATTCCCACCCCCCACCTCCCACCCTCAGTAACCCACTTTTCCAGTAGGGTGCCATATCTTAAAGTTCTGTAACCTTCCAGTTTGGGGAGCTCACACTCAAACACTTGAGCCCGGGGAGACCTTTCACCTCTCCCAAGGACTAGAAGAGTTCTCTGAAGTCATGGAGAGGAAGCAGCACTGTAGCTTATCTATTTGCCAGGCTGTACTAAAAGAGTGCTTCCTGCTGTCTTCAGCATGCTTCAGGCCATGCGGAAAGAGTGGCCAGTTGAGCATAAAGAGGTGGCTTTCTGCTAAGACAGTAGGAGGATAAAGCTCACATCACAAAATAGAGGTTGTCAAATCTCCAGTAAAGGGCCAGATAACGAGTGATACAGGGCTTAGACCTTGACATCTCAGAAGGCCCAGGTGTGAAAGGCTAGCCCCCAGTTGGGCACCATTTGGAGGCTGTAGAAATGTTAAGCTGATACATCTTAACTCCCCTTTGCTTTCTGGACATGAGGTGAGCAGTTTTGCTCCTTCATGGATGTTCCTGCCATAATGTTCAACTTCTCTGTAGACCCAAAGCAACAGGACTAAACAAATGTGGATGGAACCGCCAAGGCTAGGAATCCATATGCACACCTCTCTTAGGTATTTTCCTGTAGTAACAGGAAGCTGATTAACAGTGGAGCAGGAAAGCAGCCACAGACAAAAGCACAGAGGAAGAATCAGGGCTGGGCTTCAATCAGACTGCAGCTATAGATCAGTGCATGTGAATTTCTTCTCACTGCCTCATACTGTGAAATTCTACTTAATTAGAAAATTTCTGTAAAGTATCTGACAACATAGAGTCCGTCATAACTCATTGTACTTTGTGTATGATTGCTATTAGTTCCAGGAGCTATTTAATAAAGTGGCAATAATGAGTGCTTACCCACAAGAATTCAGATTTAAGATGTGATTGTTAAGGGAGAGGTACTTGACCTTTTTTCTGAATTAGTTGATGACTTTTAAAATAAGCATGAATCCTATATTTGCAGAATAATGATTGGTTACTTAATTATAAAAAGATGTCCCACTGAAGAAATTACCATGCCTGCCTCTGTGTATCTCAAATATAATTGGCCTATGATTTGTAACGATGTTTATTTTGACCCTTTCTGAAAGATAACTTTTGGGAATTCTCATCCTTATAAAGAATTTGTAAATTATGTTTGTTTTATGGAAAGACGATAAAAGCAAAAGCTATGAACCCCCGCAGAAATGATTGATAGGAATAGGGAGTGATAGAGGAGTCACAGGGGGAGACAAAGACAGTAGAGATAGCAATCAGGTACACTATTCATGTGTAAAATCAAAAACAAAATTAATCAGTAAGAACTATATAAACTAGAGTGTCTTTCCAGGCAATTGGTGTTAAAATAAGGTAAACATGTCCAAATCTCCACAAGCTTCATGGATTCTAGTTAGAATGTAGCACAAAGGCCCCCAAGAGCAGGTGGTATCTCTCCTGGTGCCACTGTTGCTGCGATAAGGTTTCATTGCATTTTCAAAGATGTTGGTTAAATTGGAACTGACAAGTATGTGTATGCTAATTAGAGGGGTGGAGGGAGGCAGGTAAAATCGAATGATTGTGTGTTCCAAACTGTTTTCCTTTTAAAAAATGCTATCTCCGAATACGGTTTGGTTCCGTTTGTCAGTAATTTTGTGTCTTCCTACGTCCTTGCCTGGTGTGTTCATCTGGTAATCAAAATCTTTCTTTATCTGTCCAGGGCTTTCCTGTTTTGATGTAGTCCATCTGTGACACAGGAGGTGAAAGTCTTTCCGAAATGGCTTGGTGGGCAAAATGAATCTGTAGAAGAAGAGAAATCCCTTGAATAATTTAGTGACCAAATGTCATTTGGGTGGTGGGGGGTTGCTATGAAAATGAATTTTCCTTTTGGTTTTATACATCCAGTGCAGCCTGCCTTTCATATGTGCAAATCAAGTATCAATTTGGAAGGATGTTCATGTGCTTTTATTTTTAATTTTTTTGTGTTGTTGTCTACAACATTTTTGTTTACTTCTGTTAAAAGCAGCATCAACAAGAACCTAACCAATATCCAATGCCTCACAATAAAATAACCAGCAAAAAAAAGTCCTTCTTGTTCTCAGAACAACAGACACTGCCCTTGACCTTGGGATTTAAGGGCAAATCTATTCTTGTTTACATGTCTTGAATTTCTTGGATTTGACAGTCTGATGAAGCCAGCCAGCAGTTGGGGGAAGTGCTTTAAGTCTGTGATGATGAAACACAAGCTACTCTGAGCAGCTGTTGCTGAAGAAATCATGCTTTTGTCTGTTTTCAGTTCACTAGCATGTAGAATTTTAAGATTTTTTTTTTAAAGCACTTTGAATTGGAAGACTCTTAGCCACAGATGTCACAGCTTGGGTGTCTGCCTTCCCATCTGACACACTGCCTCCCTGTGAGGACATCAAGTTTCCAGTAGGATGCATTTGCTTCCTTGGGTCCCATTGTTGTTTCCCTGGTGCTGGGATGATGAAACAGGCAGCACTAGTGATGTGCTAGCCAGAGTGGGGCTATTGACCAGCAAGCTCATTGGTTCTCTCTCTGGCAGCCATTCTACAAGGAAAGTCAAGTGAAGGCAGGGAAAGCTTTGTGAGAAATGTGAGGGCCAAGGGAGATTACTCAGCAGGAAGTCTGCCCACATGTGCTTCCTAGTCTTGTTTGGGAGAAGCAGTGGCAAATTTGTGTTTTCCAAATTGAAATTAGTAGATATACAACAGCTTTTGTCTTCTTTTTTCATAAGTTAGGTATTTGAAAACCCAACCTTTCTGCCGTTGTTGCAGGTCTGGTTATTAAACCCTTGACCTTGTGTATGTTAAAGTCATTACCAATAAGCTACACCTATAGCCCCAGAAGGAACCCTGATGAGAAATGCTCATCTTACCTTGGAGCAATGAACACTTGAGAAAAGACTTTACAGTTTATGGTTCTGGCACCACAAGTCCCTTACCCTTGAAATGTCATAAGATGCATTGAAATTTTCTTCTGCCCCGCATTCTTAGAAGCCAGCTGACAGCAGTGTGGCCACGTCAATATCTGTGTTTCCATTCACACACAATTTCACTGTGTATTTTCCTTTTTTACCTTTTTGGTGTTTTCCATCTGTGGGACGTTATAGTGAAACCCCTCAGTAGAGATTTATATAATTTTATTTGCCAATTTCTAGACAAAAGACATCTTAGAGTGTCATCATGTGGGTTTTAGATTATTGTCATGGGACTTTAGTGTCATTATTTTATTACTTCTGAGTGCTAATTAAAGAACAAGAATGCCACTTGAGTATAACAGGCCAAGGTGGCAGAAGGCAGAAGGTCCATGGAAGAAGGTCCACCTTTTATCTGACTTGTTCAGTAATGGAGATAGACTAAGTAGGTCATTTCCCTCTGGAAAGGTTTATTTTGTTTTAGATTTTGTGCTTTTTAAACATTTGGTTTTGATTTTTGCAAGCTCTAGCATTGAGAGCTGCCACAGAGTGATCCCTTTTCCATAAACACCATTAGGATGGTAGGATGATGATTACAGACACTCCCAGCATCCTCTTAGAACAGGGCTAATGATGCCATTTTTGATACAGAGCTACAAGGCGGTAGCTAGGACTGCCTGTCTTCTGAAAGGAATGCCCCTTTATGGGAGTGAGTATTAAGATATTTGGCTCCACCAAGTTGGTTATAACCTTAAAAAGGTCTCAGTTCTTTTGGTTGAATGCCTTGAAAAAAACCTAAAGAACTTAGTGCTAAGAAATTAAGTTCTCCAGTCAGCTGCTCAGAAATCCATTTTAGTGGCTAAGTATCCCAGGCAGATATTTACCATGTTTAGCATGTGTTTATTCCTTCACCAATCACTGAGCTAACTGGCCAGAAAAGCTCTGTTTTACCTTAAAACCCTCTCAATGCTGTTTAAAAACATGGAGAAAAGGCAGTCAGGAACTATTTTGGAACAATAACAGCCACTCACTCGTAAGAGGAAAACAGCTCATCTCTTGCTTTAAGTTACTTTTATGCTAAATTCGTTTCAAACTCAGATTAGAGCTTCACCATGCAGAATTCTTGCCCAGCAAGAGTATTTTCTATAGAATTATGAAAAATTGCCTGTTCAGAAAACTCTAAAATAAAGAAGACAAAACCTTTCTCAACATAAAATTGTACTTCACTTGTTTTTGCAGGTAGCTTGTGTTTCTTTGTGTGGTGCTGAGGAGGGGGCCCACAGCTTTATGCATGCCAGGCAAGCATGCTTCTGCTGAGCCACACTCTCATGTCAGCCTTCTTATTTTTAGCACTGTGAGTCTGGAATAAATCTTCTTTGCACCCACTGGTATATTTATAGGTGTGTCGATAACCTTTGGAATTTGCTCAAATTTAGTATGGGGCATTAATGTTTAAAGTACACACACCTAACATATATACTTTATAGATATTATATTTTGGGGATGGGTTTTCATGTAGCTCAGGCTTACCAACAACTTTCCATGGAGTTTAGTCTTGTCCTAAACCCTTGTCCCTACTTTTGCCTTGCAAATGCTAGGACCACAGACATGAGCCACCATGTTTAATCCTGAAGTTAAAGTAGTGAAGATTTATTTTATTTGTGTGTGTGTGTGTGTGTGTGTGTGTGTGTGTGTGTGTGTGTGTGTGTGATGTGCACACATGCCCAAGTGTATCTGCTTATATGTATGGGTCCGGTCCTCTGAAAGAGCTCTCTTAACCCTTGAGTCATCTTTCCAGCCCCTATAGAAAAAAAAAATAGCCTACAAAAGAAATTTTAATCCTAATGTGTTTCAAAGGTCATCATGTTTAGTTTTTTAATAACTATTTCCCTTCATTGCCAAGAGGAGAAAACCTGCAAGGCTTGTTAAGATGTAGGTCCCCAAAGCCTTTGGTTCCTCTCTGTTCAATGGAGGTGAGTCTCATTGCTCTAAAGGAGTAGAGAAGAATTAAAGTATTTCCCGGTGAGGGCTAGATTATTTCAAAAATAGCAATCGACTTTTAAAATTTGTGTATGATATGTCTTCAGAGTTTTCTGTGACCTCCCAAGACTTTCTCAAAAATTGAAGACTGCTTGTATTTTGGAAGGTGGTTGCTTTGAGTTGATATTTGGGCTATGTATACTTTCCCATGTGTATAAATTATGCTGTGCTTGCATTTGAGCTGATCCTGAGTAATTGGGACATTCCTACTTAATAATCATACAGACTGTCTATCTTGTCTTGTAAGGCTGTTCTCCCAAGCATTTCTATCCTTTCAGAAGACCAAGTTCAGGGTACTTTAGCCATGAGGACACTCCTGGGGTACAGACTTATCTGGCTCAAAGCTAACCTTTTGCTTTTTAATTTCTGGATTTTACATGTGTAAGTGGGTACTTTTTAATTTCAGACACTATGCTCAGTATAAGAAATACTGTCCTTTGTCTTATAACAAGAGTTTGGCTCTTGGCATGAGGGAAACTGAGCCTAATGCCCTCTTTGCACTGCTTGCCATGGAGCAGGACCCTCCTTGGCTGCACCCATCTCCTCTCTCAGCACTCAGCACTCCGGCATGTCTGGTGCCTAGCTGTGTGGTAGACACAATGCCAGGATTTTAATAATGCCGTGAACAGAGAAAGTATAGGCCTGACCCCTCTAGTGTCACATAGTCTAAATAACAGAAGGAGTGCCAAGTGGAATCTCTGGAGATTACCTCAGAGTTTTGTAAGGATAAGATGGGGTTTCTTTGTTCTTCCTGTCTGTCTGTCCTGGGTATTTCATTCTGTCCACCCACCCAGTCTCCTATCTGCCTAGTTCTTTCTTGGTAGGAGGTGTCATATAATGAATATTGCTGTAGGTTAAATTCTCCTAAGAATCCTTCCTCCATGATGACCAAGGACTTTTGGAGGCATCCAGACCATAATAATAGTTATGTTTGGCACTTGTAGCTACTGGCCAGACTTAACTGAGTCAGGCTGTTGTCATAATTTGCTTTTTCTCTTGCATTACATCAATCAAGGCGGGGAGGAAAGAGTTTATTCTAGTTTACACTTCCAGGTCAGAGAACATCGTCCAGGGAAGGAAGTCAGGACAAGAAGCCCAAGTCATGAATCTGGAGGCAGAAACCGAAGCAGACATTCTGGAGGAGTACTGCTTACCGGCTTTCTCTCCATGGCTCACACTCAGTCTGTTTAGTATGGGGCTCAGGACTACCTGACCAAGGAACGCTGCCACCCGCAATAGGCTGGGCCTTCCCACACCAGTTAACAAGCAAGGCAGTTCCCACAGACTTGGCCATAGGCCAATCTGAATGAGGTAATTGTGGCTTTCTCAGGTAACTTATGGTAACTAGGAGAGGCATAATCCTGGGGTCCCAGATAAAGGTACCTATTCCCACTCAGATGTTCCAGATGAGTAGTGAGGTAGGGATAACAGATAGTGACTCCACATCAGCACACTGTGCTCTTGGCAGCCTCAAGTCAAAGCCGGAGAACCTGGCTTTGCTCAGAAGCCGGAATCCTTTGTTACAGGGTTCTTCCTTATTAGCTTGGCAGCTAATTCACCTGTTCCCTGGGGCTTTGAACTCCAGGTCAGACAATCTCCCGAGAAGAGACCAAGGGCCGATGACATCACCCAATGTAAGTGTTTCTTCAAGATGATCTTTTAATTATAAAGGGCATATGATTAGTTATATAACTTCTATAGCATAGTATTTGTAATAAATATATCACATAAGTAATTATGAAACTGTGATTTTATAATTACTTGAATATAATTCTCAGTGCCTTGGGCAAATCAAAGGAGCAAGTAGTAGATGCTCAGGAAACACAGAGTGTTCAAGTACTGTCAGGACAGTCACCAGGGTGGGAGAATCATCTGCACGGCAATTTCCCTGTCTGCTTCCTTTGTAGCACGGTTGGTGTCATCGCTTCTTTTCTCAGTCCAGTGGCTTCTTACTGTACCCAGAGCAGTGTGGGCTCACAAACTCACATGAGCTGCCTTTCTTCCCCCCTTTTATCCCAAGTGTTTTCATATCCCTTGGTAGCCTTTGCTCCAACTTACCTGGTCTATTAACTATCCCCCAAAGTCCACACTTTCTGTCTCTAGGCCTTTGCTCATACCATTTTGTCAGTAGGGTATAAATTAAATTCATTCAATTGCCATGTCCTGCTGCTCCCATGAGACTGAGTTCACACGTCTCCTCTTTCATATTCCTGTTAATCAGGATCAGTCACTTCATCTTCTCTGTCCCTCACTGGTGGCCTAGCATGTGTACCACTATTACCTAGATAGGCTTTTTCATTCCTACTTGTCTCTAGTTAATCTACTCATTCATTCACACACTTCAAAGGTATTTCCTAAAAGCATCCCTCCTGGCACTTTCCTGGAAGATGGCATGGCAGTGTAACGAGAGGCATGAAGCAGACATGGTGTCTGTTTGCTGACATCATCTTTAGATAGACACAGAGGAGACAATATCACAGACATAAACTTGTATGTGTGCATTCACATGCAAGTAGGCTTATGTGTGTGAGTGTATAACCATGTACAACCCAGAGCCTTGTACATGTTAAGCAAACTCTGTACCACTGGGTTATATCCCCAAACCTTCAGATCTACAGGGCTAAAACTGCAGCTGTGATATGAACAAGAAAGACAAATACTAAGCTCCATCTAGACTGCTTGATGGTAGTAAGGGTGTTTGGGTTGATAAGGAAGGCAGTAGGACAAACCATCTGTGACTACATAATGGGGTACATGTTATTGGTCTTTAGCATCTGATCACTTCTCATTTCAGTGTTTTCTTTTTCCAGTGGGGAGAGAGAGAGAGGGAGGGAGAGAGAGAGAGAGAGGGGGGAGAGAGAGGGAGAGAGTGAGAAAGGGAGAGAGAGGGGGGGGAGAGAGGGAGAGAGTGAGAAAGGGAGAGAGAGAGGGGAGGGAGAGAGGGAGAGAGGGAGAAAGGGAGAGAGAGAGAGAGTGTGTGTGTGTGTGTATATATGGTTTCCAGGAATCAAGTCAGGAGGCCTTTGTGCTTGTGCAGCAAGCCTTTATCAGCTGAACATAGTCCCAGCCTGAGTTAGACATCTCAAGTCCCTATTCTTGGGGTCATTGCTTAGTGATACTGGCCCAAGGATGGTGGTGTTTCCATGGAGTCAGGCCAGCAGGGTCGCTGTAGCTGAGCTTAGGCGTGTAATTGAAGTGAATGCTTTCCTAACCCTGAAATCCTCTCTGATCCAGAAAGTCTGAAGCATCTTTTTAAGGATGCTGTTAGATGACTCTAACAGCCACAGGGAGAAAGCAGTCCCTCACCTCTGCAGAATGAGCCCATTTCTTGGTTTTCATCTGCTTTCTTTGAGCATCCTGTGGCCTGGCAGTAGGCAGCCAACATCCATGGGCACTACAATATCCTTAGTAGAGCTTTAGTTTCCTTCTTTCATATTCCTTCAGCCTCCCACTTCCTCTTTGTATTCATGAGGCCCCATGGAGCCTCACTCCCATCTAACACTGTTGTGTGAGTACAGTTAGCATGCCAGAGGATGCAGCTCTCTGTCACCTGATCATGGATCACAGCCCAAAACAAAGAGGAAAGATCCTCTTTGAGCAGCTAATTAACCCAGTAAATTAACTCTGATTTAGAAGAACTAACACATTTTCAGAGAGCTTCCATGATTCTTATTCTCAAGGTCAGGCAAGTGAGGGTCTAGCTCTTAGTATGATAGTTCTGCCCCTTTCCTGTGTCTCCCATGTTAGGGAATGTTGAGGTCTCTTTTCTTTCACTTCTCATCGAAGCTAGAATCTTGCTTTAGGGAGATACAGCCATGTGCTTGCTGTTTCACAGTACATTCACTTATTTTCAATGGAAAGTGAACTTTATATTGTTAGATTATTATAAGTGAATTTGTCACTGAATCTTTTTACTTGCAAGAATATTTCTTGTTCGATATCCAATAGCTATAGGAGGAACTGGCGGCTTTGCTTTCTACCTGTGGCGGTAAGGAAACCAGATCCCATCTCTGGAAGCCTTCTGCCTCTGATGCTTTCACCCTCTGTCAGTCTCCATGCTCAACTCCCTAATTAGCACAGTCAGCAGCTTGATGGTGTGGATCTGTTAATTCCATCTTGCCCTATTGTTCTGTTGAGTCTAGCTATGTTTAATTCTAGCTGGGTTTTTTTTTTTTTTTTGCTATATATGGAAATTAATAAACAGTTCTAAAATAGTGACAAAAGATTAATCCTTAAAAATTAAACAAATAGGATCTTTAGAGACAATATTCCTGGTTTTGAACTTATAAATTGCCTACTGGTAAAATTTTCTCAGTTGTTGTTTCTAAACATTTGCATTGTGTAATTATGTGTATGTGTGTGTGTATGTAAATGTGTGTATGTGTGTGAGTGTGTCTCTGTGTATGTGTGTATGTTTGTGTACGTGTGTGTGTAAATGTGTGTATGTGTGTATGTATATGTGTGTCTCTGTATATGTGTGTGTGAGTGTGTATGTGTGTGAGTGTGAGTGTGTATGTGTGTATTGTGTAGTGGTACACATGAACCTGATCATTTTCAAACCACTAAGTGACTGCGAAGTGATTTTCCTGAAACAACCTCTCACAGCATATCGTGCTGGAATGATGAAGGTCAGAGGAATACTGAATGACAGCTATGGTCCAATGCCATCATCCTTAAGCATTAGTAACTGCTATGAATACTCATCCATGTGGTAGCCGTTAGATTGGGGTCATTAGCCATAACTCAGGAATATGCAGTATGTGAAAAGGAGGTGGTGTTGTCAGAACAATGTGGTGTGTTCTTGAATCAGCCAGCTGGACCAGGCCTCTCTTGCTGATGGAATAAAGAAGCTTATGAAGTTTCACCATAACATATGATGAAATGGGTACATTTAGTAGCTATATTTTAGAGAATTTAAAATACACAATGAAACAGGAAAAAATGCTAGTTAAAAGGAGTCATCTGATACAAAATGTGAGAAGCACTCATCTAAATGGACTACTGTGGGTAGTTGTCAAGAAAAGGGAAGTTTGAATGAGCATATGCAAAGTGGCTTTAAAGGCTCACCTCCATTGCAGTCAGAAAGCAGTTGTTTAGGGTCATCATGTTTATCATGCTCTTGAGCTGACTTTGTTGTGCACGTGTGTGTGTGTGTGTGTGTGTGCATTCCTGCGTGTATGCATGTGTGTGCTGGTACACATGAACCTATGTCTTTGTGCATGTGTAGACCTGAAGTATCTTCCTGGACATCTCTTTGTTTATTGAGTTGAACTTAGAGCTCAGGTATTCACTAGCCCTGCTGTCCAGCTGGCCCTGGGAATCCCTGTCACTGCCTCTAGAGAGCTGGGATGACAGACAACTACCATGCCTACCAAGCTTTGATGTGGTTTTGGGGAACTGAACTATAATCCTCAGGTGCAAGCATTTCACCTACTGAACTATGTCATCAAGCTGACAATGAAATAATTTTTAAAAACCATGTTATATATAGTTGCAAAACCGTTTTCTTTTTAAAGTAGTTATGCATTTTCACATTAATAATATTTGGATCAAGCTGGACAATGCAAAAAGAGCCTGCAATTGGAAATTATACTACCCAGAGATAATATTTTCTTAGCCTAATCATTTTGGTGTATCACCTTCTAGTCTTTTTAAAAACTTTTGGTCATACCGTATATACAATTGTACACACATCTTTAAAATAAAATCACACTACTGCCCACTATGTAACCTTATTTTGATCTGGAGGGACAGAAGTGCATGCTAATGCCACAGACTCTGACATTCTTCCATACTGTTTGGTTTGGATGGAGACTGTCCCTTGCTGGAGTCCCACTTCTTATTTATGCCAACACAGCTGTAAAACCTGCTTGCCTAAGCTTAAAAAAAGCTCTTTTTGAGACTATAATAGAATTACATCATTACCCCCGTCTCTTTCCTCCCTCCAAACTTTCTTGTATACCCCCCTTTTCTCTTTCCAAATTCACATCTTCTTTTATCATTACTGTTGCTACATGCATATATATGTTTGGGCACCATATGTAGTTGGAAGTTTTTCTCTGTCTTGTCTGGTCCCAATGGATGGTTTTCTCTCCTGCATGCCATTCTGAGGCTTAATATTTATTGTAATTGTTTGGCCAATGGCTCAGGCATATTACTGACTAACTCTCACAATTAAATTAATCAATTTCTATTATTCTCTATTTTACCTTGAAGCTCATGGCTTGTTACAACACATCTACATAGTATCTCCCTGACTCTGCCTTCTTTCTCTCTTCATCTTTATTTGGATTTCCAACCTGACTCTATTCTGCCTGGCCATTGGCCAAATAGCTTTATTTATCAACCAATAAAGGCAACAAACACATTCACATCAGATAGATTAGATATATATATTCCTAAAAACATAAATACAACCACATCAGATAGATATAGATATTCCTAAAAGCACAAATACAGCCAGTTTAGCCATAAACTACACCCATAAAGTGTCTCCAATTTGACTGTTTAAACATGCGCTGAACAAGGATAACAACAGACATGCTAAAGTGTACAGGAAAAGTCCTCAATATTACACAAAGAACTATAGGCAACTAGAGACTTTTGAGAGGAGGAGAAATTGATTATCCACATGGTCAGCCATGAAAACACACACACACACACACACACACACACACACGACATTATACATGGCTAGCTTTCCTGGTCTAAATGAAGGACAGGGGAGGTGATGACGAGACAGGACAGTATTGATGGTGGCCTCTGCTGTCTGAACTCTTCTAAGGGCATGCCTCATCTGATACTGTGCTTACTGCCGGCAGCATAATTCACTAATTGTTCCACTATGCGAGCCTGTTGAAAGCATGAGAGGAACCTCTACAGCTCATGTTTCTGCATCATCTCATGTCTTAAGATGTTTGTTTGGGGGAGAGTTCTTGAGAATAAAAGAAGATCGCTGCCCGGGGAGACCACAGCAGAGGGGAGTGATGTGGGTCATAGTACCCAACAGGCATGGACTGGACTCCAGCTTCATTTCACTCTCAGTCTTGAACAAACCACTAACACTTTCTGAGCATCAGTTTCCTTGTCTGGAGACCATAGTCACCATGCATGTTTCTCATGTGTTTAGAGAGTTGAAATGGAGATATCTATGGAGTCCTGGTGTGCAGTAGCACTCACTCATGGCCTTGTTTCTATGAGATTTGCAGAGGAGATCCAGTTCACAGATGAGCCAGTGACTGACGGTAATGGCATGCTAATATTTATGCAGTTAAGCACTTGGTGCAGAACTATTTATATCATGTTTGTATAATCAGAGGAAATGGTTCTCATACATTATGATGTGAATTTTCCTTTCTTGGCTCCTGGTAATAAGATTTGGGTGAGAAAAAGAGTTTCTGAGTTGAAAAAAAAATACATATAAAAACTTTTCTGGGATTTGTTGTGGAGATATGCTTTTAATTTGTGAATAGAGTTTGCAATTTATCTTCTTATTAGGTGCTCACCACAAGAATTTTAATGAGTGGAAGTGGTGGGTGGAAATTGGCATTTGAGAACCACTTTGTGTTCAGGCTAACAAGTTATTTCTATCTGGAGAAACAGATTAAGATCCGAAATGACTGGGTAACACAAGTGCTCAGAAGGGCTCAAGTGTTCCTGCAAGAAAATAGACAATTAGATATTTTTTGCTTTTCGGCTGTGTGGTGGTTTGAAAGAAAATGCCCCCAAAGTGGGTGGCACTATTAGGAGATGTGGCTTTGCTAGAGTAGGTATTGTTCTTGTTGGAGGAAGTGTGTCACTGTGGAGGATTTGTAGTCTCTTATATGCTCAAGCCACATCCAGTGTTTCAGATCACTTCCTGTTGACAGTGAGTCAAGATATAGGACTCTTGGCTCCTTCTCCATCCCCATGTCTGCCTGCATACCACCATGTTGCATCATAATGATTCTGGACTAAACCACTGAACTTTGAGCCATCCCAATGAAATGTTTTCCTTTATAAGAGTTGACGTGGTCATGGTGTCTCTTCGTAGCAACAGAAACCCTAAGACAGGCTGTAGAACCCTTTCTGAAGGATGTGTCATCTGCCTTGTACTCATTTTAACCACATGGGTATAGTACTAATGGACTTTACTACAATCTGGGGGATATTATGATGGTTACAGACAAAACTTCATTGAAATACTAAGTGAATTTACAATAAGATTGCTTAGCAATGGCGAGAAGCAAGAAAAGGAGTTGAAAAGTTTTCATGCAGAAAATTGAAATAATTTGATGAAATTCTTAGTTTTCCAACTTGTAATTTTTCCACCTTTGATACAAGGCTTGTGTTGTCTAGGCTGGCCTTGAACACGTTCGTCCTGCCTTAGCATCCTTAGTGTGAAGTAGCATACAGGCATGAGCCACCATGTTTGGCTTAGGAATACCCCTCTACTCCTTATAAAATGTTGGCAATCCCCTTTATATCTTATTGCACACATGTGCCTGTACATGCCATATCTTGTGTGTGTATGTCATGGTAACTCATCAGAAAAAGTTTTCTACTTCCACCATGTAGGTCAATCTCCTGGACCTACATGGTGGAAGTAGAAGACTTTTTCTGTTTAAAAAGATTTATTTATTCTTTATTTTTCATGTATGAACTTTTTTGCCTGCATATATGTCTGTGCATCATTTGTGTGCCATGTGCCTATGGGGGACAGAAAAGGGTATCAAATTCATTGTATCTTGTTATGGAGGGTTCTAAGCCACATACTAGTGCTAGGAACCAAACTAATGTCTTCTGCAAGAGCAGCATGTATTCTTAACTCTGAGCCATTCCCCTAGCCCACACTGTCCTTTGAAAATTCTGCCTCTGACAGTGGCCACAAACCTCTTTGACTGTTTTCCCCAAGACTCACATGGGAGAAGCCTCGTTAAAACATAGAGCTTGCAACTGGATCTGTTCTCTGGGCTTCTGCCAGATTGATCTAGTCAGTTCCCATCTCTGTTGGCTGAGACATCCCAGCACCAGGACAGCAGAGCACCCATCCTTACTTAAGAAAAGCCAGTGGGCATTGTTTGGCATCACCAGCATCACCTTCGCTCTGACCGCTAGGAACAGATTTCCTCTGGTAGTTGTTTCCCTTTCCAAATTCTTGCAGCTTTAGGTCTTTCCATTTCACTCTTTAATGAAAATCCATTTGAATAAGACTCTTGGCATCTGAATGTGTTGCTGTTGTTGTTGTTTTTGGAGGGAGGGTCATTATTTAGAATGAGTCCTGTTGGTCACCAAATGAAAGGCTAAAACACATAAGTTGCTTGGTTCTTCTTTCCATCCCCTGACAAGACAGTTTGCCCAATGTCAGAAACCTGCTGGTGTCAACAATGTGTTTTCTGGTTTTACTTACTTCTCTACACCTGCAGATCTGTGATCCTAAAGCTGGAGAAAGAATTCCACAGGTTTCCAAACATAACATTCTTTTTAATGGTCAAACAATGCCTCAGGATTTCAGCTGTCCTGTCCACATGTGGCCTTTCCCTTTATGGTGTGGTTGAGGAGAAAGGATATCAATTGAATAATGTGTGCTCTGGTAACCAGTACGTTAAAGCCAGTTGGTACTTTAGCTCACTGTGTTACATCTGCTGAGAACATTATTCTCAAGTCTCTCTCTCACTTAGAGCTTTCTCATGGCCCCATCCTTCTTAACCTCATCATCTGGACTCCTCCAGTTACATTGTTAAGCTTTCATGTCATTGGCCCCTGGCAACCTAACAAAAGGCATTTTTTTTTTTCCCTGAAAGTTACTCAATTCTCCTCAAGCTGAGATTATGTCACATTGCTGAAGACATCCCAGGCAGTGTAACATTTCCCATCTCACCTCTATTTCCTGGAGTCTGATCTACATTGTGCAGCCTGCCCCACCTTCCTTGTCGGACCATTCTCAACTGATGTGTGACCCCAGTGATGGGCTTTGTTTCCAGCTGTCTGCATACAGCCAGTGTACACTCTGGATGCTTCTCCTTGCCATAGGCTGTCTTCATAACTCCTCATCGTTTGCAAGTGTTGCCCCGTCTGAGGATGGGGCCCTAGACCAGTAGCAACACCTTTTTTATGCCACACAAAGTTCAGGTAAAACGATGCAGAACATTAACACATGCACACTGACTTTCAGAGAACTTTATTGCAACAGTGAAATTGTGCATTTGACAGTTGAAATATGAGGAGGAAAATGTGTGAGCTGGAAAACACATGCCCAGGTCTAAGTTGTGCATTTGTGGGTTATATCCTCTGATGCGACACACTTTTAAGGGACAGGCTTGCATTTAGTTATGTAGTCTGAGTATTTTTAAGTGTTACACATTTTTATGTATTTTATACACTTAGAAAAAGAAGGATTCATACTTTTATTTATGCTCATTAGTCTACACTGATACAAGATACTTGAATATATTTTTCTATAAATCTATATCTATAAATCACATTGTCTAGATATTTTATCTGTGTGGTTGGTACCATGTACAGGGATCACATAGAATCTTGAATTTGGGGGTAAAGGGTGGAGACCATTGCCCAGTTTTAAAAGGAGGTAGGTGGCTTGGCAGCTTCCATGCTTGCATTTTCCCACCACAACTACCTACTTAATTTGCACCACAACTGAGCAATAAACAATGAGGGTAGTTATTTTTATCTTGCTTGGCTTTAGTAGAAATAAGTCCTTTGAGTCACGTGATGCAAACAGGAAGTTTCTTTTGACTTTTTGAATTTTGTGCTGGTTGCTGTCAGCACCTCTGCCTTTGTTACATGTTGTTTCCATATCATTACCAGAAAGCACGTAAAGAAGAGTGAGCACTCTGTAGCATGAATCTGATTTTGCAAAGCAGGCATAATTGGAAAGGCTGTTTGATCACGTATGGACCAGGTGATCTGTCGGAGGCTGGGTAGGGTATAAAGCAGGAGCTGGGGGATGGAGATGCTTCTCTGAATGGAGACCCTCCCTTGAAGACTTTTCTGTAGGTGCAAAGGAGGAGGATTGGACCTCGTGGGCTGGGAATTCTTATTACTTTATATACATAAATATCTTTTTTAGTTTCTCTTTTAATACCAAAAACATTATTTACAAAGAACTGGTGATTTTGCTTTTAAACATTTGATGGAGCCAGGCTGGTGGCACATGCCTTTGCAGATCTCTGAATTCCAGGACAACCTGGTTACATAGTGAGTTTCAGGACAACCTGGTTACATAGTGAGTTTCAGGACACCCTAGACTATACGAGAAACACGGTCTCAAAAAACCAAAAAGCAAACAAATGAAGAAACATATGATGGATTTGCTCATATGTGTACTTTTCCAGAATTTACAGGCAGCAAATTCACAATTCAAAAGGAATTTTTGAAGTTCAATCCCTGGGTTCTCATAAGAATTGGGGTTCATTTGCAATCATGTGCAATGTGTATACACCCACATTGTCTTAAAGCTGTGTCACCTCTCTTCAGGAGCTCATGCACTGAGCAGTTGAACAGACATGGTCTTTGGGCTGTGTCTCATTGCCCTGGACAGGAAAATGCTCATTGCCTAAGTGTTCCAGTTTATATCTCTAACAAAGGGAAACAGAGGAAGCTTTTCAGGAGCATCATGAATGTTTCTGGGCAGTTTTACCATTCAGATGATGTCACTCTGCCCTCTGGCATCCAGGGAACCTTCTGAAGCAACAGCACAACCTTCAGTCAGGTGGCCCTTGAACATGGCTGTCTTCTCTTGCCCACAGCTGTCATTAGCCAATTGAGGCAGTGGCCACTTTTTTCTTGCATGCTTCTCTAGCTAGTGCACTAATGTGAATCTTCAAATTAAGCAGAGGAGTTGTGGAGAAGCACATTACACAGTCTGTGCCTCCCAGCAACAGTGGCCTCCTGTGCACACTTTGCTGCCTGGCTGTTTCTCCTCCATAGATTTCTATTTGGATGTGTTGATACACTTTTTTCCAGAGACGTTTGAAAGGGAGCTGCCAGTATCATGCTATTTCATCCCTATATGCTTCAACCTACTCATTTAAGGGCAGAAACTTGTCCCTTCCCTATCATAACGCCATTAAGCACCAAGATATAAGATACCACCATGACATACCACTGACATGCAGTCCATATCAAGATTTTCCTAGCAATTCAAGTGATTATCTCTAAAGTGACACCCTTTCATCTGTATGTACTCATTGCCTTTGCTTCTCCCATTTGTTTGGTTGTTCTCAGTTAAGATACTGATTTGTGTAAGGGTTCAGGGTGTTGCTAGAAAGTTCAGGTCACTTGTTTTGCTCAGCATCGCCCAGTCTGGATTTGCCTACTCACTTCCTCATGAGTGCGTTCATCCACTCTTTTCTGCAGAGGATAACATAGGCAGGGCTTGTCTCTCACTGGACTCCTTACACCAGGAGCCACAGCAAGTTCTTCTGCTCCATTGTGTTGGCCAACCGTTTAGTCCTTGAGTAAAGTGCTACCTCCTTATGTTTCTCCAGCATGACTAGCGAACTCAGGTGTCATCTCTCAGGTCTTGGCTACCCATCCCTGTATGTATATGTGTTTATTTTGACATTGTATTTTAATTAAAACATTTCACCCTTTCCTCCTGCCAAACCCTCTCATATACCCCTTCCCACTCTCTTTCAAATTTATAGCCTCCTTTACACAATCGTTATTGCACACACATATGTATAAGTGTTTACCTATATTCATAAAGAATGTGACCTGCTTGATCCTTATAATGTTATTTGCATGTATGTTTTCAGGACTCATTGTTTGGCCCTTCAAAAACAGTTGGTTGCTCTTCCCTGGGGAGGACCACCTCTCCCACTCCATGGTTGCTTATAGTTCTTTGTTTAGGACTAAGGAAGTACCAGAAGGCTTCCTTTTGTTGTTATTGTTGTTTGTTTGGTTTTAGTTTAGGTTTGTTTGTTTTATTTTTTTAGGGTGGTTGTTGTTGTTTTGAGATAGGGTTTCCCAGGAGCCTAGCCAGGAGCTCACCAAATAGCCTGCTGGCCAGCAAACCTCAGAGGATCCACCTGTTGCTACCTGCTACCACTGGGATTACAAACATGTAACACTAAATAAAAATGTGTGCTCCCATACCTAACATTTTTTAAAAAAACTTGGTTCTGGGGATTGAACACATGTCTTATGCTTATAAGGCAAGCTCTTTACTGACTAAGTTGTTTCCATAGCTCCTCCCCCTTTTAAAGAAAATGATGTAATCTGTGAAGTAATTTTTTAAAAAGAATAATATGGTTTTCTTCATCTATAAATGTTGAGTCCAAGGCTTCAATGTCTCTTGAGACTCTTTACCTGACTTATTATTCTTTGGGTAATTTCTGAAGCCCAATCCTTTTATATTAATCTACCGGAAGCAGGGAAAAGCACAGACATGATGTTCCAGGGCAGAAATAGCACCAGGATGCCAACTGACCACACATGCATCCTATTCATCTTGGTGCTATTTCTATCTGTATCATGCTTGGAGCACAGAAAGACCTGGGTAAATATTGTGGTTGTGAGAATAATAAAATGAATGCTTCACAATTTTGTTTTAATTAGTTCTAGCAGTTTCTGCTTAGAACATGATGCTATTTCCCCAAGAATAGGCTGGCTGAGTGCTTCATTAACATTCGTTGTGGTTTTGCAAGCATGTAGAATTTCTTTCTTTATCATCATTTATATTGTAATCACAGCTTTCCTTCTTACATCTTTAAAGCAACATGTTCCAAATCCTGTAAAGAAATGCCATTCCCCTTTCCATAAATAATGTCAGATGTAGTATACTTCTCTCATTCTCTTTCTGTGAAAATCTTTCCCTTACAATCTTTTATTCCCAATGAGAATATACAGGCCTGAAGGAAGCAAATCCATGCCACCATTCTCCATTTACCATGGGATGCTGTGTAAATCAAAAGAGAAGCCTGTGTGCTGTTGTTATATTTAACAAGTCCAGTGAAGTCATAAAATTATCTATAAGTTGGCTCAGATCCAAAGATTCATGAGACTGAGCTGTAGGGTTAACCCTTAACTGTTAACTTGCATAGCCTAGAGTCACCCAGGAGGAGAGTCTTAATGAAGGGATTTTCTAGGTCAGGTTTGCCTGTAAGCCTGTCTGTGAGGGAGTGTCATGATTATCAGTTGATGTGAGAAGACCTAGCCCACTGTGGGCAGCAATATTCCCTAGGCAGAGGAAGCCTTGGGAGTTCTGGTCTATATAAAAGTTAAAGAAAGAAAGCAAGCAGGCCTGTGTGCATTTGTTTCTGCTCTTGATTGCGGATATGGTGTGACTTTCTGCTTTGATTCCCCTGCTACTGTGGTTTCTCTGCAATGAAGGAAACAATCTGGAATTATAAGCCCAATACACCCTTTCTTTCTCTCTGAAGATGATTTTTATCTAGATATTTTCTTATAGCAACAGAGATGAAAAGTACAATTTCCAAGCCAGAACCACTGAGCATCTTAGAAAACACTTGGTTTGTATTTAAAGATGGAATTCCATTTGTCTGTGTAAGCCACCTTTTTTCACACAATCCCAGGAGTTAACAAACACATTTATATACAATTCACATTTACATACATGTTTATTAATATTTGATAAACTAAAAATTACCATGTTGTTTATTTAACTTGAGGGAAAGTATTCATTATGGGGGCAATATGCTTATAATTAACTGGTTTAGCAAAGACAAAAAAATGACACACATGATATGCTGTGTCAAGGTATATGGATTTTCTCTATGGGTTATGCCAAAGGCTGTGATCACTACATGGCACATTTCAGACCTCCTCAGATGGTTCCACCAAATGTCAGAGATGAGTCCTTAATGGTGGGAGCCACCTGTATTTGCTAACCTGGGGGCCAGTTTCCCAGAATGTTAAAGTTGTGGTTGGAGACTGGCTGGCTTGTTTGAGGTCCTAATCAAGAAATAGATTAAGATTACCTTTGGATTAGAAATTGATTACCTTCAGATTAGAAAGCCCTAGCCCTGCTTGAGTCCCATTTCGTTCTTTCTGCATCCAGAGCACAGATCAAAACTAAGTCCTCTGAAGCTGAGCAACCAATTATTCCTAAGTCTCCTTTTCCTGTATCAAGTGGTCAGTCAGTCCTTAAGCATGAGTGTGGGGGTTGTTGTAGGGCATCTTCAATGCTAGATGTTCCCATTCTCAGAGCTTTAGCCAGCAAGGCAATGGTGAGCCCACAAGAATTCAGACATACATTCTTTACATAGCTAGCAAGAGCCTATCAACATGGCACCAAACCTCTGAGATAGTGACAGCGAGCATGAGGCCAGGGGACAGGGGCTAATGCTAAGTTATAGGTGAACAGTTTTATAGACAAGATTCCTGAACCTGTGCCCTTAAAGGAATGGGGCTCAGGAGACACCCATTGAAAAGAGGAAGATGGGTAGAAAAGCCTGCCTACCACAGTCTGGTGCTTCAAGACAAATTTCATGACATTCTTCCATCCCCAAATGGGATGTTGGCAGTTAAGCTACATGGTCCATATGGAAATATCCAAGGTGCCTTGATGTAGAAATTTCCTCCATGTTACCCTTCTCACCCATTGGAAGGAAGTTTCCAGAAACAATTCATCTGAACTTATGTGAAGCTGGTAGGGTGAGGGTTCGAAGGGTTGAGCTTCAGACAGCTAAACTTAACCCTGAGTTTCTCAGGATAGAATATATGTTTAGCAGGAGCTAATATCACTGCTTTTTGGTGGCTTCCCATTCAAGGGTTAGTTTCTTTTTCACCATACATATTCAACAAGAGTTTAGGGTAGTCCTGGACCTCAGTCAGCCAGAGAACCGGCATGAATTGAACTGTCTTGCAGCTACAATGCCTTGCCTTATGACCTCTTTCACTGACCTGACCAAGTGATGCTCTTACAGTTCCAAGAACATGCCGTAACCCCTGGCACATATATGGGAGATCAGAGGACAGTTTATGGTCATTTCTCTCCCTCTACCATGTGGGCCCTGGGGTTCAAACTTAAGTTGCCAGGCTTAATAGCAGGCGCATTTAACCTGTTGAGCCATCTCACTGGCCCCTGAGTTGGTATCTTTTCAAGTGAGAACAGACCTCATAAAGTTGTCTTTGGGAATACTTTATATTTTACAAAATAATTTTCTAGGAACTGTCCAGAGAGGGTGCAAAGAGTTGGAGATGCAGAGGATGAAACTTGTCCAAAGGCACCATAGGAACCGGCAGGTGATGCTGCAGATGTCAACAGTCACAGATGGTCCATGTAGCACTACTTAGAAGCCAAGACATGATTTAACCTTGAGGGATTTTGACAAAGGTTAGGCAAATCTCTCTTATTTTCTGTTTTGTTTATGGTCCTGGTAATTTACCTTACAGTCTGGCTCATGCTAGACAAGTACTATGCCACTAACCTATGTCCCCAACCACCCGTACCCCATTTGTTTTGAGAGGCAGGTTCATAAAGTTGCCCAGGCTATCTCTGAACTCAAAATGAAGCCCAGACAAGCTTTGAAGTTAACAGTCCTCCTTCCCTAGTCTCTTACATGTGAGACTATGGGCCTGGACCACCAGACCTGACTGCACTTGTTCCTATCAAGTGGAAAACAAGCAATAGTTGGGAGCTCATCTCAAGCCATCAGGGACATGGTAATGTTCTGAAGGCTTAGATCCACCAGGTCCAAACCCCTGCTTGTTTGGAGGAAATGTCAGTTTCAAGATTACAGGTGCTAATGTGCAACTCTCATGGAGATGTAATCACTGCTCCTTTGAAGAACAAAACAAGAGAACATAGCAATTAGAACTGTCATTATGCACTTTCTCTGACTCCAACGATAATATTAACTAGCTTTAAATATATTTTTGACCTTTACTTTGGTATGATTATTATTAAATTTTTAGCATAAAACCCAAACTGATTTCATTTTTTTCTTTTTAAAATAACAGGTCTAGATCTATTCAGCTGAAGAAGATAAAGGCCCAAAATAATAAAAAGTAATAACATTATCTTTAGAGTTTCATTTTTCTCAAAGGCATGGAAGCAGATAATTTGTGAGTTTCTGAGAGCATTTAGTAATGAAAGATGTGCCAATAATTTGTTGGGCTCTGATTAAAATCGATTATTTAAGGGAAGGCCTTTTAAACAATCTTTTCCCAATCGTACATCACTTGAAGTCCAGAGATCAATTACCAACAAGAAATTTATTGAATAAAATTTAAGAGGCCCAGTCACAAAAAGACAAGTACAGTGTGTACTCACTCTATATGGATTTTAGACATAGAGCAAAGGATTACCACAGCCTATAATTCACACCATCAGAAAAGCTAGGAAACAAGAAGGACCCTAAGAGAGACATACATGGTCCTCTGCAGAAGGGGAAAGGGACAAGATCTCCCGTGCAAATTGGGAGCATGGAGAGAGGCAAGAGGGAGTTAGAAGAAAGAAAAGGAGAAGAGGAGGGGAGAGGTGAGCATAAGGGAACAGGAAGCTTGAGACAAGGAAAGAATAGAGGAGAACAAGAAAAGAGATACCATAATAGAAGGAGCCATTACAGATTTACGGAGAAATCTGACACTAGGGAAATGCCCAGAGATCTACAAGGATGACCCCAACTAACAATCTAAGCAATAGTAGAGAGGCTATCTTTAATGCCCTTCCACAATAATGAGATTGACGACTACCTCGACGATGCTATTGACGATGCTATCCTAGAGCCTTCATCTAGTAGCTGATGGAAGCAGAAGCAGACACCCACAGCTAAACACTAGCTAAACTCCTGGAATGCAGTTATAGAGAGGGAGGAGTGATGAGCAAAGGGGTCAAGACCAGGCTGAAGAAACCCACAGAATCAGCTGATCTGGACAAGGGGGAGTTCATGGACCCCAGTTTAATAGCTGGGAAACCAGCATAGGACCAACCTGGATCCCCTGAATGTGAGGGTTAGTTAGGAGTACTGGGCAGTTTATGGGACTGCCCAGCCAGTATTTATCCCTGGTTTAGGAATGGACTTTGGGACACTCTCTCAGCCTAGACACATGGGGGAGGGGCTAGGCCCTGCCTCAAATTATATGACAGACTTTGCACACTCCCCATGGAAGGTCTCACCCTCCCTGGGGAGCAGGAAGGGAATGGTGGGGGGAACAGAGGAGCTTGGGAGGGTGAGGTAACTGGGGTTGACAAGTAAAACAAACTTGTTTCAAATTTAAATTAAAAAAAATAATAAAATAAACCTAAAAAAACAAAGTAAAAAAAAAATCTGTCTCAAAATTTTTTTTTTAAAGAGGAACATGCTTATCTCCACTATTGAAGCCCTAGCAGCAAGCCATTTCTTTTCCCCATTGTTAGGTGTGAGAGAGAATGTGTGCAAAAGCAAAGTGGCAGGAGCTCAGTGGGTCATCCTGCTGTGTCTGCCCCTCTCCACCTGTGTTTGGAAAGCCAACAGTATGAAGACAAAGTCTGGCAGCTACTGTAGAAGCAAGTCTTTCTCCTATCTCTTCCAGTATCCATCTCTCCCCTTTGGGAAAAGGGAGGAGGTAGCTGTGGTATTTCACAGTGATCTTTGAAGGATACCAAATTACATTCTGTCCAGGTTCTTAGGGTTTTGTCTGGGCTATGAGAAGCAAAGACAATGTTGGGGAAAATGGTTTGGCAGTTACAGTGCTTGCTACTGTGCTCAAGAGAACCCACATGAATGCCTGCTGTTTGTGTGGCCTGCCCAACATTCCAGAACTCAAAAGGAGGATACATAGTATCCAAAGCAAGCAGGCTAACCAGACCACCCATGGCGGCAAAGTCACCTTGAGAGGACCCTAGAGTCATGTTATGAGAGAACTACAACTAAGAATTGAGGGATCAGACTGGCTATGTCAGTGAGTCACTTTCTTCATCGATGGCCCACTGTATGCAGTGTCAGCCCTAGGCATCTGGGCCTGGGGTCTATAAGAAAGGTACCTGAGCATGCCAAGGAAACAACAAGCCAGTAAGAAGCACTCCTTCCTGGTCCTGCAAGCTCCTGCTTTGATACCCTCCCATGGTTTCCCTAGATGAAAGATTGTAACCTGTAACATGAAATAACCCTCTCCCACCAGGTTGGTTTTGGTTACTGTTTTTATCACATCAACAGAAGTAAATCAACACACCATGTTTCAGAGCTACTGAGGGAGATCCTTGACATTAGCTTTAGACCATCACATACATGCACATACATAAAGTCACACACGCATGCAAGCCTGTGTTCATGTCACATACACACAAAAAAGGGGCAGGTGGAGGAAAATGAGCAATCCAATACATGTCATAAACTTGATTTCTCACTAGGCTTGAGGTGCTGAAAACACAAGCAAAGAGAAGTAAAGTCTTACTATTATTGTGTTATTAACATAAGCAAACAGGAAAACCTAAAGGGAATTGTTCTACATTGTGGCAAACAAGAATTAACACCGGTTTTGTGTCATAGAGAAGAAAGTTGTTCTGTGACAGAGGACTTGGGAAACCCACTTACTTTAGGAATTCATTATGGGACAGTTCAAACTAGCCTGACTGGAATGAGCTGACTTATGCTTAGCCAGTTATCAACATTCATCTATTTTGGTCCATCTTCCTGCAGTGGTTGCCACTGACCTCTTCCTCTTTGGGTGTTTGTTGGAGAGCATGGATGGAATTAAGTCTTAAGATCCATGGTAAGTAGCTTGCTCCAAGCCTTGTAGGTAGGAAGTAGAAAATCAAGACCACAGTCAGGCCCCAGAGTCCACTCATATGGACATAGGACCTCGTACTGAAGAAGACTGTGAAGATGCTATTGGACACAACAGTCTTGTAGGCAATAACATAATAAACCCTTCTCAAGGGTTCCCCCTTCAGAAGAATGAGAGTATCTGCTTACAGAGGTCATTTCTGCTAGTACGACATCTTACCGATATACTCATGAGACAGCAAAGGCTGCTTCTCTTCCAAACATATTTATAGAAGTTAACGTCTGCACACACCCTCTGCCAGCACTTCATAGGAGCTTAAAATAGTGAGGTCAAACTCAGGTCACAGCTGAGTGAAGGCTTAAGTTGTGGAGTTCTGCTCTGACAGACTGCAAAGAGAAACCTCACATTTCAGTGTTTTGGAAACAAATAAAGAATCCACACTTGCTGGTTTGGATTGTTTAAAATAACACTCCTTAAAAACATTAGTGCAACACGCTTTAAGTGACTGTTCATGTCATGGTGGTGTGGACAATATTCTGAGTTCATCTAAGTCTTTATGTGGTGCTGAGACCCTGTGTTAGCTTTCTGTGACCTATGGAAATCAGACATAGATTCTGGGGTCAGGACCATTCTACTTTTAAAGGTCTCTCTCTCTCCCTCTCCCTCTCCCTCTCCCTCTCCCTCCCTCCCTCTCCCTCTCCCTCTCCCTCCCTCCCTCCCTCCGTGTCTCTCTCTCTCTCTCTCTCTCTCTCTCTCTCTCTCTCTCTCTCTCTCGCATCCTGGGTAGAGGATGTGGTCAAAATATTCTAGAAGTAGATTATGCAATGACTAGCACACATGGTAAAGACTCCACCCTCATAGAGAGCACCCTCCTGGTCATCAATGGCCTCACCTGGTTAAACCATGTTCCAAACAACAGCACAGCTAAGAAACCTCAGCATAAGATGTTCTTAATTTCCTCGAGTGAAGGAAGGACCTTTTTCCCATTAACGTTCACACAAGTACTATTTCAAGGAGCTAATTGAACTCACAGAGGAAGGTTTTGTGGGGAAGGTGAGAAACCAGATTAGATTGTTATTTATGAAGCTACCAGGAAGGTTAGAGCAGAGAGGGACCAGGAGATATGGGTAGCTTGTAGCTAGACTCTGGCTTTATGAGTCGGGGAAGTGGGGGGACAGACACTAAATCGGACAGAGCATATGTACTGGCTAGGTTTATGTCAACTTGACATAAGATAAAGTGCACTGGGAGGAAGGAATATCAATGAAGAAAATGCCTCCACAAGATGGGGCTGTAGACAAACTTCTTAGACATTTTCTTAATTAGTGGTTGATGGGGGAGGCCCCTGTGAGTGTGCCACCCCTGGGCTGGTGGTGCTGGATTCTATAAGAAAAAAAGGCTAAGCAAGCCAATAGCTAGCACCTTCCATGACCTCTGCACCAGCTCCTGCTTCCAGGTTCCTGCCCTGCTTGAGTTCCTATCCTGACTTCCTTTAGTGATGAGCAGCGCTGTGGAAATGTAAGACAAATAAACCCTTTCCTTTCCAACTTGGTCATGGTGTTTCATCACAGTAATAGAAACCCTAATTAAGACAGCATGACTGAGGGATGCCTGGCTAGCCCTTGCATTGTTTGGATAGAAGTCTGATAGTGGGGGCTTGGAGGCAAAACAGAAAGAAAGCTGTTAATATCCTAAGGTATTATTACCAAAGGAAGGGAGGTTTCTTAGGACTGATAGCCCCTCTGCCCTGCAGTGACATAACCCTCATAATAATTCATATTGACTCTCAGCCTGGGAGCTAAGCCTGTGGGCATATCAGTGCAGGAGTTTGTAGACTGAATTAATGGAGGTGGAATGACCCACACTAAGCAGGCAGCATCCTTCTGTGCATTGGGATCACAGACTAAATAGGAAGGAAAAAGTAAGGAAGGAGCACTCAGCTTCATGCCTGTGGTAAGAGAGGACCAGCCACCTCACACTCTGCAGCCGTGACTTATCTTCGGTAGACCATACCCTCAAATTCTTCTTTTGTTAGTTGTTTGTACCAAATATTTTGTCACAGTAACAGCAATAACTGATACACTAGTGCATAGTTTCTCAAGCAGTTAGCTCACCCAGACCTGCAACTCTCTTTCTCCTATTGTCAGAACTGGATTCATTTCTTGCCCACCTCACAATTAAATATGGCCAAAGGCCAAGCTGCATTCAATAAAACATAAAAAGATGATATTTCTCCTGAGGCTCCTACAATGCCCCCTCCCCTGTTTGCTTCCCTTTCTCTCATGCTTGCTGCTCATACATGTGTGATTGTCCCGGCAGCCATGTTAGAGAAGGAGGCCTTGCCATGTTTAGTATCCGAATGAACATGGGAACTTACTGTGGACTGTAGATGTCCAATTATGCTATAAGGGTTATCAAGAGCAAGAAATAAACACTGTTTTATTATGGTACTGAGATTTGGGTTGAAAAGAATGTACATTCATTCCAGCAACTAGAATTATTTATACTACAATATTTCCCTATTCTTATCTACATTTTACCTATACTGTCACTAAGAATTTTTCTTCAATCAATTCACTTTTTGTAATTTTTCAAAGAAAGCAAACCATATATATTTACCATGAATATGAAGCAGTAACATTGCAAACAGAAGGCAACTAAACGTAAATGAAAGCTAATGATATTATACTTCTCCATCCAGATACTACTGCCCAATGAAGTTTCTTCACATGAGCACTGCTGTAGGAAAGGAGAAAATTAGACACTATTAGAAGGTGTTAAAGGCATATTAGCACCAAGCTGAGATTTATTCCTTGACAGAATCAGAAGAGATGAAAATAGTTTAGTGTGACTCGATGCTGTTTAATGTGGTGTCTCTGCCATTTGAAGCCGTCTGTTTTTATCAGTGGTATGGTATCTACACTTGGGAATTGAGACTTTCTAAGCAGTAACTAAGAATGAAAATGAGTTGAAATGCACAATAGAACATGCTTGTTTGCCAGAGGAGATATGTCTTCTGTAAGCTTAGAACCTGCAGTTCAGCACTAGCAATTTGACTCTTTGTATATATAAATCTATCGTCCATCTGTCTATCAATCATCTATCTACCTATCATCTAGCTAGCTATCATCCATCCACCTATCATCTATCTATCTATCTATCTATCTATCTATCATCTACCTATCATCTATCCATCACACATTCACCTATTATCTATCTACCTATTTATCATATATATATATACACATATATATATATTCCATCTACCTATACTCTGTCTATCCATCTATCTATTATCTACCTATTATCTATCTATCTATGTATCTATCCATCTGTTTATCATCATCTGTCATTATGACACCCATAGTTTCTACTTCTAATATGATAGGTATACTTGGAGCACATTAAGCTTCCATAGAAAAAAGACAAAAAGACCAAAGAAGTCACAGATACATTTTTTGAAGAGTAAAAATCAAGGTGGCCAGTTTTATTGACACATGACAATGTCAAAGAAAAGAATAGTCTGCTTTCAGCTTTGAGGTTGAAGTTGTAGCATGGCATAATGTAGCTAAAATTGCAATAGAAAATGGTTATCTTTGTTTCTCAAGTAACAAGAAGACAATAGAATAGCTTCCATTGTCACTCAAGAATGAAGAAGACAGTATCAAAAAATAAAAAAAAAGGAGAAAGATGAGAAAGAGATTCTCTGTTCGTAGGTTTGCAGGTTTGCAATTACTTGCCTTTGGTGACACATGGAGGCTGTGTCGACTAAACAGAGCCAGAGCATACAGATAATGAATAAAGGACTGGAATGGATGCTCTTGTGGTTTGAGTGAGACCCTGACATATTAGAGGAAGTTAGAGACCCTTTTGGGGGTACAGCATTGCTAGAGGGCGTGGGTTTTGAGGGTTTATAACATACCACAGTACTGCCTGCCTGCTCACTCAAATTTCTGTGTGCTGCTGAAGAGTTTCCTGCCCATGCCTGCCATTATGCCTCTCCACTTGCCCTGTCTCCTGCACCACAATGGGCTCTCTTCTCTGCAACTGTAAACCAAAATGAACTCTTCATTGGGTCGTGATGTTTTATCACAACAAAAAAGTGAGCAACATAGATCTGACCTGTTGCTTACAGTAAACCAAGAGGATGTGTCCTGTAATACACAATAAATTGCCTGTTAAACATAGATGTCAATGCTGTTCAAAGGAATATGGCAGAATCTACAATTACTTTTTTAAAAATCTGGAAAACCATGACCCATTGTCAAGAGATTATAAAAATAAGAAGCTTACTTCATCCAAATGGTAAAATTGACCAATGACTCAAATAATTAGCATAAGTGACTTAAAAGGAATATTATTATGGAAATGCATGAGAACATATGAGATGTGGTTAGAAAAATATAAATGTTAGAAAAAGAAAAGGAGACATAACTAGGCAGTGTGTCAAGCACCTTTGATCCCAGCACTCAGAGGCAGGAGGATCTCTGTGAGTTTAAGGCGAACCTGGTCTACAAAGTGAGTTCTAGGACAGCCAATGTTACTGCAAAGAGAAATCCTGTCTCCAAAAACAAACAAACAAACAAACAAACATAAAAGGAAAGAGCGAATGAAAGAAAGGGAAAAAAGAGAATTTTTAGCTAGAAAAAAATTGTATCTGGAATATAAAGAGCTGAATGTAAATAGTACAGTAATGGAAGTACTAGGAAAAGATTCAGGATCCCTACTGAGAAATAAACAGACACTATTGCTGATGTGAAACGAGAAAGGATTTGGAAAAGTTATCAGGATTTTAGTAACAAAGCCACATTTTGTTGTACATTTAATTTTTCAGGACTAGAGAAAGGGAATGATCATGATGTAGAAGAAAATAGCATTGAAATTATAACCAAAAATTTTCCAAACTTCATGATGATCATACATTTATAGATTGACAATGCTGAATGAGATTCAAACAGGAAAAGCCAGTGGAAGCACATGGCAGTTAAATTGCTAAAACCTGAAGACTAGGAGAACCCCTTTGGAAGAAAGGGGATAAGTGGCATGTCTTAGTGAAGGCTACTGACTTGAGATGGCCCTGAACTTTCCTTGGAAAGTCATGAAGGCCACCACAATGTAGAAGTGTGTCTCAGAAGGTCTATAAGAGGAGAAAAACCTCGCCCTGTCATCCTGGAAGTCTAAATCTAGAGGTAATCCCCTTTGAGAACAGAGGGATAGGAAGAGTAAGAAAGGGCACCAACTGGTCTGCTCTACAGAATGATGAGAGACATTTCATTAAATGGTACGGAGATATGGGGTGGGGTACTGAGAACACTAGAAACAAGGAGATTTTTCAATGGGTAAAGCTCTTGTTGCATAGGTATGAGGTCCTGAGTTTGGTTTCTAACACCCACGAAAAGCCAGGCATTGTAGTGTACCTTTAATGCCAGAGCTGAGAGATTGTGTGTGGTAGGAAAATTCCAGGTTCTCACTGGTCAGTCATCCTAACCCACCAGCGAGCTCCAGATTCAGTGAAAGGCCCTGCCTCAAAGAAACAAATAGGAACAGGTAGAGAAACATAGCTACTGTTGGCCTCTGCATGCTCACAAATAGGCACACCCACTAGCACTAACAGGTTCTCTCCCCCACTCTGTCTCTCTCCTTTCTTCCTTCCTCCCTCTCTCATTCTCTGTGTCCCTCCCACTCTGACCCTCCCTGTCTCTCTGTTTCTGTGTCCTTCCCTATCTCTGTCTCTCTGTCTATCTCTGTCTTTGTATCTTTGTGTCTATCTTTATCTGTTGCCCCTCTGCCCCCCCCCCACTCACACACAGAGTTAGGGGAGGAATAAAGCTGTGTAAATAAAAGCAATCCTGCATTTTCTTGAGTTACTTTAAATATATATGAGGCTTCATAAAAAAAAACAGCAATATCTTGTATGGTTTTTTATGTAGGTAGATGTAATGAATGCATTACTAACTGTAGTATGAACTAAAATACCAGGATGGTGGTAACATGTCAAATGTAGCATCTGCTACATTTCCATGAAGTGGAACAGTCTATCTCTTAGGTATGAAAGGTTAATGGTACATGCCACAGTCTTTAGGGCAGTACCAAAGGGATGGTTAGCAAGAAGCTTATTAAATGATAGTGTGTATATCTGAATAGAATTTTGTAAGAACTGGACTAGAGTTGGGGCTCAGGACTGGAGTGTGTGCCTAGCATATTCAAGGCCCTAGGTGCAGTCCCTAGTACTGCATAAAGCAGAAAGGAATGCAAATCTTCGTGCCTGTGGCACAGATAAACAAGTAGGGTGTCTGGTTCTTGGAGCTGGCCATGAAGCTGCACTGCCTTCTCACTTCTCTAGATGTGCCCCCTGGATGTCGCTATCACTGTTTGCCCATCTTGCCTAAGTATGTGTATTTCATGTGATTCCTCCAACAGGGATGAAGATGAGGGTTTGGAAGTTTCAGATGCAGAAAAGTACTTAGTCTTTGGTAGAGACAGTCTTTTTGTATTTAAAAGGCTCTGAACATTAGCCAGATGTCACTTATGGAGGTCAATTAGATATTATCAGAAGTGGACACAAGGAATCCAAGTCTTTAGAGTAAAACCCATATTTGATTCATAATAGTCACCAAGATTTCTCGGGTACCATATGGGGCAGCAGTAACCGGCCCCATACATGCTGTATACCACTTAATGCTCAGGTAATGCCAATGAGAAAAACAGTCAAGTAAGAAGGCAGCTAAATGACAGTGAGCAGATTTAAATCAAGGCTTCTTTAGATTCGAGGCCCTTCCCATATGTCATGTCTTTTCCCATTCAGAGTTGATCAGATTTAAACATTAGCACCTCCTTCATAATTGTCATTCATCCATAGATGTTTTTGAGCATCTACAGTACAGCAAATTGCTTGAGAATGCCAGATCCAGTGTAAATGGTGAGGGTAGTGCACACATTTGCAAGAGCCCAATGTGAGAGAAGCTCTTCCCCCATACTCCTCTGCCTTTGTCTTAAAAGCATCAGCCCACGGTCTGACAGCTCATTCCAGCATGGTTGGTTATTTTCCACTATACAGAAGAACAAACCTGGGCTCAAGTGAACGCAACTGAAGGCACTGAGTATGAAGCTACTTCTTAAAAATTGATGCCTTCCCTAGCACTTTAAATTTGAATCTATCCTCTAGAGATTTAGTGGCAACAGCATGTTTTTCAAGTGTTTCAGAACTGAACTGGCTCCTGGCAAAGTCAGGCTAGTGAGAGGATGCAAATAGAATCTCACCAGCCAGCCACATCTAGAATGTCATGGCAGGATATCATACCGGTAGTGACATTTACACGGGACCAAACATTTTAACTGGAGATATGGAGAATTTTTAAGACCTTATTGAAACCACATTCCCAAGTTTAAATATACCTTAGCCTTTTCCCCTTTCATCTTCTCCCCCTTCCTTCCTTCTTCCAAGCCCCACTCCCCATTACAAGACTAGCTGGACCTAGCTTCCTATAGCACAGTCTGGCCCCAAAGTCATGACCTTCATGCCTCAGTTTCCCAAATGTTGGTTTTGTAAGTGGATACCATCATGTCAGACTCTAGCACCACTGCCCTATGAAGATGTGAAGAAAATTTAAGAGCATAAAATTTAAAAGGCCATCTTTTTACAGGTCTTTGTAAAGACCAGAGGAAGTTACTGTGTATTTCAGAGGCATAACCTAGGGAAGCCAGCTCAGATCGCTATACCCTAACTCCTGTTTGGGGATATACTTCAGCACATGTTAGGTTCTCACTTTTCCTTATGAGCCTTGAGTATCCCTTTTATGTCTCTTGACTCGTGGCTCCTAAGAGGTGCTGTAGATAAAAATGTGCACATTATAATTTAAGTTGCTTCCCCATCTTGGAAGAAGTTATCATAAGACTCCTAATGAATTTGAAGTGGAGAAGAAACACAAAGGAACTGAGTGACTTTGATCTTGTAAAATAGTGTTAACACAGTGAACAGTGACTGAACCTCAAGCTAAGAATTCTAGACCCCATTTGACCTGCTTCTTGTTAGATATGATTAGATTCAAAAGGCAACATCTTTTAGAAGCCATATTATCATTTAATATGGTATAATCCCTAGTCAGGTTCCAAGCCATATATTAAAACATGGTATAGCATACATTTTTTCAGCAAGATTAATGTGATTATTCTAAGTTAAATATGGCACTCCATGATACAATCAACAAGGCCAAGAATAGTACTAGATTTTAGTCCTCTACAACACAAATGACATTATAAATTCTTTTTGTACAGTTTGAATTAAAACCAAAGAATAGCAGGAAAAGTATTGATTGGATGGATCTAAGGCCATGTTTTGGACACATTGAATTATATAATGTATTTGAAAAGGATTATGGGTAATAGAATTTAATATCCTATTTTAACCTTTCAGTGTTGAGACATTTTTCCACAAAGAGGGAAACTATTCTCAGGTCTTGAGATGAAAGGGGAAATTAAAAAGGTTTACAGCTGCATATGATAGCCAGTGTTGCCCCAACCATCCTGTGGGATGTGGGGAGAGACTGCTTTTTGCTCCAGCATATTCTTAGAAGCAATAGAGCATAGAGTTTATTATAAAATAGATGGATTTCTTTGCTTGTTTCTCCTTTGATATAAGGACTCATGTATACAAAGCTATCCTCAAACTTGCTAGGTAGCTGAGGATGACTTTGACCTTTTGACCCCCTGCCTGTAATCCCTCAGCGTTGGGATTAAAAGCATGTTCCACTATACTTTGGTAGGGCTGGAACTCAGAGCTTCATAGATGCTAGGTGGGTACTCCAAGGACTTGGCTGCATCCCCTGCCCTAGATCTATCTTTCTATGAGAATAATATAGTGAGGTGCAGCAGCATTTCTGACTCATGACTAGTTATCAAATAAAGATCTCACTAGCAGCAACCTCATGAGCAGGTCTTGATGCATGTGATAAAATTCTAACATCCTGACATTTCTGCAGCAATTGGTTTTAACCAGTGCTCCTTGTGACAAGGAAGTGGTACCAAGAGCTCTTCGGCATAGCACTACAACCTCACACTAACATGTGGAGAAAGGACTTCACATAGCTCTGATTTATCTTTGCAACCCGGTGATATCGATGGGCCCAGGACAAATATCAAGCAGTTATTTCCTCTCCACAGTGATATTTATGCCTCTAAAACGTCATGCTTTACTTAAGTATATATTGCTGCCTTCTTAGACAATAGAAGAATGGCTTAAACTGTGAAGCATGAGAAGGCCAGGTCTTTTTCCAGAGACAGCTGGACTCACCTCCCATCCACACTCTGTCACACCAAGTCCGTATGAGCTTTCATGTAACAAGCAAAGGCTTTAAAATGTTTTCCTCTTAGTCACAGTTTGTGTTCTAAATACTGTGATGCGGGCCCTTTAGGTAACTGGAGGGCATGGGGCACTGGTAGAGAGAGGAGACCACTGAGAACAGTTAGCCCATGCCTTGTACCTGCCGTCCATGTCAGTTTAGAAGTGCTGTTACACTGGGCCATCACTGGACGTGTTGCCAGTCACTTCCCAACAAAGAGAACGAGGAAATATCAAATTGTTTATTTCTTGTTTGTAATCACGGGGGACACCAAGCATTTCCCAGGACTGCTAGGACAGTCCAAGCCAGTGTCCTTTAATTCTTGAAGTGAAAGGATAATCAGGACAGCCCCTAAATGTCCACACCCTAATAAAACCAGGTTGCTCCAACTCAATTACCATGAAACACAGAACACCTGGAAGACTGTTTCTCAGCGCTCACACTGCACCATATCACAGCTACTGGGAGTCCCGTCCCCAGACACTAGGATCCAGGGGTTCTGTCACCAGGTGGCAATTAAGAAAAAAGACAAGAAAAAGGAAAACTCTCCAGAACATTCTAATGTAAAGCCAGAGTTTAGAACCATTTTGATAGAACTTTACCATCTCCAAATAAGAGAGACGACTATTTCATGCCATTAACCTCTAATAGCCTAAAAATGAAAGTTGTGTTCCTTGGTAACTGATGATATTTTAGTGTCCCTCACTCACACACACTGTACACACATGGGCCCATTTACACCAAGCCTCAGCCTCTGTTTTAGAAAGGAAGAAACAACCCTGGGTATCAAGGGGCTCAGTCATTGATGCTGTATCTGCAAACTTTAAATCCATCTCTTTTCCTAAAGGAGCTCATCTCTTTGACTCCCCCACACCACCTCTGCATCCCTACACTCCCAGCCTCTTTTCTTTGAGGAAATATGGCTGAAGTCAGGAGGCTACCTTGCATAGTGCTGCTGATGACCTCGGTGGCCCGTTCATTGCTTTGGCATTTCAATCACTGTGTGATTCTCTTGGGTAAAATAGTACATTATCAAATACATATGTTTTAAGGATCGGAGAGACAGCTCAGGAGTTAAAAGCGCTTGATTCTCCTTCACAGGACCAGAGTTCAGTTCCCTGCACCCACAGCTATCTAAACTCCAGCTCCAGGAGACACTGTACTCACTAATGGCCTCATGGGCACCTGCACACATATGGGCTTGCAAACCAACACAGACACATGAACATAAAATAAAACTTTAAAAAATTTACCAAAAACAGCCAGGCAGTGGTGGCGAATGCCTTTAACCCCAGCACTCAAGAGGCAGAGAGGCAGGAGGATTTCTGTGAATTCGAGACCAGCCTGGTCTACAAAAGCTAGTTCCAAAACCACAGAGAAACCCTGTCTTGAAAACCCAAAACAAACAAACAAACAAACATGCCAAAAACCTTATCTGCTTCAATAACGGTGAGGTGCCTCAGCAGCTACATGCCATGCGAACACAACCTAAGCTGGATCTCCAGAACTCAGGTAAGCATGGAAGGAAAGAACTGACTCCCAAAGGTGTGCTCTAACTTCCACACACATGCCATGCCATGTACATACATGTCCACACTCACACACTGTATGGACACACAGAATAACAAAATAATAAATGAACAATTTAAGTTTTTGTTTGAATTTTATGATTAATGATGGGAAGATAAGCTGCACCCTTTAATTTATTGAAGCCTTTGCCTATGTCTTTCTTTCATGAAGTTTGGACCTAATACTTTATAGCAGGGCTGTGATGCTCTTAGATTTCAAGGAAAGAAGGTTTTGAAAGTCCTCTCTGCCCTCCACTTCTCTTACCCTACAGCGTGGCCAAGTCCCCACATCTGTTCAGGACCAAAGTTCTGTGGCTTGACTTGTGTTTCTCTCAAAGCACATTTTCTCTGCCCCCACCACCCCCCAGATCTGCAGGAAACCAGATTTTACTTGTATGAGTGTCTGCCCCCAGAATCCTGAACCCTATCTGTGGGGTCCTTTACAAGCTTCAAAAGGTATAAAAGTCAGGTCTTTAAACTGTGTGACTGGGTGAAACTACAGGGTTTATTTGGACTGGATGGAGCAGAGGGTTTCTTCACAGATGCAAACACAAGGGGACTTCTCAAACAAAGCATTGTTAAGTGAAATGACTTGGTGTGAATTCTTTGAAGAGAGGAGAGGGTTTCTTTCTTCAGGTACCTATCTGTTGCCCAAAGGGGTTTTCAAGCCATTTTTTTTTCAAGACTGTGCTATTACAGAATGTTGAGTGGATTTCAAACTGAAGGGTGTGTCAGACTTCCTAGTGGGCTCTTTCCCACACACAGTTGAGAAGCAGGGAGTGGTGTGGCTGAGAAGGTGGGTTCATGATCAAATTCCCAGGTGAAGCCGATCATATCCTCTAAACAACAGCCATGATGGTGACAGAAATCAGCAAATTCTGGTTTGTGGTATGTGCCTCCCATTCAGCCTGCCTGGATAATGGCAGGTTATAACTCCTCTTATCAGCATCCTAACGATACCAGTCTAGAGGGAATGGGAGACTTCTGAAGGGCGGTACTGCAGTGCCCAGTCGCCCCATGGTCTCATGGTCTCTGTCTGGAATCATATGTCCTTTTTCCTTTGGTTTGCAAGGGGTGTGTCTTCCTGATTGGTCTGATTTTTAAGGATCCTGTATTTGTTTGTTTGCTTTTGTCTTTTCCCATGACCTGGTCATTTCTGAGATAGAACTCCTGGCTTTGGAGAGATGGGCCTGGAGAGATGGGGTGGTGGCTGTTGGGAAGCTCTAGTGTTTGAAGTTCTCCCAGATGATTCTGAAGTGTCTGTCCTTTGGCTCTCCACACATCTGCTAGTTAGAAAGTCCAATTCCCCAGTGAAACAGCAGAGAGGAAGGAAAGTCCCTTTCTGTTGAAAACAGCAAGAATTCAGGAAACATTCCGGGGACCCTGTGCTCTCTCGGACCCAGGGAATTCAAAGACATGTTGGTCAGTCGCTAAGATTTCATGAGCTAGTATAAACATTCACTGTCCCCTCACCTTATCGAATCATGAAAACATCATTTTCACAATTTAGGAAGTAATGGTGTGTTTTATTAAGATCTCCCCCCCACTCTCTCTTTTTTTTGAGGCAGGATTTCTTTGTTTAACAGCCCTAGCTATTCTGAAACTTGCTTTGTAGATCAGGCTAGCACTGATCTCTGTGAGATCCACCTGCCTCTGCCTCCCAAGTTCTGGGATTGAAGGAATGTGCCACTACTGCCTGGCTAAAGATCTTTTAAAAAAAATATGTATTTATTTTTTATTCTGTGAGTAATGAATGTTTTGTCCAAGCATATGTGTGTTCATCACATGATCAGAAGCCAGGAGAGGGTGTGAGATCTCTGATCTGGAGATACAGAGCTGTGAGCTGCCCTGTGGATGCTAGGGCATGATCCAGGATGATCTGCAAGACTAGTTAGTATTCTTAACTGATGAGCCATCTCTCCAGGCAAAGGACCACATTTTCTGAGTATCAGTGTTGTGTTTTTCCTTGGATTGCTAATTTTGAACAGGAAGGTGTCAGAAAAAGGGATCTCTGTGTGTGTGTCTGATCCATTGACATGATGCAGGAAGGCCCAGCTGTGGAGGAGCCAGTCAAGATCACTCTTCTGGTATCTGTAAGAGAAGTTCTCCAGGTCTGTTTGGGTCTCTAATCCTGCTGGTGCACTGGAACCATCATCCTGCTCCCCAACCCTCACTCACTCAAGGTTTTATGTTCTAACTTTTCTCTGCATCTTCCCCAGGAAAGAAAATCGTCACTCGTCCTCTTGGGCTGAGGAACGCTGGTTCACATGCTTTGGAGGATAGTTCAGAGTCACCGTTCTGATGCCTCTATTTTTCTTTTTCATTTCTATTTATTATTTTAAAAGGTTTTGAGATACTATTAAGAAAACCCACAGATAGTTCCTTTGGCAGACATCTTGGTTACAGAATCCATTTGGCTGTGTACCAAGGCAGTGACCTATAAATATTCATGCTGGCTCTGTTCCTCCTCCTTGTGAATCTCTGTTATGGAGATCTTGGACTAATGCCTCAAAAAAATGTTATTTTGATGATAGCCAAAGGTTTTATTCTGTACTAGAATTGAAGATGCTGATTATAGACTGGAGGATTTCTTCTAGCCCTACAACTCATTCCCAGCAAATAGGTGCCGTGAGTGGGGGAGAGGATAACTCATGTAACCATGAGTGGAAAGTTGTTATACTTTGGCACTGATCCATGGTCTCATTGAACCACAGGATTGGTGACATCAAAAACACCATCTGAGATGCTTGTATGAGAGAGAGAACACAACAGTGTATTCTTGGTACAGTTCTCATAACTCACTTTGGGAATATAGATGATATCAATAATATCCCAGATGTGTTGTTATTCAAGTGCTATACTTACCCAAGGTAATTTAGTCCTTGCAACAGCCGCATGATGCGCATTCTCCACTGACAGACTAGGAAACTGAGACTTGGAAGAGTTTATATGCCTGGCTCGTTATTTCGTGTCTTGTAACTAGCATCAGGTATGAACCCACATCCATGTGATGTAAGCAAAGTTCTTACACTTCCCTAGCCTAAGCAACTTCTGATTGAATCTGCACTGTAACGTAGTCAGAACTGTGGTCTGTAGAACATGTGATGCTGTTTCAGTTCCTCCTCACTGGCCTTGGATCTTTCAGATGGAATGTACAGGAAAGGCTACCCTGCTTTCCTCAGGGCTTTCCAGGCACATCATTTTCCTAACTGTTCTAGATGCGGTTAGGTTCTTCTGTAGAATAGCAGTCAGCATTAGAGTAACATAACAGCTTACTCACAGCATATGGCAGGAAGGAAGCCTATTACTTCATTTTTACTTGGGAATTACTATTGAAATACACATTAACTATAATTAATACTGAGATCAATATTTAGATAGACATTCATAATGATAATTAATATGTTTGCATAACAAATAATGAAGCATTCATTCTTTTTCCTAGTAACTACATTTCCCTAAGGTCCACAGATGTGATGTTAATAAAATTTTATATACTGTTATAGATTAGCATTGATTTTTTTAAAGTTATTTTGAGACAGGCTTTCTGTGTATAGCCCTGGCTGTCCTGGAACTCATTTTATAAACCAGGCTGGGCACAAACTCACAAAAATCCTCCTGCCTCTGTTTCCTTAATGCTGGGATTAAAGGTGTGTGCTACCACCACCCAGCTAGTATTGAGTCTTTTTAAAGGGATGAATGTGTTTAATTTTATCTTTGGGTCCATCTTTATATTTTACTTTTGAAAGTAATTTTAAAGGAGTTTAAAATGCAAATCATGTTGTTTTTCAAGATGCTGTCAGATGGGAATCACATTTTACACATCTGAAAGTAGTAACTTTAGTTTTGCAAAGACTTGCCATGTGCCCTGCCCTCTTCTAAGCCTGTTACTCCAGATCCTTATATCTGCCCTGTGGATTTTTAGGGATAGTAATCAGGATTTTTAAATTCCAGCTTCACAGACAAAAAACACTGAAATTTACAGAGATTAAACATCTTACCCAAGGCTCACAACTGCGAAGTAATGGAACCTAGGAACCAGGGCTTTGTATGTATTGTTCACTCATCCCTTAAGAGTTGAGACTCTGAGACTCTGCACCAGATGTCTCATCTGCAGTGATAACTGCCAAAGCTCATACAAACAGGCTGTAGGCAGTGGTAGATTGGTATGGCTCAGGGAAGTGATCCTTTTCATCCGTGAACACTGTATATACAGGAGGAGATGAGGAGACACTGCTCTTCATTGAAAGCAGTACAGATTGTGGAACATGCCTGGCTAAACTATAACTGTAAGTCAGCCCCCAGTTAAATGCTTTCTTTTATAAGTCGACTTTGTCATGATGTCTTCATAGCAATACAACAGGGACAGAGACAGGAGATAAGAGATTCTGAAGGACTACAACCCTAGACTGCCTGGATTTGGACCCTAGTTTTTCCTTGATTGTTTTTGTAGGCTTGGACAATGTGTATATCTCTCAATACTTTAGTTTTCTCATCTATAAACTAGGTTATAGTTATATAACTATATATAGAGAGGTTAATTTTTTAAAAGAACCAACAACCTGTACAAGGTTGTTGAGTTGGTTAAATGAGACAATGCATGAGAAGTGAGAAATGCTTAGAACAAATGTGATTCTGATGCTGAATGTTCTCTTTCTTGCTGTTGTCAGAGGTCAAGTACTCTTTACAGTGGCCTTAGAGAATCCAGCAAACCACTCAAGAGACTAGGAGCTACTTTGAGGGTTCCTAGAACGATTGTGCTGTAAATGGATGCTACTAAGCTAGAGTGAGCCAGTGGGTGACACATAACACAGTGGGTGCTGTCAGGAACAGGGCAAATTGTCACTCTTGGGAGGTCAATTAAGAGATCTGTTAACCAAACTACCAATTCTATAATCTAGGAGTTCTACTCATAGAAACAACTCCAGTGCCTTCCTGGCATCTAAGGACTGTCATTGGAGACATTAACAAAACATAGAGTATCATGTTTGTGACTACAGAAACCTTGATAATAAATAAGTGAGAAAGCAAGCTACAGATCTAGAAAGGATTTCTTATGAAAACATCTTTATTGACAGCTTCAAGTTGGTTTCTTTAAAACCAGATTAAGATTCCACTTTCAAGATTTGTCCACATCAGGGCTGGGACCTTTTTCTTACATGTTTCTTGGAAACATTCCTCTAAATACTAAGAAGCAAGGGATGGTGCTGGAAGATCTCTCTTACAGAGAAGACAAGCTAAGGGGTGTGGTTGGTTGTTCGACCTTCACTTTGAACATAGTTTCAGCAGAGTCAGCCCTTGGCTTAGAGGAGGGACACTGCCATTTTAAAAATGGCCTCCTTGACCTATCATTAGTCAGTTTTCTTTACATCTGCTCTTTCCAGGAATCAAGTTTAATTTAAGAGAATTATGTTTATTTTATTTTGTGTGCATGTAGTAGTGTCTATGGAGGTCAGAGGAAACCCATGATACCAGAACCCTGGATCACAACACCCTTTGCTGAGATAATTGACTCATACAGGCTGGGGGGATTAGTGCTTTGCTCTTCATGCAGCCAGGAGCTGTGAGTTGCCTCCAAGTTGAGCTTCAGAGGTTCCTGCATTCAGTTCCAGGAGTCACACTGTGGAAGGAAGGAAAAAAAAATTCTGCATGTTATCCTTTGCCCTTCAGAGAGCCTGGCATGCCTGGAGAACTCAGAGACCTCTCTTGTAACCTGGATGTTATGAGACCTCTAAGTGGTCAGGTTCAAGCAGCCAAGCAGAAGTTCCCTTTAGTTCCTTGTAGAAAAATCAGCCTTTACTTGGTGCCTATGAGACCTGTACTTTCTCCATCTTGTGACTCTTCCATCTTTAAAATGCATCTTGAAGCACTCATTTGATTCAAACCTTTGGGAAAGTCTTGGCTAGGAGTCAGAGGAAGCATGCCTGTGGGTGTGGCTGACACAGACTGTAAGTGTTCCTTGCAGTTTGATTGGATAGAAAACAGGTGATTATTCTTTTTAACAGAAATGCAAGCTACTCATAGTACAGGTTCAGAACATATAGCCAATTTCTATCAAGGTTTTCGTGTTTACAGGCTACTATGTAGATCTTTTTAGAATTCACAGTTGGCTTCCCTTTCCTTTAGAGTGTGTTTAAATGTGTTTGTGTATGTATGTGCATGTGTGTATGTTGTATGCATGCTGCTTTCCATATTAAAAATAAAGCATCAGGCTACCAAAATGTGTGTTTAAGGTGACTCCTGTTCCTTTTAGTTATTTACTGACTGCTCCCAAGCTCAGTGAGTTGTAGCAGGCATAGAGATACCCCAAAGCCAGCTACTACTAATTCTGCTGTGTGTTTGAATCTTTCCACAACCTTAAATTTATAGACAGTCTGTTGAAAGCTTCCGTATAGCTGCATGATAGTAACAATGTTACAAAAACCCCTAAGTTCTCAGCATCTTCCTCTTAGAAAGCCAGATGTTAGCATTTCCCCACACATCCCCAGATGTTCATCACCTACTTCTTGGTTTGAGACTGAACTAGATGGTGGCAGGACACTCTATCCAATACTGGTGGAAACCCACCAACCAACAAAACATTAAATAAATCAAATATACCGTGGGTTACACGATAGTTTAATTGTCTGATTTCCACCTTGCTATTCTGAGAATAAAGTTCCCAGGGTTCCTCAGTTCTCTCCTGTTCTCTCTGTATAGTATGCCACCTCAGAAGTTTCTTAGCTGATGGTTCAGATAAAGAAACCTTCCCACCTGCTGAAGTCCTGGCCTCTGTTTGATATTTTGTTTACCTTCTCTAGGAGTGAAGCTCTGGAAATCCAGGCCTTGAGAAGCAGGAAGTGGGATGGGAGAAGAGCAATGGTGCTCTGCAAGTGATGCTTGCGTTCCCATGACAACCAGAAAAAAAGCAAAGGGACCTAGTTCTGCTTTTCTTTCCCTTTAGTGTCGTATAGCATCATCATCATCCCAAGGAAGTGAACCCTTGGCTTGATCTAGTTTGCTGGAGAGAAACAATTCAGAAATTAAATTCAACAAATGTTTTTTGAGTGCCTGTTGTATGCACAATGTGTTAAGGCATAAAAAGGGGATTTTGAAGTTTATAATCAAATATTGAAGCTAAAACAAGTACTGAACACTCAAGGGTAATTCTGAGAAAGAAGTGTAATTGAAATTTAATTGATAAATTAATTAAAATAAATTTACATGTAACAGATATAATGAGTTACAGCATTCTATGTGTCAATTATCTTTTCTCTTTTTGATCCAACTTAAATAATTATGTGCAGTGGTCTGTAAAGCACTGATTGAGGTATATTACTGGGTACAGGAATGATTAAGAAACAATTCCTTTTTAAAGAACATATGTGTGTGTGTGAGAGAGAGAGAGAGAGAGAGAGAGAGAGATGAAAGTCAAAACAGTCACAAATAATTTTAATGAAAATGATTTTGTTTTGCAAAGAGTTCTTTGAGGCTCTACAGCAAGTAGAGATTAGCCTTCAAAGAAAAACCATCTTTAGAAAGAAATGGCATTTGGTGTTGGTCTTTAACAAAAAATAATATGTTGACAGGTGGACATGAGAATTTCTAGAGTAGAGGCCAGGCTTGAGCACTGGAAAGACAGGTGTGCATTAGGTAAGCCATGGACAAATGTTGAAAAGACAAGTTAGGGTCTTACTGTGAAAGATCTGTCAGAGTAAGATGTGAAGTCTTTACCATGATCCAGATACTGGGCTCAGAGCTCTAGGTATTAGAGAGAAGTATTTGCCGAATTCAGTCTGATATCAGAGGAAGATGGGTGGCCAGAAGAGTGAGCATTTTAATAATGTCATTGACAAGGTACAGCTTTGGATAAAGTCACAGACACAGCACAATAATTTTTAAGAAACTCTCTATAGATCAGACCCTGCTGTGACCAACCTCTTTACACTTCATCTTCTTGATGGACCTATGAGGCAAGATTCATCACCATCTCCATTTTAAAGATGAAGAAACTACTGAGGTAATGAACATGAAGTGATTTCCCCAAGATCATGTAACTGGCAGTAGAGGGACAAGGATTCAAATCTCGCTTTACATTGTCAATCTGTACTTGTTAAGTGAGCGAGGTTGGTAGGCAGGAGTGAGACAAAAGCCAGATGGGAGGACAAAATGTTTTAAGAAGTGAAATTAGCCCATGGAATGACATGGAGGAAGTGTCAGGAAGATGTTTGGACACTAGAGATTTTTCATCAACCTGACTCGCACTTAGACATGGGAATGTCATTGAGAAGATGGCTATATTTTAAAGAAGTAACTGAGTTTTCAACTTTTTCTTTTTTCTCTTAATGTTAACAGACATTCTACATGGTATCTCATGTGTCTACATTTCTGGCAGCAGCTTTCCATGAGGTCTAAGGGCCAGTGCTAGTGTTTAGCCTTTTAACAGCTCTTCAGTCACTTGTGAAGAATCCAGCCCAAGTTTTGACTTGATTGGCCTTTTAAACAGTTGATACTATATAGCTAAAACCCTTGACTTCAGCCCTTGAGGAATTTACAGTTTGGAGGTTGTTCAACCTAACCATGGAAGCATCCCCATAGCTTCCCACAAACATGGAAAGATGGTTAACCAGGGAAACATAGGGACTGCCAACAGTTTACCACCAGGAAATGAGTTGTGCTGTTCTATAAGAGTGTCTCTCTCTCTCTCTCTCTCTCTCTCTCTCTCTCTCTCTCTCTCTCTCTCTGTGTGTGTGTGTGTGTGTGTGTGTGTGTGTGTGTGTGTGTGTGTGTGCCAGTGTAGAGGAGTGTGAATAATCTCACAGATGAGAGAGAAGTAAAATCTTCATAGAGACTGAGTAGTTCTGAAGTTTTCTGAAATGTACTTTGGATTAGCAAAGGAAAATCCAAGTAACCCTTAACTCAGGAGATTTGCCTTAAGCTTCCATATCCCCTAAAATTATTTCATTCGGCCATAATGCAGAGTTGAGACAAGATCTTTATCGCAGTGGATGCCATGTTACCTTCTCTGTGAAGGCGAAAACAAGGAGAACACAGCCTTCCTAGAAGACAGTCATTTCAATGGCCCTTCAAATAGCACATTCTTAGTGAATGATAGTCATGGTTATGGTTTGTGGCTTAACTGATAGAAAAAAACATATTTTGAGAGAATCAAGAAAATATCTTGTCTATGGTTCTTTTTTGAATTGTAACATTGAATTAAAGCTATTCAAGGGCATTGAATTTGGAGGTTGGGGAACACTGTGTAGTGTATGTTGGCTGGAAGACTAAACACTTCACTATAACATCAATATATAATTTGTATGACTACAAATATTATTGGCATAAATAATTCATGTTGTTGCTTTGTATTCAGTTGGTTAACAGTGTCTTTGTCATTTTTTTTATCAGTCACGATGCCATTGCAATCTTGTTCATTGTGTTTAAAGAATACTCGGGGAAATGTTTCAATTGTGTGTCTGGATGGTATAATGTATTTATTCATTTAGTCAGATGAGATGAAATAGAGAGTGTTTAATATGCATGTCTGCAATGCACTAGAGCCTCTAAATTAATTACAGACAGTATTACTCCCTTTCATTCTCAGAAAAATTATAGTTTTTTTCCTCAAGTAGCCAAAATGCTGCCATTTTGTATATTTAATTGCAGTTTCCTTGAAGCTTTTCAATGGACTTTGAAGGCTTCTGAGCATTTGAGCTGTTAATGGGAAACCTTTGGTAACTTAAATGGGCTACCCCATGAAAGTTGAGTTACTCTGATGAGGAATACAGAGTAGGTTTCCTCTGCATGGGGGAGCCACATCACAAAGTGTTAATTGCTGGGCCACACCCTTGCTGCAGTGTCTACACTGCTCCATGGAGTGCCCATGCTTTGGAAGCACTTCCTAGAGCCACCAGCACTTGATTCAGTGGCATGACCCACCTTTGTCCTTTTCTCCTACTTCCTGCATCATTAATGCATCTGATGCCTTCTCTGACCACTCCACAACCAATGTCCACTTGTCTCAGTTTCTCCCCAAAGAAATCACAGGTCCTTCCCACAGCTGGCCTCTGCTTGAGGTTAGATCTCATGGGATAATACAGGCAATTTGAAGCAATTTGTGCACAGGTGTGTATGACTGGTACCTGAGAAAACCAGAGCTTAAGAGTAATTAATGCCAGAGCACATGGGAAGTGGGGGGTGTGTGAATGGAGCGAGGAGGAAGAGAAGGGGAAGAGAGGAAAGCACATTCGACTAGGAAGGTTGAGTCAGGGTAGGAATAGAAGGCACACAGAGAGAGACAGAGACAGAGAGAGACAGAGAGAGAACATAAAAGAGGGAGTCATTATTGGTTTGAAGATAAAATTGAACACAAAGAAAGGTCTAGAGACCTACAAGACTGCTGCCAACTAACAATTTGAACAACTGTGGAAAGGCTACTATAAATGCCCTTCCCAGATAGTGAGATCAACAACTAACTTATCCACCATCATGGAGCCCTCATCTAGTACCTGTTATAAACAGAAGCAGACACCCATACCTAAACAGTGAGTTGAGCTAGAATGCAGATGCAGAGGGTGAGGACAAGACCAGGTTGCAGAAACACATAGAGGCAGCTGACCTGAACTTGGAGGAGCTAACGGGCCCTCAGACTGATAGCTGGGAATCCAGCATGGGACTGACTCAGACCCCCTGAATATGGGTCTCAGCTAGAAGGACTGAGCAGTCTAAGGGACCTCAGAGAGTGGAGCCAGGGTGTATTCGGGGTACACAAAAAAGGACCTTGTGGACACATCCCCCATGGAGGGATCCTGCCTTAACCTAGAGACAGGAGAGAAGTCCTAGTCCCTTCTTCAAATGACTTGACAGATTTACATGACCCCACCTGGATGACATTGCCCTACATGTGGAATTGGGGTGGGGAATGGTCAGGGTGCATGTGAGGGGGCAGAGAGTGTAAGAGGGAGGGAGGGGGAGGGAAGGGGAGGGAGAACTGGGATTGACATATAAAAAATAATAATAAAATAAAGAGTAATTAATGCAATAGAAAACAGATTTTATTCAGCACAATTGTACTGGGGAAAAAGAGACCTCAGGGATGAACTGGACTCAGTTTTGTATGCAACAAAAAGGGAAGATTCTTTTTTTTTTTTTAATCAAAGAGAAGTGGGGGTGAGGTCCAATGAGGTAAGTTTCTAGTTAAGTTGCCTAAGAGGATTGCTACTAAAGACAGCCCATGGTGGACAGGTGTTCCCTGGAGGGTGGCAGAAATGGAGAGGGTCATCAAATAGTAAGGGATAAGGATTCTACCTAGACAAACTTGGGGAGACTCATGCTAGTTCTGTGGTACCAAGACATGCATGCAAGCCCAGAGTGGAGACTTAGTGGAAAGAGCATTGAGAGCCTATCTACAGTTCAGTCAAGGAGATAAGCTCACTAGAAAGCATAATTTTTTTTTCCAAGGGAGGAGGTACTTTTAAATGTGGAAAAATCAACTCCAGATGGAGTTCATGCTTCAGATGCTTTTTGGGGCAACCCTGGGGACACAGACATGCCATTATGCTATGGAAGAGATGGGTTGGGCTGCTTCGAAAGGAGGGAGGAGGAGAGAAGAGGAGGAAGGAAGAGAAGAAGAGGGATGCTGAAGACTGGATCCATCACTGAGGATGAGAATTGGCAGGGCATGGATGTGAAGCTAGTGTTTGTACCCTGGAGAATCCTCCCCAGCTGGTACAAGTCTGGCAAAAATAGTGGGAGCTTAGCACCCATGCCACACACATTTCTTACACTTTTCCCATCTATATCTGCTTTTCACACCAGAGGGTTTTGCAACCCCAGGTATGTAGCTGTATAAAATAGGCATTCAAATAGTTCTTTATTGACAATCAATCATAAAAGAACCTTATTTTAAAGCAATTCTGTGGTGTGCATATAATGTTAACATTTATTAGTGATTTAAAGAAAATTTGCATATTAATGAGATGGGTGTATAAATATATATATATATATATATATATATATATATATATATATATGCTTGCACAAAGAATTAAATCATAGTTGAATTGTAGAGTTATCTTCAGCTCTGTTTCAGAGTGGACTAATATGTTGATATGGGGGGGATGTTCACATAGGGGTGTGTGTGTGTGTTTGTGTGTGTGTGTGTGTATGTATGTAAAAGTATGTTTTCATGTGTGAGTACATGAGGAAGCTAAAGGCTAACCCTGGCTGTTATCCCTAATCATTCTCTATCTCAGTCTTGTCTCATCCATTCAGCTGGGTCAGCCACCAATGAGTTCCACCCACCACATCATGCAACTAGGGTTACAAGTGTGCACCACCACTGTGCCCCGCTCTGATGTCAGGGCTGGGAGGTCTGAATTCAAGACCTCATGCTTTTGAAACAGCCCCTTGATTGAGTCTATCATCTTCCCAAACCTGATATTTTGATTTTTAATTATAAATGCTAAGTCTGCTGCTTCACCTAAGTATACAGAAAAAAAAAATGACCAAACTGTGTTTAGAGCCATTTCAGAAACTGTTGGACATTCCGTCCCAACCCCAGGCAAATTCATTTATCAATTAATTCTTCATGACACTTGTCAGCAGTTCAAATGGCAATTTTAAAAGTCAACCAGTCTAACCCAACATAATCCAAAGATACATACATTTGAAACTTACATGCTGAAGAAGAGTAGTGGGAAAATAGTAAATCTTTGTTTTCCATAATTAAACTGTCATGTCTCTAAAAGAGTAGAAAACTTATATACACAATGAAGCCAGTGAAATTCATACCATACAATGCTCTCAAATCTTAGTTGAGGTATCCCAGGCAGAATTCTGGTCACATGGTATGATGGTTTGTCTGCTGCAAAGTTAGTATGTTGTATGTTCAGAGATATGGCTATGATCAAGTCACACAAGGAAACACGGGCAAGCACTTCTAGAATCACCTTGTAGTTTAAAATGACTGAACATTCAGAAACATTTTAGCATTTCCAAGTTTGTGTGAGTCCCTCCTCACTCACCTAGCACCCTGGATGACCCATGGTTTATGAAGTTAGGTGTTAGATAAATGAATGGATTTCACAGATAAGGAATATGACAAATGGAGAGCTTGGAGGATGCTGCTATCTTCCCCTCCCTGCCTTAGCAAGTAAAAATTCACCTTTATTTGTTTTCCTTTATTTCTTATGCTATGTCAAGGTTATGGTCATTAGATGATCCACAGTCCTTTTTTATCATGGAAGGTGCTATAATTTATCTGAATGATTGTTAAGATGACCATCATAAAAGCATGAAGTCTATGGAATAGAATTTGGGAATAAAGCATTTTGTTCCTCTGCTAGCTTCCTTGCCCTGGCCGGAAGACTGAGCTTGTTGGAGAGTGAACCTGCAGCCCGTGGAGAGACACACAAATGAGTCTCTGTAGTATCTGCATTTGAGTCAGCCCCCTGTCAGCCTCAGCACTTTGCTCTGCTGAATTAAGTATTCTTCTTTGCTGGATCTTATTTCAAGTTGGAAAGTGTTGGCCTGTATTCTCTCAGAACCTGCTGAGCCAGGCACTCTCGGGTACTATATTGAACATGGCTGGATGAAGAGTGCAGCCCTGCACCAGACGCCTTGGCTGGGTCTCTGAGAACCCCTTGGCACTGTGCTGCACGATGTCAGTTCTATATTTACCAGTGATTCATTCTGCCCCACAGGGTGACTGCTACTGTAAAACCAGGGTGGTTTGGTAAAACCCCTCTTCAAATTTACATGCTAAATAATTTTTAAATTCAACTTTTTATAAAAGTGTGTTCTAATACATATATCATGGAATCATGTATTCTAGTTTTCATCACTAGAAAAAATTCAAGTATATCGAAAATGCCATTTTATCTATCTAGGCTTCTCGTTACATGAAAAGTATATAGACAGTGGAATGAAGTAATTTTGGAGTTTTTCACTGGCCAGGCTGCTCTGAACAGACTCTGTGTGAGATCGGTCCAATATGATGCTTTGGGTGAACAGAAGGAAGTCAATTTAACTGAAGCTGGAAGGATTTCCCACTGGGCAGACACCGGCTTCTGTGTCTTCACAGAGACCAGATGATGGGATTGCTGTCAAGGCAGCTTATCATTTTTCCATGGTTGTTTTTCCAAACTTCCATTTCGTTTTCTTTGTTTGAAATGCCCTCTCTTTACTTTTCAGGCCTGAGCTTTCTCATGAAAATGTCCAGATTGCACAACAGGGTTGGCGTAGACACTTGGCTCATCTCAGAAGTATGAGGGATCAAGGCTGAATTCTAGTCAGGAAAGGCACAGTAACGAGGACAGAGGGAGTCCCAGAGAAGCATTTCAACTGAAGAAGAGCCCAGCCTACTCTGTGTGCTTAAGTGACAGATGAAGGGCCACCTGCTTCAGACATTCATTCGAGCCTGTAGTGAGAGAGGCTGAAAGGAAGGCAGACTGGGGAGAGGCTTATAAATCCCTCCTCTGTGTAGTCCAGGTTGTCTTAAAACTCTTCAGTCCCCCTGCCTCAGCCTACTGAGTATTTGGATGCCACACCAGATTCTTGCTCTCTTTCATGCCTCTGAGTATTAGACCCAGATCCAGGCTGCTTCTTGTTGTTGTTGGCTTTACAGAGGGAGCAGTGGGGAAATAGTGACCACGTACACACCAGTGACTCAGCCAATCACCCTTAGGACTCAGCTTCTGCTTTGTCTTATTTTAAGGCTTTCGTTCTTTCCATGTGCCAGGCAACCTTGTTTAAACTAAAGTTGGTTATCCCTTCCTCTCTATCCTTCCTGAAACTGAATTCCTGTATGAAGATAGTTTTGATTGTGGTTATCTTGCAACCTTTAGCTGTTCTTGTTTTATGCTTGTTGAGAACATCTATTTGAATTGCAAAGACTAAGAAAATACACAAGAAATTGTTGTCTTCCAAGTTTTGCCTCTTGAGATAGGGTCTCACTTGGCTTGGGCTGGTGCTGAACTCATTATGTAGCTGGTGTTTGGGCTGAAGGTTCTCAGCTTTAGTCTCATTAGTGCTGGGTTTGTAGGCTTATGCCACCATGTTTGGTTTGAGCAGGTCTAGTGGTGACACCCAGAGAGAGGTATGTGCCAGGCAAGCGTTCTTCCAACTAAACTATATTTTCAGATTCTCTGGTTTTTCCCACCTGTTTTGAAGTCTGTGTCTGCCAGAATGGATGGAGGTCTGAGACCACACAGATCTGTTATACCCATAAAGACAAAGAATCAGTTTTCACAGAGGTACTCTGTCAGAAGATGTTTTGGAAATGAACACTGGAGTTACAAAGATAGCTTAGTGAACTGCTGCTCAAGTTTAGATCCCCATAATCCTTGTAGGAAGCTACCAGTGGTCCTGTCCACTGCTCAGTGGTAGTGATGGGAGTGGTAGTGGTGGAGATGGAGAATTGGGGAAGACATTCAACATTGACCTCAGTTCCTTTATACATCTGCACCTAAATCGTGCATGGATATGTGTGTGTGTGTGTGTGTGTGTGTGTGTGTGTGTGTGTGTGTGTGAACAAGCATGCATCTTCTTTTTAAGGTACTTTTATTTTATGTATATAAGTGTTTTTGTCTGCATGCATGTATTTGCATCATATGCATGCCTGGAATCCACTGAGGTCAGAAGAAGGCATTTTATTTCCTGAAGCTGGAGTTACAGATGATTGTGAGCTATCATGTAGGTGCTGGAAACTGAAACTGGGCCCACTGTAGGACCAACAAGTTCTCTTATCTGTTGATATGTCCCTGCCACAAAGGTTTTATTATTTTTAATTAATATGTATGTCTTTGCCTGTATTATATGTGTATATGTGCCACATGTGTGCAGTGCCCTTGGAGGCCAGAAAGTGTATTGGCTTCCTTGGAACTGGAGTTACAGATGGTTTTGAACTGCCATACATGTGCTAGAAACAGAACCCGGGTCCTGTGGAAGTGCAACAAATTCTCTTAACTGCTGAGTTGTATGTATCTCTCTAGCCCTTATATATTTTCTAAAACAGAACATTATAAACCCAGAAGTTCCCGTCTACATTGGTTCCATGTCACAATTCCTTTAGACTTTCTTCTATTATTAGAAATATTCTCACTTTTTTATTCTTAAGTGACAAACAGCTGTGGCAACTTTCGTGGGTACTGCCATCCACCAGGCTCTCACTGGAAATATACTCCCTGCGTCACATTCTGATTTGTTTGTCTCCATTTGAACAAGACCCAGCTAAAAGAGCAAATGAGATGGCAGAAATCTCTGCTCTCTCTAAATTCTCAATGGTGCCAATTCTGGGTGCCACGCCATGCCGAGTACTTTCTGTCTTGTTCCCCATGGGACCTGTAGGTGAGGTAAAGTAAGGGAGCCTATTTTCTGCAGCTGCCTGTCAACAGGAAGGGAGTCCTGTCAGCACCATCCCTCAGAATAGCTGGTCTTTGTCCTGGTAGAGGTTTGAAACTCCAAAAATTACCTTGGAGAGCACTCTAACTTTCTTGGGCCCTTGTCTCCATACCTCTTCAAGTTACCCTATCTCAGTTGCCAAATTTCATCTTCATTTGTTTCATGTGTGATGGATTATGTTCCTTCAAAATACACAAGTATAGTTTAAACTGCCTTCCTTTATTCATTCTTGTCATAGCAGAAGCTTGTTTGTGGAGATTCCTTCTAAACTGAGAACCACTGGAAAGCAGCAGCAACCAGGAGCCATGTCCTTAGAGCTAGAGAAGAAAGTTTCTGTAGATACATCTGCTCTCTCCAAGTTCAAAGAAAAGTTAACAGACTCCTTAGCCAGCCTCATGCATCCTGGCTCTGGGCATCCAGCCTCTCATTTGCATACCCCTGTGAGCCAGGCTCCTCCCCTACTCCCACCATACCTTCTTGCTTCCACAAAGAAGCTTGACCACCATCCCTCTGGCCTAAGTTTGTCTCCTATGCCTTCCTTCCCTTCTCTCAGGCTTTCCTCTAATGCTGAGCCTTGTTAGACATACTGCAGTATGTGTTTACTTCTAAGGTACCCTCCCAGCTCTGGTCACTTCCCAAGGGACACTTCCTACATCATTATACTAGGCATTGCCTACCAAACTATTGGTGTCCCTTAAATACCCATTGAACATGTAAGGGTGTAAATGGATGTTTCCAAAAAATGTAAATGTAATTGAAATTATTGTTACAATGTTGACCTTTGAAGGCTCCAAAGTATTCCTGTCAATTAACAGAGCAGTGACCTGACTTAGCCAGTGTACACTGGTTCCTGATTAATTCCAAAAGTTTGTTTGAAAAACTTTATGCTAACAATCCCAATTCATGTGCCCCTAGTAGCAGCAATTTCCGAGTGAGCCTCTGCTCACTCAGCAGGGATTTTACCTGCAGCATCACCAACATCGGCATTGGCTCTGCGAACCTAAAACAGCACTGGGATGGGCCCTAGTAAGAAACCTTTAACCCTTGAGATGGGAAGGGTCGTCTGGTATATATGTGCTAAAGTTTAAGACTGGGAGTAACATGGCAACTTTTCATATGGGTTTTCTATTAGCTGGAAGGCTTTCAGTTTGTCCTCAGGTAGGTCTCCTAGACCCTCAGTGTGGCTGAGGATTTTGTCAAAGGGGCAACTTTCTAAAAGGATTTCTGGAGGTATTATTTCCCATTCCACTGGCTGAAAGATATCACAACTTCTTTTAAGCCAATCATCTGCAAGAAGGCTGAAATCATCAAGGGAGGGCACTGTGTACTACAGGACTATAAAGAGTGTCCAGCCATTGAGGTCTTGCAACAGGGACAAATGTGATTCTCCCTTCTCAAGAATGAAGGGAGAATAGTGTTTTGGTAATTACCCGAGTGCTTATTAAGAGGTTTGAATTTCTTCACAGACCTCCATATCTGTATCAGTGTAATTGTCATGCCTTAACTGCAAATCTGGGCAGCATTAGGAAGAACTTCAAACTTAGAGGTGGAAAACTTTGCCTCTCACCTGTGGCTTCTGCCCTGAAGTTCCTTCCAGGCATTGATCTTTCATCTCCCAAAATATTTTAAGGAGTCATGTAGAATTTTTTGCTTTATTTACGTACCTGGTAGAAGGCAGGAAGCAGACAGATTGAGATATAAATTCTAGCTTTTGTTCTTTCTGTCAATGTCCAGATGATAGTGATGAACAGTGACATTCAAGTTCTTTTCAGAGAGGAAGTGTGGGGGATGTGTTGTTACGGGGAAGACATGAAAAAGACAAAATTTGATTTGGTTGCTTTATTAAAAGGTCAGTGAAATCAAACACAACAGGCAGTTTTGTAAACAGAACTAAAGAAATGTGAACCTTGAGGTTATCCTGCTGCTGCTGTTGCTGCTGCTGCCGCTGCTGCCTGGTGGTTGATCAGCATACTATTGAAAAACTCCTTGGAAAGACTTGTAGTGAAGGAGCTAGACCCCAGGTCTGTGTTGGTCTTACTGACAATGATTACCATTGACCCTGTGGTTGTCTACGCATTGAAAAGTAGTATTTATACTTGACTTCCTAGGACCTAGCATCTTGTTATCTAGAAATCAGATCCAAGTCACCTCTTGACATTCCCAACCTACACAAAGGAAAAGCTTTGTATCCCCTTCCCACAGAGCACCCTGCCCTTGTGAGCTTACATTGTAATGTTCTGACTACTATGTGTCATCCTCTGGAATGATGATGACCTTCATTTGTTTGCTTAACATGTTCAAACTTCATAAAAGAGAGGCCTTGCCTGCCCCACCTATTGGTCTAGCCCAACATTTAGGACAATCACCTGTTAGACAGAAGTTGATTAAGGGTGTGAGTCATATTTTAGACAAATAACACTGGAAATTAAAATTACCTTGGAATTTGACAGGACCATGTGCCCGGATGCTGGCCAAAATGATTCTCATTTATCCTCTGATTGAAGCAACATTTCTTCATTACTCATTAGGATCTCTCTTTAGGGCTGTGGTTCCTTTCTGAAAGCCATTTGACATTTAAAAAGGGGAAAACATATAAATAAGCAAGCATAGCAAGTATTCAGATATCAGTTTCAGGATTTTATCATCCTAAGGGCTGGAAAAACATTCCATTCTACCTGAGAAGATAGATAGAATGTGAGTCTTGGGCTGAAATGGGAAAAGTAGGTGACTGCTTCCAGACCAGAGCAGGGGTGGGGTTGGAAAAACTAATCCTGACTGGACATTCATATAAGCCAAGGCGCAAACCTATGACATAGCATGAAATGAAATTCCATAGGGAGATACCCCATAATCACAATGGTCAAAGAACAGCCTTTGACAGATGGAGGTGAGGAGGCAACATGGTACCAAAGTTGAAGTTAGGTCTAAGACAACAGCTCTGTGGAGGAGGAGATGTATATTACACTGATGATTTTCACTTTAATCCATAAAATATGAGGAATTATTATGAAGCATTTAAAATAGTCAACATGAGTAGCAGAGTTATATTTTTAGTGACATCATTAATGAAGACACACTGATCACACAAAAATAAAGTTGGTATGATTCATGGCTTCTCACATACTTCTTGAGCCCAGGCCATCACTCTGCTTCAGTGATCCTTTGGTGTCTTATTCAATAAGATATTAGAGTCTTAAGTCCTGAAGCTTTAGAGAATGCAAAAGTAGTGGTGATCACTAATTTTTGGATTGAAAAAGATTAAAATAGTTTCAACAGCATGGGTGCACTATGAAGTAACGTGCCACAGCACCAGGAAGAAAAATGATTTTGTGACCATCAATGGAGTTGGTGGTTGAAGTAGCCATAACGACATGAAGGTAAGAAGGTTAACCTCTTTAGCTGAGGGAAACATGTCTACCACCATTCTGGATTCTCTGTGTGGGCTTCTCAGTTCATGACTCTGAAAACCAAGCACAGGGGAGGATCTGAGGCTCACAGTGAACTAATATCCCAGGATTCCATAGCTTACTAACTGCCAGACACTTCAGAGCTTTGGGCTTTCTGTTCCAGTAAGGGAAGCAATTGATGTGAATGGAAACAGGAAGCCTGCAGCTAGACTTCTGTGGACGCTGGTGTCTACTGTCTGTGAGAATGACCTACAGAAACATATTCCAGAATTTACCAATTACTTGTCTGATTCTCCTCTGAATTCTCATCTTCTCAGAGATGAAACGATTACCCAATGGTGTAAGCCTGTCTGATCCTAGCTACTCAAGAAACTTAGTGAGGCCCTGTTTAAAATTAAAGATTAATAAGGAGCCAGGCTATAACTAGGTGGTTTTTAAGCATACATGAAGCCCCAGGCTCAAAGATGGGGAGCAGGTGAAGACTGACAGAAAGTTGTGAGTACCACCACCTAATGGAACTTTACAGTAAAATCACATATGCTTATCTGTCCCTCCCTGCCTCTACTGTGTCTCTTAAGCATTGATTAGGAGGCTATTTAGGAAAGAATTTGCAATCTAAGGAATTGTCTTACAAGGACTTTTGTTTGCATCTACCATTCTCCATATTTGTTCTTCTCCATATCCCTTTTGTGTGTACTATGCATATATATGTGGGTACATGTTCCTATAGGTGCTCATGTCTATGTGGGTTTACATGCACATGGATGGCAAAGGTCAACCTTAGTTCTCATTCCACATCGACTTAAAAAATGTGTGTGTGTGTGTGCGTGCTTGCAGGCATATGTGCACGTACATGTATACACATGCGAGATACACACATGCAATATACATACATGTAGAAATCAGAAGGCAATTTGTGAGAGTCTATTTTCTTCTTCCACTGTGTGGGTCCTTGGAATCAAATCCAGGTCATCAGGCCCTGATGAAATTACTCTTACTGATGCCATATTGTTTCCTGAGATAAAGTCTCTCACTGGCCTGGAGCTTGGCAATTAGGTTAGGTTGGCTGGTTAGTTAGCGCCAGGGATCTGCCTAACTTTGCCTTCCCAGCACTAGGGTTCTGAAAGAGCACCACTGTGTCTGACTTTTTCCTGTGGATTCTGGGGTCAAACTCAGATCCACATTCTTCTGCAGCAACCAGGCTATCCCCAGATCCTCCTCCCTATTCCTTTATGAACAAATGTGGGAGATGAAAGGGTAAGAGGATCTATCCCAGAGAAGATTACCTCACATTGGAAACACTGAGGAAGCTTGCTAAACACTCTGCTGCATCTGCTACTGTCACCCACACTTAAGAAAGAGCTTAGAATAGATTCCTGGTCAGGTCTCACCACTGAAGAGGAGGCTGGGTTCGCCTTATATTAACTAATGCTGAAGAGGCTGTTCACAGACTTGCACAAGGGACTGGAGGAGATTCAGAGAATCCTATGCTGGGGGCTTTGCTAATTGCTGCACGCTCCAGAACTAAAGTGAACTGTTAACTTCTTCCTGGGTCTCTGTCTACACCCTTCCCAGAATGACTTGTACATGGCATGCCTTTGCAAGCAGAGAGAAGGAAAGCAAACAGAATTTCTATAAAGCATGAATCATCAGCTTCTAAGTAATCTATTCTTATTGGTCTTAGGTTTTCATTAAACACATTATGTAAAATAAACTCCCAATGTAGGAAAAGATTTAGAGAAGGAAGTCACGCAAGATTGCAGCAAGTATTGTTATTTGGTGAGAAGTTGTTAAGATTATCTTTCAACAGTTGCCTTTGGAAAAACACCAAATTTGACCCCAAGGAATTTTGTAAAGCATTTTACCCCTAAAGAAATGGAAGGAAGTTCTATTGAGTTCTCTAAATGGGCTATGTGAGCCCATTTGTTGAAACCAAACACAAAAGTGTCTTAGGTTTTAATGAATCTAGCTGAAATTTTAGCTAAAAACAAATCACTGGAAAGCAGATCGCACAGTTCCCACTGTTAGCCAAGTCTAACTCTTGTTTTCTGAAGTGTGAATTTGTTTAGCTCCACAGAACTCATAGCATAGAGTGGCCATTAGTCCTGAGCCCCTGGTCCATGGTCTCTCTCCACTCATCTTGGCCAAAGCAATGAATTTGTCCTTTCTTGGAAAATGTACCTCTGTGTGTGTATGTGTGTGTATCTGTCTGTGTGTCTGTCTGTCTGCCTGTCTGCCTGCCTGTCTGCCTGCCTGCCTGTCTATTTCTCTGTCTCAGTCTCTATCTCTGTCTTTCTCTTTGTGTGTGTGTGTGTGTTTGTCTGTCTGTGTGTCTATTTCTCTGTCTCAGTCTCTCTCTCTGTCTCTCTCTTCCTGTGTGTATTTCTCTGTCTCAGTCTCTCTCTTCCTGTGTGTGTGTGTGTGTGTGTGTGTGTGTGTGTGTGTGTGTGTGTGCTGGTCAGGAAATGAACAAGAGGAGAGATACGATGGCATTTAATTTCTTTGAGCTGTTCTTTTGTTGTCTCTGTATGTGCACACATGTGCAAGAGTTCATACTCACAGAAGCCAGAGGTGACATCCAGTGTCTTCTTCTATTGCTCCTCAATTTATTTTTTTGAGATGGTCTGTCACTAAACCTAAAGTTTACCACTGAGCCAAACTGGCCAACAAGTTTGTGTGGTTCAACTGTCTCTACCTCTCAGATACGGAATTATAGACACATGCCACTGACTCTGGGTTTTGATGTGGGTGCTGGGGATTTGAACTCATCCATGAACCACAAACACTTTATCCACTGAGTTACTGCCTCAAAACTTCCTTGGGTTTTAATCATTGAAGAATACATTATTGAATGGTGCTTGTTAGAGCTTGGTAAGCTTGGCTTGACTCAAGACCATCAACAAAGATATGATAATTACCATACCAATTTCTTGAAATAGGGAGATTTGCCCCAGACTCTGAATACAACACAGGCAAGTAGAATCTTAGAGAAAAGAACAGAATGCATCAAAAGAAACAAGAGTAGCAGCTGGGCATTGGTGGCACACACCTTTAATCCCAGCACTGGGGAGAAGGCAGGAGGATCTCTGTGAGTTTGAGGCCAGCCTATTCTACAGAGCAAGTAGGACAGACAAGACAGGCTACAAAACAATAAAGAAAAACCCTGTCTCAAAAAAAAAAATCAAAAACAAAAGGAGAAAAAAGAAGAAAGAAAGAGAAAGAAACAAGTTAGCAAGGTGTGATTCTGGACTGAATTATTGCTGAAGACAGACCAAGGTGATAAGACACAGGTAGAAAAGATAGATGGTGAAAAACCTGATTAGCCATGGAGGAAGATCAGACACTTAGAATGAAGAGTTCTGCTGGAACAAAAAATGGAGTTCTTGTGCTAAAACCAGACTGTATGAAGAAGTGCACACATGTGCTTGGGAGGGTTCTGAAGCCTGACTGCACTTGACCAACCAAAGAATCTTTGCCGCATCTTCTTACTTGATGCTGTAAGACACCAAGCTGTGTGATTTAGCTAGCGAGGACAAGAAGAAACAGAAAAGACCATAAAGAAGGCAAGGCAAGTCATGCCTGGATTAGATCTCTAGAAGAGTTTTGGGTTAAGGGTCAAGGGCAATACACACACACACACACACACACACACACACACACACACACACACACAGGAGAACCAAACTTTCAGGACTCATACCCAGAGTGAATGTTTGCTTTATGTATAGTACTATGTAGTTTCCCCCTTTGTTTTCATGAATTTATTAGCCTAGGCTGTGACATTTATCAGGTAACCTTCGTTTCTCTGCTCTTTTTACTCAGCAGGCCCCTGAGTCTTTTCCTTCCATGCACACAGTAGTGGAACCAACTGTGAAGGACATGAATGCTTTTGACTTCCTTGGCCCAATGCCTGGGATACCAGCCTCTTCAGATCTTGAATATGATTGGACTGGCAGGGTCAGCTCCTAAGCCACTAGGCAGTGATGTCAAACTCTTAATTAGAACTCTCAGTTCACCCTGAAACCTGAACCTTGCCTCGCCACCCATGAGTGCTTCCTCAGGTGGCTCTTGAGTACTTAGAGAGGGGAAGATCATGATTAAACATTAGGCCTCTGGGTAAAACAGCTAACTATGATATTGATTCCCCAGGTCCCCCACCCTACACACACACACACACACACACACACACACACACACACACACACACACTTCTGTATAAGCACATGGCCATTGACTTTGAGGAACATGATCACACAGATTACCATGACACATTCTAAAGGAGAAATCAAACTAAAATGACAAGATTTGTCAGTGTGTACATGTGTAGCTGTGTATGTATTTAATAGGGAGTGAGAACTTATAAGCTCATAAACCATCAATGAGAAAACAGAGATTAACTTGTATTAAGATTATGATCATTAAATTGGTTATTTTACCTGAAGCCTTACCAGGAAGATAGGAAAGTCTCCCAGAGTTCCCAGGAAGGTCAAGTGAACAGAAAGAGAAATCATGAGAGCCATGCTGAGTGTGCAGAAGGATGCATGTCTAGGCATGGATTCCCTGGGGGGAAAAAGAAGAGAAGCCATAAATGGGCCTGACTTAGAAGAGGTTCCTTCAAAATCTGTTGTAGCTTGGCATTTGGCTGACCCCAGCCAAGAGAAGCCTGGACTTGGCTTGCCTTTAATAGTATCGTAGATAGTTTGAGCAGTTGCTATAAGTTGTTATTTTGAATACAGGTTTCCTGTTGGCTCAACTTTCTTCTATGGATAGGGTCCTTGGAAATAGGTGAGGGGAATTAGAAAACAGCCAGAGGCTAAACGATGAGTCATCTTCCTGTGGTCCAGGCCTTCATTATTGGCATTTTCTCTCTGACATTTGTTTCTGTCAATAGGAAAATCATTAGTAGGACAGAGTGGGTCTTTAAGGGTTCCTTATTTATTGGTGCTGAAAGTTTTGGATTGTTCATTCTCTTTGTTTTATTTCTCCACAGTAGTGGAACTTCTCAATGAAATATTAATCATAAAGATTTTACATATTTTTATTATATTTTGCATTCCAATCCCAGTTCCCCCTCCCTCCTCTCTTCCTGCTCACCCACTCCCCCACCTCCTATTTGTTCCTCAGAGAGGGTAAGGCCTCCACTAGGAAGTCTACTAAGTCTGTCCCATCATCTCATTAAGGTGGGACCAAAGCATCTCCTCACCCACCCCCCAGTCCCCTGTGTCTAGCTGAGCAAGGTATTTCTCCATATAAAATGAGCTCCACTAAGTCAGTTTGTGCATTAGTGTTAGATCTTGGACTCACTGCCAGTGACCTCATATATTGTCCCAGCTGCACCATTGTCACCTATATTAAGGAAGTCTAATTTGGTCTTGTGCAATTTCCCTATTTGCCAGGCTTGAGTCAGTGATTTCTCACTAGCTCAGGTCAGCTGGTTCTGTGGGTTTCTCCATCATGGTCTTGGCTCCTTTGTTCATATTTTCACTCCTCCCTCATTTTGATTGTACTCAGGAGCTTAGCCCATTGGTTAGTTGTAGATTTCTGCATCTGCTTCCATTTGTTTCTGGAAGAGGTTCTAACTTCTCTGGGGTTGTGGATCATAGTCTGGGTTTCTTTTGGTTATGAATGATTACATACTATATTTGTCTTTCTGTTTTGCATTACCTCACTCAGGATGGTTTTTTTCTAGTTCTGTCCATTTTCCTGCAAATTTTAAGATCTCATTGTTTCCTATTGCTGAGTAGTACTCCGTTGTGTAAATATACCACATTTTCTTTATCCGTTCTTCAGCTGAGGGGAATCTAGGTTGTTTCTATTACAAATAATGTTGCTGTGAACATAGGTGAGCAAATGTCCTTGTAATGTGACTGTGTCTCCTTTGGGTATATGCCCAACAGTGGTACTGTAGGGTCTTCAGGTAGGTTGATGTCTAATTTTCTGAGAAATCATCATACTGATTTCCACAGCAGTTGTACAAGTTTGCACTCCCACCCACAATGGAGGAGTGTTCCCCTTTCTCCTCTCCAGCATGAGCTGTCATTGGTATTTTTGGTCTTAGCCATTTTGATCAGTGTAAGATGGAATCTCAGCGTGGTTTTGATTTGTATTTCCCTGATGACTAAGGACGTTGAGCATTTCCTCAAGTGTCTTTCTGCCATTTGAGATTGTTTGGTTGAGAATTCTCTATTTAAATCTGTATCCCATTTTTAAATTGGATTATTTGGTAGTTTGATGTCTAGTTTCTTGAGTTCCTTGTATATTTTGGAGATCAGCCATCTGTCAGATGCTGGGTTGGTGAAGATATTTTCCCATTCTGTATGTAGCCATTTTGCCTTGTTGACTGTGTCCTTTGCTTTACAGAAGCTTCTCTGTTTCGTCCCATTTATTAATTGTTGCTCTTAGTATCTGTGCTACTGGTGTTTTATTTAGGAAGTAGTCTCCTGTACCTATGCTATCAAATGTATTTTCCACTTTCTCTTGTATGAGGTTCAATGTGGATGGATTTATATCGAGGTCTTTGATTAATTTGGACTTGAGTTTTGTACATGGCAATAGATATTGATCTATTTGCATTCTTCTACATGTTGACCACCAGTTATAGCAGCATCATTTGTTGAATATGTTTTCTTTTTTCCATTTTATAGATTTAGCTTTTTTTGTCAAAAAATAGGTGTTCATAGGTGTGTGGGTTGATATCAGGGTCTTCAATTTGATTCCATTGATCCATTTGTCTTTTTTGTGCCAATACCAATCCACAACTAACCAATGGGCCATGCTCCTAGAGTACAATTGAAGTGAGGGAGGACCAAAAACATGAACAAAGGAAACAAGACCATGATGGGGAAACCCATAGAATCAGCTGACCTGAGCTAGTGAGAGTCTGGCAAATAGGGAACCTGCATAAGACCAAACTAGACTCCCTTAATATAGGTGGCAATGGTGCAACTGGGACAATATATGAGGCCACTGGCAGTGAGTCCAAGATCTAACACTAATGCACAAACTGACTTAGTGGAGCCCATTCTATATGGAGAGATATCTTGCTCAGCCTAGACACAGGGGTGTGTGTGTGTGGGGGGTAGAGAGGTGCCTTGGTCCCACCTCAATGAAATGATGGGGCAGACTTAGTAGACTTCCCAGGGGAGGCCTTACCCTCTCCAAGGAGCTGATGGGAGATGGGCGTGGGAGTGGGGGAACAGAGGGAAAGGAGGGAGGGGATCTGGGATTGGAATGTAAAAAATAGATTTAAAAAAAGAATCATTTCTTGTTGCCCAAAGCCAATAAGAATTATAGCCACAAAGCCTTGGTTCAGCTATATTTTACTGCCCAAGAGTCTTCCTGGAGACAACACATATGCTTTTCATTTTGCTGCCATTATTCTTCCTGAGATTGCAGGATATCAATTGTAGCTATGATGAAAAAATGAAGACAACAGAGAAAGAAAGCACTTGAAATGTAAGCACAAGGTGATGTCTTTGTCTGAGGTGACCAAGGACAGGAACCAAAAGAGGCTGACTTGCCATGGGAATCAGATTCATGAGCAATGAAACCAAAGCCTCCATCACTTGACATTCAGAGATGTTTGGAGACGATATATCACTGTAGTAGTAGAGATGGGACCCTGTCTTTGCTGCAAGTGTAATGAGATCAGTCTGGACTGTGATGAAAGAGTAGCAATGCCTCCATTTTATGGTGCCAAATCAACTGATGGCCAAGATGAAGGAGGAGTTAATGCCTCCAAAGGAGGTGTCCCAGGCACTTGGTGTCCCTGGAGATTATCAGCCATTGAAAATCTTAGCTGGACATTTGGCAAATGGAATGGGTCCCGGAGTATCTGTCCACCATGCCTCCATTGCCATTTGAATGTTATTTTCCATTCCAAGCAGCTAGAGCAGGGACAGATTGTTGATGACTATAAATACAATTTAACACAGAGATACTGTGACAAGGATAGTTAACCATCCCATGGATACCTGTCATACAGATGTTTTTCCATGTCCTACCAGGGAAGAGAATTGGTTGTGTGTGTGTGTGTGTGTGCGTGCGTGCGTGCGTGCATGCGTGCGTGTGTGTGTGTGTGTGTCCACTTCCACAGCTCTAGCATTAGATATGCACACCACCACTCCAGCATTTTCATGTGAGTGCTAAGGATACACACGCACATCTGTATTCCTGCTTGACAATGAACTGACTATGTTACTTCTCCAGCCCTAATTAACCCCTTAATAGATTATGTTTCCCCTTATTTTATTTCTCAGTTAGATAGAATTTCTCTGGGCCCTGGGAATGATAGAATCATTGGTTGAATTCCTGTCAGTGTAAGAATGTGCAATAGTTTTCCTTCTGCCCTTTTGGATGCTGAATCAGGCAGAGCCAGAGTAAGCATTAGAGCAAGAAGCAGATCTCAGGCAAAACCCTAAACCAGCAGCCAAGCTCAGCATGACCAACGGCATGAGCACTGGGCACAGTTGCTCTTGCCTAGTTGGGAATTTCAATTCACTTCCTGTGCCTTCCATGTCATCATTTGTAAACATCTACTGGATCCCTGAACACTTGTATAATCCTATGCTACTACCCTTCTATTAGTCCCCTAGGGGATCAGACTCCTCCCTGTGTTACCAGTTACCAATGTATGTTGGGTGGGACAGTGATCCCAAGAGATAGGACAAATCTCACAGCCACAGAGGTCTTAAAAAGTACCGAGAAACTCTTCTGGTGACTTTTAAAGTCCCCCCACAATCTCCCAATATCTCTGAAATGCTAATGGCAGCCATAATATCTGAAAATGGGGAATAAAAAGCATCAGCTTTGCTGAGGCTGGAAGACATAGATGTCTCAGTCTGTAAAATGCTTGTTGCACAAGCATCAGGATCCAAGTTGGATACCAACACTGACACAGAAAGCCAGGCACAGTGATTCGGGCTAGAGAAACTAAGAACATAGGATACCCAGCCTGGCTGAATCAGTGAGTTCCACATTCAGTGTCAAAAAATAAGGAGGGAGAGCAGTGAAGAAAACTAGCATCGGCCTGTGGCCTGCACATGCACTCTCATGTATGCACACACATGTACACATATTCTATACGCATGCATGCATACATACAACACAGATGCAGTTTTGTTCCTTGGAGCCTATGGTATGAGATACTCTTCTGACAAAACTTAAACTCTTCAGCTTAACCTGTGTTATCTCCTGACTCATTGGACCACACCATGTTTAGCCTCTGCTCCTTTTGAAGTAGCGGTGTGGTGGGGAGATACTTAGGCCACCTAGCATCATCTTCTGGTGGGCGGTGCTGTCTCTTAAAATCTGTTGAACAGGTGATGTCTAGATAGTAACTGGAAAAACAGCTAAAATGTGCTATTCAGTGTTCACAAACAGGCCATTTTCAAAACAATTAACCATAATGAAACCATCTTAAATGGAGCTAAGCTTTGTACAATTTGTCACAACAAAAGAACATTTATGGCTTAGATGACTAGAAAAATCTATCATTTCCTCATGAGAAATAGGGAATTATGAGCTTTAGGAATGGTCTTGGTTTATTTGAACCTGGGATTTTTCCATAACCCAAAGTGATGATTAATATTTTCTCTGCCCACATGGGGTTTTGTGGGCAGATGTTTCTTTTGAGAACTTCACTCCTTTACTTTCCAAATTGAATTGGCTTGAATAGAACACCTTGCAACACCATAATGGGCTGCAATAGGCACAGGATGTTGTAGCTGGAAACAGACTTAGGAGACTAGACTGAGGCAAGCTGGTATAAAAACACCAAGTGGTTTTGCACATACATTAAAATGCCTTTGCTATGTCCCATTTAGGTCTGAGCACTGAGCGTGGTGGTATATCTAAATCCTCATTTCTTTTGCTTCTCAGCGTACAATCCCAAAGCCATGGCTACACTCCACACAAGAAACACATTAATCTTGCTTACTTAAACACAATGGATCCCATTTTCTGGATATTACATTTTAAAAACATTTTTTCACAGAATGCCATACCTTTATATAAGATGATCTTCCCTGTCCCCTTCTACATAACTTTAATTCCCCATAGTACCCACGCAATTTCACCTCTTTAAAAGAAGTCAGAAAGTGCAATTACTGCATGGGTGTGGGGGCATCCATTGAAGTTAGGACATGTGTAACCTACCAGTAGGACCACCTTAAAAATAGTCTTCTCTCCCTCCACCAGTTATCAGCTGCCAGTAGCTCCATCAGTAAGGGGTGGGGCTGGAGGCCATGTCCCCCAGCTATACTGCAGTTTGGTTGGCTTATTGTGCAGGAAGCAGCAGCTGCCATGAACTCAGGCATGCAGCAGCAGGGTGATGTTCAGAAGCCCACATCCCACAGCATCCTCCCCATCCACAGGCTCCTCCTCATCCATAGTCTCCTCCTCATCTGCAGACTCCTCCCCGTCTGCAGGCTCTGGCTCTTATATTCCTTTTGCCTCCTCCTCTTTGATGTCCCTGAGCTTTAGGGATGATGAAGATGCCCCACTTAGGGCTGAGAACTCAGTCTCTCCTCAGCACTTCAGCTATTGTGTGGCTCTGCACTGACTGCTGGTAAAGGCAACCTTTAAAAAATGAAATGCAGTGTTTTTCTGAGCGTTGCCTAGAAGTAGATAATGAAAAGCACACATCATTCTTTTTGTTTTTATGTAGATGATGGAAGGCCACCTAATCCATTTGTTGTCCTACTGACTTATTCAGAAGTGTTAATGACTAAAATCAACTGGCATCTTCCAGTCTTTAAGATTCCATTTTAAACTTGGTATTATGTGTTTGCTTCTTTAAGGAAATGAGTAGCTGGATTTGGTTTTGGTTGACCAGGGTCCAAAGAAGGAGAAGGAGGAGGAAGGGGAGAAAAAAAGAGGAGAAGAAGGAGGTAGCTCAGCCAGCTGTAAGGCCTTAGCTATTATGTTTGAGAAAAATTTGGGCTGCAGGGATAGCTCAGCCATTAAAGCCTAGGCTGACAACCAAATACATATACACACACTCATATATATATGTATACATATACATATATATACGTATATATACACATATGTATATATGTGAAAAAATGGAAAAGCTTTTTTAAAAGTATCTTCTCATTTATATTATTAAAATTAGATCATGGGAAGAGAAGTTAGCTTCCCCTCCCCCCTCTCCCTGTCTCTTCCTGCTCACCTCTTCCCTCCTAGCCTCAGTCCCATCCCTCCTTCCCTCCTTTTTCCTCTTTTTGAGACTAGATCTTACAATGTAGCCCAGGCTGGCCTCAAACTCATTGTCTTTGTGCCTCAGTGTCCTGAATGCTGATGTTAGTCATGCACTATTACACCTGAATGCTGATGTTAGTCATGCACTATTACACCTGGCATAGCTTAGTTCTGTGCTCCAAATATAAAATACAGGTTGAGTGAGAGGGAAGCAACCTGGGGACTCACTGCAGATTTGTCTATGGCTAGATTTAGCAGACAAATCAAACTCAAGAGAGGACAAAAGTTGCTGCAAGAAGTTCTTAAAACCGAACATCTCAGGTTCACCATGCGTGGGAGAGGGGCAGCTCTGAGGCCATGTTTTCATGTTCCCAGAATCTCCAATTTGTTTCAACAGATTCAATAGACCAGCTTCCTCCTACCCATAGAAAATTGTGTTATCAAACATATAAGATACCTCCATTCACTTCTCACTCTTTAGTTTTTCTAAAATGTCATTATTTTTCTTCCTTATTTGGTCAAATCCTAGCCAGTGTTCACACTCTTGAGACTTCAGAATGTGTCCCAAGGACTGAATGCAGCCCCTGGCCACTCCCTTTCCTGGTTTGTTTCTAAAAATTCCAGATTGGATTTTCTTCATAAAAAGGTGTACCTGATCAAGCACCTCTCTCACAGCAAAGTTGCAATTGTGAATGTCTAGAAGGTACAGCATTATTCTAATTTACCATACAGCTGGGGTGAAGTTTTTGTAGGGTCTTCCCTTCCAAATGAGGAGAGCCATGTGGAGCTGAGGTAGTCTCTGGTAGGCATATACCCCCATCACACTTTCTCAGGAGACAGCTTATTAATGCTAAAAGGGAAGATTTATGCCATTAGTGGGGAATGCCATGCCCAGATGCAGTTCTCTTGAGATTTTGTTTTCATCCCTCCTACTCTGCCTCCGCCAGCTCATTTCTACCCTTCCTTTACATTAAAGCAATCCCCATGGTTCCTGTTCTTATATTTATGACATCTAAGTAGAGGGAAGTTTGTAGCCCTAATCAGTCATTCACTCAGTGCCTGCCACATGCCCAACACTAAGTTGCAACAGGTAGGACAAGGAACACACCTGGGTTCTGCAGAAGCTTCGGTGGGGGGAACAGTGACAGGAAGAAAGTAAGACTTCCCTTCCTTTCCCTCCTCCTTTTGGGCAGAGAACTACATCTACTTGTTCTAAAATGTGGCGAGTGAAGAGCTGGAGGACAGGTGGACAAGTAGAGATAGCACTCCCTGAACCCAGCCATTGGAGCTATGCAATAGGACGCTGGTCAATAGAAACAGAGGTAGAGACACCCAAGCATGGCCAAGAGCCTGGCCTTTCTCACTGTAGGATTTTGTGACTGTTTCTCATTCCCTTAACATGTAAAATGGAAGAGGTAATCCTGCTTCCTTCACCTGGTGACTAAGTAGTGACCTATGTGAGTCTTAGCCTGGCAAGTGCAAACATGGTTACAATAAGCTGTTACCACACTGGTGCAAGATACGGAGTATGGTTGGAGAGAGTTGCTGATGTGGCTTTAATGGTGAGATGAGTCCCACACTGCAGATGAACACCCTGCCTGCCTCAACAATGAGTGAAGTCAGTATCTGAGGAACATTCGTCTCTGAGAATGTGTGAAGAAGATACTTTTTCATGAGCACTGTATGATAAAGGGTGATATATCACAGTACATTTGATATTTTAAAAACTTAAATTATATTTTGGGGTATTTTGCTTACATATATGTCTCTCTACCATGTACATTCCTGGTGCTATGGAGGCCAGAAAATGGCACCAGGTCCCCTGGAGTAACTGACAGTTGTGAGCCACCATGTGGGTGCTGGAAAGAACCCAAGCCTGTGGAAGAGCAGCCAGTGGCTGATGTTAACCAGCCATTGAGCCGCCCATTTCTCCAGCCTCTGCCTTTGTTTTATGAATTATTCCAGATGGAGTTTTGCTGATGTCTACAACCATTATTCCACATGACCATGTCTTTAAACCTGTAATAGCCTAAGGGATGCCTGGCACTGGCAGAGCAGTAACCAACTGCAAATGAGGCCCCTGACTGCTGCTTCCTCTCTGCAGCCGGTCTCCTTTGCCTTCCAGATCAGCTACAGGTGTTCTGTCTCCTTCGGTCAATGTAATGGAGGGCCCGAAAGATTCTTAATCAAAGGGAAATGACAGCTCCATTTACCACTGAAGGATTCTCAGACTCTCATTTGCATGCTGAAATATACCTCACATGGCTTTATCTTCCTAAATCACTCTGCCAATTTCTTGGACTTGAAGGATGGTAGGACCTAGTAGAAAGCAATACTGGTAGACATGTCTCGTGGGTCTGGATTTATGTTCTGTGAAGTAAAATGAGTTTTCACTATTTTGTTGCCTTGCTGGCTGACTAGTTGCCTTTAATGCAGATGTGATAGGGAATACTGTACAAAGATACATCTTTAACAGAATTTTATAAGCGTCTACACTCGAGGTGATAACCAGAATAATGAAAATAAAACTGTCACTTCTCACATTATAAGTCAGGTTTACAGTGTTCTCTCATTTATGATCCTAGACTGAGAACAAAATCACCATTTTATTATTTTGTATTTGAAGACTGAAATAAAAAGGTACTAAATGAAGTAGTTTTATTATCAAAAGATTACAAGATTTGGCAGCCAATGCCACCACCAGAACTTTAACTTTAGCCTGATCTAGCTGGGTTTTTTGAGGAAACTGCCTGATTTTGGTTTGTTTATGAAATGATGAACATTGAACTTTCTCTGTGTGTGTGTGTGTTGCTTGGAAGGACACTATACTCTCCTGTCTACTACTCAGGACTTAGCAAGGCCGGGGGCCATTCTGCTTTGAGTCTGAATTAGAATAAATCCGAGAGCATAGCCTTTGAAGCCTCTGGTTTATATCCCACACTCTGCACACCTGCTCTTTGATGTTCAATAAGCCCTCTGGTCTCTTTTGTCAGTTTCTCAGTCTTCATGAAACTTTAATAACTTGTTACTCCAGCCTTAGGCTTCATGAGTCTCCAGTTTAATCATTCTTTGCCAACACTCACTGCTTGCTTCCTCCTTTATTCTTGCAGATCATCTTCCTCGCAGACCATTTACTTACGCACCCCCAGATGTCTGACTTTTTCTGCAGTGTAGCTCCAGGCTCTGCTCAGCATCAAGTGTCTCTTGCATTTGCCCGTCAGCTGCCTCTCCCATCCTCTGAGACACTTAGTCAGAAAGCTTACCTCTCCTCTGCTGTTCTTGCTCTCATTGTACTGAGCAGAGGGACAGACCTTTTAGAAAAGTGACACTTTGGGTTCAATTCACGTGGGCAGAGGTGTGCCACACTCTTGGAAAGCTTTTTCTTGCCCACTATGGTTGTCTCCTCTTCTGTCCTATCTTGGCTCAAGTCTTTGTCCACTGTGCTGGAAAAAAGCCTTCTTTGTCCCAATACTAGTTTCTGCTAGTCTCTCTGGGGCCCCTTCTTCCTGTTTCTGACCCTAACATTTTAAATAGTTTCCAGATCTCTATGAAGGTTGAATAGCCACAGTCCTAGACTTGGTGGTGCTGAGTACAGAGGGGATGCAGATGATGGTAACTCAGTGACCTTTCTGAGATCCAAACTGGTCCTGACTCCTATCTTAAGCCCTTCTGTTTTCCATGCAGACTCAGGTCCTTACCTAGTATATTGGCCAGTGCCTTACCCAGGGACTTAGTCATCTTTCCAAGATGTAGTCTTTTTGATCATTTGGAGCTAAATTAAAAGTCCCATGTTTGTATCATTTTTCCCTATCTGAGTTGGCCATCTAGTTCCAGGAGATTAAAGTTGTAGGGAACTGTCCACCATAACACTTTCTAAACTAGCAGATTCATGCCCTAAAACTTGTGACAAATCACAGCCATAAACCTAGGATTTTGAAGGAGGAAGTAATACTAGAAAAATTAAGGTTGGAGGTGAACTCCTGAAACATTTTCAGTCATGTAAAAGCACCTGACAGTATTGTTCCCTACATGAAACAGAATGGAAACTACAGTAAGGCAAAGGAACATTAGTGAGAGTCTGTTCACATGAAGCAATCTCTGGGAAGCCACTTAACATCTATGAGCCTCATTTCCCTCTCTGTAGAATAAGGGTGTCAGAAACACTCAGGCTGCTTCATAGTTTTCTATGATGTGTTAATGTATGTGTATGCACATGTGTGTATGTATATGTATGTGTGTATATATAATGTAAGTGTATGCATGTGTATTTATGTGTGTGTACATATTTGTATGCATGTATAGTGTATGTGTATGTATGTGCACACATGTGTTTGTAATTGTAATGTGTGTATGTATATATGTGTATTATGTGAAGTGGTAAAAACATTGCCTGCCATGGAGTTAACTAGTATTCAATTTCATTGATTGTCTGTGATTACCATGTCTAGCTTATTACTCCCAGCCTCCTGTTTTTCTGAAGTATTTAGTCTATCTTATTTTTAAAGAAGTGGCACATTTTTACTTATGTTTTGTACTATCCAAGTATTCAGTGACATCTCATTCATTATAGTTGGAGAGCCATCTTTGTTTCCATGGTAACCTCACAGCTTCACCTGTTTGTTGGCCTTGGGAAGTCTGAGGTGAGACAGACCTCAGCCAGTTCAGCTCAGAGGATGTGGCAGAAGAGGCTAGCCTGGCTTTGTCAGCTTTCTCCTGCAGCATTTGTCCCTTCTTCCCTTCTGTGTCTCCCTCACCCTCCATCTCCCTCTCTGAAGCAGTCTTCTCTCCATCTGAATTTACACAGCTTGAGTTTCTTCTCTCTGCCTTCTGCACTTCCAGTTTGTTTCTCCACCTGCCTCTGTCAACCTACTGTCCAGTTCCAGAGCTCTTCTTTTCCATTTCCATCAGGGCAGCATGCTCACTTACATTATAATATCCATGCTATTAAAAACATATGGCGAGCCAGGAGGTGGTGGCACACCTATTTAATCCCAGCACTTGGGGGGCAGAGGCAGGTGGATCTCTGTGAGTTCAAGACCAGCCTGGTCTACAAAGTGAGTTCTAGGACAGCCAAGGCTACACAGAGAAACCCTGTTTCAAAAATCAAAATATTTAAAAATTACCAAAAAAAAAAAATACCTATGACAAATAAGAACCAGGTCTTCAATTTCCATTAGGGCAAGAAATGGCAGTTACTCATGTTTGCATTGACATAGGATTTTAGTAATTAGTGAATACATGTTTGGACAGAGAAGCAGGTGGTCTAAAACAAGTGAGAGGATGCAATGGGAAGACCCTTCTCTGCCAGAAGAATCTCCACACAGACTTTTCTTTAAAATTTAACTTTCTTATCTCTCTTACACTTCAGATCAGTGTAACACTAATAACCAAAACACCGAGGCTTAAATTTAATTGTTTTTTTTTTTTAATCTTTAAAAAGAGTTTCAGCAGAAAGGGGATGGGATGGGGTTTGGTGGGGGGGAGGGGAGAAGGGGAGGGCAGGTGCCAGAACTGGGATTGACATGTAAAACGAACTTGTTTCAAATTTAAATAAAAAAATTATAAAAAAAATGAAGAAGAAAATTAAATCTTAAACCTCTTGTGATGATGACTTGATCAGGAAATAAAGGTGGCATTGTAGTGATTAAAAAAAAAATAAGAAGAAAATAAAGAATTCCCAACCTTCTTCATTGATCACAATGCTTTAGCAAACCACTTGTCAGAAATTCACATAAAATATGAAATGTTTTAAATTATGGTTTAAATCTATTATGCTTTTTATTTTTATATAAGCGGGGTCAGTTCTAGCAACGTTCATAGGTTTGGTGGCCATTACATGTTTTTACTCAGCGTATCCCCTGGGTTTTAACAGAAATCATTTCGCCTTAGTTCTACAGGATCCTCCTCCCACCTCCATTTTACTTTGATGTAGGTTAATTACATTATTATCCAAGTGCACTGTTGAAGAGTAAAGTCCAAAGTCTCTGCTGTATTGGGCTCCAGTCTACACAGGCTTCACGTTCAGGCACAATGCAAGTAGAGGACCCAACAGATTGAGTTGCTATGTCCTTAGATTCCAATTAATGTTTCCAAGGCTATGTTTCTTATGAATATTTATAAGTATTAACAATATGGAAAGAAATTGTTACAAATTATTATCTACATAATTCAATGCAAAGTATTCAGTAGTTGCAAAGTTTAAATAAGCCTTTAAAAAATCTTCCTTGTGCATTGTAAAACTAATCTCATAATAATTTTAGGACTTTTGTTCAAAGTGGATAAGGTACTGCGACAGAGCCAGAACTGACACCATGTTACTATTCAGTTATTTTTTTTTTAAATCATGCAGTCTATTAAGTTGAGAGTACCAATTATTACAGGGCAATAATTGTTCATTTTTGAAAATAAAACATATTATAATTTTTCTCCTCTCTCCTTCATACTAGGAATGGAACCCAGGGCCTTGCACATGCTGTACCAGTCTCCCATTACACCACATCCAGCCATTGTTTTATTACTTATTTTGAGACAGGGTTCAGTATATTGCCAGCATACTGGTATTTGCAATATGTTGTGAACTCCTGTAAATGCATTGTCAAGGTTAGACGACAACATGGGAATTTATTATGGACAACATAAATGAAATGTAAGATGAGCCATAGGAACTTGCTTGATTCGGTCACTCCTGTTTGCACTCGAATCTCATAAAGGAAAAGGACATAACAAGCATTTCTGTTTCCCTTGTTTATAAAGTTAAAAGGATTTGCCTACAGCTTTATTGGGAAATTGAAAAGAGATCAAAATTCTGAAAATGGTGTATTATTTTCACTTCATTGGCTTCTCTCTATCTTCTAAAGATTTTCTTAATGCCTTCCCAATTTGTTTTCTGAAATGTTTGCTCCTCAGAGGGAGTTTTTAAAATCGTTAAGGTAGCACTATACTGTTTTTGAAAATAATACTCAAACCCTTAAATGCATCATATATCATTTGCTAAGTATTTTATAGTATTCATATCTGTAGCTGTTGAATGTCCCTCAAAATGGTTGATACCTGGATATACATATGATTATTAGTGTTAAATTAGTATCCTCTGTTTGTGAGATCTAAGACAATTCTGTTTTATTTTTTTTCATTTGTTTCTTTGTTTTTATGACAGCTATTTTGTTTAGGAGAATGGGAATGGTAGATGATCCTATTTGACATTTCTTACAGACCTGTAATTCAGTTGTATTACTTAAATGAGCATTGCTTTCTTTTCTTTCCTCTTATGTGTGGGTATATGTATGTGTACATGTGTTCTGTGTGCTTGGGTGTGTGTGTATGTGTGTAGAGACCACAAGCTGACCTTAAGAGCTGTCCACCTTGGTCTTTTGAGACAATCCCTCACTGGAATCTGGAACTCACCTGCTGTATTGGTGGTCAGACAGCTCAACGGTCTTCCATTTTCTTCCTTGGCACCGGGATTGCAAGCATAAGGGGTAGGAAGCAAGAAGCAAGAAAAGGGTTCCTCGTGTTTCCATGCTGGTGACCTTCCCTGACTGTGGCCTTGCTAGCTTCATTGTTTCACACTGTCAAGGAAGGGCTGCTTTTAGCAGGCTTCCCTATTTCTCTGTAACCTGCCTCCCACTGTATTTGGCAAATGCATTGATTTATGACCTTCTTTTGTTTTCCAACTATACAATGTTGATGCAAATGCTTCCACATTGGGATCCATCATTGAGGGTGACCTGAATCTATTCTCTTAGGCTATGGACACTCATGATTGAGTGAAAATTAACTGTTTCTTATTTCCCGTGGGGGCAAAAAAAGAAAGGAAAGGTTGTCAAATGTTCTTTCTGGTTCTAAAAGCAGTCTCATCACTAATTGCTACCTGTAAGGCTTAAATGTCAACTTCTGCCAGACGGAATGTAATTTGGGGGTGTGGCCACCTCTGCTTCTATGCTTTTTAACTTTTCAGTAGTCCATAACTTTTCAATATCCATGTTACTAACATTTAAATGAAATAATTATATATTTACCTAAATGAATCGTCCTGGATGGAAATTATATGTTAATTATAAAGCCTTTATTTTATTCTTTAAGCTTTGGAGAGGGTGCCAATAGAATAAAGAAGACAATACTTTCTTGATTCGTTACTTTGCTACAAAGTCAAGATGTGAGACAAGCTCTGTGGCAGATGACTTCCTCCTTTGAAAGTCTCAGCTCTCTTTTTTGAAGAACATGCTTGCTCTATCTGAGTTGCTATGCCTTTAAATGTGAGGTTCTATGGGGTGTGTGTGTGTGTGTGTGTGTGTGTGTGTTGTGTGTGTGTGTGTGTGGTCACTGGGGTACTGAAGATGTTGTGCTGATCAAAACTCAAAAAAATCCCTGCCCTCCAGACACTTCCATTAGAGAACAAAGATGTCCTATATGGGAAATAAATATGTGTGATGTAAAATGCATGAGGTAACCCTAAGGCAAGGGAAAACATTGGTAAGAATTTAGGAGGAGTTGAAATCTTCCTACAATGCCTAGGGGAATAATACTCTTAGTGACACTGGAACCCAGGGCATAGACCTAAAGGCAACACCAAGATGGCATAGCAGAAGGAAGAGAAGTAAGGCCCTGGGGCGCATTTGTGGAGCTGGATGAGGGTACCAGGTTTGCAGTGTGGTGCAGTTACTGGGAAAGCTGGATAGAGGCTAAATGTAGTTCCCACGACGCCCTCTGTCACTTACCCAGGCACCTTCCCAACTGCCTCTATACATATTAATTTAATCTTTACTGCAAACTAATAAACTATTTTATAACTGTTCTACAGATAAGGAGCCAGTGACCAAAAGTTACCCTAGACCCCCTAAGTCACCTAGGGCATCTCATAGCCCCCCATCCCTTCCTCTTAAGCACCATTCTTCGTTGTAAGACCTATAAAGCTTTGATGATGGAACTGTGACTGTTTCTTGGCCCGTGTGAGGAAAAAAAAAAAGGTAGTCAGAGAGGTAGCACTGTGCTCTCCCCCACTTTCCACCAACCTTTATTTGTCAGCAAACTGCAAAATGAAGATGTGGTCCAAAGAAGAATTCCACTGGAGTCAGGGAAACCTCACCCTCCTAGGAGGAAGCTACCTAGCAGGGGAGTCAGATTGCAGTTATATTTAGCTGCCGGTCAATGCATTTACAACTTGTCAGCTGTCTTCCCATTCAGGTCAGCCCAGAGTTTGGGCATGCCTTACTTATTAAAAAGAACTTTTCTGTTCTTCAGGTTTTCCTCATAATTCACTTGTGCTCCTTCCCCACTAGATTCCAGCCAAATATTTCTCCAGAATTACTGTAAGGAGCACATACCAATGAGACACTCGTGTCCTTGTTCCCAGTGACTAACTACCCAGGGATGGATGTGCTTGCTCTCACATTGCTGTGGCCTCTCACTTTGAAAGAGCCATCTCTCATTTATAACACAAACTTTAGTTTTCTAGTCTCCTTTTTGGCTCTTGCCCTCCTCATGAACAGACTGGCATGAAAGTTACTGCTTGGAAGGCATGTGGCTCATGCGGTCTACACTGACATGGTGTGTGCCTGAGGTCTGGGGCACTTTTCAGCCCTTGTAGAGCTTTGGGTCTTCTGTTATTGCCAGCAGAAGAACTGTAGGATGTAATCACTTTCTCAGACACATGGTTGCTACTGTTCTTTGAGTAATTCAGAGAAACCCCAGTTCTTTAGTTTGTAAATATCTAAATGGTGGTGTACTATGGTCCGTGCTGTGAAATAACACTGCTTATCTTACTTTTGCTAAAAAGAACTGAATGTGCATTTTTTTACTTTGTGGGCGGAAGCCACATGCAGCAATTGCAAGGTCAGTACACTCTTATTTGAAGAACTCACATTAAACGAAGTCCGACGCCTTCAGTCACATATTTCTGTTTAGCTTGGGGGTTTTTACCATGATTTAGATTTTAATCAAACACTAGAATGTATTCTTTTTGAACAGTTATTTTATATTTAGTTATGTGTATGTCTGTATGAGGCTATGTCTATTTAAGTACAAATGCCTTCAGAGGCCAGAAGAGAAGGGGGCGTCTAGGATCCCCTGAAATTGGAGTGAGTCCTCGTAATTGAACTCAGATCCTCTGCAAGACCAGCACACTCTTAACTGCTGGCCCATGTTAACTGCTCTCCAGACCTGTTTCTTTTCAAACAAAATATAATGTATTCTTACATCAAATTGTCAATTATTAAAATCCATAAATATTTGAGATGATGAAAAAGATACATGCACAAATTATAAAGATTTATTGGGAAAGTAAAAACAGGATAAAAATATCCTTTTTTTCAAAAGCAAGGTTTTCTCTGTGGCTTTGGAACCTGTCCTGAAACTACCTCTTGTAGACCAGGCTGGTCTCAAACTCATAGAAATCTGCATGCCTCTGCCAGGATAAACATATCTTTAAAGGGTGAGCTAGTTAAGGTTTTTATTGCTATGATTACATACCATGGCCTGAAACAACCTGGAGAGGGAAGGGTTTGTTTTGTACTTCTATATTATAGTCCATCATCACTGAAGAACTGATGGCTTGCTCCTTATGGCTTGCCTTCTTACTCAACTGAGGATGACACAATATACAGTGAACTGGGCCTGCCTACATTAATCATCAGTCAAGAGAGTGCCCCCAAAACTTGCCCATGGGCCAATCTAGTGGAGGCATCTTCTCAATTGAGGTTCCTTCTTCTCAGATGTCTCTAGCTGCCTCAAGTTGACATAAATTTACCTAGCATAAAGGAAAACGTTTTCCAAAATTGATATCCTTAACATAAATTGTCCCTTTGTCTCCAAGCACCACAAGCCAAATTCTCTTTAGATTTTATACCATGTTACCCATGTTTAAAGAAAAAAAAACTGGAATATGCCTTTTTTTTAGGGAGCAATGAAGATCTTTTAAGTGACCTGTTATGCACAAAAGTCAGAAGGAATTGGTCCCAGAGGTCACAACATTGGGAATTAGTATTACCTATGTTCTAAAGGCCTCCGATTTGGGGTTTGAGAAGTACTGACTCCATTTTAAAGGGCAGTGTCTTCTCTGTTCTGTTGCTCAATGTCTCTGACTGCGAGCCAGCACCATGCCATTTTTGTTCGGTAACTCTGTAGTGTAACTTGAAGTCAGGAATGACAGCAATTTCTGCATTAGCATTTTGCTCAGGACTGCTTTGCCAATACAGGTTAGTTTGCTCTTTTGTTCTTCTATATTTATTTATTTTTTTCTACTTCTGCAAAGATAGTCATTAGAGGTTTGATGGGAGTGAGGAGGGCTGAGAAAAGGGAAGGTACAGGGAACATGCTCAACATACAATATATACTTATATGAAAATTATAATTAAATTATCTGTAAGATGCTACTGAGCAAAAAAAAAAAAAAAATGCCACTCTGCCTATGCTCTCCCCTGCCCACTGCCCATGGGTCCCTTGAGGGTAAGGACTTATCCTGTCATCCTTGCCACTGCTGGTTTTGCACTTCCATATTCATTGGGCAGCTATTGAGTGTCAAATTCTAGAGACAAGATTCTTTCCTTGGTCCCACTGACATTTGAGGGATCAATAATTGTGTATTGGACAAAGGGGAATATCTTTTACAATATAGGAGGCTTAACAACACACCTGGCCCCTACTCACTCGATGCCAGTATTGACAGTCACAGCAATCAGAAGTCCAGATACTGTCACATACACCCAGGTGCAAAACTGCCTTGCTGAAAACCATGTTTTAAAGTGTCTCGGGCTTTACTGGGGCAAAACATATGCTATTTTAAAGTTCCTCCCTCTCCTCTAAGATGCCATATACAGTATGTAAGTCCCTCCCTCTCTCCCCAGATGCCATAGACAGTATGTAAGTCCCTCCCTCTCCCCCCCAGATGGCATATACAGTATGTAAACCCCTCCTTCTCCCCCCAGATGGCATATACAGTATGTAAACCCCTCCTTCTCCCCCCAGATGGCATATATAGTATGTAAGTCCCTCCTTTCCCCTGCCCCAGATGGCATGCACAGTGTGTAATGATGCACACGTGTTCCTACAGAGGAGACCTTTGAGTAAAAGCCCTCGCGATGGTCCCTTCTCTCTTGCTTAGGAATCATTATGACTCCAGTAAATTGCTCACTAAATTTCATCTGTCACCCTTGTTCCTGCTCAGATTCAGCTAAAGCCCGCTGAAATTGATTTTTGTGTCAGCCGTATGGCAGAAACTCGGTGAGGACCAGAGAGCTTTCCTTTCATTACTGTCTATTTTTTTCCTTCCGAATTACTTTAGATTTGGTGGGCCCTAATTATATTCCAGAGATTTCCTGGCTGACATTTCCTTTGTTTTAATGAAAACTTCTGGAGGTTTGAGGATATTGTGGGAGAGGGTTTACTCAGCAGCAGCCACAAGAGTGTCGAATGGGTCCCCATTTGTGCTCCTGAGTTGGGAACACTGTGGACCTTTTGCTGTCTGGCAGCTCTGAGTGCACAGGCCTGCTCCTACTGTTGCTGCTACAGACAATTGGTGGTGACTGAGACATCCTGGGGGTGGACAGCTTCCTTCCAAAGCTCAGCACTGTCTGTCTTTGTGACTATCACTTGTCCTCCCTAGGCCCCTCCTCTGTGCCTCATGGTCACAAGCAACACCCCTACTCCCACACCTAAGGCTGTAGACCTCTGACTGTAAGGGTCAAGGCTGGATGTGGATGGCAAATCTGTGCAGGGCCAGAAAAGAAGCCAATGAAATGATGAACTGCAGCACTGGGGCTCACTCAAGCCTCGGGGCTCCTTTTGTTTGTTAGTTAACACTAAGGAGAGAAAACAAAAACAGACCCTTTTGTAGCAGTCTTCCCCACATCCCCACTACCTCACACCGTGTGGTTCTCCCCTTCGAGGACAGGCCCACCCCATGACAACTTTCTGGTAGGTGACAGTGCCTGCTCTCGCTTCTCTCAGGGCAAGTCCATGGTGGGTCACTAATACTGACTCGTACAGTTCACTAACCCTAGACACTTGGTGTCTCTGAGCGTGACTGAGGACCTTTGTGAGGGGCTGTTCCCGGCTGAGGTAGCAGGTTACATGCACAAGGAGGAGCTTTCCCTCCCAGGGTGTAGTGGCTAGCCATCCTAAGTTTGGACCATAAGGCCCAAGGCATTAGGGCAGTAGGGGCTCAGGAGAGAATGCTGGGCCCTGTGGAGCTCACCTATGATCTGATAGGCTGAGCACTACAGGCCTTCCCACTCTGCTTAGGACAGGTAACACCAAGAATTCTCAGGGAGTTATGTAGCTCTATAATCACAGTATCTTGTTACCTTGAAAACAACTTCCCAGACACTAATGTTACCAGGTGTCTGTCTACATTCTGTTCCATCATACACAGCAGAAACCCAAACCAACCACCAGAAACCAACTGTGGGGTCTGAACCTTTACAGTTGGTTTTTTTTTTTAATTTTTGAGATTATTATATAATTTCTCCTTTCCCTTTCCTCCTTCCAAACGCTCTCATACAGGCCCCCCTTGCTCTCTTTCAAATTCATGGTCCCCTTTCTTCGTTAGTTGTCGTTACATGCATATATGTATATTCATATATGTTCTTAAATATGACCTGCGTAGTCTGTGCACCGTTACTTGTGTGTCTGTTTTCAGGGCTGACCACTTGGTACTGCATAACCAGTTGGTGGGTTCTTTCCTGGGGAAGACTATGTCTCTCACGCTCAGCATCCATTAGTTGCCTGAGTTCTCTGTGTGAACTTTCACTCCCATTAATAGAAATTAATGTTTAACTGGTAGGTGTTTTAAATAACAGCTCTTGCATATACTGGGCAGCTACAGTTTTCTTTCTGGGAGTTACCATAAGGTGTTTCTTTTCTGAATTTGACAAAGTTCCTCTTGGACTGAACTTCAGGTCCCCAATGCCATTTCTGTCTTTTGACTCAGAATAGAAAAGATAATAGCATAGAGGTAGGGCAGGCAGGGAGGAGCCAGAGTCGTCCAGAGAATTCTCTGTCCTTATCTTTTGAACTCCACCTCGAGGGGGTTAGTTCTTCCAGAACTAGGAGGATTTAAGATGGTTGGGACCGTTCAGTGGGTTGAATTAGACAGAAGCAGGAAAACACTTGATTCTTTGCTCTTTTGAGAGAGGGTGAAGAGGGGGTGATTGGGAGTGCGTTCTTGACTTCAGGCCAGGGCCCAAAGACTGGCTCTGCTGCCTTCTCCTCACCCCTCAGCTTGTCTGCCTTGTCAGCTGTGCATGCCATTCCTGGGTACAGAAGTTAGGCTCCCTGCCACAGAATCTGCATACATTAACCATTGTCTGCAAAAAATATCGTGGCTGATTTCCTTCCCTTGATGCACCCATTTTGATTTATAAACTGAGCCATGCTGGCAGCCACAAAAACTGAGGAGCTGTCCTAGTTTCTGAGAAAGAGAGGGAGGTAATGTCTTGTTCCCCACCTGGAGTCCATAAGCAAGCCTAGGCTCTCAGTGGGCCCAGTCCTGAATGGACTTAGAACCATGGAGGAGCTGGGCAGAGGATTGGCGGTGCGTGGTGCTGAGGTAGGGGATGGTCCCACTGTGACAGTTCTGGGTTAGGGCTTTGTTGACTGTCCCACACCTGGGAGCATCAGGAGCCAGGTCACACAGCTGCAGATTTGCCAAACAGGGCTTTTGAAGTCACCAGTGAGTGTCACAAAACAAGCAAAGAAACAGTAGTTGTCTTTGACCTGGTGAAACCCTAGTAGTAGATGCTGTGCCAAGAATGTTCCATGGAAATTCATGATTTTAAGTTTCTGTGGAATCATTCCATAAAATTATCTTACATAATTCCCCTAACTCAAGGCATGTTTTCCCTCCAAGATTTATTTATTTTTATTTCTATGTGTATAGGTGTTCGAGGCTATGCACCATGTGCATACAGTGGCCCACAAAGCCAGAAAAGGGCATCAAATAACCTGAAATGAGAATTGCAGGTGGTTGTGAATCACTATGTGGGTGCTGGAAACCGATCCCAGTCCTCTGGAAGAGCGTCCAGTGCTCTTAACCACTGAGCCATCTCTCCAACCCTCTCAAGGCATGTGTTAATCTAAGCACAGTGGTACTCTTGAGGATAATGCACGGACATCCTCAGGTGAGGCTGACAGGTATCATGACTAAGCCTCCATCTTAACCAGGGGTGAGTCCTCATTGTGACATGCAGAGGTGAAGCTAAATACATCATTTCTATTTCCCTGAGATTTGCAGAGCTCGCCTGAGATCTCTCTGGAGAGTTTAAAAGAACTTTGCCTAATTCATTTCTACCTTCTTTCCAAGCAAAGCAATTACAGTCACTACGTGAAGCCTCTCCATATCACCCAGCCCCACACAGTATGTGGCTAGACAGACATACAGGGACCAAAAGAGACTGAGGTGGAATGTGAAAGGTACCAAGAATGGGAACATAATCTTCACACCTCACATCATCGAATGTGCTGGTTAGCAAATATTGTCTGAGTTCCTTTTCCATCACACACTGCAGAAGGCTTGGAGAAAACTTGTATCTGGTTTGTTTCCTAGGTCCTTCAGCCTTAGCCTTCTACATTTCTCTAGGCTCTCTGTCCATCTCTCATGTTCTAATATTCCACCATGGTGCGAGTTTTCGTCATCTTTCAATTGTCTCCAGCTGACTCTGGGTGGGGTAGCCCATTCAGTAGAGGACAGTTCTTAAAGTGATGGAGAGACAGCTTCCTGGGGCTTCCATTTGTGGTAGAGACTCTAGGTCAGTTGTTCCCAAAGTGTGGGTCACAAGCCCTTTGGGGGTCAAATGACCCTTTCAAAAGAGTCACATATCAGACACCCTGCAAGTCAGACATTTACATTATGATTCATAACAACAGCAAAATTGCAGTTATGAAGTAACAATGGAATAATTATATGGTTATATATAAGGATCTATATTAAAGTGTCACAGCAATAGGAAGATTGAGAACTACTTCTCTAGATAGTATACTGTGGCACCAGTGACAGATGGACAGGTACAGATTAAACCAGAACTGATCCATGAGACAGCACCTGCCATTATCATGTGTTCTATACTCTTATCTTCTCTTTTTTTGGTAGTTAGTATGGACCTTGGGCCTTGTGCATCCTGGGAAAGTGTTCTACAACTGAGCAACACTTTCAGCCCTTCTATTTATTTGATTTGATTTGTTTTCATTATTCTGGAAATGCATATTTGAAAAGAAAAGAAAATCACAGCACTGGTTGGGACCAGCAGGGGTTAGCATAGAATGCTGTGGAAATACAAAGGAGGCACATTCATTTACAGCTAGAACATAGAAGAAGCTGTCCTCAATAGAGTGGAGATTGTCTCCAAGCTAATTCAAAAGAGAAGGAGCCACTCTGCTGTATGCAACCTTGAATGGGAGGGTGAGACTGTGCTGAGACCGTTTGATCTGGCATGTGTGCTCTATTGGGAAAAAAAAAAAATGTATTTTGGTGACTGACCTAGAAATGGAAGCACTCTCTTCCAGGCTAGCCTCGGGCTAGCAGCTCCACAGCTGGCTTGCTGTTCCTTAGAAAATAACACCACAGAGGTGATGCTTCCACAGCCATTTCTGAGGAAACTGTTGCTTTTCTCCTGTATTCATTCTATGGAGGAGACAAAGGAAAGCCTAACTATGCTTGAATGGGTATGTTTTGTCCTAGTATTAAATTGTTGTATATGGAACAAGAATCAGTATAACTCTTTACTTCAAGGTGACTCAGAACAAAGGTGAAAAGGGAAAAGAGTAGCTCTGTGCCTGTCTGACCCACAGTCCTCAGCACCTGTGATCTCCAAAAACCTGGCTTCCCTACCGTGCGTGCGTGCGTGCGTGCGTGCGTGCGTGTGTGTGTGTGTGTGTGTGTGTGTGTGTGTGTGTGAGCCTAAGGTCAATGACCCTCCATAGATCTTCATACCTTTTGACACAGGGTCTTTCTCTGAACCTGGAGTTCATTGATTCAATTTGTCTGGCTGGACAATAGCTGCAGGTACCCACCTTGTCTTTGCTGTCCTGCAAACCCAGTACCCGGGGTAGAGATGTGTGCTGCTGTGCCTGGTTCCCTTGTGGGTGCCTGGGTCCATTGTGCAGCTGTGCCTGGTTGCCTTTGTGTGGGTGACTGGATTCGAACTCAGACCCTTGAGTCCATGCTTCAGGCTCCTAGCTTTCCCAGAATCCCTTCTTTATCCTTTCTTGGATAGACTTTTTCTATACTTTTTTCTTTAACACTAGGATTTTGGTCATTTTGTTCCTCTAGATTTTAGTCTGTTCACCAACTTTTATTACTATTAAATATCTCAGCAGGAAATGAAAACATTTTTTGCTTTTTTTTTCAGAAATGACTCAGTGGTTTCAATCTGACATCTCTATGTTTTATGAAAAATCTTACTTAACTCTTTTGTCTCCATTGAGAAGATTATTTTCATTTCACAGAAATTTGGTTTTTAGTTTTCATTGGACTTACAAGTAAGATTTAAATTCAAATTATGTCGATATTTGTATTCTTAATTACTCTTAAGAGTGGAAATAGATTAAAATTTGGTAAGAGTGTGGAAATTTCACTTCAGTATCCCCTATGATAGTAAAAATCTGCTTTTGTTATCCTGACTCCAGATTTTTAGAAAGTTAAAAGAATAACTCTATGTGGAACAGAGAAGAACAGATCAATGTTTAACTCATGGGAAATGATTTTCTAAAAACATTATGTAATCCAAGCACAATCACAGCACTTGTGATATAGGAGCAGGAGGATCATGAGTTCAAGGGCATCTGTGGCTATATAATGAATTCAAGTCCAGCCTGAGCTACCCTAGAGTGTCTCAAAAAGAAAACTATGGGCTGGGGAGATGGCTTCAGACCCTGCCTCACATGCAACAGGACCTGAGTTTAAATCAACACACCTGTACACATGGTGCTCCCACAGTGAGAATGGAGGCAGAATTATGCAAGCCTGTGAGCCCACTAGCCTGACAAATGAGATGACCAAAGAACAGACCTTGTCTCTAACAAGGGAGAGAAGATGAGGACCAGCACCTGAGATTGCACACACACACACACACACACACACACACACACACACACACACGCATGCACACACACACATGCACACACTCATACATATATACACATACATGCACACACATATACACAAATCATATACACTCTTACACACTCATACATAGACATACATGCACACACTCTGGTACATTCACATACCACACTCACACATACATGCACACACATTCATACCAAATACACACACACACACACACACACACACACACACACACACACACACATATATATATAATTTTAGAAAACAAAAAAAAATTGTTTTCAAATTTCAGTGGTAGAGATTTGTGACTCAGGTGCTAGGTGGTAGAAATGGGACAGAGGACATTATATCCTGATATATGGGTCTCATTAGCTGTAAAACGTGAGCCTCCTCCCTAAAAGAATAGGATTGTTTGGGTATGTATGGGGCTGTTCTTATTAATTTGTTCATTTTCATGATGTGGCTTCTTTGAAAACTGCCTCAATCCTAACTGTGCCTCTGGTTTTTAATGATCTTGAAGTCGGCTGACTCCTAACCATTCCCTGAAGGTCTTCCTTAATCTGGATGATAACCAGCTTTGACATCCTCCAGTGATGTAAAAGGCATCTCATGCTGAGCAGGGTACTCCCTGGTCCTTTGTGGTCCTTCCTGAGCATCAGAGTTTGACAGCTCATCAGCCTCCCTGCTCCAGTGTGAGAATGCCTTTGCCCAGGCCTAAGTCAGGGCTGTTCATTGTTCCATTTGTAGACTCTCACTTAGCCTAGCCTGCCATCTCAAGGTAGCATCAGTCCTATGTCAGCTCTATCAAAAGCTGTTCTTTCAGCTTAAAAGTGAATTTTAAAGTGAGTGTAGGGGTGTCATTTTATTTTCTACATTCACAGAGGACACTAAGAGAATGAAGCCACAAAAATTTCATATACCCTTAATTTTTAAAAAGCAGTTATTTTATCAATTTCAAACCAAGAACTTGCCAGTGCCTTCTGTGTGAAATTTAACAGGGATGATTTTCACCTCTGTTCTCTGGCCTCGGGCCAGCACCACACTGTAGAGTAGCTCTCTTCTGCCCCAGCTGCTGCTCTTTAATTAGACATTGGGGCACTCTTGTAACAAATTATTCACTCAAAGAAGATTCTGTGCTTCAGAAGGAGTTAAAAACCTCCTGTATAGTGTCTCAGACTATGTTGGCAGAAGAACCACATAGACTTCCATGGGGATAAAGGGACTCAGAATATGTCTAGACTTGGATGATCAAGATCGAGAGCAGAGGAGACCTGAGTAAGGTCTGATTCCAGGGGTAATGCTGCAAAGGGTGCCAGAGAGGAGATGAAGGAAAAAGAGATATGAGGGAGAATGTTGATATAATGGGTACCAAGCAATGATGGAAACAGGGATGTGTTCCTTGGTAGCACAGAGGTGAGGATTGATTAAACATAGAAAAAGTAAACATACTGCAGGATTAAGAATGCATAAACCTAGAAGATAGATCATTTCAGAGACTAAAAGCAATAGTGTTTAGAGAACTGCATTCATTTGGACCAGAAAGTCAGAACCAGTGGGCTTCCATCAAGCTTGTTTGCACAAAAGTGGCCAACCCTTGGAGAGCGCTATCAGCCACTTACAAGGACCATCTTTGCCCAGCCCAAAGGGACACTCAGAGAATTCTAATGTAGATTAGTTGGATGGTGTCAAATGGACCCATGTGTTTGTCTATGGGAGCCCGTCTGTCTTTTAGTTCTTTAGAGGAGAGACATTGCTGTAGATGTGGTTGACAGTCACTGAAGCTAGCTGTAGGTCTCTCCCTGAAGGCAATAATGCAGCATGACAGTATTCCTCAGACCTCCATGACTCTGACAGCTAGCTGTGTCACTCACATCAACAGAATGCTGTGACTGCTGTGTCTGCCTGTGACCTTGACTGTTCTAACTAGGAAGTTAGGAGTCCCCGTTTGTGGGTGCTGAGTCCCAGTAGTACTGTTCCCCTCTGTCATTGTGGAAAATAAATGTTCAGATACTTCTGGGGATGAAGAGTTGAAAGTGGTAATTCCTGGTCTCCCTTCCCAATCACCAAGTGTTAGCTCCACATATTTGCAGTGTCCAAGTGACAATGCCAGGTGTGGCCAGGTGTTGTTTTTTCAGTCATGATGACTGTCCCTAAAACCTTTTACATGTTGGACTAGTACTCTACCACTAAGTCATGTTCCCAACCCAAAATGCAATGTTTTAAGAATGGAAAGAAAGTCTCTACAGCTTCTATTTTCTGAGGTTTTCTTGTCCCCTCATCTAGGCTGGCCTCTACTTCTGAGTGAATCTGCCCTTGTCTAGTACTTTTGATAGAAAGAAAATTGAATTGTACAACATTTCCATTTCATTTACTTGCTGCTTCCAGTGAAAATAAGTAACAAAGAGGACGTAACAAGGAACGTTTTAAAAAACAAATGTTAACTAGAATTAGATCTTCAAAACATTTCTATTGTCTATCTATGGTTTTGTCTGTCTGGTTTCAGGCATTCTGTAACATTGATCTAGGCATTGAACTTTATGTAGTTAGAACAAAAAAAAAACTAGCATTATTCATCACAAATATATCTTTTAAAATTATCTTTTTTTTTCTTACAGGGACGTCATGTCAAAACAGGACAGCTTGCAGCCATTAAGGTTATGGATGTCACAGGGGTAAGGCACTTTTATCACATCATCTCATTAGCTATATATTTGTAAGCAAGAAGTGACTGACAGAAAAAAAATATTTGCTAGAAAAGCGATCTTCCTAAATATTCCAGATCCTTTCCCATTTGTGATTCCCATGAAGAAATACGAATCTTTAGAAGCTGAGTGAGCAGGCCAATAAATCACTATGATTAAATCCAATACTACACACTGCCTTAAGCTGTTAGACTGAAGATTGTAGAATGGAAATCAGATTTAAAGGATTCATAGGATATCAAAAACATGTTAATTATTTTATATTGTCCTGGGAATTTTTCTAAGATGTTTGTCTTTTTATGTTGTACATAAAAGCTAAAAGACTAAAGTCTCCATTTGACCAGAAGTAAAACACTGAATGTAAACAGTCGCCAAATGAATGAGTCACACAAAGATATCAATAATGAAGAAACAGATTTTTAAAAAGAAAAAAGGATAGCTTGTCTGCGCATTAGCCATGAAGCCCCCATCAGACAGAGTCTGTAATCTCTGGCAAGTATTTGTTGTAAGGCTCTCCAGAGAACCCGCCACGATATCCATAAATATCACATTGTATTAATTATTTATTTGTTCATCCATTCTTTATTATTGATCTAGATCTAAATTTCTCTCTAAATTAGATTTTACAGTTTAATTAATAAAAGGAGAATCTTGTTCCTGTATTATTTTAGCAGTAGAGTGACACTCTAAAATGTTTATTACTAATTGTGTGGCTTTGTGTTACTTTTTACTGTCTTTGGTTCAATCTTTTAATTTCAGTGTTGCAAACTAATTCAAATATTTGACCTCAATGAGTTGATTAAGCCACCTGACATTGACTAAGACATACACGTGGACTGTTTAAATTAGTGTTATGCTTGGCCACTTGAAAAAGTGTTAGACGTGGTGGAAGGTGTCTTTTTTCTATCATGTTAAAAAGAATCTAGAGGTTGACAATTGCAGTGGTTAGTATTAATTGTGAGACTGATAAAAAATCCAGACTCTCTGGAGAGACAGACCTATGAGCATGCCTGTGGGCGTTGTCTTGATGTATAAGCTGAGATGAGAGGACCTGCCCGGTGTGGGCAGCATCAATCCTCTGGCTTGAATCCTGGATTGTGTAATAGAGACAGAGAATTGAGCAGCAGCATGCATTCATCACTTTCTGATCCTGATTGTGGACATCATGTGACCAGCTGCTCCAGACTCCTGCCACCTTGAACCGTGACCTCAACAAAAACTGGCTTCCCTAATTTGCTTTTATCAGAGTATTTATGACAGCAGCTAGGAGAGAATGAAGACAATAGTATTGAATGTTTTGCTGAAGTGTAGTGAAGCAGAGGATGTTTTCAGCCCTCTGCTTTATCACTTTAACTCACAGCCTCCCTGCCTATGAGAGTCATTTTGTAGTTTGGTATAACCATGGATTTTATCCATCACTAAAGAATAAGGTAGCAGAAGAAGAATACAGAGAAGTTCCTTCCAATGAAATTTCTTCTTCTTGAATATCTAGCCATGTGTGTAGTTAAAAATACAGATTCTATGGAAAGAGGTCCATGATCCCTTACCCCTGCCTAGAAAAGGGAGAATCGGTGTCCTTGAAGGATGTGGCTCCTGGTAGATCGGGCCACACTGCAGAGGATGGCTCCATATCCAAGAATATATTGACAACACAAATTAAAAAGAGGACACTAAAATGGGGGGGGTGGAGATGTCAGTGTGAATGTGGAAAGAGTTAAGGGAGAAATTGGGGCAAATATAATCAAAATGTGTTATATAAAATTCTTAATGAATTAACTGAATTGGTTTTTAAAAGAAGAAAAACAAATCGCTCCTAAGGGGGTCCAAAAGGAATGAGAAGGAAAATGTTTAGGCTATATATGCTCTGAATACACTATATACTTGTAAGAAATCACGGGGGAAAAAAAGAAAGAAAGAAAATATAGCTGCTATACATCAGAGGTGAAGCAGTGAGTATTGGAATAGTAAATTAGCAGGATATGACACAAAAATCAAAATCCAGTATTGTAAGCCGTTCTCTAGAAGTTCATGATAAATGTATAAGCCTTTCACAAAGCTCCAGCTACAAAATGAATTAGACTTTGTTTCACAGATTTTCTCTTATCCTTGGGCTGAGTCACATGTCTGCATAATAAGATGCAGTTGATGTCTTAGTGACTACTGGTTGTAATGAATCCAAGCTGGCTGGCCATGCTGTGAGTTGAGTTTTGTTGTGTGGCTTTGTGATAGCTGAGTTTCACTGACCTTATAGATGGGCATACATAAAGTTGTTTATTGATTTGATAGTGGAGCTTGAGGACAATGAATATCACTCTTCTAATTCCCGGTTTTGCAGGTGAGGTTTTAAATTACTCCACTCTTAGTACTGCTGGGCTATGTTGCTTGCAATTTAAAAAAAGAAAAATGCTACTCGGTTATATAGCCTGGCAAATGCATTTTCAGGTTAAGGAATATCAGTTAGCCTTTCTCAACTGGGTTTCTGTTGGAAAGTAGGCCCTTTGAGAAATGATTTGACAGCTTTTCTCTCAATTGCCCCAAGGCTGGTCAACAGAGAACACCATTCTACACGTTTCTGAGTGCTAGCCTTTTATATAAAAACAGGCCCTTTATGGCATATGAGTTCTGTTCTCTTGGAGAACCCAGTTCAGAAGGGCTGGATGCATTTGTGTGATTTAGTCACAGCGTTGACTCTTATTTATCCACTGACCCTCAACAAAGGCAGATGTGGCGTGGAGCAGGAAACGGGTTTATTGTTGCCCTGCTGTCTGAGGTGGGATCCAGTGCGTTTCACCTCACACCCCTGCCCAGCACAGTGGACAACAACTTTTCCTCTGTTAAACTCTGATGTTCCCTTCAGACAGCAATTGTTCTGTTTCGTCATGCTGTCTTTTGTGTGTTGTGGAATCCAGTGCAAATGCAATTATTTTAATTGTGCTCATGGCTGTTCTGCTCAGAGCTGAGCTCTCAAAGGCTGTCTTTGTTGATTGTGTTCTGTGACCTACTGCAAAGTGGCTACAGTTTATGCAGTGGCATTGATGAGGACACAAGCTTGAAATTAATTTTCAATTTCTTGTTTTTATTCTATATTACTTCCTTTTATAGATAACAGTCACAAGAGGGCCAAATGCAGAGTCTACATCCTTCCAGTTTTAGCACTGAGACACCTCAAAATTTGCCAAATTGGCTTCAGAATGACTGCTTGTACTCTGTCTTGGTCTTTAAAGTCTTTTTAGGTTACCTAAATCATTATGAAAATTCTCCCATTCCATTGCCTTGTGAGAACCTTCAAATGTACCCACAAGAGCCAAGAGAACCTAGACCCATTAAAATGCTATTTGTTCAAGTGCACTGCCAGTGTCAATAGCCCCTCAGTAGTTCTGTGGTGTCCACAACACATGCAGATTCCCAGGCCTGCTGTAGAATCCCCTCTAGTTCTCTCTCTCAGGCAGGAGCGATAGCTCCACAGTAGAGTATATAGCGCTCTTCCTGAGGATCCGAGTTTGGTCCCTTTATAAGCACTCACATTATACGCAACTCACAGCTCCCTATAACACTAGCTCTGGGAACATTCTGTGTCATCCCATGTACCCACATGAAGATACACATGCATACTTGTCGTTAAAAATAATAAAAATTACTCTTTAAAAAGAGAGAAAGATACCTCACTTCCAAAAAATAGGCTTTCCATTCCTAGGATTTTGTGTCTACTTTTTTCTGGCCACCAGGTGTGATGAAACTAGGTATCTTTGATTAGAAATGTTCCCCATTTTTGAGTTAAAACTAATCGTGTAAATTAATCCCTTTATGGTGACAACCTAAACCACAACTAAGATATAATTAAATAATAATTTCTAAGCTTTCACCTTTATACTGATAGTCATGGTTACATTAGTCAAGGCATTTTGAGTTGTATTACCGTCCCCATTCACACTAAAGGAAGCTAAAGAGTGAATTTACTATCTTGTGTACATTAAAACACACACACATGTGCACACACACACACACACACACATACACACACACATGCACACACACACACACACATACACACAATCTCAGCAAGGTCCAGAAAGGCACACAGTATGATGGAAGTTCTGTCTTTGGGCTCTACTTTCTGTTCTAATTTCCTTGTTAGCATAGGTCCCCTAAAAAGTTGCTGTGGTGAATATATGTGGGACCTCTCTTGGGTTGAGGCTTTCAGCCTCTGGTCTTTTTCAGCTACATCTGGGTTAGGTACCTGACTTTGAAAGGGAAAGTTGATTCCTCAAAGGTGAATCTGAGAGCGAGTAGAAAAATAAGCAAGGAAGATGTTGGATACACAAAATGCAGAAATTCCATTCACATCCAACTATAATAGCTCAAGTCATGGCATCATAGTAAGTATGTTCAGACTTATTTGATCCTTAAATGTCTCTCTAGTTACATTTTTATAACCCAGCCCCAAATAAATGATACTAGTAGCTAACACTGATGCAAATTTCTCCAAATTGCTTTCAATGCTCTGTGTATACATATATGTGTGTGCATTTGTGCATACATATGTATATATACTCATATATATTCATATACACATACATACATACATATTTGATTCCCTCAATTACTTAAAAAATAGGTTATTTTAATTTGTCCCATTTCAGAGATGTGGAACCCAAGCATATAAAGTAACTTGCTCAATGTAGCATGGCTATTAAAATGATATAAAATTTAATACCATCCTTTATTTAGACTCTTTTAACTTAATAGCTAGAGGTCTACAATTAATATAGAAAGATATTTACTGTTTAATTTAGGGTGAATCTTTCCTCACTAGTGTATTTAGCAAACATTCACTACCACATTATGACAGGTGTTGAACATTAAAAGATGAAAAGTTGGGCATTCATTTGAAGAGCACCTCGCGGTGGCATAACCTTACTCCAATTATTTGCAAACAAAGTTCTTATAAAGTTGATGACTCAGGTTATCTGTCATGTTTGAGGAGTCAGTCATCTGAAGGTTAACTCTGGATATCAAACAGGCAATGATTCCCAGCCAAGGACGCAGGGTGTGTCCAGGGCTGAGGTGGCATAGTCTGGAAATTGTGTCATCTAGTCTTAATGTTTAAAAATAGCAAGAAGAGACTGATGCAAGATCAATCTGGACAGGGCCTTGAGAAATAGCTCAGTGGTTAGAAGTCCATACTCATCTCTTGCAGAGGCCCCACATTTGCTTCCCAGCACTCATGCTGGACAACTCACAGCAGACCATAATGCTGGGTATAGGGAACCTGACTCTGAGAGCACCTGTACCATGCATGCACATGTATGGGTGCATGTACGTGCACATATACACACATGTGTAAACACACATGCATCCATGTATACATACACACATGCAAAAACACATGTACACACACGTATGCCACACATACACATGTGTGCACACACACAATTTAAAAATAAAAATGTATCTTAAAGAAGACAAATTGGTTCAGATGAGGAATGGTTTAAGTACTATAAGGGTTTTTATAGGGTTTTCAAGTTTTTTTCTTCCCAATACATCACTTCAATCAAATCGTCCTGAGGAAAACTCAATGTATGCATGAGTTAAAAGGTTTTTCTCTTGCTAAAACCTCAGGTGAGAAGTTCTTATATCTTGACCTCTTTCCCAAAACAATACCAGAGCATGTGAACAACAGGGTAACTCTTCTTCACCCACTTGTAGGATCACTGTAAGCCAAGCTTCCTGGAGTTCCCACCTCTGCCTTTATGACCCTTCTAGATGCAATCTGTGACCAGCCCCATCTCTTTTGGAAGGCTTTCCCTCAGTAATCCCCGTAGAATGCTTCGCACATTGTCAAAGGTCTCAGGAAATGTTTGCTGAAATGACCAAAAAATAAAATAAAAATCCATCTTAGGTTGTTGGGTAGAATCAAAGAAGCAAGCTGTTCCAAACACATTTGGTTCTTTTCTCTCAAAGTGGGGACTTTCTGTGGAGTGATTAGTAGCCTAACACACACTAATATTATTAGGAACAATAATCCAGAGTAAAATAAAATGACTAACACTGGGTCCTTGCTTTGAGCCAAGCACTACCATTCTTAATAAAGTCCCCCAGAGGGATATTGTTATTATATTCATTTGACAAATAATGAATTGAAACTGGAAACCTTAAGTAAGTTACCCAGGCTCAACAAATAATAAATGACAAGGATGGAATTTGAATTCAGGACTCACTCAGGGTGTACCTATATTTACCTAGCTATCTTATAGAATAGGATATGGAAGGGTGGTACTGGCACATTGCTTTCAGACCTGGTGTTTCCTCTATTAGGTGGGTATACAGATGTCTCAAGCTTGGCTTGACGCTAAATAGTATGTAACACACAGTGCATAATACATAGTATATCCTTGAACATAATTTTAATTAGACCTGGTGAGAACTTACTGAACAAGACAGGGTTAATTAAGCATGAAAGTGTTTTAGCATTTTCACTGGAGATCTGTTCTTGTACGTGGGACAGTGGCCTGTCCCATGAGCTATATGCCATACTTGAGTTAGTCAATATGTATGACTGTCTTGTGCTCAGCCCTAGCTTGGTCACTCTCATTCTGTATAAACAGTATGCCTCTCTCCAAAGTTAAGCACCACAGTAGCATCCAAGAAAGACAGCAGGGCCACATTCCAGAAATAGAACACTAAGACTACCCACTCATGAGAAAGGATGAATTGCTGTATTCGGTGTCAATACTGAGTAACTGACAGGGAAACAATCTTAACATGCCTATACCTTTAAAAGACTCAATACTTAAGCAGCAACAGTCACATGGTCAATTCACTTTTAAGAAGTGCACAAAATATTGAGGGGAAATTCAAAAGAAAACTAACTAGGCAGGCAGGAAATGTCCTTAGATAAATTGACCACTATGTGAAATTGACAGTAGGGAAGGGCTTTGGTTGGAAAACCTAGAAAGCCCTTTTGAGGCTCCCTACAATAGAGATCCCTGAGAATCTCTTTAGGGTTGTTGAGACAGATGTCTTTAGTAGGCAGAATATTTCAATAAAGTACATGATGAAGGCTCTTAAAAGTGGAAAGATAAATTCCTCTGTCTCATCTATGCCTTTTCCCTTTGAGACTATTTCCCATGATATGACTTCGGGCTTGTACTGTGTGCACAAACATGGGGCATTTCTCTAGAAAGGGAGTTGAACTGCCCACTCCATATGTTCATCAACATCTGCCCTAATCAGTGGTACAGACTGACCACCTATAGTAGCTTGTATATGTCCTGGTGACCTTTGGTGACTTGTGTGTGTCCGGGTCTCTGCACATAATCTTGCATGCTGAGTATATGACTTACATTTGAGACTCACCATGTGTGCATGCTCACAGGTTAGAAAGATTTCTTACAACAGAAAGACAGAGTGATGGAAAGACAGAGGATATACAGTCAGTCCCTGGACTCAAACACCTCAAACTAAAAAAGAAAAAAAAAACTCACCTTTAAAAACATTTTTGCATGATTTGTATTTGATGGTGCCTTTTGTTTGTTGACCTCCAAGCAGTTGATCAAAATTCCAGTGATTTCTCTTAGCTGTCTATTGGTATTCACAAGCATGCAGATGAGGACATTGGCATACAGAAATTTCACGGCTTGGAGTCCTTCACCAGGGCTGTTCAGCTCCATGTCTTCAGGAAAGTTCCTTTGGTAAACATGTGACCTTTTATAGCTACATGACATGACCCTCCTCTGTGCTGCCAAAACCCCGCTGGCTCCTCTTTCTGCACCTCATCTTTTCGGGACTCTCTAGTTGGGGTTCTGTGGGTGCCTTGAGGTTTAATTTGTTCAGCAGTATGCTGGCTGTTTTTTTTAATGACTAGACTATTTTGTGTTTCTCTTTAGGAGAGGCCTCTGTCGTTTAGAATCTACCTACTGGAAAAAGCTCCAGTCAGGAATAGGAATGGTGTGCTGCCCTCCTCTGCAGCCACTCATAGATCGCTAATGCAGAGACTGGCATGTAGTCGGTGCTTCAGAAAAGGACATTCCCCATCATCTACTCTTCCAAGTTCTTCCCCACTTCCCCTCAGATCCATATTCATTCCCTTTCTGTCTCTTATTAGAAAATAACAGGCTTCTAAGAGGTAACAATAAAACATAACAAAATAAAAATATAGCAAGTTAAAATAAAACCATTACATCAAAGTTTAGTAAGGCAAATTAACAAAAGGAAAAGTGCCCACAAGAGCAGGCACAGGAATCAGAGACACACTTGTTCACACATTCAGGAGTCCCACAAAAATATGAAAGCAAAAGCTATATTACATATGCAGAGCCCCATGTAGAATCTGTGCTTGCTGCCTTAGTCTCTGAGAGTTTGTATGAGTTTTTCTCAGTTAACTTAGAGGACCTTGTTCTCCTGCTGTCCTCCATTTCTTCTGACTTTTGCACTCTTTCAACCTCCTCTGAGATTGGGATTTCATGGAGACATCCCATTTATTGCTGGGTGTGCCAGGGTCTTTCTCTCTTTGCATGATGTCTGGTTGTAGGCCTCAGTATTTGTTACCATCTATTGCATAAGAAGCTTCTCTGAGGATGGCTAAGGCCCTGATCTATGAGTATAGCAGAATAGCATTAAGATTTGTTTTATTGTTACTTTTTTAAAAGGTAGTCTTTGGTTGTACCCTAGGTCTTTAACCTATATAGTGTCTGGTTTTTTGTTACCCACACACTGTTGGGTATGGGTTCAACCTCATAGAGTGGGCCTTATGCCAAATCAGACATTGGTAAGTCACTTTCACAAGCTTTGTGCCATCATTGTTCTAGCATATTTTGCAGGCAGGACAGATTGTAGATCACAGGGTTTGTGGTTGGGTTGGTGTTTACATTTCTCTTTTGGTAACCTTTGGAAGACCTTCCTGTACCAAAGACACAGAATATAGGAGAGAAGGCTTTATGTAGGCACCAGATTGACTTTCCCATTTTCAGTGAGTTGTGTGGGTGTTGTCTTCAGCAATGGGTCCTTGCTGTCAGTTTGTGGAGAGCAACCTATTCTCTGGGCAATGGCCTAGGTTGTTTGTGGATTAATGCATCTGTGTGCCTTTTACTTCCCTATAAACTTGGTACAGTTTTATTCTTGTTCCATGTGTTGAGAGTTAGACACTGGGCAAATGATTTGTTTTAGAGCACAAGAATATTGGGCATTTTATTGGCTCCCTTTTAAAATCCACATATACAGATACTTAAGCAGCATTTCCCTGTCATACACATATGCAATATTACAATCCCCCCATTACTCCCTGAGATCTAACTAAATAGTTTTATATGTCAACAAGTTCTTTTCACAAGGGGAGCAAAGTCAGGTTCTCTCAACCTAACTGAAGTATGTTTCTAAGCTTTTTCTATTTAGTGCTTTGGTTTAGTCAGCATGGGTAATTGCAAAACCCATCTATATAAAATTAAGATCACTGGCATTGGAATCCTGACAAATCTAGAAGTGAATCTGAGTTCTAATGTTTATAGTGAGTACTCTGGGGCAGTCACTTAACCCCTCTGGGTCTTATTTGCCTCATTTGTAAATCCAAATCCTTAGAAACAGCTCCTTCACAGAGCTGCTTGGGGTCATTAAGAACATGACATTAGGGCCAGTGTGATGACCCAAGAGAGTAAAGGCTCAAACTTTAGTCCCTAGAATCCATACAAGGGAGGAAGGAGAGAACCACTCCACAAAGCTTTCCTCTAACCTCTACATGTGCATGGTGACACAAATACACTCACACCCATGCATAAACACACATACACCCTTGCCACCATCACTACTACAACTACTAGTATTAAAAATATCAATATGACATAGATGTGCTTTGAATATAACGATAGTGCACATCACATATAGCTCCCAGCTCATAGTGAACATGACATAAATCTGGTTTTGGCTGCATTTTAGTACCATATTCCCCCCGCAAGCTGTTGAAGATAGCTAGCCTCAGGGTTTTTCCAAAGCACATTTCTTAATATCCCATTGGCCAGACTAGTTACCTGCCAGGTTCAGCTTCAAGGAGAAGAGTAATGAGCTCTGGATTGGGGGTAGGGGTGGAGCATCCAAAGGTCATGTCTGTTTCTCTTCAGTCTACCACAGCTGCTAAACACTGAGTAGATCCCTCTGGTTGTAAGGGGCTACATGGTTTGCCCATTGATAGGAAAGCCATGTTCAAGTAGGTATTTCTTCACTGCTGAAGCAGCTTAAGTAGGTTGCATTCGTGCCCAGAGCTGAAAATAACGGACACTGGGAGAGTCTAAATTCCACGCCTGAAGTTAACACAGTGAGTCAGACTACACTTGCAAGTCTTCTGGTTAAAGTGATAGATCTTTGTGAAGTAATGGACTCGGCTTATTAGATTACCCTTTTCTTAAAGCTGAGACAATTTGATGCCATTATTCTATTTTCAGTGTGATCCAGTGATCATTAGTTTCTCAGTGAGCTTATCCCCTGTGCTTATGGCTTACAATGTAAGAATAACTCATTTACAAAATAGAAGGTGTTCTACTAATTTAAACTGTTGTGTCTAAGGCTGAGGGGATAGTTCAGTCAGTAAAGCACTTATGTTGCAAGCAGGAGAACCTATGTTCATCCCCAGAATCCTTGTTAGTGTGGTAGCATGTGCATGCAAACTCAACTCTGGAGGGCAAAGGTAGGTATATCCTTTGTGTTTGCTGACTATGCAGCTTAGCCTGTTTGCCACAGTCCAGGACAGTGAGAAACCCCACATGAAAAACAAAAGGTGGGTGGAGTCAGTGGAATGACACCAAAAGATGTCCTCTGACCTCCCCATGGACACGCACACAACTGACACACACAAAACAAACAACAAAAACATGAACATTTGCATCTAGTTTTTGCCTTAATTGTTCTTTGTCTTTGAGGCAGTATTATGCCCCCTACCCTCACCGGGACATGCTTCGAGGCTGAAGTGCTCGTGGCATGTTGTATGAGCTCTTGTTATCAATTGCAGCCTGGAAGCTGTGATAAATGGCATGATCACATACAAGGCCACAGTAGGTTGAAATGAAGGCTATGTGTTGGGACTACATAACCATGACCCTGAGGACCATGACTGTATTTGGAAACAATGCAACTTAAACTTAAAATTCAAGTGACTGACACTCCTGCTGGATGAACCTTCTTATCTATTGATTTTGTTGTCAGTGTTGAGGAGACTAGCCACCATGCTTATTTTGTATATTACTTTGTAACCTTCATATACCTTATTTAGTTAGCACAAAAACTCAACTTGTAATATCTTCATTTTTTTGTAGTTGTGAAAACCCAGGTTCTAAAATAGTAAGTCACTTTTCTGAGATCTTGTGCCTCAAAAAGAGTAGATTCCAAACTTTCCATGTGTGCTAACTACCCATCTTGCTGTTCCAACCACAAACTTTCTTCGTGGCCATAATTGGCTCAGTTTACCCTTACATAGTAATGCAAGCCTTGTTCTCACCTCCCGTTCTACTTGAGATTTTATTATGTACTGAACTTTTGGCTTAACTTTTCTTAATGACATGGTAAGCCCTCTTCAGACACATCCATCACCCATGATCTTATTGAGGACCCAGGAGGCAGGCAGCAAATAATTGTAGAACCCGCCTAGCTCCAAGTGCTGCCTACAGTGTGACTACCAGGTTCAGCTGGTTAATGATCTGTAGCTTTCATTATCTGCATAATTCCTTTTTTTAATGGAAGTGGCCACCAGTACCCTCTGCATGGCTCCTCCTTATAAATGCAGCTCTCCAAGTTAAATGAGGCTCACACCCTACCTAGAGAATTAAAAGAGCTGATGTTCACCATGGTACAGTGAGGTACATGCCAGGGCCCCAAAGAACATAAGGGTCTGTAAAGGCCTTTCTCTCTGTAGGCCTGCACCAAAGTAGTGTGCTCTTTTCAGTAGCTTCAGGGAGGAATGCTTAGGTCGCACCAGCCATCTCCTGCCACAACCACCAGCCCATCTCAGTCCCCTCAGCCCCCCTTCTCACCGTTAGAGCCATGCACCTCCTTAGCTCAGCACCCCAATTCTGTGGTCTAATTTGAGAATACTCATTTTATTAGTTAAGCTACATGACACCTAACATGCTTCTGTTCCAAGCTTACAAATTTCTACTTTTCCTTCTCCCACTGAATGTGTTTTTGGTTTTTGTTCTGTTTTGGGTATGGTTGAGTAATGGCTGCATTTCATCACTCTGCTCCTTTCATTGTCACTGGTTCATTGGGACACTCCTACTGCTGCGCTTAGCATTGGCCACTTGCAGGCATTTGTTCATTTAGTAACACTTAAACAGAACTTCTGCTTGGTGCAGGGGATGCAACACTGAACAAATACAGGCGAGCTGTCTGTGGTGATGATGGATGGGTAGGAGTTGGCAAGCCAATTAGATGCTATGAAAGGTCATATAATCTAGGTGGCTAGGTAGATCAGGAGGCTCTTCTAGGAAGAAATATTGGAGTTGATGTCTGAAGCAGAAGGAATAAAGGTGTGGAGAAACATGGTATGGGTTTTTGAGTCGAGATCACATAACATCTTGCACTTGAACATAGTGTAACGAGTAAGGTTTTTCCCGCCGCCCCACCAGCCTCAATTAACACACAGAGACTCTGTATTAGATATAATGCTTTTGGCCAGGTACTAGTTTCTTATCGGCTAGCTCTGTCTTAATTATTAACCCATTTCTATTAATGTCCACGTGGTCTTATCTTACCGAAGAGAGAGGCTGCCGGCATTCTGTTCTCTCCATCTTCCATCTTGACTCCTCCTTACCCTTTCCTCTTTTCTCCTTGTCACACACACACACTAGGTCAGATTGTAAATGTACACACACAAGGTCAGATTGTGAGTGCACACACACACACACACACAAGGTCAGATTGTGAATGCACACACATAAGGTCAGATTGTGAGTGCATGCATGTGGCCTCCAGGATCAAGTTAGTAGACTCTAAGTGGAAACTGAATGAAACTGGATGTCAGAAAACTTCCTCTGTGGAGTCTTTTGATGTCCACACTGCCGTCCCCCCTTCTTTCATGTTGAGCTTCCTGAAGGTGATGAGGACTCCTGCTTTGTGAACTTCTTCAGATCTCGGGAACTCGCCTTGCCCCCTCTCCTGTCTGACTTTCATTGGCTTCAGTAAGGCACTTCAATAAAAGGATGCCTCAAAGAACCTGAGCCTCACAAAATGCAAATCTGAGACCAGGTGTTTTCCCTTCCTTTTTCTTCAGCCTCCCCCCCAGGTGGATGTGATCAGCAGTGAGCACCAGAGCAGTCAGCTTGGCTGAAGCTGACTGCAGGTTTTACCTGATAGCCTCCAGGTGACATAATGGACTTTCTTCTGTCCCTCCAGACCACTTTGAGCTGGCAGTGGGTTATTTTGTAAACATTTCATTTTAACCAAACAGCATAATGATGAAGAACAGACTGATAATGCATCATTGCCATCAATCGTATTGAATGGAGTTCTCCCAGTAATTGGATTTTCATGCCTACTATTTATTGTTCTAATGCAGGATGAAGAGGAAGAAATCAAACAAGAAATTAACATGTTGAAGAAATATTCTCATCACAGGAACATTGCAACATACTACGGTGCTTTCATCAAGAAGAACCCTCCAGGCATGGATGACCAACTATGGGTATGTAGCACTATGCAAATATACATTTCTCTATCCCCTGACAAGACTTGATGGAGTAACTTTACATTTGAAATACTTAGCCTGTGATTTTCATAACCTCGTATTTCCAAGGTTTCCTTCCTTCTTCTCGTTATCTCTAAGCCCTTCTTCCATCTCTTTTTAAAATAAGTTTACTCATTCATTTGGTGGCCATGTGCATGTGTTTGTGCATGAACACATGTATGTACAGGCACGGTGAGGTCAGAGGTCAGCATCAAGTACTTTCCTCTGTTAGGATCCACTTTGTTTTGTTGTTTTAGACAAGGTGTCTCCCTGTAGCTGGAGCTCACTGGTTTAGCTATACTGGCTGGCCAGGGAGCTTGTGGGATCTACCTGTCTGCTCACTACCCCTGGGCTGGGGCTAACAGACAAAACCACTACATGCCCAATTTTTTTCCATGCGGGTACTGGGATCTGAGCTCAGGTCCTCAAGCATGTATGGCAAGCACTTTACGCACTGAGCCATGCTCCCAATACCCAAGCCCAAAGCTGCTTGCTGATTTCCACTTCCTCCTCAACTATTGACAATCTTTTATTGCATTTGTATTATATTTTAGGCACTGTGCCATCTACTATCTATGAATTATATGCCACATTCCCACTCATTGAGATGGGTATCATCGGTCTCACTTCTTACATGATGAAACTAAGATTTGCAGAGAGGATAATCAGTTGCCCCAAGGTCTGTGTGGTAGAGTTGAAGCAGGCTCTAAATTATCTCTGGATGATTGATATCTTTGCATGATCCCAAGCAAAGATGCTTTGCCTTGCCTGAGCCCCGCCTACCTCTCTCTTGCAGCTTTTGGCCCCAGTCCTTTGAGAGAGCTCTGGTCCTCTGTCCCAATGATGACAATTGACAGCCACCACCACACCCTCTTCTGTGTTCAGGGCACTTTGTCTTTATTCGCCTTTGTGATCTCCAACACTAGAACTTGTTATTCTCTTGGTCCTTTGGTGAATATAGTGCCATCTTGCTCGATGACATGAAAAGAATTTACCTCTTTTGCCAACCCGATGAATCAGCCTCAGTGTAGCCCATTCAGTGGAAGGTGAACCACTTGTCTGCTTCTCTATAGCAATTGGGTCTTTGCTCCTCTCATGTGATGCTGTTGGGTTGATGACTCTGAAATTTAATGCATTGTTCATTTTCTGGAGGGGTTGTAGTTAGTGTCTAACATACAACGCCCCACCCTGAGGAGGTATCTACCAAATTTCAGGGACTGTGACAAACTGTGTGGCTCCAGTGATGAGTATTTCATGGACATTTCTCTGGGCTCAGTTGAATGGAAGTTACTCTGCTGATACATAATGCCATTTGGAATCCAACCGAGATGACAAAAAAGTATCCAGTGTATGCACATGCTGACCAAAAAAAGAAAAAAAAAATGTGATGATGTCAGCTCAAGCATTAACAAGGTTCCATCCCATGTGATACTGAATATTGAGCATGTAGATGTGAAAAAGAGCTGCTGGGAAATTTTCCCCATACATCCCATCTCCAAATTTAACAAATTTGCTACACTATAGAGCAAATAAAGTATGGTGGCAGTGACTTAATCTAGCATGTGGTTTCTGAAAATGCTATATTTAAGTTAATTGTAGTCTCTACATGTACAGTAATGTGAAGGTTAAAAAATAAAGTAACGGGAGAAATTGAATGTGGATGCACACTCTGAGGCATGACAAGGAGATAAGCTATTTGGAACCAATTGAAAAATTAAAGATTATTATCTCCATTGTACAAATTAAGAAATTAGACTCAAAGAAATTAAGAAATTTTTCAAGGTCTCAAAGTTTATCTGTAACGAAGCCAATTAACTACTCACTTGGGGTATGTGATGTCAGAATCAAGCCCTTAATCTCAGTGTTTTGCCCTTTTGGGTCATGAAACAATGGCTCTGATACCAGTGATTGGTGTTCTGGGTAGGACTAAGCTTTTTGTTTCAGTAAATTCACTTGAGAACTGGGCAATGGTGGTGCTGGGAGGCAGAAGCAGGGGGATTGCTGTGAATTCCAGGCCAGTCAGGGCTACATAGTGAGACATTGTCTCAAAATAATAAATAAAATTTTGACTTCACCTTTGATCTTTGTTCCTCAGTTTCTCTAGTATTCAAAAAGAAGAGTAAGACCTCTCAGCTATTAAAAAGGACTGCTATGGAGCATAAGAAATAGATCTGTGGAAATGCACACTACGCCTTTGGGAATTAATTTATCAGATAATCACAAAGGTCAAACATAGTTGATTCTTCAGACTATTGGCATTTTTGCAAAGATCACCGCAGTATAAAAATGTGTTTTATATAGACATAGACTAAACAGCCAAAAGCAGCACTTTCTAATAAGTGTTTCCCAAAATCAACATGATTGCATGAAATATTCCTCAGATACTCCTTTGGCCATGACTGCAGTTCAGAGGTCTGCAATATGTGTCTCACCAGGTGACAAGCGTGTTGTTGCGGGCTTCTGATTGAATTGTAATCTGTGTGAATTCTATCAGGCCTATTGTAGAGATAAACTCTTGCTTGGTATCAGCCCCATAGAAACACAACCACTTCTGATAATGGCCAAGTAATTCTCCTTTATCACTGCTTGAGCCTGATCCGGAAATCAAAAAAAGGAGCTCTTTCAATAAAGATGCACATCTCTGGGACAGTGGTGCTGTGTCACACAGCATCACCATCTCATCTCTCTGTACCACATCCCAGGCCTGCCGGGCTCTCTGGGCTTGCTGTAAACCACTCTGGTACCAGAGGGAGGGAAAGGTGCTGCCTATGAAACAGACTACTTTCTCAACAGAGACAGATCGAAATCACACACATTTTGCTGTCCTTTTGATGCTATCACAACACCCATAGATCCAGATAGCTCATGAGAGAAAATGAGTTTCTAATTAACTTCTGAAAGGTAGAGTGGTCTAGTATAATGACAGATGATTGGACTGAAACAGCAACGTTATCATCTCACTGGATTGCAGTGGTGTGGATTTGCAGAGCAGGAAGTTCAGATGTTAGGGCATAAGGCCGGGGAGATGGCTCAGTGGCTAAGAGTGCTCTCTGCCCAAGAGTGAGGAACCGAGTTTGGATCCTAGTGCTGCAGCAAAACCCAGGGCTGCAGGAGGTGGAGATGGGAGGACCTCTGAGGCTAGATGCTTACCAGTCTAGATCAGATTCAGTGAGAGGTCCTACTTCAGGGAACAAGACAGTGGAAAGTGACAGAGCAGAACACCTTTACCAGCACACAGGAACACGCTCTCTTGCACACATGTGCATGTAGCAGATGCACACGGGTAAAATTGTATGTATGTGAGGATTTTTCTAATGGTTGGATTCAACCTGGCCTGATTATCCATGGATCTGGGTTCTAGCCTCAGGAGTAGCAGGGTCTCTAACATTTAGTTTCTATTTTATAAAATGTTAATTGGACCACGTCTGTGTGTTTGAAAACTGACAGCCTGGAGGCTAAATATATTTAGTTTGGTCCCCATAAGGTAGTGATATTTTAATTAAGTCAATATTAGAAAAATTGAACAGATTCATATGGAAGTCTGGATTCCTTGAGAAGTTTTGAAAATATCAAATGATCTAGAAATATTGAGCTTGAAATCCCAAATAGTCTCCATATGTGGAAACAGTGCCATCTGCCCAGAATTCATAGGTGCTGCTCAGCCTGCACCAGAGGTCCTGCCTGGCTCCTGCTTCCTTGGGCTCCATTCAGCTCCATGCCTTGCATTCATTACCCACCCCCATGTGAGATCATCACAGAGTAAGATGTTGTAATTACTGAATCTATGATGTCGTTTACTCGTGCTCAGGTTGGCCACAACCTAAATATGCTGTATTTTTTATTTGTATTGCTACTGCATTGTGGCAGAAACCACACCCAAATCAACTTGGGTTGTTTCACTATTAATTCATAAAATAGGGCATCTATATCATAGCCTCATCCCCACATAGCTCAGGGAACACTGTAGAAGAGGAGGTGGGAAGTTTGTAAGAGCCAAAGTTGGGGAGAGGTGCTTTGAAACAGTGTTCTGGACTCTGCAAGGCTGTTGCATCATGAACTCACAGGAACTGTGATTACCAACACAAGACAAAGCCAGTCAAAGTTCCAGTGTGGATGGGATAGACAAAACCCCATTCCCAGCAAGGGAGCTTGGTAGTTGAAGATCTCCTAGTAGAGAGAATCAGTTTGCTTCAGGAAAATGGCTCTAGATAGGTTGCCCATGCTCCAATGTATAGTCCTACACTCATGTGCCTATAGACAACACTGAGTGAACTCAGTGGGCTATGATAAGAGGACATACAGTTGGGAAGGGAACCTAGCAATGGGGTGGAGGAGGAGAGGGACTGTGGGTAGGTATATTCACAATACATTTTAGACATGTGTGGAATTCTTAAAGAATGAATGAAAAATCAGATTACATTGTGAGGTATTGAGGGCCTGAGCCTTTGCAATGGGGGCATTAAAAGTTCTCTTAGTTCTGAACATCAGAAAATGAGGCTTTCCCTTTTAAAAGCAACTTGTTTTAATCACTGCTTGTTGCTTTTGTGAATGGAAAACTTCCTTTGTAGACATAGCAGTCACTAGTCTGGGGCGGGGGGTGGGGGGACTAAATTGTATTACTTGGAGCAGAGGTCTCAAATGGTAAGACTTTTCAAGTATGGAAACCTAAAATGTCAGAGGAATGGCTTTGAGAAAGTGGCTGCTGTCTCTGTCTCCCTTGAAGGTAGAATATCATGAGTGGCTCAGGTGTAAACACAGTCAAAAGCTGTGCCCATGTCCAACCCCCTAGCACAGAGTCTACAGAACCCTGTCTGTGGCCTGAGGGACTCTCTGACAGGATGGCTGCCCAGTCGTTTGTTATCCCAAGGAATTTCACTGACATTTTTAAAACTTAACAAAAAAATAACTGTGTATGCCCAAAGCTGGATTGTGAGGCTTCTGCTTCCCATCTTAGATTAACTTTGACCTGGTGCTCCTACTCACACCTTGCTTCTCAAGACCTTCCACTGCCAACGTAGTCTACCCTGAACACTGAAAGTCTGGGTTGGTTTGCCCCCTATTTTGGGGTGGGGAAAACTGAATGTGTATCTGTCTGTGTCTGTCCACACACATCCATCCATGCAGAAGCTGGAGGACAGCAGGTGGCTGCCTCAGTCAGTTTCCCATGTTATTATTTTCAAGACAAAGTCTCTCTCTTAACCCAGTGCTCATGGTTCTTGCTAGGCTGCTTGGCTTGTGGTCCCCCATGATCCACCTATATGACTGTGCCTCAGTGCTTGGGTTATAGTCAATACAGGCTAGGGTTTACACGGGTGTTAGGTATTTGAACTCATGTCTTCTTGCTTGCCTAGTAAGTGCTGTTCTTACACACTGAATCATAGTCCCAGCTTGACCGTCCATATCTTTAAACTGTCTAAAAACCTTATTTTCATTCCTTTTTTTTTTTTTTTTTTTTTTTTTTTTTTTTTTTGGTTTGAGTTTAATATTTTGAGATGTGGAATTATGCATCATTATTATTTTTATGTGCATGTGTATATGTTTGTGCAGGTATGTGTTTGTGTGTGTAAAGTACCTATGTGGGGAGAGGCAGGGGTATAGAGACCAGAAGACAATTTGAAATATTATTCCACAAGAGCCATCCACCTTACTCTTTGAGATAAAATCCCTCACTGGCCAAGAGCTTGCTAATTAAGCTAGTCTGGCTGGCCAACAAGTTCCAGAGATCTGCCTGGGTCCATTTCCCCAGCACCCTTGCCTGTATTTTTATGTGAGCTCCAGGGAAGGAACTCCGTTCCCCATGCTTGTGAGGCCAGCCCTTTACTGAACTATTGCTACATTGCTTCTGTATTTGAGATTAATCCCTTTGTTTGAATACGTGGAGCCCATCTGTTTGCAATGATTCACCCCTACTAAGAAAAAGTGTGCAGCAGCCCTTGCATGGCTGCTTGTGAGATGCAATGCTGTTACCCTGACTCTGAGATTCCTGTCTGCTTGGACATGGGTGATGGCCCATTGCCTTGGCCTATAGGCAGGCTTTGGTTGCTAAAAATACCAAGTTGGCTCAAATTATTCAAAATGCCTTTGTTACTCACACAAAAATAAAAGGTCGTCCACATGCCTATGGACAAAGTTTGGCTTCTTTTTATTTTTTCATAACTTATACTTTGAGAAGTTTCAAGTCTAAAAGTAAAATCAAGGTGATTTCCCCCCTCAATACATGCTCATTTAGAGGTGAATGCACAAGGCTGTTGAGGTTGATTTTGTATTTCTTCTAGAAGGCATTTCATAGGGTGAGGTTTAACTACCCCAGTGAATGAAGCAGCTTTTTCTCACAAAGTTGCTGAATTTGGGTTTGGGTCACACCATCATAAATCATGCAAATGAGATCTGTGGCTATTCTCAACCATGCAAGATAAAAATACCTCCTGCCTCACTGAGGTTTCTAACCTTCAAGGTCACTAGGCTGCTTCTTGGTGGGCCTGGAAGTTCTTGGAAGTTGATTGTAAACCTTTTCTTCATTGTCTCAGTTTCCTAGTTCCTCTTTGGGAGAAACTCCATCTTCTGGGCCCTATTAGAACCCCTTCTCTCTGACCCACATTTTACTATTAAAAAGAAAGAATCTGCTCATTGTCATTTATTTTTGTGGGAACTGACTTGTGACATTTGAGAGGAATGGGTTCCTGTTCAGGGACTCCGGGTTGGTACCTACAATATTCAAGTGCCATCCTAAGACCTTATTCCTTGTTACAAGAACATAAAGCCAATTAACTAACAAGTGAATGAATTCTTTAGGGACAAGGGAACCATCTCAAAATTAACCTTCTTTCATTCCTTCAGAAGTCACTGGGATTGTAAGGAGAAGGTGACTGTGCTGCATGATTCTCTTCCAAGAGCAGTGCTCTGTACCTCATTTAGACTGAAGTCAGGGCTGACTCCACACCATGAGTCACTCCTGGGAGACGGGGATGGAAGCACAATCCTTAGCCATTGTGTGTGTGTGTGTGTTTGTGTGTGTGTGTGTGTAGGGTCACACATGGATAACTTCATACATACACATACAGACGTGTGTTTTGGTGAAAGAGAGACCCCTGTGTAGTCTGTGTGTGCACATTAGAGAGAGATATATAAGAACCAGAGCTTCTCACATGCTTTACCACCAAGTAATACCCTCACCCCAATATCTCTAATGGGCAATATTTTATTTCTTAGTAATATAAGACAATTGAAAACAATCTATAGCAACCAACCATGCAAATTGTGCAATGTGTCAGGACTCAGTTCTTAGAAAACAGCTTTTTTTACTTAGACAGACATGATTATCCAAGTAATCCAAGTATTTTTTTTTATAATCTGTTCACATTTACCATGCTCTTTTTAGAATACATCCTCCAGGCCCCAATCCAGTCCCCATCTGTCTAGGCACATTTCTCTCTCCACATCCAATTTAGCCTCCTTTATTTCTTTCCGAGTGGTATGAATACTCTTTTAGTCTCTGACCTAGTTGTTCAGATGATGTTGATGAGTTTTAAACCTCAGAGTTTTTTCAGCAACCTCTCCTGACTCTCCCACTGCTGTCGTCTTCCAGATAGAGCGATCTGTTGCTGGGAGGCAGACTGTTTCCTTGCTTTGGAGTACAAACTTGAGCAAAATGACTCAGCACCCTGATTAGAAGTTCTAGAAGCACCTCTTCTCAGTACCTTTCTAGCATCTTCCACCCTGTGACATCACCATACGAGTGAAGTAGACCTCCAGAACAAAGTGACACCATCCTGCAAGGCAGAAAGTCATATGTATGCTTGTGGATTTTGGTTACTTGTCAGCTTTCCACTTATTAGTGAAACTAATGTTTACATCAGATCTGTAAGTCAATATTTTGTGTTAATTTATGAATAGTGTATGTATGTGTGTATGTGTGTTAGCATGTAGAAGCTAGAAGTTAACCTCTGGTGTTTTCCTCAGGAGCTGTTAACGTGTGTGTGTGTGTGTGTGTGTGTGTGTGTGTGTGTGTGTGTGTGTGTACGAACAAGTTGGGGTCTCTTATTCTACCTAATTAAGTCACCAATTAGGTTAGAATGTCTGGCCAGCAAGTTCTAGAGCTCTTCCTTTCTCTGTCTTTCCAGTACTGCTATTATAAGTAAATTTACTACATCCAGCTTTACCTGGATGCTAAGTGTAGAACTCAGGTCCTCACACTTGCATGACCAACATGTCAGAAACTGACACATCTTTCTAGTCTGTGATGCTTGTTTATTAAATTTTGTCACAGTGGAGGGGGTGGGGAGGCTCTGAGTCTTTGGTGGCTAGGGAGTAGGTCTGTGGTGGCTACCATTTACTGTCAACTTGATAGAATCTAGAATCACCCAAGTCTGTGAGGGATTATCTAGACTAGGTTAGCCTCTGGATAAATCTGTAAAGGGTTATCTAAACTAGGTTAGCCTCTGGCTAAGTCTGTGAAGGATTATCTAAACTAGGTTACCACCAGGCCATATTTGTGAGGGATTATCTAGACTAGGTTAGCCTCTGGCCAGGGGTGTGAGGGATTATCTAGACTAGGTTAGCCCCTGGCCAGGTCGTGAGGGATTCTCTTGATTAAGTTCATTGATAGAGGAAGACTTGCCCACTATGGGTGATGCCATTCTAGGCACTTGAATCCCAAACTAAACAAAAACTCCAACTGAGCATAAGCAGTCACCTTCCTCACTTCTTGGCTATGGATACAATGTGACCAGCCACATCTATCTTCCAGCAGTTCACCTTTCTCACCATGGTAGGCTCTACCTTTGAACCATGGGCCACAATAATCTCTTTAAGTTGCTTTTGTCAGAACATTTTATCACAGCAAGGGGACACGTGACTCATGCAATGTCTAAGGTCTCAAAGCTTCTGAGATGAGGTGTTTCAAACCCTGCTCTGCATACTCAATATGTGTTTATTGTGGATAAGGCTAAAGACCATTTCCAAATTAATAACAGAAGTGAGAGGAGGAGAGTCATGGAAAAGATCTCTTTGTTGTTTTGTTGTTTGTTTGTAAATCACCAAATTGTAAGAACCCAGCACGTTAAATTTTCCATAAGTGTTGGTGTGTCTCATTGCACAGTATAAACTCTTAGAAAACTGTCTTTCGGGGGAGATATTAACAATCCATTGCGTCTTCCTTGTGAGATGTAAAGTTATTGACTTACCTCACTCAGTGGAGCTTGGCATGTTGAGCCCTGAGTCTGTTTAGTAAGAGGAACTTATAGGGAGGAGGGAAGGTCCCTGCTGTGTGGTGGCAGTAATTATCAGGGTTGCTGTGTGCCTACAGGGACTCACTGCTTGCAAGTTCTGATTTCTTTCTACTTTGTCTTTCTTTCTTTCTTTCTTTCTTTTTATTCAAGACACATTACATAATTTAACAATCATTTTGTTCCTTAGTGAGATGAAAAGAATTGAGCAGCCTTCAGCTAGAGCTGAATGGAGAAGCAGATTATAGAAATCACTTACACTGGTTCCTGGCTAGAGCCGGATTGTTTCCTACTGAATATTTGAAACTATTTTGTCCAATCTAATTTTGAAAGGTTGAAGTTGCTGGGTTTCCACTGCTCTCCTTGGGAACTGCAATTATTTGACCTAATAGTAGGACATTCTCTCCCAATGACATGGCAGCTGTTAGTGCATCCCTGGGAGGTCTTTCCACTAAGTCTGTGACTAAAAGAAAGGGCACAGATATGTTTGGCTCACATGGGAAGGTGTTCCAATCATCTGTCTCAGTGTTTTCGGTCCATCCTGCTGGAACTGAATCGTGATTTTCTACACAATGGCATGTTCTTTAAAATAGAAAATGCCTCCAGACACATGAAAGTAGAGGAAGCTGAACCATAAGAAGCACCCGTGCACCCCAACAGCCTGGGCAGACTTCCACCACCATCTAATCCCCTGCCTCCCACAGGACCCTCTGCTTCCCCCACTCAGACACTGAAACAAATCAAACATATATTTTTTTAATTCTAGCAAAATACATACAGTATTAGATTACTCAAATTTTACTACTTCTAAATTGGCAGTCGAAAGATATTCCGTGTATTCATTGTGTTGTACAAAGCATCCCCTACTCTCTAGGCCCAAAATTATTCACACCTCACCCTGAAAAATCTATGTCCATTAGGTCGTCACTCCTGCTCCACATGCCCACTCCCAGGAAACTTCTGGATCTGTAGATCTGCTTCCCATTGCTAGAGAGTCAACAGTGTGTCTGTATCCCATGGACACTCTTTTTTTTTTTTTTTTCTTTATATTTTCTTTTTTTCTTTCTTTCTTGTTTTTTTGCTCTTTACAATAACATATATATATATATATATAATATATTATTTTTTCTTATTTTACATATCTATCCCAGTTCCCTCTCCTTCCCTCCCTCCCATGCCCCTCACCCCCTCCCATCCCAACCCAAACCCCCAACTCTACAAGGAAGGTGATGTCGTCCAGGAGGGATCATCAAAACCTGTCAAGTCATTTGGAGTAGAGACTAGGCCCTCCCTCCTGCCTCTAGGCTAAGGAAGTATCCCTTCATGGGGAATGTGCTCCCAAAGTCCTTTTGTGCAACAGGGATACATCCTGGTTCCACTGTCAGAGGTCCCTTAGACTTCCCAGCATCATCACATTTTAAAAAATCTGAACTATATTTCCTTAGTCTCTTTAAGAACTTAAATTTAAGAAAAGTTGTGATTGTTTAAACTAGCAACTACTTTTGCTGGCTTAGGTTTCTTCTGTTGTTGTTGTTGGTTGGTTGGTTGGTTGGTTTGGTTTTTTTTTTTTTTTTTTTTTTTTTTTTTTGTAAAGGTCTCCCTGAGTATCCCTGACTGACCTGGAACTCACTATAAAGACCAGGTTGGCATTGAACTCACAGGGATTTACCATCCTCTGCCTCCAAAGTGCTGGGATTAAAAGTGTGTACCACTGTGCCTAAAAAACAAAGCAAACAAACAAATAATAGCTATTTTTTAAAAATTGGTGTTCAAATAAATACTGTCCATTGCAATCCCAATCTGTTGATATGTGTTTAAAGGATTTCAAGTCTATAGGTTTCTCTTCCATCATCTCCCTTACCCCCACGTGATTTACTTGTGAGGAAACTATTAGTCTAAGCAGTATGGGTTGTCTAGTCTAGGTTGCTTCCCCAGTTTCCCATGCAGAAGAAGGCAGTTGGCACTGTAGGTTGGAGCAGATTTACCTGTGTGGGGTTTGTTGTTTCAACAATGCTGCTTCATAGATAGCTTCACACTCCCTTCTCATGAGACAAACCATATTTATTTCTTACAATTTCAAGTTAATCATCATGGATGATTGACACCCAGTCTGTTAATTTCTTAAGAGGTACAAAATAGTGACATTCTAATTCTATTATAACTCTCTTATTACCATGTAGAATACTTACTTTTATGAATAGATGTTTTCTACATTTTTTTTATTTAAGTAACAGCATTAAAGTTATATAAGAAAGCTAGGACAGGGCTGAGATGGCTCAGTGAGTATGAGTACTTGCTGTGCAGGATTAAGGACTGAGTTCATGTCTCCAGCATTCACACAGAAACAGACTTTGAGGGCTGAAGGGTAAGGTCACAATTGGGTTGTCTTCTGGACATGAGATTGCCCTTGCAATCACAAGCACATAGCCATGACTGCCAACAGGGAGTCTGAAAAGGAAAGAATTGGAGAGGGGGAAGGGAGGAACAGAGGGGTAGGAATAGGAGTGGTTGGGAGAGTGACAGAGGCGATAGCTTAGGTGAATATAATCATGATGCAGTGTTTACAAATATAAAAGTAATTATTGTATTAAAAGTTTGGGCGGCCCTGTGAAGAACCAGTTAGTAAAAGAGAATAAATAATAGGGGAAACAAAGTTAAGCATGGCTATGCACAGCTCCACCCCCAGTGCTGAGGGGTGGGGTAGGGGGTCAGAAAGGCTGATCCTTGGGGCTTGCTGTCTCAGCCTAATAAAAAATCAGGGAGCTGCAGGTTCAGTGACAGACCCTGTCTCAAGGGAATAAGGAAAGAGCTGTAGAGGAACACTCTTGCTGTACTCCTCCTGCGCCTCGCGTGTACTTCTGTGGGTACTCCAGCACGTGCACATACACAAGGACAGCAAAGCTGGGACAAGCATTGCTGTCTTCGTTTCACTTCGCTTCTTGTTATCATTTAGATCCTTGTTTCCTTCTCATTGTGGCAGTCTCACTATTTGTGAGTGACTTCATTATTGCATTCTGTGTTCCTAGGCAACGCCATTGCTTTGGTGTCATACATTCTATCAATTATCTGATCTCTGACTGATGCAAGAATGTCAAGTTGACCCCTGAATCCTTGATGTGATTCTGTGGTCTTTGACTTTGCAGCTCTTCCAGGTTGGAATGTAGTTTATTCTACACCTCCAAATTTCCCTAAGGAAAGCCTCAACACATCCACTGGCTCTCTGGAAAAGATGAGAGTTTCCTATGAGAGCCAGCTTTGTTCCAACTGCAAGTCAAATCAGAGCAGGCTCTGGAAACTCACCCATGAAATTCACTTCATGTGTTTTTGTTGTTGCTGTCTTTCGAGTCAGGGTCTCGTGTAGCCCAAGCTGCCTCAAATACACTGTGTAATAGGGACTAGCGTTGAACATCTGGTCTTCCTGCACCATCTCCAAAATGTGCAGCTTACAGGTGCTGCTGAGGATCGAACCCAGGGCTTTGCACATGCTAGGCAAGCACACTGCCAACTGAGCTGTATACTCAGCACCATTTTGTGAAATTTTTGAGACTCTACCAGGTATTTGGAGAAAAAGGAATACAATGGCATAGTTTAATTTTTGTCTAAAGAGTTTGGGTATTTTTTTCCTCTTTCCTTTTTTCTTTCTGTATGTGTTTGTGTGTGTCCCTGTGTGTTGTGTGAACATGCATGCCTGTGTGGTGTCTATTTTGCATGTGTGTCACACCACCTGGGATCTCTGTTAAACCTTATTCATTGAGGAAGGATCTATCAGTCAAATGCAGAGCTCACTGATGTGCCTGGTCTGCTAGGCAGCTGTCTCTGGAGAATCTCATCTCCATCTTCTGAGGCTGAACTTACAAACCCATCGGCATTTCCATGGGCCCTGAACCCAGGATCTGCACACTCTCTCAGCCAGGACTTTCACCTCTGAGCCATCTCCCTGAGCTCCTGGAGGTGTCTTTAAGGACACAGTGACACAGAGCTGATACACACCTGTGGACACTATTATGCCTCTACTTTTGTTTCTTTCTCTCCTATCAGGTTGGGGTTTGATTACTAATTATTCTAAACTCCTTTTAATTAATTACAAAGAGTAATGTATCTAACTAAGGGGGCTTTTGTTGAAGACTATGTAAAAGAGAAAGGATGAAATGGAGTTGCTTTTTCTAAACCTGGGAATGAATAGGAAAGCCCAATTCTAGCCTCTAGTCTGAACCAATGCTTACCCTCTGCCCATTTTATAAAGTTGTTGAGTGCTGTAATGAGTTTATATTTATAGACTGCTTGGAGCTTTTTGGATGAAAGGTGCTAAATTAGAGTTTATTGTTTATTGAATTTATTTGATGTGTCCAACCTCCTGGGAACACTTACTGGAGTTAATTAAAATCAGATAGTGCACAATCTGACAGCTTACAGTGTCACATCCAAACCAATAACATAAACAGCTTGCACTAATGTTGCCCTAACTTGAGACTTCCTAGAGGACCATGTTTCTTTGGACAGAGAAAGGCTCCTGCTATGTAGGTGTCCCAAGTACAGCTGCAGGTTCAAGTCACAGAGATGGTCTCAACTTTGTCTGAGTTGTTGACCTACCCTACTTCACAAAAACAAAGAAACAAGCCTTAGAATATGGAAAATGTCTTCATTTCTGGCTATAAAATACTGGTCAAAGTAATTTCAAAAGTAGTAATAATCTTGGGCCAGTGAAATGACTTAGTATGCTCGCCACCATGTCTGATGACCTGAGTTTGATATCTATGACATGGCAGAAGGAGAAAACTGACCCCCTCGAGTGGTACTGTGTGTTTTACATACATGCATGCACACACACAATGTGCATGTAAACACACAATGAAAACTAAAATATCATAAACACTTTGCAGACTTTAATACACTTTCATCAAGATTCTGAAATGTCAACACACCATGAGATGTGGCTTTCATCCCTGTAAACTGTGGCTCCCTGGGCATGCTCAGTCTACAATATCTACACATTCTCAGCTGCACAATCTGGCTAAGCTGCCTCTTCCATAACTTCATGTTGAATGTGACATTTACTGTTATTCAAGTCCCTTGTCAAGATGAACAAAACAATTATAAACATCTATAAGCAAGCAAAAAAAAAAAACTTTTCAAAATAAAAGTTTTTGAAGTTCAAAGAGTTCATGCTAAATTGTTTTTAAATAAAAGGCTAGGAGGAGTGGAGGTAGGGAAACTGGCTGCAACATATTGGATGAGAAAAGTCTATTTTAAAAAATCCTCCAAGTTCAGAAACATTTCTTCAATCGTCAATATTTTTCACAAGGACTTAACAGAAAAGATAGTGATCTAAATATTCTCTATGATTACTGCATTTTCTTTGCAGGACTGGCATTCAGAAACAAACTAGAGGGCAGTATGCTTTCTAAACCCAACTTAGCGCAGCCAAGCACGATTGTAACAAATGGCTGTTTCCTTTCTTTTTGCCAGTTGGTGATGGAGTTCTGTGGTGCTGGCTCAGTCACGGACCTGATCAAAAACACGAAAGGCAACACGCTGAAAGAAGAGTGGATTGCATACATCTGCAGGGAGATCTTACGGGTAGGTGACAAGTGGGTACGGCTTCCTCCCAGTTTTTTTTTTTTTTTTTAGGTAACACAGGATGCCTTGGGAGATATTCTACTCTGTACAGTGTTTCTAGTGAAATTTGTAAATGCAGTAGAAATGTATTTAATGGCTTTATTCTAACAAGCTTCACACTTGTACACATTTGTAATTCTAGCATTTGGAAAGCTAAAGCAAGTAGATTGTGAATTCCAAGCTACCTGATGTACACATAGCTCTGTTTCCACAAAATAAAGAAACAAGAAAGACAGACAGATAAATCATAAACAGACAGGCAATGAAAAGATAGAGGATAGGTAGAAGGTATGTGATGGAGAGAGGATAGAAGACAGACAGACAGATAAATAGATAAAAGATAAATAGAGTATATCTGTAGATATAGATAAACAATCAATGAATGGTTTATTTGAACAGTGATGGCACACACACACTCACACACACACACACACACACACACACACAGAGAGAGAGAGAGAGAGAGAGAGAGAGAGAGAGAGAGAGAAAGTTTCTCTATGTAGCCCTGGAACCTGCTCTGTAGAACAGACTGGCCTTAAACCCAGAGATCCACCTGTCTCTGCCTCTCAAGTGTTGGGATTAAAGGTGTGTGCCACCACCGCCTAGCTAAATTCTCATTATTACAAAGATATCACTTCTCTAAGGCTTAATACATACTTTCTTTGAACTTCTAACCAAAACTTCTCTGATTATTACTTATGGACAAGCTAGTTTTTAGAAACTTTGTGGAGATGTAAATGGCCCAGAATAACCAAACCCATTTTAAAGAAGAATAAAGGTACAGAGTTCATGTTCTCCACTCTCAGGACTTATTTAAGGTTTCTAAGTGACAAAACTAGAGCAGGATCAAGGGCACAGAGTCCATGCCATATAAACTCCAGTACATGAGAAAGAGGAGTCTACTGTCGGGGATGCTTTTTTTATCACTATCCATATTGACTATCAATATTACAATGTTAAATTAGCACCTGTTTTAAGCTATGGCAAATATTTTACTCGAATAAACACAAATGGCAAATATAGGCAACACCAATTATATTTATTTATTTGTTTGTTTGCTTGTTTAATATAGGGTCTCTTGTTGTCCAGGCCTGTTTTTAATTTGCTATGTAGTTGAGGTTGGCCAAGAATGTTCTGACGTTTCTGCTTCTGCTTCAAACTCTTGAGTGCTGAGGTGACAGACATGTGCCACTACACCTACATTTTTTTTTATTTTAGTGTGTGTGTGTGTGTGTATGTGTGTGTATGTGTATGTGCACCCAACCTGCACACACATGCATCTTCAGTGTAGGTCTCTGTTTGTGTTTGTGCATGGATACAGATGCATGTGGAAATCAGAGTCAATCATTTCCAGTGTTTCTCAGTCACTATCAACCTTTTCTTGTGTGGATGTATACATTATGTGGAGAGGGTACTTGTGTCATACCTTACATGTGGAGGAGTCATGACATACAAGTTTGTGGAGTCGAGGCTCTTCTTCCACAATTATGTAGACATGAGGGAGCAAACTTAAGTCATCAGGCTTATGCACAAACACCTTTGCCTTCTGACCTTCTTCACACCTAATATTATCCTTTGAGTCAGACCTCTCCCCAAATCCTACACTCACTAATTTGCTAGACTGGCTAGCCAACAAGTTTTTGGGATCTCCCTGTCTCTGTTCCTGCAGTAGCCAGCTTTTTAGTGTCACTGTTTATATAGGTATTAGCGATCCAAACTCAGGTCCCTATGATGTTTAGCATGCCCTTTACTAACTGGACCATATCCTCACTCTCATACCCAATTCTAAAGTTGTTATGAGAAAAGATAGAATGATATAATGTATAGCTTGGAATAGACAGAAGTGATGTCTGAATAAAAACGAAAACACAACTTGAGAAGACGCAAGTGAGACTATTGATTTCATGTTAGCTGAAAGTTATCTGCAAGGCTCTATCTGCCATTGACTCCATGCGAATTTCTATCTTGAGTACTTGAGGCTACCCAGTGGGCACTAAGAATCTATGAGGCCTCCGGGAGCAGTTCTGCTCACCCACCCCCATGCCCGCCCGTTTTTCCCCTACTAGAAGATCCCGTAGAGGGCCAGGTATTCATGCTCAAGGGATCTAAAGGCAGCACAGATATTCATCCTAGACTTTTTAAATATATGAAAGCAACATGCTTCTTCCTCCTTCCAGTGCATTCTCCCACGTGGGATAGAAAGTAGTGTTTGATCACCTGGATATCCCTTATCACAAGATTTTTGTTCATGCATGTGCTCTGCTATACCGTCCCAACCACTTTGGTCCAGGATAAAGGGATCCTCAGTCTTATGGGCACTCACATTTATGTACTGTAAAAGAGGGCATTTAAAGCTAATCACAGCCTGCCTAGAGCCAAACTCACCAAAACAGTGCCTCACACCATCCCCTCACATACTCTCAGGCTGCTTCTTCAACAACGAAAGTCAGAGAGTGTGTGTGTGCATGTATGTGTGTATGCATGTGTGAGTGTATATATATATCCTTGATATAATTATTGTGGTATTTATGGACCAATTAAAAGAACAGAGAAATCATAAATAATAAAACAACAACACTTGGGTGACTGGTAGCATAACTTCATGAGTACTAGACCAATGTATTTTGCTTAATGCCACATAATAGGTGCCAACCAAAGAAACAGAAATTATTTCCTTTTTGTGTATTGTGCAGGCATGCTTGTGTCTTTGTATAAGCTACAAGGCCATGTCAGCTGTCATTCTTCAGTTACTGTCCTTCATTGACTTTTAGAGACGGTCTCTCAATGGCCTGGAAATCAAGAACTTTGTTAGGCTGGGTGTCCAGTGAGCCCGCCGTCCCCCACCACACACACACACACACACACACACACACACACACACACACACACCAGGGATCCACCTATCTCTGCATTGTAGGCACTGCCATTGTGCCTCCCCTTTTTGTTGTCATGACATCTAACACAGGCCCCATCTAAAAGACAGGTACCTGGCTGACTGAGCTTCTCTCCAGCCCACTTTCCTTAGGCAGTGAGTGTGGTCCTCGCTGCCTAAGACCAAAGAGAAAGCCCTCATCTGGCCTGAAACGTGTTGCATTGTGCTTAATTAAAATTGAAGATAACTTGTAAATTAAAATACCTTCCCCAAAGTTAAATTTGGTGAAGCCAGGTTAGTTTTCTATGCAAACTGTTAATGTACCCATTACAAATTAGCCCATATAGGCACATCTCATTTCTCATAGCACCATGTTAACTGAAATTCAAGCAGGTAGGAATCCACCCATATCTTTAAGCGTGAAGTTTGCTGCACTGTTATTAGACCTGATATGTTTTGTTCAACATAATGTTATGTGTATATTTCTCTTGGTACTGATAGTGACCTACAGTAGTGTGAAATGAGAATAGACTTCTATAAGTATCTTTGGATGCATTGAGTTTGAGGGTGACTGTTAGCATTCAAAGCTGTGTTTGCTCTTTTGTTTATATCCTATTAACTCTCTCAACTCTCCATCCCACCAGGGCCTGAGTCACCTGCACCAGCACAAAGTGATTCACCGAGATATTAAAGGGCAGAACGTCTTGCTGACTGAAAATGCAGAGGTTAAGCTAGGTATGGACAGCATGCTATGAGCCATGGCACTGCTGGAGTCCAACAGTGTCAGCAATCCTTTGAAAATATAAATCTGTTACTGTGGACATGGGTGTTTCCCCAGAGATGAAAGGAAAAATGTTTTGTCTATTTGCAAAGCATTTTCCAAATCCATCCTGAGGAATGACTTGTGTGGTGATTGGAACCCTGCACTTAAGCACTGTGTAGAGTATGTGACAGGCCTCAACATTGTCCCTTCCACTTCAGTCTGTGTATGCCACTGCTGCTGTGATGAGGCTCTGGTGGCTCTAGGCGTTTGGGTGTTTTGTTTTGTTCCATCAAAAACATTCACGTTTGAAAGTATTTTGAATAGTCAAGTCCTGCTAACTTCCCAGAGGCTTGAGTTAGTTTTAAAGGTCTTTTCTTATTCCCTACGGCTCCTGTACAAAGGGTGTGTTCTCGAGTCCATTCCAGGTACACACTGACCACCCCACTTCACCCTGCCAGAGTTGGTGGCAGCAAAATCCTCATCAGAACCTCTCCTAGTTTCACCTTTGTTGCTGTTCCTGACAGAAAGGGAACTTGGTGGTGGAAGGGTCTGTCTTACTTAGCTCGCATTTCCACATTCTAGTCCATCACTGGGGGAAAGGCCACACAGCCAGTACTTGACACACCTAGTCACATCACACTCACAGCCAGGAGTAGAGAGTGAATGCATATGTACTCACTTTCTCCACTTAGAGACAGCCCAGGACCCAAATCTAGAGAATGGAGCACTCACAGTGGGCTGGGTCTTCCCGCAGGCCAACCCCATTTAGACAAAGTCTCAAAGAGACTCATGGTAAGGTGGTTCTAGACTGAGTCAGGCTGAGAGCTAAAACTATTCTAGAGCCCTTTCCCAAAAAAAAAAAAAAAAAAATCTGGAAATGCTCTTATTATCTAAAAGGGATTGGCTATCCATGGGATTGTTTATTTCCAAAGAGCCGTGAACATTTGCCCTTCCCTTTTGTTAAAATATATAATTTCCCATTCTATTGGCATTTGAAGCCATACATTCATCACATGAATATTTGCTTTTAAAAACAAGAGCATACATTGTACAGGCTAAATGGATGCATGTATAGAGTTTAGGTGATCTAGGCTCAGAGGACTTCCTGATGCTATTTAACAAGCACTTGTTAGGAATGTAATATATACCACATCTCTTAGGAGACACATTGTCTTCTGTTAACAGGGTCATACAATGTTACCATCCTCATCTTTGTATTGTGGATTTGGAAAACCAAACACAGAGGTGGTTTTTTTATTGATCACAGTGCTAGCCAGTGGCAGGAATGGTATGTAAACTTTGGCAGGCTGACTCTAGCCCTTAGGTCTTAATGACAATGCCAGTTTTGTGTTGCCCTTTGTGGCCATAAAGGTTACCATTGACCAAACCTCTACCTTTGGTCTCAATGGAGCCTTGGTATAATCAAATACAGCAATTTGTGATTTCCTCACTGGTTTATTTCTCAACTTAATCATGCCATTTAAAGGTATGTGCTCACAGTATAAAAAATGGTAGAAGGGACCCAAATGCCTATCACCAAAGGAAAAGATAAACAAAGTGTAAACATAGAAATTTAATGGAAAATGATTCAGCATTAGCAAGGAAGAAAACTGTAACATTTGTTACAACCTGGCTGAATTTTTAGGGCACTGTGTTAAGTGAAATAAGAATGCATTCTGTGTGATTCTCCTCATTTATCAGAGTATTCAGTGTCCTAGAGACAGACAGGAGGAGGATTGGGTGAATTGTGGTACATAAATTTACTGCTCAGTGGTATAGAATCTCAGGAGAGGAAGATGAAGTGTTCTAGGAGATGAATGATGGTGATGGTGGCACAATCTTATTGGCTTAACTGTCCCAGAAAAATGTGCATGGAAGCAGGTTAAAATCTATCCTAATTAGATTTCTGTTGTTGTAATAAGACACCATGGCCAAACGCATCTTGGGTAAGGATAGGGTTTATTTCAGCCTACACCTCTCAGGTCACAGGCTATGACTGAGCAAAGTCAGAGCAGGAACTCAAGGCAGGAACCTTGAGGCAGGAACTGAAGCAGAGGCCATGGAGGAATGCTGCTCACTGGCTTGCTCTGGGCTTCTCCCTCAGTTTCTTTCCTTATCCTCCCAGTGCCAGGATTACTCCACCCACAATGTGCGGGGCCCTCCCACATCAGCCATCTGTCAAGAAAATGCCCCCATGAACTTTCCTACATGCAATCTCATGGAGACATTTTCTCAGTTGAGGTTCCTCTATATTGTGTCAAGCTGACAAAAAAAAAAAAAAATCAAGATAAAGTTGTAAAGATATATACATATATCTTCACAATAGAAATACACAAATACACATCCATTTTATTTTCACATCCAATCTTAGGTTCTAATTTATTCAATTGTCTTCTCTTCATTAGTGGACTTTGGAGTGAGTGCCCAACTTGACCGAACAGTGGGCAGGCGGAACACATTCATTGGGACCCCCTACTGGATGGCACCAGAAGTCATTGCCTGTGATGAGAACCCAGATGCCACATATGATTTCAAGGTATGACTTCTGCATTGTGCCCTTGTCCTCAATTTTTCAAGGGAAAATTCTCACAGGCATTTGTGTTTGTGATTTATGTGACTGAAAAACATTTCTTTTAGATCTAGGATTGTAAGACACTCAAGTAAGAATTGCTTAGTGAATTCACCCATGATATTTGATTGTCCATTTACAAAAGGATATTGATGAGGTTTATGTTTTGGGTTATAGCTTTGTTTTGGCAAAATACGTATTCTTATCACCCTTTTTCCATATACTAACTCTTTCAGTTCAGTTTTTCCTGATACCGAAAACATTCCTATTATACATATGCAAAGAGTTCCATGTAATACTTTTATATGTGCTAACATACACAATATTTAAATCGGGATAAATATATTTATATTTTAAAACATCATATTGTCAAGGTAAAAAGTTTCAGAGGGCCCTGAAGTGGCAGCTCAGTTGGTAAAGTACTTGCTCACAAGCATAAAGACTGGAGTCAGTCTTCTAGAACCCACATAAAAAGTCAGCCATGATTGATGAAGGTTTGTAATCCCAGCTCTGCGGAAGATCCTGGGCCTCACAGCCAGCCAGCCTAGCCTTCCTGGCAAGTTCCAAACCAGTAACTGACCCTGTCACAAGAATCGAGGCTACTGAAAAACGATACCTAAGATTAACCTGACCTCTCCATGTACAACACACAGGTGCAGACATGCATACTTAGACCTACACACACATGCTCACTCACAAACCTTGAGGATCCTTCTAGCTTTCTGAAGTAAACAGCACAGTTGTAATTGTAATTATCTACTACACAATAGCACACAGGAACTCTATGTTCCTATCCAACTAGAACATAGCACATATTAAACCAAAATCTGAATACTGGAGGCATCTTCTTGTTCCTCATTTCCACAGTGCTAACCTTAGATATTCTGAAGTTTCTTCTCTAGAGGAGAATAAAATGGGATGTTGGTGTGTGCTTTGGTTTTCCTCTAGTGTGGCATGGCATTTCACAGAAATCTGATGTATCCCTTGTTACTTTTATTATAAACTAGACATGTGCGACAAAGTTCAAGCCACATTCAGTAGGCTTCTCCTGGAAGCTCTCCTTTACTCAGTCCCTCTAGCCAATGATGTAATGTGAGTCACAGTTACAAGTCCCTAGAGAGCTACAGTGTCTGATGACATTGCTTTTGTGTACATCTCTGTTAAGATAAAGTGAAACTGTGAACAATGAGATCCAGAGCCACTGCAGAATGCTCAGGCTGTATGCTAGGCAGACACACAGTGTGGGCAAAATGCAATACTGTCTGGGATTTGTTTGGCAGTTCAAGAACTTTTCTTGAAGACTAGCGATTGCCTCTCAATATCCTACAAAGGGGGAAACTGAGGGAAGGTGCATACCCAGTTGGTGATACCCTCTGAACTTTAACTTGAATATGGGTATCCCAACTCTTTATTCAACTCTCTATAATCACTTGTCCCACCCTGAGAAGAAGAGTCTAGTGTGGTTTTGTTGTGTTATTATATAGATTGGTTATTGTTTGAGTTGTCTGAGTTGCCTTTTAAAATGGCTTTGTTTTTAAAAAGTAAGTTAAATCAGCACCCTGAGGGCTCTTTGGAAAGAATCATCAGGGCTCTCCATTATGGCAGTAGGGTCTTAAGGAACGTTTGCTGGGCTTCGGTATAATGTCATAGTTTGCATACAAAGAGTCTATTTGAGGAATTTCTCTGTTAAATCTCACTTCTCCACCTTCAGTTATATTGAAATCAGGTTACAGCAATGCACACAGTGCAGTCTTTGAGACCCAGTGTCTCTGAGCATTCATGAAATTATTCACTCTTTAGAGAAATACAAGCTTGATGGTCATGGAAACATAATAATCGCCTCCTTCCTTCAAAGTTTGTCCCTCTAATGACCTGACAGCAGTCTGTCTGAGAGCAGCTGCCACATTAAAAATTAATCCCCTGCCAAAATAAATGTCATTTATTTAAACTGCTAATGATCAGCACATTTAAATAGTTCCATTTGCAAGTCTGCCATAGAATCCACTACAAAATATATATCCCAGATGAGATATGCATATTTTAATTGGCTGTAAGCAATTCTTCAAACTGTAGTTGTATGTAACCAGTGTTAACTAGTCTACATCTATGTCGTAGATAATTTAACCACTTGAAATGCATACTAGGAGAAAGCTGAAAGGGTGGCTCAGAGGTTTAGTGCACTTGTTGCTCTTGCAGATGACCTGAGGGTTTAAATTCCAGCACTGACATGGTAGATCACAATCATCCAGAACTCCAGTTCCAAGGGATCTGATGCTCTCTTCTAATCTCCAAGGGCACCATTCATGTGCATAGTACACAGACACACATGCAACAACAAAATACCCAAATGTTATGAGCAGTTTTTCCACCCACCTGGTCCCACAGCCACGCCAGCCCCAAATAACACACAGAGATGCTATATTAGATATAATGTCGTTGGCCTGTTACTAACATTTCTTATTGGCTAACTCTGTCTTAAATATTAACCCATTTCTATCAATCTAAGTATTTCCACTTGGTCTTATCTTACCAGAGAGAGGATCAGGACCTCTGTTCTCTTGGTCCTACATTTTGAATCTCCTCCTAACTCTCCCTGAAACCTCCTTGTCTTCTAGTCCTACCTTTCTTGCTTTCCTATTGGCCAACAGTGCTTTATTCACTAACCAATAAGAGAAATATATTTACAGAATGACATCTCCCATCACCCAAACACATAAAATAAATAAATCTAAGTTTTAAAATGAGAAAATTATACCAAGAAACACCAGAGTGTCTAAACTTTCTTTGCTGTCTTAATCTTTTAAGTATCAGGGTGGCTGTATAATGTGCATGTGTTTTCTCTGTAGCATGGACAAGACCCTTATAACTGACTTGCCTTTAGGAGAGTAACTAGAATAGCTTTTCATTTTGGCCAACCCAAAGCTTGGAGTAAAGTTTAATCTTGTGCTTCCTTCTCAGATTATTGCTAAAAAATATTATATAGAACTAATGTGACACCAATATGTAAAGAATACTTTAAAAACCCACAATTAAATAAAAAAGAATCCTCATAGAGAAAACAGGTTCAACTGTGTCAGTCATTTGGACTACAGTGTGAACTTGTTCATCAAGATTGTCATGCATGTAGAATGTTCACAAGGAAGAATACTCCATGCCCAGGGTGTAAACTTTGCTGTTCACCAGTCATGGGAGAAGCAGTGTGTCTGAACTGTGGGTAAAGAACACAACACAAAGCCGAAAGGAAGCCTGGGAAGTCATAGAAGCATTGTTTTAACCACTCCATGATTCCACTCTGACCCAGAAGAGATGGTACCCTTTGAAGCCTGTCTGGCACTGTATCTTACCATGTTTTCTGCTCTGTGTGCCCAGGAATGCGGCCTGCCCCCAGGGGACAATTTGACAACATGCTGACTTGGAAACTCTTTAAACTCTGTATTCAGTCACTCTGTGTATGCTTAACTGAGCTTTCACTCTGCGTGTGTATGTGTGTGTGTGTATGTGTGCATGCGTGTGTGTGTGTGTGTGTGTGTGTGTGTGTGTGTGTGTGTGTGAATTATCTGAGCTTTCTCTGCATAAATCATTTCCTCCTGGAGACCTATAAAGCTTGAGGATTTGGTCTATGTGAGGGCATAGTTCATTTGAGCTGACAGGAGGTCCAGCATTGGCAATGACCTCCAAATGTTGGGTTCTTACAAAATTAAATGTATGCTTCCAGCAATTCAAGGTGGTGTGTATTGAATAAAAGATACTTTGAACAGCATTGAATTCTGTAAGCCTCTCCAAGAAAGCCCTGGCTTTAAAAGGAAGGTGAGATGGATTGGTTTTGTTATGTGATTTATCATTTATTATTATTGACTATTATTTGATTTATTTTGAGATGCTTGTAAAGACTGGTAGAAGTTTCTCTTTTCCCATTTCCCTTTCTAAAGATTTCTTTTTAATGAAGTGTATGCAGAGGGATGTGGATATATGCACATAATTGCATTTGCCCTTGGAGGCCAGAAGACACTGTCAAATCCCTTGGAGCTAGAGTTTCAGGTAGTTGTGAGCCCAATGTGGGTGCTGAGAACTAAACCCAGGTCTTCTAAAGAGCAGTTCATACTCATAACCACTGGGCCTACTGAACCATCTCTCCAGGTCCAGAAGTTTCTTATGAAAGCCAAAGTAATTGACTGTTCTAAGGGCCTTTATGGGAAAGGACTCTGTAGAGATGGAGTTTCAGTGCTGTCTGGGTCTGTGTGGAATCTGATGTATGCAGGGAGGAACTCACAGAATGAGAGGAGGAGAGCCTGCATTGCATTTGCCTGGTGTGCTGGCTTTCCTCCTGGAGGTCCTTCCTTTCTTGCTTTTAGAAATCCTGTCAAAACACTTCAACTGAAAGGAAAGGTTTCATTCCCTGGTAAGTATGCAGGGCAATAATGAAAGCCTTCCCATTTAATAATAAGCATTCAAAAGATTTGAAATTAATAAAGCTGTTCAAAATGCCTAGGCTGTTTAAACTGGTATTTTTAAAACTTACTGTGAATTATATTTCAGTAGGATGGCATCTGATAGGCATTTTACAATCCTAAGTATTACCTTAACAGAGATACCCACTAAAGAAGATTCTGTGTGGCTGAGCCCATAGCCACTGGAATCTGATAAAGAGCTAATTCTCTATCCAGTGAAATACTATGCACCACTTGAGCAATGAGGCATTAGAGTGCTTGGTACACAAATGTGAGTACCAAAACATCTTCCTCTCAACGTAGTCTTGCTTCCACTCACACATAGAAACACTACACACACACAGAGAGAGAGAGAGAGAGAGAGAGAGAGAGGCACGTACACACATATATTAACACAGATGTACACGAACATGTATGCATATACATGCACATACATGGTGTAGGGGGGGTCAATCTGCAAATAGCCTGGAAAAATCATTTGAATGCTTGGCCTCCAAGCATGTAGATGATGCATTCTAAATTCTTGTTTTGTGTGTCTTTCTGTCCTATTTTGATGTTTTTGCACTATGGAATTTGCTCTTATAATTAAGTTAGTGAGGTGATAAAAAGCCCTAGAAAACACCTTGTTCTCTACACTCCGTGCCTAGTGGGCCCGACTTTTACTGACACTGTGTGTCATTCACCTATACTGTATTAAGAGACTTGTCCCACATAAGTGGCAGATCTGCAGGTACAGATGTTCCCCTTGGTTGCCAGGTAACCTCCCAGATCCTTCAGTATCCCAGGCACAGATTTTTTCAGGCATGATGGAAATGCTCCTTTGAACAAGAGTGTCAGCTGGAAAGCAGGTGAGTAGCTGTCTAGTGGGAGAATCACTTGGTGGCAGGTGCCACAGAGAACACAATACGTAGGTTGTCACCAAGTGAGATAATTCCTCTTGCAGACATGTCCTGGTCCCTGTGTACTGAGCTCCAAACAGGGGTCCTTCCAGATTCACTCAGACAAAAGACAACAATACAGACACCATGTAGTGCCACCAGGTGGGATTGTCTCCGCTGTTTCAGCTGGTCTGCTTCCTTCAGGCACAACACTGATCCCGTGGATGATACATCTTCTGACAGTTTCCCTATGCCAGAAATCAAGCATAGGAAGGCAGGGAAGGGGGTGTCTGTGTTTCCTTTGTTTTCTCTGTGAAATGGGATTACCAAGAACTGCAGCTGCCTGGCCATCCTCCCTGGCCCTTCCCTCGGTTCTGTGTGGTGCAGAGGATATGAAATGTGAATGAGGATGAATGTGGACTCTGAAGGCAGACAAGACCGGAATAAACCAACCCATGCCTCTTGCCTTACATCACCTCCAGAGAGCTTCTAAACTTTCCTGGGCCCATATAAAATATGAATACTCGATTATGTATACAAGGTTGCAAAACCACTTTATGGTGGTATTATAACACACACATACACTTTTCTGATCACTGGAATATTTTTCAAAGCATAGACAAATCACAAGTATGTTTCATGTCTGTGAGGCATTGCAGAACCCAGCTGGTTGTATTCATTTCTAAGCTATTGTCTGTCTGTCCATAATACAATATGGTATTACAGTCTTATGATATTTACATTTATAAAGGTATCACAAAGTGTCTGGCATGTGGTAAGAAATGCTATAGGACAGCTTTGTGCTTCTGTGTCTCTCAAGAGTCTGATTTTTGTGGCTTTTTCCCCCTAATGAAACAGGTGGTTTCCTACAACTCAGCTCTCTGTGTTTTGCCCATCTTTAGTTGCCTGCTGTTGAACTAGAACCCACATCTCTAAAGCTCTCATGACTAGATTAAGTTCAACTCTATAGCAACCATGCACATGCATATGATCCTTTTTTCTTATTTAAAAAAGAGTAAACAGATTGCAACTATGTTTCCAAATGGAAGACTGCTTTCACGTCTGTGAAGCATTGTAGAATCCAAGTGGTTGTACTCATTATCACGCTACTGTCAGTCTGTCTAGACCACTATGATGTCCCTGCTTTGGGATACTTGAGCCATCCCATTTCTATTTGTCTACCTGGTATCTGATTGGCTCTGCCAGTAGGGGTCCACAGAGGGAAACTACAAAGATGCCGAAAGACAGGCCATGTCCAGCCTGCGTCCTCTGGGTTTCCTGTTTCTGCCTGACCTGTCTTATGCCACTGAGCCGTGCAGCTCATTGCCCTCTTACTGTGTGTATACTGACAGAACTTCCAGCTGACAATAATTGACCCCAAAAGTCTGTCTGCTGCTTGTTTGTGCACTGTCCATGATAGTGCAAGGTCCATGATAGGACCTTGGAGCATATCAGTTACTGAATTCTTCTATCAACCCCACAAGCTGTTCATTCCCTTCACATTGGTCTTGTCGCCGAGTTACCAGCTGTGTCACAGCTCAAAGTCAGAGCTAGGTGCATGGCTGCAGTAGGGCACACCAGGTGTCTAGCTACATGGCTCTGCTCCTTGAAAGGCAGTTTTTGGTGTAGTAATGCTCTCTTCCACTGAGCTGGGCAGCCCAGTTCAGAAAGAATGTTCTTTTGTTGTGTGCACATTCCTCTATGCCAACTGTCCCCAGACCTCAGCCAGAAGCTGTACCTTGTGCCTGCTTTCTCAGAGGCACTAGAATTTGTCTCTGTTCTGTTTGTAATGCACACAGGGATGGGCTATTAATCATGCTGCTGGCCAGGCGACACAGCACCACTGAAGTAATGAATTACCCAACTCCTGCCAAAATGAGTCACACCGTGGTCACAAAGGAAACTTATCTCTGCCTCACTCTCCTATCCTGTTCTTCTCTCTTCCCTGCTCATCTCCAGTGATCTGTCTTGCCAGTGGTAATGGCAGCATTTTCTCCTTTATTTAAGTTGTGAAGTGTCTTTGGGATTCACCAATTTATCTAAAGGTTAAACAAGGCCTGTCAGGGACGTTTATGGCTTCCCAAAACAGGCAGTTAAGCAGAGCTTACAAGCAGCTTCAGGTATATAGGACCAAGAATTTAAGAATATAAATATTTGCCTTTGGAAAATGGAACAACTCCAAACCAAAATTATACTCACAATAATATGAAATAAAGTCTTCAACAAGCAATAGTCATGTGACTGACCTGGTCATATGACTAGACAAGGATACACAGGCTGTTTGGATGGTATGATAGGGGCTCTGATTTAAACAGGTGTTTTTAGGAAAGCTAACAAAGAGAGGCGTCTTTTCTTTACTAACCATCCCTGCTTCCTGTGGTACAATCCCAGGAGGGCTTAGCAGTCTGTGCCCTCCCAGTTTCCCTACAGTCAAATGCTTTCTCCTCATGTTTCTCCTATTATTGCTGTGTATATACATACGTACATGTATGCATACTACATGTACATACATACACATCTATAAATACATATACATATGTATACATGCATACACATACTACACACATACATATGATCATTTGCAAATATCTTTGGCTGCAATTATGTTTATTCCATCACCAGAAGTCTAGAGTCATGCCGTCCAGAGCTGCTGAGCATGGTATCTTCACAAGCTCTGCCTCCTACCTTCCTGGCATCATTCATCAGTTGGAAGATTGCCTCAGGTTGCACAATGGATATTGCAACCCCAGACACCATGTTTTTATTCAAGGCACTGAGAAGTTGAAAGGAACTTGCAAGACACCAACTACATTAGCACCCTGTCTTGGGAAAACACAAGCTCCTGGACCTGTTTGTGTATGCCATAGCTCTTGTCACAACTGCTGGGGTGCCAGAATAAATTAGTCAGCTTTGGGCTACTCTGAAATGGAGGTAGCAGTGGGAATGAGTTTCAGGTTAGCACAACTGCAGGGAGGGAAACCATGACAACAAACCCAGCAGTACAGGCAAAGAAAATCCACGTGTGTGAGCTCCGTTGTGCACCAGAATCTGTGCTAGGCAGCATTCCTGAAAACATGCATGCCACCAGTACCTCCTGTGCCACTGAGAAAGCTAAGCTGGGCAGCACTGTGCAAGTCACTGAGTCAGGAACATGGAATCAAATCAGGCTGTGTCTGATTTGAAAGCCTGTTCTCTCTACCGCCCTGCAGTCCCCCTAGGAAGCTATGCCTGGCTTTGTGGCACAGGAACGGGACCTCACTGGATCTCTGCTCCTTTGCTTTGCCAACTCCTCAGCCACCTGTGGGCAACGTAAAACTCAGGAGCAATTATTTGTGGGTTGTGATGGAAGTTAAAGGAGAAATGACAATGGCAGCCGGAGAGGCAGCTCCTTTTCTTGAGGCCTCTGTTATCTGGGGGAAGGAGATGTGAAGATGGCAGCCGACCTGGACCATAGCTCCCTGTCTTTTCATCAGCACATCCACAGTAAGAGTCTGCTATGTCCCAGTCTTGTTCTGTCACTAAAACAAAGGCCAGTGACATGAGGGCTAATGGCACCCCTTCCTCTCTCTCTCCCTACCCCTCTCTCTCATCTCCCTCTCTCTCTCCTCTTCCTCCTATCTCTCCCCCCTCTTTCCCTCTCTCTCTCTCCTTGCATCCCCCCTGGGTGTGTATATGTTGAGGCAAAGGGTGTAAAGAACACACACTGCTTTAAACTAGTGATGTGTCAGTAGACAGCATGAGGGCTCTCACCTGTGGAGGGGCTCACATGAGGAGAGGCCAGTGGTTGGCAAAGCAGAAGGAAGCTTCTGGAATCCAGATTTCTTAGGGTCAGGGGGAGACAGAAGAGGCCAACTTGCACATCCCCATGGATCTGCCCTCTTTGCCACCTCTCCCCCCATGGAGGGAAGTTTGAACAAAAACTCAGAGACAGAAATGAGCCTGGCTGCACCGCATTTTTTTTTCTTCCTATCTAAAACTTGGCTTGGAGCCCTCTCAGCTTGGAGCCATCATTTCTTTTCAAATGTGTGAACTGTCACTGCATCTCAAAGCTCACTGGGCCTGAAGTCCTTTTCAGTCCACCCCGGCCACAGCAGTCAGCAGCAGAGAGCCTGACTTCCTCATGCTACAGGAGTGCTCTGTTCCTAGGCTATTGGGAAACTGCTAGAGAAAGTATCAAGTCCTGAGGACACTGCAGTACTATCAAAACAGCACAGGGACCTTTGATGCTGGCCCTCCACTTCCAGCCTCTTCTCCTCCATGCCTGCCTGACACCTCCCATTCAGGGAGCGACTCGATCTTCTCTCATTTTCCCATGCAACTACCTTTGTCTGCCAACTGTAAACCCAGGTACAAGAGCGCCCAGGGTGTTCTCATCTTTGTCGTGTTACACTCCTGAGCCAAAACAAGAAATATGTTGCCTGGAGCTTTGGAAGGAATCCAGAGGGAGCAGAGCGAGAGCACAACAGTTGAAAACCTGCAGTTGTGTTGGCATCTCAGCCGAGTGCCTTACTGCCCCCATTCTATCTGCTCCAAGGCGATTGCACTCTGGGTGACGGGTGAGGTACCCAGTGTATCCCTTTGTGTATTGTGTATGTGTATGCTCAAATACTGAACAGGCTGCCTGTCATCCACTGGCTACTGAGAAATTCAGTTTAAGGGAGTGACTCAGCATGTATTCCATGGCTCCTTTCCAATTATAACCTTTCATACTCCATCCCCTTGACCTTTGTTTGATGGGATAGCAAGGAAACTTCACTTTGATCTCTATAATTTGAGTAAAATTACTAGGTAACTCACCCATTTTGAATGGGAGAATTTTGAATAGTGTATATAAAGTCCTAAAACCCTGGCACTATGGTGGCTAATGATACCAGAATGTAGTCCTTGAACCTGACCCATATTAAGTGTTGTCACCCATTGGCTGAGAAGAGGGAACAGCAAGCCTCCTTCTGGGCTCCCCTCATTGGTTTCCTCCTTGTCTTGATGACATCATCCATGCCATACTTACAGATGACCACACCTGGATAGAGAGATCCAGAGATTACTTCCGGCAAAGCAGGAAACACTGGCCATGGAGAACTCTGATTAGAGCATGACAGTCTGTCCAAACATAAGAAGGCAGGTTAGGGCTTAAGACCTGTCTTCCAGGGTGGTGTGTAAATGAGCTAGCGAGCTTCTGGGTGTCTGTACTGAAATGTACACACATGCCCCATCCTCGGCCCATCACAGTAAAGGATAGTTGTTGTGCATGAAAAACATTGAATGTGACCAATGCCTACTAAATGTTCCACCTGATCTACATAAAAGCTTGTACCCAAGACCTAGACACCAAGGCTTGCAACCATTTTATACAGAATAGACATTCCAACTATCTCTCAGCAAGTGGGATCAAACTCCAGGACATCCACTCACTAGAATACTACTGAGTGACAAAAAGCCATGAAATAGTAAACCACGATACAAGGAGGACCTTCAAGAATGCTACCATAAGTGGGGGGGGGGGTGCAAAAGGCCACCTTCTGTTTTATTCCTTTTCTATAAAATTTGGAAGATGTAATCTACAGTGACAGAGAGCAGATGAGTGATGACCTAGAAAGTGGCAAGAAAGATGGGGATGAGCGGAACCCTACAGAGGCAGGGAGAGTGCAATCTTCTGGATGTGATGTCTGTTGTCTTGACTGATGGTAGAGTCACAGGAGTGTCACACCCTACCAAAGGGTACACCTCAAACATGTGCAGTCTGCCTATGTAACAGCTACAGCTCAATAAAGACATTAAATGAAAAAACTCTACATGGGACAGGGAAGTAGACAGGGGGACTATTTGGGAGAAGGGAGGGGACTAAAGGGGATGGAGGGGGAAGAGAGGGGAAATGGAAGATAGGAAGCAGATGTAATAGTATCATGAAACCCATTATTTTATATCAGTTAAATAGACTGAAAACAGCAAAATTTCATGTGGCTCCACTCCCATATAAATCCCAATAATAAATTAAATTTTTAAAAACCTTATATATTTTTCATACATTTATTGGAAGCATACCATATGCCAGGCACCAGGGAAAATATGTGCGATGGAAAGCAAACGTGACTCCTCTGGCTCTGCAGCTGGATGGGAGAAATAGGTTTGTGAACAGACAATGGATTGACTCCCCCACAGTGCTGAAGTGATTACCAGGTTTAACCAAATTGTCCTCTGTTGATTGAATTTATGTGTGTATCTGTACTTTCTTGTTTTACAGAGTGACTTGTGGTCCTTGGGAATCACAGCCATTGAGATGGCAGAAGGTGCACCCCGTAAGTTCCTGCCCTGGGTAGAATCTGATGTCCTGTGGGCTCCATGCCAGGGCTGCGGTTGGTCTATTTCTGCAGCACTGAGCTTGGCATGGGTCTGATGTAGCATACTTAGAAGGCAGAGACATCTCAGATCAACCAGGAATCTGTTCATTTCGCAGCAGTGTGCAGATCTGTGTTTTTTCTAGGAAAGAAGGAAGCAGATTTGGGGAAATCTTTTTATCTCCCCCACCTACCGTGTGGCTCATTCCAAGAACTTGGAACAACCACAGACAATGTCAGCTCCCATGTACAAAACTCCAAGGCTGAATTCCCAGTGCAGCTTTCACAAATACCTGAGTCAGAGGCTGCCCCTCTTCCGAAAATATTAGGTTTTAGGATGTAAGTTATCCCTACCCTTATAGGAGCAGTGTCCTGCCTGGATGCTTGCAATCCTGAGAACCTCCCAAGGCCCCTGGGACTGAGTGCTAGCACCACAGAAGACCTCTGGAAGCTGTTGGGGTAAACAGGGAGTGGGGGGGGCTGAGACTGTACCTCCCAGACCTCCCTGACTGTCCCCCTTTCCTGAAAGATGTGGGTTCATTTTGCAGGCAACTGTGGTTCAAGCAACAGCCTGACACCTAGCTGACCCTACCTAGGAGCCACCTTCCCTCCTGCACCCAGGACTGGAATTATACGACAATGGCATGACTCTAGCTCCTTCTCTCTACCTCCCTTACAGAGGAATTTCAATCCCTGTAATATATCCTTGCATGTGCAGTCCCAGACCTTCACACCTTCTTATCCATTTCTCACAGGACCAGGACTGAAAAGGCCTGCAAAGACCTTCATGACAGTTCATTCTTAAACTTAGGACTCTTGAAATTATCCTTATTTTTCTTAAGTTCCTTGAATCCATGTGTGGCATGATTGACTTGGAGTTCGTTGACAAAATTTCCTTTGTTCACAATGACATTTGTGAGTCAGAAAATTTGGATACCACAGTCTTAAAACTGTGTTATCATCCTGAGTGGTAGACAAGACTAAAATAAACTCTGCCCACAGAACAGAATCCTCTGGCATTGAGGAAGCACATATTCTCAATCTCGGTACAAAAAAAAAGTATTCTTACAGTTAGAAAGTAAGCAATAAGCAATAAGAAATGTGGATTGAGGATTGAAATAAGAATGTAACATGTCTTCATGATTACGTCATGTTTATAAGCTAATTTCACCTTCTAGTCATCCTGAGCCTGGAGGATTTAAAAATCAAGGCACACACCATGATGCAACCTGAAAGCTCCTAGAGACATTTGGTGTTTTGGCAGGGCACCAAAGAGCCTAGAAATGTACACAGACAGCAGTGTTTGTGTGAGCCTCCGATGGGGAGCCAGTGCTGTGGTTGTTTAGATGCCTCTTAGAATGTGGCATAGGCTTTTGTTAAAGAAAATTACCTAAGCCACCCCAAATGTAACTGTCATCTGCTGCTGATCATTTTGTATGGCAGGTGGCTACCTACAGCAGGCATGGCTAGTTGTCGGCCCTTTAACTTATTTTCCTTAAAACATGAAGGCATGATTCCTAGGAATGTTAGTATCTGTTTAAAATGTGCATTTTATGAGATTCATCTAATTAGATACCAGCTCTTTGAAATGTTTGCCAAGCAGAAGCATTTGTGTCTTCTGACCCCTTACTCGAAAGTGCCTTATAGACACATGCCACACTTGTGCAGCATTTTCTGCACAGCCAAGATGCTAGTGTCCCTTTGGCCTCTGACTGGCTTTGGTCATTTTTTCTGTCTCCTACAGCCCTCTGTGACATGCATCCCATGAGAGCCCTCTTCCTCATTCCCCGGAACCCAGCACCTCGCCTCAAGTCTAAGAAGTGGTGAGTTTGCCCCTCAGTGCTTCAGTGCTTTGCAAATCTGAGGGTGAAGTTTTCCTGTGGTCTTTCATTTGTCTTGTGTGTGTGTGTGTGTGTGTGTGTGTGTGTGTGTGTGTGAGCACATGTCTGCAGGTGCACATTTGTGTGCTTGAGATTAGAGACCATGGGTTGACTTCGGTTATCTTTCACAGTTGTTTTTCTACTTTGTTTTATAGACAGGGTGTTTCATTAAACCTGGTGGTCACCAATTTGTCTAGATAGGCTTCCAGAAATCCCCCTGCCTCAGTTTCCATAGAGCTGAGATTACAGGTACAAGCTATCACAACTGGCTTTCTATGTGAGCACTGGGGATCTGAACTCAGGTCCTTGTGCTTGTGTTATGGGCACTGTACCAAGTGAGTCATTTGCCCAGCCTCTCTGTGATCTTTTTTTTTTTTTTTTTTTTTTTTTTTTAATCACCTCAGATCCCACCCTAGGGCCTTTTGGCTAGACTAAAAGAATACATACCATGGCTTCTAGGCAATGTTCTCTATGCTACCATTTGTTTTGAACTGGCAGCTTTGTTAACCCTATCCTCAAGGCAAAGAGCTATTAGCCAAAATGGAGCCCAAGTAATGGCATGAAAACACCGTGATTTATGCCTGAAGTGTGTTTTCCTGACTGTGTGGCATATTTCATCAGAGACGGTGATGATTTAGAGTCAGCCCATTAGATTGGCTGGCTTCTATTACTCAGGACAATGGTTCCCTGTGCACCCACACAGACCTGCTAATGGTCCATGTGATATCTCTGGCATGGGAGATTGTGGTTCTTTGTGGTTTTGTTTTTAGTCCCTTTCTCTTTATGACAGAGCATGCTGGCTTTCTATTTTGGGGAGAGCAGTATAGCCTTTGTTCTTAATAAGCTTATCCTGATAAAAAGATGATTTATTGAAAAGAGAGCTACCACATGCGTGCTATCATGAGGAGGCATGATGGGAATGTGAATGGTGAATGGCCAATGACCAGGTGAGGTTTGGGGGCAGGGTCCTCAGGTTACACCATATGTTATTCGCTTTCGTGTGTAGTTATATAGTGTCTTTATGTCTTATTATTCTGTAACAAACATCTGATGCTTCCAATCCCCTGCTATAGAAGTGTGAGGGCCTCGTGATACATTCTTAAATCTCTGGTTCCTCTTGCATTGGAGTTAATCCCTGCCCAACTGAAAAGGAACAAGTCATTAATCCCTTTTCCGATGACTTAAGGCTCAGGCCCTTGACTGGCGTCCTCCTATTTCCCACCCACAGTCACACACCCACATCACAGAGCAGGCTTAATTAGTACCAATCAGCTGATAATGACATAGCAACCCTGGCTAAGCAGAGGAAAGGCACACTACAAAGAGAGGGGAAGGAAACAGAAAGACACAAGCAATGGCGGTCTCTAAGTTGCCAGACCTGCAAGGGAAGTGTGAGTTGCTATTGGTAACCAGAGGCAAAGCTTCCCTGCTCTCCTTCCTCTCAGAGGGTCACTGTGGTACCAGCCTTGTTCTCTCCCCAGCAACAGCCTTTCATTGGGCACCACACAGCATGTGGTGACAGAGCACAGGGCCCTTCCTCTCTCTTCTGAAATTTCTTCTCTCCCCTCCCTGGATCTGTCTCCTGGAGAGGGAAGCCAGCTCAGTTCCCTCCCCTGGAAGCAGTAGCGACATTGCAAAGCCTGCTGCCTGGCAGATTTCAGCTTGGAATGTGCCAAGTTCCCCAGGGACAGCCTGCTATATGCCATGGGTCTTACTTCCTGTCCTCTGACACTGAATCTCCTCCCCTCCCTTCACGGTTCTGGGGAGCTGTTTTGAGCTCTTCCACAGAGGAACAAGCTGGCCATCCACAGGCATGTCACCTAAGGGGCTGCATTGGTCACTTTATCACTTCTATGACAAAGCACCTGACAAAGCTCACAATTAAAGAAGGGACAGTCCATCATTGTGAAGCAGTTGTCACATGGTGTCCACAATCAAGAGACATAGAGATGGATGCTGATATTCAGCTATATTCCTCCTCCTTCCCTTTTGTGCAGACAGAGACTCCAGTCCATACACAGTGCTGCCTCATCTCCTAGATTGAACCTTTCATCTGGCCACGCCCTTCCTACCATGCTCAGATGTGTGTCTCCCAGGTGATTCCAAGCCTCATCAAGTTGGCCATGAAGATGAACCATCCCAAGTCCACCCTTTGTCAATTTGACACTCAAACATAATACTTTAAACTATAAAGTTCCACCCCTCGGCCTCAAACATGCACGATCATCTCATGATGCAAAGTGTATTTAGTTTATATATAAGAGTGCCCCAAATCTTAACAGTTCAAATTCCAGTTACTCAATAGTCCAAAGTCTCTTGTGAAACGAAGACAGCCTCTTACTGGTCAAAACCTGCAAAATTAAAAACCAAGTTACATCTTTTCAATTTACAATAGCACAAAATAACCATTTTCATCCCATGAGGGAAGGAATATGGGCACAGAAAGGAAAAGACGGGACAAAAGCTGGGTCTGTACCTAGCTCGGGAAACACAATTCTGCAGCTCCATTTCTGGCATCTCGGGCTCCTGGTAGTGTCATCTGGTCTCCACTGGCCTGGCCTCTCCTGCTCTGCCTCCAGCACACATAACTTCTCTTAGAATGGCTCCATGGCATGCCTGTGACCTTCCTGGGTGGACATCCCAGCATCCTGGCTCTCTAATGTCCTAAGTGAGAGTTCACTTCATAGCCCTAGGCTGTGGCACTTAAGGCCTCCTTGAAGAGCATCTGACTCTGCCACTCACTGCCTGACGTCAGTAGTGTTTATTAGTCCTCACTGTCCACAGTGAGCTGGGTCCTCTCATATCAATCATTAACCAAGAAATACTCCCAGCATAGCCTGCAGGACAATCAGAGAGAGCATTTTCTCAATTGAAGACAGCTGTTCCCAAATGGCCCTGGTTTGTGTCAAGTTGACAAAACAAACAAAAAAAAACTAGCCAGTATGCACCCCAACCCCACCCCTAACCCCCATTATTTTTCACCTCTCCATGCCTGATGTCAGGCACTTTTGTTTTAAGAAAGGACAAAGGTGTGTGTGTGTGTGTGTGTGTGTGTGTGTGTGTGTGTGTGTGTGTTTGTGCATGTGTGCATCATGTTTGTGTGAGTGTGTGTTCCAAATAAAATAATGATGATATTAAGTAGGTGTCATAAATTATTTGAAATAAATTGAATTTGCTAGTTTGTATTGTAACTGCACACTTCGTTAAAATCAAAACCCAAACTGGAACACAAGCTTTTTAAATGATGCTTTTCTGTTCAGTTTTCCCAAACCAAATGTATCTAGAGCAATTCCCTTAATGAACCTTGGGCAGTCACATGCTATATAACATTTCCATTAACAATGGGCTGGACCACCTGGTGACTCTGTAGCCACCTCAGCTGAGCAGATGGGTTCTGTGATGTTCCCACATCACATGATAAAGTCGTCCTTCAGACATCTCTCTGTCACCGAACAGTGCTCCATGGTGCCCATTTTATTCAACAAAATTGGGGAGCAGGAGAAAACATTTCTCATTTCTGTGCTGCAATCCTTAGGAGGAGTTTTCTCTTCCTCAAGTGCAGTGATGGTCAGACAATGGTCAAATGTCCCTGCAGTGTGTCCTTGCTAATCACCAGAGGCATTTTAAAGGAGTTAACTTACTTAGTCACTGCAATGGTATTTGGAGATAAGTTTTGGGAATGTTTGCATTTGCAGCCAGGGAAATGGGCACAGCAAAGTTAAGCCATTTGTCCCAAGCCATACAGCAAGTGGTAAAGCCCAAGAGAGAGAAAGGGGAGTAGTGAGAACTAGCACAGGGCCATGACAGACTTTCAAGACCAAAATTACCCATGTAGATGTACAATGGTTAATGTAAGCAACTTCAGTGAATAACCAGGCTGGCTGTCATATCTCAGACTGTGAGGGTCAAACCTTGGCATTCCCTATCCATCCATTACTCCTGAGCATCAATCCTTGACATTCACCACTCCATCCAACTCTTGACAAGGCTGTATCACTAACCTTCCTAGAAGTTGTTGTCTTTTTTATTATTATTCTAAGAGACAAAGCTAAGTTACCAACAGCACCATAAATTTACTTTGAACCCATTGAAACACGCAGTGAGCAGGTATTCAACACAGGTGAAGTACTTTCACTTGTAATTAAATGTGCAATTAAACACATTGATTTCTTGGTCACACTAAGAAAATAAGGAACCCCTTCTTTGAAGATGTGGGTGTTTTGTTTTGTTTTTATTTTGTGGAAACAGGGTCCTGCTATGTAGTCCAGGTTGCTGTCAGATGATGTATATAACCTATATCGTCAAACTCATGGTGATCCTCCTGCCTCGGCCTTCCAAGTTGCTAGGATTACGGGAATGTACCAACATACTGGGCTTAAGGATGTTTTGTGAGCAACATTTTCTCTTCAAATGATGCCTGCCTAAAAGCATAGACACATCACTAGCTTTACATACACTAGCTCTGTATGCTGTCTCTGTCCTTTGAATACCAAGCCATTCTCTCTGAGGTCCTCTTCTGCAGCAGAGTTCTGCAAAGGGAACTCTCATGGTTGGTTCTTTTAATGGAACACTGCTTACACACAGCTCTGCCTGGAGAGCAAGAGGGTTTTCTGGCTTTTTCTGGTTGTTTTGTTTCAGATGTCAGTGTCAGAGAAAGGAATGCACAGTCTTTTGAGGTCTGGATCTCATTTTTCAAATTGGATGTGATTGCTTTTATTTATCACCCTCTAATTAATAGCAGGGCACTTTATAATAAAAAACAAGTACTTCTTGCTGGCTGCCAGTGAGCGAGAGAATGACTGTTTCATTCCTTGGGAATATTTAATAGCTCTTTGTCATAAGTTACTTTAGTTTTCATCTTTTTTATGCTGATTCGCCTACCTAGAGAAGCCCTGTGTGCTGCATGCCAGGTTTGCTGCTGTTTTTTGAGGTTAGTGTTATAGTTTCCAGTTTATTCCCTAGACGATGCATCTTTGTTTCATTATTTTTAAAATAGATCTTGAATAAAAAACCATACTACTCCTTGCAACTAATCTCTCTCTCTTTCTCTCTCTCTCTCTCTCTCTCTCTCTCTCTCTCTCTCTCTCTCTCTCTCTCTCTCTCTCTGTGTGTGTGTGTGTGTGTGTGTGTATGTGTGTGTGTAGTATATGTATGTGGACAGGGGCATATGCACATTTGTGCACACATATTTGGAAACCAAAAGGCAATGTCAGGTGACTACTTCAATCACTTTCCTCCTCGCATTTTGAGACTCCCAGAACCTGGAGCTTACTAATAGGCTAGATTAGCTGGCCAGTAAGCTCTGAGGATCTGCCTGTCCTGTCCTCCATTCCCAACACAGGGGTTATAGGTACACACTGCCTGCTAGCTATGTACATGAATGCTAGAGGTTCAAATGCTTAAGAAGCAAATACTTGACCCACTGAGCCATCTCCCGAGTCCCCAGACCTCCCTTTCTGTCTCTAACCAGCACAAACTGGAACACAGCCAGACCACACTGCTATCAGCTACACCATCTGTGTGGCCACACAACCATTCTCTGAAACATATAGAGCAGGTGGTGTGTTCATGATATGACAATGACTTGGCATTTCCTGAACCCTCTGAACACTCTCATAAGGAAGACACGGGTCTTGGGCTAGAGGACATCACAAGCAGGTACATAGTTCTGTAGTCACCTTTTCTAATCCATGACACAGTTGATTGTAATTCATCTGTGATAGAGCCAGTGGCTAAGGATGTTACATTGCTTTTATATGTGTGCAAGTTCCTTTAAAAGCTCACAAATAGTTCAGAAATGTAGGGAGAAAATTTATTGAAAAATATGGAATAAGGTAAGAAATTACTTTGTTGTGGGCAGAAGCAGAGAGTATTCTATAGGTATCCTCTCTGGCATTATTTTCTATACATATGTAATATGTATTAAACATTTATTTATTCTCTGTGTGTGTGCATGTACACACATGTGTATATGCATGTGTGTCTCTGTGTGTGCATGTGTGTGTGTGTGCTTCAGGAGTTGGCTCTCTCCTTGTACATCGCTGATGTAGGGTCTGTCCTGATGCTTCTGTCTCTCTCACTACCTGCTCCAGGAGAGCCGGACCCTCAGCTACAGGAGACATCCTTTAAGTCTCCACCTCCCACTTCCCAACTCACTCTAGGACCTAGGACGAGGATAAGAGCTGCTCACCATCCATCAGGCTTTCCCTGCTGAGTCTTCTCCCACCCCCTCTCTTGCACTTGGATGGTGGAGAACATGTCGCACATGGTATTCTGTGTGCTGAAGACACTTCTCAAGCGTGAAATACATACATTTCTGGGAAATGTTCCTTTTGGAGAATTTGAGAAAACCATCCTTTGGGGATACACAGTGCAGCCACAGGAGGGCAACAGAAAGCAAAAAAAGAAAGGAGAGAGAGAGAGAGAGAGAGAGAGAGAGAGAGAGAGAGAGAGAGAGAGAGAGAGAGAGAGGAAAATGGCTCCCTCCTCAGTAGGCAAGATGCTCAGGAGTCAGGGGTTCTACTGAGACCTTTGGGGAGAAACACTGAGCTCCCAGGGCATGCTGGGAAGCTGTGAACTCAATTACTTCTGACTCTGGATAATTCCTTGGAACTTTCAGCAAGAATATACATGCCCCATCCATAAGTCCTGGCAGCATCTGCCTCCAGGTCTTTCCTGCTCCCAGACCTTTTTAGCATAATGTTTATCTTGGAGGAAATTGGGGCTTTCTGGGGAGATAACTTCAGTGACTCTTTGCTTCCCACAGAGGTTATTTCCCCTTGATTCCTTTCAGTGTTCTGTGTAAGGTTATGTTCCCAATGTGAAAATGTTCCCATGCATTTAAAAACTACCATATGTTACACTTATGTGTGTGTTGTTTGTGATTTGACCTTTGAACTTCATTGTACTAACATACTGAGACTGCTTTGTGATTGGTTGATCTCTGTGCTCACAGGATGGACTTTTTTTTTCTTTTTAAGATCATATTTCAAAAGATGTATTTGCTTTTCTTTTATGTTGTCATCTTATCTGTGAATTCATCTCTTTTGTTTGGCAGGTCAAAAAAATTCCAGTCATTTATTGAGAGCTGCCTGGTGAAGAATCATGGCCAGAGGCCAGCCACAGAGCAACTGATGAAGCACCCATTCATACGAGACCAGCCTAACGAGAGGCAGGTCCGCATTCAGCTCAAGGACCATATCGACAGGACAAAGAAGAAGCGAGGGGAGAAGGGTCAGTTGCACATTTGTATTTCAGAGAAGGAAGCAAAAAACAGAGTATTATTCTCTCACATCAGGGACGGCCTTGTTAGGCCACAGCCTTGGGCATCAGTGGAACAGAATCACATTGAAGGCAAATTTCCATGGGAAAAAAATAGATCCCGGAGCAGCAGTCCTCTTCTAGGAACCAAACACAGCCATGTTGAGTAATACTACAAAGCACTTTAAATGACAAGTGATTTGTCTTAATTCAGATGAATATTCACATTTCAAAAAGTGACATCCACATGTCAAACAACATACAGAATTCATCTAGCTGACATTTTTTTTTCCTGTATTGACAGCTTTCAGCATTTATTCTGTGCCCCAAGACTTGTTTCTAATTCAGTTATGCAGAAGTCAGGAAAGAATTTCTTATGGTGTCGGCTTATTAGGTTGCCAGGCTAGCAGCATGGCATCAGATTTTGAGTGGAAGGCCCTTGAGTGCAGTTCTGTATTTTGTAGATGCACAAATTCCTCTCCCACAGTCTTCTCTGTGTCATGGAAAGTACAGGAGCCCAGATTTGAAGCATTGGGACCACGCCTAAATTGTTGGAATGGTGCCTTACAGTTGCATGTTCTGGTGCTGGGCTCATGGCCAGCTGAACATAAGGTAGGGAGAAAGGCAGGCTTAGGGTATGACAAGGAGAACTAGGGAGGATAAGCAGTAAAAACTTACAGGAGGCACTAGGAGTGAGAGGCAGTTTCAAGATAGAATGATACCCATTAGGAGTGTGATGAAGAGAAATAGAGTTGAAGACCAGAGGCTAGAGTAGGTGAGTATGCTTTTCCTTGCTTGCATCTTCCCCACCCACTCCCCTGTCCTTAGTATAGAGGACATCAGATGGTAGCAGACAATACAAGATGGAAGTCACTCACCATGTGTGTTTTGCTTCTTTGGTTCTGTAATAACACAGCAATAGCAACTTATGTGAGCAGAGGCCTGGTGTTAAGGTGGTAAATAGATTGAATTTACAGGTAACATAAGCAGAAGGCCAGTGAGGAGGAGGACTCTTCAGCAACCATTCAAGCAAAGGTCCCGCCTTCATTCATTAGTTTCAAGGACTCCGAAAGAGTTCAGTTAGCTGAGACTCTGAAGTGGAAGGGCATGAGACCTCTATCTCCAGTGTTGGTCAGCAGGGATAAGATGTTCATGATAACCCAAAGTGTTTGGAGACCAGCCCAGCAGGAGCTAACAGATCTGAAAAGACAGCTGTAGGTTGATGTCAGAAAGGTCAGAATCTCTGACTTTTCAACTGCCCTTTGCCATTGTGATCTTGGACCATGTCATGAATATTGAGTATTTCAATATTCAAAACAGAATTTGAGAGGGTTATGTCAAACATACCACCATTAAATGTCCACTGCTTTAAGAGGGAATTGCATTACACTCCAAATATACTGAGTAGGTTAAATGTTCTGACTGCTTTAAGTTAAGATTCTGGGTTCATATTATGTGAAATCCACCCTGGTTTTCTCATCCCTTTAAAAAAAAAAAAAAAAAAAAAGGACTAGTAAACCATCATTGCAAAGACTAAAGAAGATAATATCTGTAAAATGCTTAATACTGTATCAAGTAGTTAAACTTTGATACCCACTCTCAGTCTATCCTTTATTGACTCATCACTTGTTGGGAACTTTCTGAGGAGCCAATGAATAAAAATGGGAAAATTTGTGTTTTAGGTTGTTTTCAAATTTTTGTGCCACAAATACTGAAATGTAACATAGAAATTGTGGTTCCCTTATGATTAGAAGCCTATCTTCAACATATTCATTCTCTGTAGTATGGAATTGCATGGGGCTTGGGACTAAGTACATGCAAGGGCTGTAACAAAATAAAAGGAATTGAGATAACTGTTTGAGCTTAAGTCCACCAGAATCACAGTTCTGATCTTAGTTTTGCCTGTTCCCAAAGAAGAGTATTGGATCAGACAAGCTCTTTTTCCATTTATTCAGTCTGAATAAATGATTTGATTTTATCTCTCATGTTCTAAAAATATCTATTGATTCATTGTTTGCTTTGTGTATGGATGGATGTGTCTATCCCTACATGGGTTTGTGAGCACCATTTGCATGCAGTGCTCATGGAGATAAGAGGGCGTTAGATCCCATGGAACTGGAGTTTCAGGTAGTTGTGGGAACCAAACCCAGGTCCTCTGCAAGAGCAGCACATGCTCTTAGCTGCTGAGCTATTTCTTCAGGCTCTCACATTAAAAATACTAGTAAGACATATTTTATTTTTCTGAGTGAACATCACTTGTGTGTATGGTACCCACAGAGGCTAAATGAGAGCATCGGATCCTTAGAACTGGAGTTACAGATTGTTGTAAGGCACCATGTGGGTCTGGGGATGAATGCTGATTCTGTAGAACATGGTCTTAACCTCTAAGCCATGTCTCCAGCTCCAGTCCCATTTTTTTACATACCTTTTCAATTAGATCTTTTTATGACTAGCTTTTCGGTAGAATTGAAGAGTTTTATTTTTTACTGATTTATATAATCCTGTAGTGCAAAGGCAGTCAAGCTCAGCTCTGATAAAATATTAAAATCAAGGAAACTGACAAGTTAAAAGTTTTACTTTAGAAAATAGAAACAATTGAAATAATTGTATGCTTCTTTTGTTCACTACAGTTTTCTCTATTAGGTAAAAAGTTCTACGTGTTCCTTTGAACTCCGTCTTTCCATTTTGAGAACACATTGGTTTGGTATGAGTTATAGACACTCTGCTGCAGATTCTTTACGTTTGGTGAAAACATTCTTTAAAAATGGTAGCTTTAAAAAATTTGTGCTCACCTAAATGTATGAGGCTTGCATAAGACTTTATACAATACACTTGAACTCATCACACTGGTTTCCTTCATCGTCTCTAATATCTACATGGACTTTTAGCCGATCTATTGTGAATACTGCCTCCTAATGGAAGTACAGCAAAATTGTGATTTCAGTCCTGTTGAAGGGTTGCACAAATGCCTTCAGACTAGTAATTAATAGCCCACATCTATAAACAAGTGATAGGCCGGTGGCATCTTCATTGCTTCAAGGCTTCTCATCACCTGTAGAAAAATACTGAGCACAGCACATAAGGATCTGGGAGTCACTGTACACCTCATGGCCTTGGTCCCACCATCTACTTTTCCCACATCCAGACACCTAGCTTCCCAGGATTCACTGTTTCTTGAACATGTAACACTGCCAGCCTCAATAGCAGCAGATCATTCACAATGTCATTTTGCTACCCTTTCAGCTGCTGCCAGCAAAAGGACCAGTGGCCTTCCAGGACCCTGCTCACTACCTCAATGCATCACTACTCCTACTCCTCCATTCTAATTCTAATTTTATTCCAATATAATTCTAAATATATTCTAAATATATGTCCCAGATTGACCTTTTACCAACATGAAGGCATTGCTAGTTTGTAAGCTGACTACTTCCCTTATTTTAAAGAATTATCATAAGTAAATGAAAGAACAAATACAAAATATTTAACACTAGTTGCTTACATGTGAGATGCCCATTCATTACCTTTCTTTATAACCATGGAAATGACGATCATACATTCCTGTTTGTGTCTTTCTCATTATATTTTGATCATGTCTAAAGCAAATATTCGATCTTATTATTACACAATAACTTGTTTATTATTTTACTGAATTAAGTGACTGGTCCTAATGAAATAATCACATTTACCTGTTCTTTTTATAAACCATGAGTGGGGTTAAACTTAGGACTACCTGCACATCCCATGTTCTAAGTTTTTAGTATAGGTTAGTATTGAGTCCATGTGTTACTATCAAGTAGGACATACTGTACATGCTTCTTTGCAGTGTACACTCGTATGCTGGCTCACACCAGCACTGCCACAGACAGGAGAGTCTGCATTGCTCTGTGAAGTTAAGGCAGCATCAGTATCCCTAAGCAGGGGGAATTCCAGCTCCATCATCTTATGGGATTGGGGCTACAGATGAGGTCCATTGACGACAGTTCTGTGGCTCATGGAAGTTTATGAAACAGAGGGGTGGTCTGTTCTGAGCAGCAGCAACATCTTCGACACTAACACTCTGTGTGCTCTCTCCAGATGAGACTGAGTATGAATACAGTGGAAGTGAGGAGGAAGAGGAAGAGAATGATTCCGGGGAACCCAGGTATGCGGAAGAAGGCTTGGCCTGCTGACTGCCACCATCTGGCCTGGGCTTGCTTGAAATGCACTCTCCTTTTGATTTATTGCTCTGTCTTAAGGAATGCATCAGGAGTTAATGTAGTGCCCACATACATACTCATTAGTGTGTGAAATTGTCCCTAGGCAGACTCTTATAAAAAATGTACAAATCAGCATATTCTTTATCTTGTCCACCAAGATGTATGGCCTGTATTCACGACCTTGTTTCCTTACATGTGGAGATACAGAGTGGGAAGGAAGCAATTATCTGTCTAATGCAGTGCTGGAAGTATTTAAAATTGCAACTTTGGGGAGAGCTAAGTGACATTTTCAGATTGGAGTTTTTCAGCTTGTTATGTCATCACTCTGGGAAGCCCTTTCAGGTGGCTACAGTGCCTGCCATGTGCCTTGATATTTCACACAGATCAACCCTGCAGGAGGTGATTCAAAAAAAAAAAATCGAATTGTACTCTAGAGGTGAACCCTGATAGAAATGTTCACATCTATTCATGTTGTCTCCCTGGAACCCAGTGCTTTTTAATGTTATTGTCTTCACATTTGGAGGTTTACTTGGTTTTGAGCCCAGATTTCTTCCGTCTGTATTTATGGGTAATTGAGGCTGGTGTGCTCATGGCACTGGGATTTCTCTATAGTCAAAGGATTCCATGGACAACAGCAGTTCTGTGTACCCCATGGACCATGCACCGTTAATTGTAGAGAAAATTCACAAGCAAAAAGGTCACTAGACATGATGGGTCCATGCACTCCAGCTCTCCAAGGTACCTAGCCATCAGATTGCAGCATAAGGACCAGTTGCTGTCTCACCAATACAGTGTCCTGTTCTGCTGAGGGACCATGCTGCAGGAGTGAACTAGACACCACATTTCCTTCCTCCCTCCCTCCCTTCCTTCCTTCTTCCCTTCCTTCCTTCCTCCCTTCCTTCCTGTGTTTTTATTTGTTGATGTGTATGTGTTGATGTGTGTATGTGTGTGTTGATGTGTGTGGGGGTAGTACATGTCCATACATGTGAAGGCTGTCCTAGTTCTCTGTGTTGTTGTTGTGATAAAACACTGACCAAAAGCATCTTAGGGAGGAAAGAGTTTATTCTGCTTTGCTCTCTTTTTAAGCAAGCCTTTCTCAAGATGTGGGTCACAACCCCTTTGGTGATCACATGTCAGATCAAATGTCTATATTATAATTCACAACTTGCAAAATTACAGTTATGTAGTAGCAAAGACATAATTTTATGGTTGGGGTCATCACCACATGAGCAACTGTGTTAGGGTTGCAGCATTGGAAAGGTTGAGAATCAGTGTTTTAAGTCAACTCAAAGCTTGGTTCTTGTTAAGCTACCCTAAGAGGTTGGGACTGAGCTGGCAGGGCCATTAGTTTTTCTCTCGTCTGCCACAGGGTTTCCCACGGTTAAAGAACATGTTAGTTGCCCCCGCTCTAGCTGCATAAAGACAATGGTTGTCAAACAGTGACATGCAAAATGAGCCTCTCTAGAGCGAAGTCCCTAGTCCCTGCTTGCAGAAATACCACACTGTGATTCCAGCCCAGCTGCTGTGTTTGCCTCTGACTGTTCTTTGAAGAAATGAAAAACCCAGTCTTCCCAAGACTTTGTGTGTGTCAGGGTCACTTGGTGAGCCAGCAGCTGTAATCATAATATGTCATTGTATCATGGTGAAAATTATGCACCAGGTCCCAGTTTTTGAACATGTCTAATTAGTCTTCTTGAAATCCTAAAACATGGAAAAAGATGATGGTTTTCTCATTGTAGACATGAGACAACAGCTCAAGGATGTCACCAGGTCACACACAGAGTTAGTAATTGAGTCATTAATACAACCAAGGTCTCCTGGTATTAGCTCAATATCAGTGAAGATTAATGAGGTATTTGTGTGTGTGTGTGTGTGTGTGTGTGTGTGTGTGTGTGTGTTATTGGGTTCCCAACCTTTGCTCATAGTACTTGTGTGTATAAACAACACCATTTAGAAGTTGTTTTAGAATTTCCTAGAAGAGGTTCACAGGAGACTCCCAAACTGCCCATGGAAGGCCTGTCTCTTGTGCCACACTCCTTCCTGCTACCTCTGCCTCTGGAGGACAGGCCAGAGAGCAGGTCTAGGACCACACTAGCCTGTTCCCACCAAGAACTAATTTTACTTTCTCTTCTGCCTGGAGCAGCCTTCCTCTCCTGTTACTTGTAGAGAAAATTCTCTACAACTCTCACTTCCCTGGAGTGGTCCTCCTTGTAACCCCATTTAGAACAGAACCCTAAACCTTAGCTCATCTCCTTACCACTGTAAGTTTTAACCCCATGTTTTAGTTTGGGTTTCTATTGCTATGAACAGACACCATGACTGTGACAACTTTTATAAAGGAAAAGCATTTCATTGGGTTGGCTTACAGCTTCAGAGGTTTAGTCCATTATCATCATGGTGGGACATGGTGGTGTGCAGACAGACATGGTGCTGGAACAGGAGCTGAAAGTCCTGTATCTTGCACAGGCATCAGGGAGTGGTATAACTCATTGGTTGTAGCTTGAGCATAGGGGACCTCAAAACCCACCCCCGCAGTGACACACTTCCGCCAATAAGGCCATACCTATTCCAACAAGACCACACCTCCTATTACTGCCACTCCCATTGGGGGCCATATTCTTTCAAACCACCACACCTTTAAACTACCATTTCTGTCTTTTCTATGAATTTTTATATTTTATTTCTAATAATTTATCTATCTTTCTCACAGGAAAGTAACTCTAGAAGGAGAATATATTTATCTGTTACAGGGGTTTTCTGGATTCTTCTTAGAGGAAAGAATTCAGCAGAGAAACAATTCAAGTTGAAGTTTACCTGACAAAACAAAGCAAACACTCTAAAGAGAGTGTAGAGTTGGCTATCCCTAAAGGGAATTTCAGTGCTGTGGGTTCTATTTTGTGGAGTTTAAAGAATTTCTAAGGAATATCTATGAGTAAGGTGATATATTCATGGGGTAAAGTGAGGCTTTTTATTCTCAAATCACGGTGGACCAAGTCTTCCTTTCAGGGTATTTCTTACTACAATTCTGTAGAAAACCCCACTGAGGGGGAGTCAAGAGCAGAATGTAAATGACATCATACTGAAGTTGAGGTCTGTGCTATTGCATATGGGTAGGAAAATCTCCTGGCACCTTAATTTTTGATATTGCAGTACAATCTTTCAGCAGTCTCAAGGTCATTCAACCACAAAGGGACATTCTGATCACCATATGCCCAAGATATTGGTGAGTGGTTGTGGGGTGTTTGGAGGTGGAGTATATCCATGTCAATGAACATGTGTGTATAATTGTAGGTGGGGTAGACATATCAACCATGGACTCTATTCTCCAGAACTCAACCTTGGGTTTTTTGTTTTGGTTTGGTTTTTTTGTTTTTGTTTTTGAGACAAGGTCTCCTTTAGACCTGGGGCTTGAACAGTAGGCCAAGACAGCTGGTAAATGAACCTCAGAAACCCACCTAGCTATACCTCATATCTAGCTCCTTTTGGAGATTAACCAGGATCATTATTGGAATGTTTATAGAGTTAGCCAATGAAGAAGTGAGGTTGATTTGGAAAAGCTGGGGCCTGTGTTTCTCAATACCCCATCCAGTTGAACAGTCAAGAATGGGCTGTTGTTCAGAACTCCTTCCTCTGAGATCCAACCCCCATTTTTATTTTGTATCTAGTATCTAGCTAGTGCAGTCTCCCTATGCCTGTCCCAGTACCTGTCCCATAGCAGAAATGAGGAATTATATGTCCAGTGAGTTTATTTTAGGCAGAAACTTTTCCCAAAATTTAATGGAGTCATTCTCCACCTTCCTAATGCCATGGCCCTTTAATACAGTCCCTCATGTTGGGGTGACCCCAACTATAAAGTTGTTTTCCTTGATACTTCATAACAGTAATTCTGCTACTGTTATTAATCATAATGTAAAAATCTGATATGCAACCCCTGTGAAAGGATCATGTGATCCCCAAAGGGTTGTGACTCATGGTAGAGAAGAACTGATTTAACAGGCTAGGTTTAACAAACCTCTGGGAGCCATCCTCCATCTCCCTGATAGGTTGGTTGACTTAAAGAACCAGAGATCCTAACTTTCAGTTGGTCACCTGCAGTTAGGTTGGCATTGAGAAGCCTGGGACCACCAGTAATAACACTGTCCTCTACATACACATGCCCCCCACACACACACACAGGCAGATACTCACATGCATTTGCATGCACACATACACTTCAATGCTATGGGAACTCTGCCACCAATAGCTTTGGGGTACTGGCCTTAGGGTGTGGCCTGGGTTGCTACATAAGGACTGAAAAAGTCAAAGCAAAAGAGAGTACACTCCCTCCTCCAGCCTTTGCCTAAATACCTACTACATTAAACATAATATAGGACTCTGTCTCCTCGGGAATTGAGACAAGCTCTAGGCACCATTGACTGTGCAAACTTGGCCTGAGATCTTGGCTCATTGTCAACCTTGTCTTAAGCCTTGTTTCTCCTGGTCCATTGCATTTTCTCCAGAATAGTGTGACCTCTGACTATTGGGCCTTAGGGTAAGCTGTCAAGGAGGTTCATACTCCTGTGAATAAAGTAAGACCCCTTTTGCTCTATTGCTGTCTCACTGTGTGTGTGTGTGTGTGTGTGTGTGTGTGTGTGTGTGTGTAGAGATCAGAGAACAATCTCTGGTATTGGTCTTTCATTCCACCATCTTAGAGACAGGGTGTCTCATTGTTGATGGCTATGTACACCAGGCTAACTGGCCCCCAAACTTTTGGGATCCTCCTCTCTCTGCCTCACACCTTCCCAAATGAACACAGTGTCACAGACAGTTATGCTATTGGGCCCAGCTTTCTTTGTGGGCTCTGGGAATATGAACTCAGGCTCATTCTGGTGTAGCAAGCTCTTTAACCATTGAGCCATTTTCATAGTCCTTACTCGCTATCTTATATGTACAGATAAGCTTGCCCATGGCTTAGGACTTGCACACGCTTTAAAATCTTATGAAGCACATCTTTGCCATGAACTGGGGAGGGAGTGGTGTAGACAGACTAGAGAAGGGTGTGATACTCCTTTATGGATGGGGACAGCATTTGTATGTAGTAGCCATTTTGAAAAGGGGGCAAAGCACTGTTCTCTTGTGTCCTCCCCCAGGACCCACAGGTGCAACAGCCCTCATCACACACACTTCTTTCCTGTCCACAGCTCCATTCTGAACTTACCAGGGGAGTCAACACTGCGGCGAGACTTCCTGAGACTGCAGCTGGCCAACAAGGAACGCTCAGAGGCTCTGCGGCGACAACAGCTGGAGCAGCAGCAGAGGGAGAATGAAGAACACAAGAGGCAGCTACTGGCTGAGCGTCAGAAGCGCATTGAGGAGCAGAAAGAGCAGAGGAGGAGGCTGGAGGAGGTGAGTACCATGAAGGCCACCACAGTCACCTCAGGGTTGGCACCACCTATTCTATGCACATGCTTTTTGACCACATCTTACAAAAATAACTTCCCTCACTCTCAGAATGGGGCCAGGGCTTCCATCCCTTCATCCATCTGTCCCTCATAGGTTTTCCTTGACTTTAGTATTAAGATACCATGCTTCTCCTTGTTACATTTTCTATTGCTTGTCTCTAATGATATGACTGACCAACTTCAGACATTCTATATACTGTTCCAGCTCCCTATTGGAAAGGCTTATTTTCTCACCTGATTTTCTCTAGTGCCTAAAATAGCATATAAACATATATTAGACATCTTGGGGATATATGTGGAATGAATAAATTGACATGCAAATTAGAGAGTCAAGGACTAAGAAGTGACAGACATGTACTAACTCAAATTCAGTGAATAAGCAGGTAGCCACATGCCAAGGGAAGCAGCACCTGTGTCTTGATTCTCTCATGACAACAGGAACTGTGTTCCTCACACATCCTTTCTGCCAAAGACACATCCTGCAGCCAGCAGGCAAGACCTACTTTCAGCAGGAGATGTTGCTGTGGTCTGGACCAGAAACCTCACCATGGTCTCTTGGATGTTATATATATCCCAACACAAGGCTCTCGCCCTTGTAAACTGTAGATCCTGGTCTAATCCTCTTTCCTGGCCCTTCTGCCGCATTCCCAAGTGTTCCTTCTTCTGACAGATAAGTGGGACCCTCCCAGTGAACAGGGGCAGAGATTGTTCAGTCATTGGGGAGATTGGGAGGCAGATAAGAGGGTCCCTAACTGTATGGGAGCAGGGTGTTAATGTTAGGAGTACCCAAAATTCCAGTCTGCTCATTGCTCATGAGTTCCTGGATTTTGCTTTTGAAAATGGCTCACTAGAGAGTGAGAGGTTTGAGACTACATGATCAGATCACTTTTTAAACAGCCCATCATGGTTCAGATTCCTTCATTTAAGTACAAGAGGACCTCAGGCCACTTTTCAGTAAATCCCAACAAACTTATTAAGACCCTAGGACATGACTTTCAGATCCTCAACAATTATCCTCTATACTTATAATGATTTGCTTATTGAGTGACTTCTACATGCAAGCTACCAGGCAGCAAGTTGCTTACGTGTGGAATCCTATATATCATTTTCTCTCGTGAAGTGCATGTGGTTTTTATTTTTCCGTTTTCCCTCCCTTATACATGCTATGAGATAGCTGAGATTTCAACCTTTATTTATCAAGTGGCTAAGTAATCATTTCTAGTGACTGTAAGGCATTGACTACATGATATTTAACAGGGAGATAATGAGGAGTGAATACGAGCAAAAAACATGATAAGTATAAATACAAAATGCTCTAATGAAGGCCATTCTTTTATGTGCATATCTTTTACGTTTTTAAAATTAAAAAGAAAATAAATAGGAAACAATGAGAACAGTGAGTAAGGAAGGGCGGTGACTACACAGCAAGGCTACACGCTGGTCTCTCTGATCACGAGTCTGTGTGAGTGTTCCCTGAGACAGTATCATAGGCAGGGCCTCAGAGGTGAGCTTTGCCACCTCTGCGAACGGCGATCAGGACATCGTGTAAAGGATACCTGCCACGTGAGAGGTGTAAAATCCCTGCTGTCTTCTGTTCTGAGTGTGGTGGATAGGCAAGTGTACATGTAAGGTAGAGAAGTGACCTGTTTCCCCGGGGACACAGACAGAGAGCCTTAGATTCTGGCAGCTGTGCTGAGCTATTACTGCCTGCAACCAGCCGGGCCACTTGTGACTCTTACACTGGCCCCCAGCCAAGGGCTGCAATTTCCTTTCATCTCTCAGAACTCTGGAACCACCATAGACTCTACTCCTTGGACTCAAGACCTCATCCTGCTGGATGGATCAAACCTGTGCTGATTACTCCCTGTATACTGTCTATTCTGCTCTCCTTGGTGGGACATTAATTCCCAGGTTCCTGTTTCCTGCGGGGGTCACAATCTCCACTACTTTGGCTGCATTTGGTTACTGGTTCATTATCATTGATTTCAGGCTAAAAGCACTGACCACGTAGCTCTAGAAAATCCATGCTACCAAGCTCATAAGCATTTAAAGTTCACAAGATTCTGACCATGTGGAGAGAAGATGTGGCTGTGTACATATTTTAAATGTTTGTGCATCTGTGTATGTGTTCATATGTATGTTATATGGGAGTGCACATGCTCATGCATGCATGTGCTCATGTGTGCATATATGTACAGGCCAGGATAGAACCTCAAATGGCATTCTTCAGATGCTGCCCATCTTTTTTCTGGTGATGAGTTCTCATGCAGGCCTGAAACTTGCTAAGTTGGCTAGGTTGGCTGGACAGGAAGCCCCCCCCCAAACCACCCACCACCCAGGGACCCAGTGCTGGCTTTACAAATATGCATGGGACACCCAACATTTTTATGTGAGTTCTGGGGATTGAACTCAGATCCTTTTGCTTATAGAACAAGCACTTTACTCACTGAGCCATCTCCAAAGCCAGTTTGTTTGTCTGTTTGTGTATTTTCTTGTTTGTTTAACACATGAACTCTTGGCTGTTGGACCCAGGTGCTTAGTCAATATAGGAAATCTCCCCAGAGGATAGCTCAAGATGAAACCCATTTCAAGTTGAGGGACCTCACTACAGAGTCTGTGTTTCATGTCACCATTTCTTGCATCCTAGCCCTGGCCTGTATCTCTGTGGCATTTTGGCCTGCACAGTGGATGATCTCTGAGCCGTGACAAAGCAGCTGTGCTCAGAAAATGGTCAACTTTGAGCTCGGTTCTCCTTCATACACCAGAGCTGCCAAGAGGCCTCCTGTGTCTTTTGGAGGCATTTATGGGAGCTTTTTCCATGACTATGAGTATGGCTCTGTGTCCAAAGAGACACCCCCTCAGGTCCATGGCCTGAAAGGAAGGTATCTGCAGGCATAAAGGTGCGACCCCTCTGCTGTGTGATAGCTGTAATCCTGGCTTCTCAGAAGAATAGGGAGCACGTGGATCTGGTCAATTACACTGGCTTTATCTTTTGGACATTACTCTTGCACTAGGTGTGTCCAACTAGCAACCCACAGACAGGCACATGAGGCCACATGCAGCCTAGAATTCCTATGAATGTGGCCCAACCAACTTACTTAAAACACTATTGTTTTTGTGTGACTTTTTGTGTGTGTGTGACTCTATTTCAGTCTTGTCAAGAAAAAACTCTGTAGATGTTAATATCATGTCCTAATTTTAAATGCTATAGCTTAAGAGAAGAAAGCAAATTGTGGCATAATGGGTCGGCTGTAAGCCCTGAACCTGAATAACACAACCCTTGCCTGTGTCCCTGTCCTTATCTGCCATCCTAGCCTATGGAGAACACTTGTGTCACTGGCAGCCAGCACAGGAACTGGGTTGCATGGGCACATAGAAATTGTGAGAATTTGTAGTTCTGCTTAAGAATTAGCTTCCTTTCAGTCATAAGGGCTTTTGTGGGCACACTGGAAATTATATTCCCAATTCTGAATAAAGGCTTTCTGGCTGCCTCCCTGGTATCACAGGAATGGTGGGTTGGAGTTCTCATAATTGGTGACCTCAGATGTCAGCTCCTACCTGGAGTCTCTAAGGACGCTTTCTGTGCCCTTTGCTTTTGACTTGGGTTGTGTGGATATGGCTAGGATCTAATCAGTGCTGGTAATTCTCAGAAGGACTTTGACCACAGCTGAATGTAGTCATGGATCTACTTAGCCAAGGGGCATGACCTAATGCTGATTAAATGGTGGTAACCAGACCAGTTTTGACTGGTGGTACAGTAAAATATGTAAGTAAGTTCCAGAAACTTTCTGAAACTCAGCCAAGGTGAGTCAGTTCATCACTGGTGACAAAACTATATAGGGATCCTCTCCTGTGGTTTTGTTTTATTTTGTTTTGTTTTTTTCTGGCTCAATAAGAATTCTTATTACTCAGCTGGGACCAGCCCTACCCCTGGCACTATGCATCAGAATCAGATGGCCCCTGTGGTCTTGTGGCCTTGCTCTGGTAACAGACTAATGAATTTGGATGAGGTCACTGGTGATGATTGATCTTGCATAAGAATTTTGGAATAAGACTAGTGGTTTCTTTCAACTTGCTAGGAGTATTATATACCTTCATTTTAATGGGAATACCTTTAAGTCACAAGAACAGATCAAGGTGAGCCTAGGAGCTATTGCCTTCAGCCCCTCACCTGCCCTGCTTCAGTTTTCACAGGGACATGAGTTGAGTGGCCAAGCTGACTGTCCCCATTAAAGTTGTCCTGAAAACAAACTAGGGAAATGGAGACTTAGATGTCAATGGCCATCAGGAGGACAGATCTCCTAAAGGACTTGTCACATCTACAAGAAGACCCACCAGATGCTTACTTAGGCTTGGGGAACTTTCATGTCTTGGTTCTACCCCATTTGTTGTCAGCCTGAGCTCATGTTTGTGTTCACTTTCTGTCAGGGTGAGAGGCCAGGCTCACAGAATCTACATCTAGAGAAGCCATTGGGACAAGCAACTGTTCTTACAATTTAAATAGTTTCTCCAAGGTGCTATCACATAGCACTCTCCCCAAAGCAGAAAAGGGAAGCTACATATCTCCTGAAGAGCTCTGTGCTGGACCACCCTGCTGGTTCAGTGGGAAAACTACCTGTTTCCAAGCCTAATTACTCAAGATTTACCCGTTGTTCCCATTGTTAACCATTTACATGGTAAATGGAGAGAACCAACTCCCACAATTAGCCCTTGACCTTCACACATGCACCATAGCACAATGATAAACATACACTCATACACAAAATAAATAAATAAATAAATAAATAAATAAATGTAAGCAAAATTATGTAGGAACCATGCATTAAAGCCCCCCTTTAGACAATGAAGTGAAAGACTATTGAGAAGGATGTAGTATTTCAGTCAACAGCATCAACTAAAGGAAACAGATATGATATCCCACACCTGTAATCTCAGAGGCAGGAGGATTGCTATGAGTATAAGGCCAGCCTACGATGCATTTCAAGACTCTCAACACCAAAACATAAACCAGTCATCCCCAGCTCCTGGTGCTGTGAAGGCCAGGACCCTGGCTTTCCTTTTCACCATGTGACTCCTGAGTGCATTCTTTAGCTCTCTTGCAGCCTCAATTTCCATACTTCTAAAACTCAGGGTAACACTAGCATCTTAAGCAGCTATTAACCCAGCAACTCCCAGAAATCTCAAGCATTTCACCAATGCATGGAGTTCTGGGGACAGTAACTATTACTACTCTGACTAAAGTCAGAGGAATTTTCCAGCATTCGCGCTTGCTTCTTCCTGTATACAGTGAAACTCTGAGTTTATGAAAACAACCGTGCCAGAAGGCAAGCACCTTCTTGGGCTTTGGAATGAACACTTGTTACAACACCCACTCAGAATGTGGTGGGAAGGGAAAACAGTCTGGTCGGTAGGTATTAGAGTAAACCACACCAGCTTTGTAGGCCTGGAGGCCAAATTTCATTCCAGCTCTGTGGTCTTGGGAAGTTTACTTAACCCCCAAACCTCACCTTCTTTACATGTATATTCAACATAATTATATTTACTTTGGAGGATTACTGTGGGAATTATGAAAAACATCGGCACAAAAGGACTAATCCTGTCTGACACAAGAAATAGGTTAAGATTTTTGTATGAATGTTTTGCTGTATTCTGAACCGATGAGAGACTAAGGCACCAAGGATTATTTATTTTATTTGTATAGAGGGTATTTCTTCATTCTGTTTTCACTAATGTACCCATCTACCACAAAAGGATGTCTTTGGTTTTTGTTTGTTTGTTTGTTTTGTTTTGTTTTTAAAGCACCTTTTTCTTTGTGTTGCTTGGCTTTCTGCCTGTTGTTAACTTGTCAGTAGTGACTGGTCTAACCAGCACAGGGCAGCATCCCTAGGGAGCTCCGTGCTTAGCAGAGACACCTGCTACCTTGAGAAGTCTGCTTTTGCCGGCAGAAGCTCTGTCTTTTGAAAGATGGTCCTATCTATATTTCTGTCATTGTCTAGTTTCATATCTGTTGCTCTGATAAAACACCTGACCAAAATCATCTTGGGGGAATAGGAGTTTGTCAAACTTCATGCTACAGACTTTCATTGAAGGGGGGAAAAAATAAAAGTGGAAACTCAAAGCAATTAGTCCGAGATTAAATCTGTAAATCTAGAGCAGAAAGAAATAAACGCAGCCATGCTGTCATCTTGGTAGGTTGCTTCTATTTAGCTGTGCTCTTCACCTATGCAGTCCAGGACCATCTGTGCAGAGAATATCGCTGCCCACGGTGGGCGGTCTTCCCACATCAGTCAACAATTAAGACAGTCTTCCATAAACATGCTAAGCAGATTTAGACAATTCCTCAGCTGAGAGCCCCTTCCCAGGTGATCTCTAAGTTGTTACAAGTTGACATTTAAAACTAACCACCACAATCATTAAGTATAACCCTTTCATTACTATCAAGTTGTTATATGAAGGCTTGTCCAAGATCTAAACAAGACCCTAAGATGGAGATCTTGTCAGGTCTGTATGGTAAGCTTCAGGCATTAGAGACACAAAGCCCTAGGAGTGGTTATTTCACCAAGGAGACGGGCGCGTGTCAGCTTTGCTGCCAATCTCCACCCTGCCAATTTCTGCCTTAGTCATCTTGAGCAAATTCATCAGATTACTCATTTACAAAATGAGATAATAATCATTTGCGAGATTGAGTGCATTCATAAAAAGCATTTATAACAGTGTCTTGTGATCACTGGGCTTGGTGGCACATGCCTGTGATTCCATCACTTAAGAGAAATAAGTAGAACGATCAAGAGTGCAAAGGTAATATAGTATAGCACAATTGAGGCCAGCCTGGACTGCACAACACCATGTCTCAAAAGACAGACAATGAAGGGGAGGATGCCACACTAAGTGAGTCCCAGAGAGCTGGCTTTTTCAGCAGGAAATCTGGCTTTGTGTGTGGTTGCTCTGAGCCCTGTGGAGAGAGGTGCCGAGGTTAGAGTTGCTGCTGAAATGTGTTCTCCTTCTGCACAAACCCCTTCCTGAGCTTTTCAGGAATGGAGAGAACTGCCTGGTATCTGTTCCTACAGTATCTAATGTTACAAAGCAAGATAGAGTCGGACAGGAACTAACCTTTGGTATATCTGGAGTGCCTTTGATTACATGCAGGCAGAATTGTAGCCAAAGCCTGTCTGAACAGGCATCACGGGTCACAGGCCTGGCCTCCATCATCCAGGGTCTTCTAATGGCCTCTTTTGTTATGACTAGTTCATGTATCTTGTATTTCACAGTTTTCTTAGTTAATGCCTAGATAGAGCTACAACAAAATGGTTTCATTGGAACATTCATTCACATGACATTGAAATGGAGCTGTTTTCATTTCCATTTTTGTTTTCTTCGGTGAGCAGCTTGAGTATACATCACCTGGACAGTGATCTCAGCCAGTTGTCCTCTAAAAGCAAGACTTCATTTGACCTTCTTCGGATGGACTCCCTTACCCTTTGCCATGCCTCCTTACAAACCCATGGGCTTTGGCAGGCAGCACGTGCCTATTTTTTAACAACTCCTAATGTTGGAAAATGTATCTTGTTATTGATTCAGCCCTGTGATATTGCTACATCAAATACATTCTGCCAAATACCTAAAATGCCTTCATCAACAGTGCAGGAAATGTTTGAGGAGTTCTCCCTTCTACAGGGGGATGTAATTTAGCACTTTCAGTGTCAGCTCAGACTGTCTGGAACGGCCCTGTCCGTGAACGTGGTGTCCATACACTCATTCCTAATGCACTTGTTTCCCTAGCACTCAGCCCTAGAGTCTCTCACTGGGGCTTTGGAGTGTTAGGACAGGAATGGGAGAGTTTTATCTGCACTTGGCATTTATGCGAAACTACAGAGCCATGTGTATTAGAGATGACTATTGTACCATTCTCGTTCCTCTGCATGGTGTCCAGGGAAGCCCTTGTAGCTGTTCCTGGGGAAACCGAGGCTTGGGAGATGACCAGAACATAGCCTGGTGCCACAGCTGTTTGGCCCTAAATAAACACACAGGCACTATATTAATTATTAAACTGTTTGGCCAATGGCTTAGGCTTATTATTGCCTAGCTGTCTTAATTATCAAAACATTTCTATTAATCTGTGTATTGCCACAAGGCCGTGGCTTATCCATAATCCAGCATGCTACTCCTTCAGCAGCATGGCATCTCTTGGCAGCCTCTCTCTCCTCGTCTCTTGGCCCCACCTATCTTCCTGCCTGGCTACTGGCCAATCATTGTTTTATTCATCAATCAATAAGAGAAACTTATATACAGAAGAACATCTCCCATCCCCAGGAGCTACCATTCATAGCAGAGACAGGATTATATGTCTTCATTAAGCTTCCTCAAGGCAAAAATCAGCCTAGAACCTTCCTTCCCATTTTGTTTGTAAAAGAGCAACTTGACATGTGCACTCAGGGAGCTCAGCCATGGGTTGCCTGCTGATCAAAAGTTGCCCTTCAGTAGAGATTAGGCTTCCTTCTGGCCATAGATTAGAGCAGATATATAAAAGAAGGGATTTCCAGGGCTCTCTGGTTACTGTTTCTATGAAGAAAGGGGAAAGAATAGGGTCAAGACAGAAAAAGAAAACTGAAAAAAGCTCACGAAATCTTCTACTTGGTATACGCGCACATTTCAGAACCAGGCAGAATATTTGCCATGGCTATCCACTTACCAAGGAGTGGACTAGGGTAAGAGGCTGACCTGGGTACCGTGGTTTCCTTGTCCATTCAATGGAGTTATGAGTGTATTTTTCTCAAAACGAGAGGACACTACACAAGTTAGTGGGAGTAAGAGGGTTAGAAATGATGTGATACCACAAGAGGTATACAGTATCATAAACTTGCAGAACTTTGATCCTATTATTTGGCATTATTATTCATTTCATTCTTTTTATTACACTGCTATGTTGTACAATCTGAGGTACCTGGACATGTCATCATTCTTGTGCCCTACCTATTAAAAAAGAAAATATTTGGGACTCCACTTTCAATTGCAAGGCACTGTGCCCTCACTCTTGCGTGGTTAGTTTTCAATGGTCTTTCCCAAATTGAAGTTTGGGCAAGCACTGAGTAGACACAGAATCTCAAAATGTGTACAAATGCCTTTGTCACAAGTACAGTTCCTGGGAAGCTTGGGGTGAACAGTCCTGTTTATAGTAAGCTGCACACACATGTGCTGAGTGGCAATTCAAAGGACGGCGTTCGCAACACCTTCGCTTGCAGAACCCCCCAAGCAGAAGGATGGTTTGAGGCACTTCCTGAGAAACTGGATGTCATCCCACAGTAGCTGCTCACCAGTCCTCTAGAGGGCAAGCTAGGTCTATTGGTCTCCATTGGTTCCCTGTCACCACATCCACTCTCCAAGGACATCCCTGAGTTCTTCACTTCCCCTCTCATTCTGAGCCCTTTTTCTTACAAGGCAGCACGTCCTTGCTCAGAGCCTTTGAAGGTCAGCTGTGGGGCCACTACATTAAAGGGTTAGATGATAGCCTCAAATTCAACATACTACACCAACTCATTCATTAACTGTTCACAGAGGACATATTTCTGATCCAGTGCTCTCTCTCCACCCTACTATATTACCAGTACACTTAGGAAATATTCTCAAATGTGGGTGTTTCCCTGGGCTCGTATAATGGGAAATGTGATATGTATAAAAGATGGACATAGAAGCAAGGCTTGATTGTTACCTAATATTTATCTTTCTCTATAACTTTTCTTCATCCTAAAAAGAGAACTAAATAAGACATAGTGGTTAATACAACAAGGAAAATATAATGTGTAAGAAAATTAAAAAGGAACATAAAATAGAAGAGAAAGATGAGTTGAAAGCAGGGGCTAGGCTGGTTCATTGAGCACTTGATATTCAGTGAGCACAGCTAGCAGATGTGGACATCATTATGGCTTTGAGCATCCTAGCACCGAAGAAAACCAACAAAGATCCTAGTTGTCCATCAGAGAGAAGGTGTGTTCCGTCGCTGGAGGTGGTGACACCATCACCTGAGCTGAGGGTCCAGACTGGATAAATAGGAAGGAGAAGGCAAGCTGAGCACCAGCCTTCATCTCTCCACTTCCTGACTCAGTGTGGCCAGATGTCTCCCATTCCTAACTCCGTGCCTCCCCCACAACGAAAGATTGTACCTTCAAAACATGAGCCAAGATAAACCCTTCCTTCCTTAAGTTGCTCTTACCATGTATTTTATCGCACTTCTCCCCTCATTGGTGCATGGCCACAGAAGGCAAAACATACAGGAAGGGATACACCTACACCAAAATATAAGGCTGTGATTGTATTAACCTGGAGAACATGCAGGGCAATTGCTATCATTCACTCTCCAACCAGAAAAAGCAAACATTAAAACTCAATTACGAACCAACTGAGTATCTAACTTTAAGGAGTCAACCTCTGGCAATGCCTCCAAGAAGACATAAATGAGAACTTCTAGTCCATTCCTCATGAGTTGTCATCTACCAAGAACTGCCATCTAGCTGATGGAAGACATCTTCTCTGATGGCAGGACTATGATAAGCATTATACATAATGCTGATGCAATCTAAGAATACTGCTTTAGTCTTCACTTCTCCATTCTTTCCAGCTCAGGTTTGTAGCCTTATTTTACTTTCATACTTTTCTCCAACATGGCATATAGCTACATCAGGACCAATTGCAGGTGACTGTGTTTGTTTTTTAACATTCTCAATCTCACATGGGCATGCTGTGAAGGACCTTCTGGCCTGAGAGAGATGACTCAGAAAGGCAGGTCTGATTTAGTCTTTCACACTGTCCTGGTTTTCTTTCTGTTGCTGTGACAAATGCACTGACTAAAAAGCAACTTTGGAGAGAAAGGGTTTATATGCATAAAATTTCACCTTGCCATCCATCATTGCATGAAGTCAAGAAGGAACTCAAGCAGCCAGTCACATTGCATCCACAATCAAAGCTGGGAGAAACAAATAACCTTATGCTGCTAACTTGCTTTCAGCCAGCTTTTCTCACTCTATACAGTCCCGCTCTGACTTGTTGCTGCCCACAGTGGGCTGGCTCCTCCCCCATCAATTATCAGGACAATTATGTATAGACAGGCCAACCTGATCTAAGACAATTCCTAAATTAAAACTCTTGACCTGGGTGATTCTAGGTTATGTCAAGTAGACAGTTAAAATCACACGCCCCTTGAATTGTTTTTCTGATCTCAGTCATCGATACAACAAATATAAATAATGACACAGTGTGTGAGAGAAACATATAAGGCAGAAAAGATGACTCTCAACCATTAAAAGTGCTTACTGACCTTGCAAAGAACCATGGTTGAATCCCTGGGATCCATACTGGGTGGCTAACATCTGCCTGTAACCCCAGTGCCAGGGGGATCCAACATCTTCTTCTGGCCCCTTAGGGCACTACATGTGTGTGGTATGCATACATTCATTCAGACCCATACACACATAAATGAAAGTTAAGAAAATAAATCACTCTTAAGGGATAAAACTTGGAATGGAGATACACAGTAGCTTTCAATCTAGATCACAAATTCAATATAAACAAACACGAAGAAGTAATAGGAAGTATGATGGAATGCATGTCAATAGTACTGGCAGGAAGAAAATGCCAAAATGCTTTAAGAGAATAATGTGTTGGTGTCTCCTCCCACTCCCTCAAGTTTTCATTCTGTTGAATTCAAAATCCCCTTCCTTTGAGGCAGAATGTCATTATATTATATAGCCCTGACTGATCTTAATCTCATGATGTTTCTTCTGCCTCAGCAACGCATCTACTACAACACATCTTTACATGTACCTGCCAGGTACCAGGACCCATGTGAGAGGCTGAAGTTGAGCATTGGCTTTGTCCTCTAAGAGCTGCTTGTAGAGAGAGCCACCAAAGATTGTTTAAGGGTCTCCTCGAGGCCAGGAATTTTCTTTGGTGTGTTTTGATGTGTCCTTTCCAACGAGAGACCATAAAAATCTTTCTAGGAAAGGCATCAACCTTGAGGTACGCAGTTGGAAATTGGCAGGGTGCCCTCAGAAGGTTGGGGAGGTAATTTATTTTTCTAACTTCACTGCAGGAGCTGAAGCCCTGGCACATGCCTCTGTGTGTGACCAGTGGCTGATCTGAGTGACATCATTATTAATTATTAGCCACTTTTGAGTGTCTTTCTCTGAAGCTTCAGAACACTTGGGAAGTCCTATCTTCTTGTGTTGCAATCAATACTGTGTGTACCTTGCCTGGGAACCTGAGTGGCATGTAATTATAAAACAGTATTGATTCCTGGCACACTGAAAACAGACAAGTCTTCCACATAAAATTCAGCCAAATCTTCAAAGGCCTTGATTGTATTTTCCTCAAGAAAGAGACCAATAAGAGTAAGGAACTTGAAATGTTAGCTAAATGAGGGCTATTTCTTGCCAGCAACCAGATCAGTATACATAATTATTTTATTCTCCGGGCTGGCGCTCATTCACTTGGGTTGAATGTTGGAAATGTGTCTGCTTTGGGTCTACAATCCAAATTATTCAGTTAGTTCTTATGATGATGTTCCCTCTTGTGTTCCTCTGAATTATTTTTCCTGTGAAACAAATAATTGCTTGTCTGGGATCAACAGACCCCCGATTTTCCTTGCTGTCTTTGTTACACTATGCAGAAAACTCCTTAGCTCAGAGCTCTATCCTCTTTCATGTTCTTGGTCACCAGAAACCCTATTTCATGTTGGCCTGCTTGTAATTTCTAAGCAGGTCTCCATGTCAGTCATTTTATTTGTTTGTTTGTTTTTGTTTTTCGAGACAGGGTTTCTCTCTGTAGCCCTGGCTGCTGTCCTGGCACTAGCTTTGTAGATCAGGCTTGCCTCAAGCTCATGAGATCCACCTGTCTCTGCCTCCCAAGTGCTGGGATTAAAGGCCTGAGCCACCACTGCCAGGCACCAGTCATTTTAGAGTGACTGAAAATCTGGAATCTTTCTTCCTTCTTGCAACTTCTCCTTCCTTAGCAATAAGGATGAATAGTGATACCCAGCCTGCCTCTATTACGTCATTGATGCCCTGTTGGCTGGTGCCTAGACCTGTAAGAAGGCCTCGCCCTGCTTTATTAGTGTCTAATGGTTGTTGGGGGCCTTTTGAAAATGCAAACCCTATTGCATCACTTGGCTGCACAAAGCCCTGTCAGGGTTCCTCATCACTGCAGTGCAAGATGGAGAGGTGGATGTAAAGTTAGGGAGTGACAGATACTGAGTCTCGTGGGGTAGCTTCTTTCCTAAGATTCTGAGGTCACCGATACACAGCACACACTGATAAACTGTAAGACTGCAGCAAATGCTAGAGCGACAAGGCTTCCCCCAGGGTTCTTGGTATTTTTGGGAGCCTGTGGCAGACAGCTGTGGTGGGATGGCTCTTTCCCTGGTTTTGCAAAACTGGCTTGTCAGTGTAATTGGAGGCTGCTTTCTTTGGAACATCTCACTGCTTCTCGCCAAGCAATGAAGCGCCTCAAGAATGTCACAGGGAATGAGTGGTCCCTGGTCTGTTTTCTCAGAACGTCCTAACTGAGGAAAAAGAAATCAAAGCTAGTACAGGGTATAAGGAAAGCATAGCCATGCAATACAGGGCCCTTTGAGCTGCCTAAGTATCTGCCTAAATGCCAGTGTGCATATCCTGACAGTTGTCTGGGGGCAGGGTCAGCGTAATGCCAGGATACCAACAACAGGGTCTGACACAAAAGGCCCACAGCTGTCCCCAAAACAGATGCTACCAGTACTACTGGAGAGCACATTGTTTTGTTTGTTTTTAATTTCATTTTATATTCCAACCACAATTCTTTCTCCCACCCTCCCTCCTCTCACTTCCCTCCCCATCCCACCTGGCATCCACTCCTCCTAAAGAATAAGGGCTCCCATGAGGAGTCAACAAATCCTGGCCCATCATGTTAAGGCAGAACCAAGCCCCTCCCTTGTGGTGTTGTATTGTTTATGATCTAATTAAGTTAAGCTAAAGATTAGGAAAACAAAGCAGCCAGCCACTAGCTCTCACCTCTCCCTCAGACTGAAATGGGGACCCTGTCCCCACGAATCCTCAGAGCATAATGCAGATTGCACCAAGCTTCAGACTGTAATCATCCGAGTTCCTGTCTTCTCCTGCTTTATTTTCCTCTCTCTGCCCAGCCATATCACTCGCTAGTGCTGGGTACTAAAGATGTGGGATCCCAAGTGTTGAGATCACCTCTGTGTGAGCTGTTTCTCTTTCAGACTGCCTCAATTTTGTTTAGCTCAGTGTTGCCTTGAACTAACAGAGATCCATCTGCCTCTGTCTCCCCAGTCCTGGGATTAAAAGTGTGCACCACCACTGCTTGGCCTCTATGGCTAACTAGTATGGAATTAAAGGTGTGTGCCATCACTGCCAGGATCTATGTCTGTTGCTATCTTTGCATTTGGCTCTATTAAATCATATAAAATATATCACCACACTCCCTCCTGCATTAAAGCTGAGCACAGCATCCACCGTAGGAAACAGTCTCCCACAAGCTAGCTTATACACAAGGGATAAATCCTGTTCCTACTGCCAGGGGCTCCTCAGCTCAAGCTTCACAACTATCTCCCATGTACAGAGGGCCTAGTTCAATGCCATGGAGGCTCCAAAGCTGTCAGTCTAGAGTTCATGAGTTCCCATGAGCTTGGTTCTGCTGTCTCTGCAGATTTCTCCTCTTGACCTCCCTTACTCACCACTTCCCTCATCCCTCTCTTCACCTGGATTCCCAGAGTTCTGCCTGGGAGCACATTGTTTTAAATATGATCATGTACATTGCAAGATGTTTGGTATATCTGCCCCTCGGGCTAAGTGACAGTCATGTGACTCCAGTTACTGTGACAGCCACTAAAGCCCTTCATATGTTCCCACATAGTTTCTCATGTCATGGAGATGGGAAATGAATGGCACCCATCCCTGCCTCTAAGTACCAGTCCCTGGGCTTGGTTCTCAGGTCCCCCAAACCCTCTCCTTTTCAGAAAGTAGAATGAAGAGCCAGGCCAATTTGGTGGTCTTCTGCCACACTTCTTGTCTCTCCAGCTACAGAATAGATGAGCATCAGTCCTGAGCATATGGCTGGCTTTAAAGCCAAGCCCTGCTACTTACTGGGACAGATGGTGAGCAGCAACATGACTTTAAGCAATTACTCTCCCCATGATGCCTCAGTATCTGTACATGAACTTGGGGTAATCATATCTACCTCAAAGGAATTTTTGAAGATTAAATAAGATAGACCATGTAACATGTGGATTGGTTTACCCACTCTTGGGTGGGGCAATTGTATGAGCTAAGAATGACAATAAGATTAGGATCTTACCTGAATGAGAAGATAACATCTGCATTTACAAATGAATCCTCCAGCAAACAGAGACACAGCTTGGTGTGAGCAACAGAGATATGGTCTGGGTGATAGTCTGTGAATTCTGTACAGTGTGTGGCCTTGGATATCTACTCCACTTATCTGAGTCTTGCTTCTTTAGAATCTTTGTATGACACGATATTAGAATGACTGAAGCTTGTAAGTATTGCAACAGATTTTGAGAGTCTGTGATGGCTCAAAATATCGCTAGTCCTTTGTAACCTGGTATGACAATCCCAAATGGCCACAAAAGAGCATGTGTTGGTGAGAGTCCACATACATGGTCTACATAACTCCAAATCTCTTGATATCACCCCTCCTTGCCAATGTGTCCCCCAGTAGCACAGGAGCCTTGGAGCATTTGGGTATCTGTCCTTGAGAGCCCATGACTGTCACAGGGCAGATCTAATGCTAATATCACCAGTGCTCAGTGCTATCATGATATCTTCTTGTGACCCACAGCAACAAAGGCGTGAGAAGGAGCTCCGGAAGCAGCAGGAACGGGAACAGCGCCGGCACTATGAAGAGCAGATGCGCAGGGAGGAGGAGAGGAGGCGTGCAGAGCATGAACAGGTACTGGGAGATGGAAAAACTGTGAACCTACAACAGGCCCCATGGGAACTACAGTATCAGGGAGCTCTGGGATATGGGACACAGTCTCCAAGGACTGTTCTATTATGGCTTTTGCTTTTTCTCCACTGACAGTTCTTACCTATTCAAACAGTCAAGTGCACAGCTTGACAGTGCCCATGCTTCCTACCCAAGCCAGGGCCTCCTCTGACACACCTAGGACTTTTGACTTCCCGGCATGGAACCCAGTTCCCATTCTTCCATCACTGAAGATGAGCCATGCTATTCAAGCTATTTCTGCTCTCCAGCTCCTGGTAGTGGCCTCTCTGACTGATAAACTCAGAAGCTGAATGAACAAGCTATGGGATGGATCTATTACAAAGACTGTGAGCAAGCTAGCCTTGCACATGTGTTCCATGCCTGCTGCTGGCGCAGAGCGTCAGCACTTTACAGCATTGTTAATTCCAAGGAATCCTTAAGAGAGGATCCTAATAACAAGCTTTGACAGAGAGCTGGTTTCATTAAAACCAATAGAGACAGTGAAATGCCAGGCCATCGCAAGGGGGCTGTGCTTTTGACTGTATTGAAAGGCTTGGCTTTGCTATGGCCTTGCTCTTGCTGTTTGGTGAGGTGTTGGATATTTTTTCCCTTCCTTTCTCCAGCATTTCACCTGGAAGCTCTTGTCTCCTTTGCAATTACTGGTTCTTTCTCTCTCTTTTCCTCTCTTTCCATTCTTCCCAATTCTCTGCTGCCTGCCTCTCCAGGAATACATCAGGCGACAGTTAGAGGAAGAGCAAAGACAGTTAGAGATCTTACAGCAGCAGCTACTGCATGAACAAGCTCTACTTCTGGTAATGGGAAAGTCACACACCAGCAGACCTGCCTGGTGTTCACCCTGAGTGTGCGCATGCTTGTGTGAGTGTGCACATGCTTGTGTGAGTGTGTGCATGCTTGTGTGAGTGTGTGCATGCTTGTGTGAGTGTGTGCATGCTTGCATGTGTGTGAGTGTAGGAATATATATGTCTTTTGTGTTTCTTCCTCCTAACATGCCAATTAAAAAAAATGAGGTCTTCCCTTCTAACCTCCTGAGAATCTCACAGAAGCTTCATATAATTTCCTGACCCAGGTTGGTAAATCCTCAACCATTTAGCACACTTTATTAACTCCCTCTATTTGGGAAACTTCAGCATGAATCCAGCCTTATTATAAGTTCACAGTACATTCAAGACCCACTGTGTTTATTGCAGAGTAATTTTTAAAGCCATTTGCAACACGCTGAAATATAATCACAGCAAATGCAACTCGGCCATAGAGCCCGCACAACCCTGTAGCCATTTCTCATTTGCAGGCTGTTGGTCCTGCCTTAACAATGGGAACAGTTTGTTTCCTGCTCATGCTGTATCCACTGGAAGAATTTTTATTATTACTACTATATGGCTCTCCAAATGGGCTTCTTGGTGTTGCTTTTTCATCTTTTTAAATTCAATATTTTATGTGATAGCATCCTGTTTTTGTTTTTAACCTTGTACATAAGCTTGCTGATAGCTTTAGTTAGTACAGATTTTATTTAAAGGTTGATGATCTCTGGTGGTTTATTTGGTTGTATACGCTATCACATATGTTTGAATGACCAAATTACCAAATTAGGAAGTGGATGACAGTAGTGATGACAGTCTATGTTGCAATTCTCCAGAGACATGTCACTTTCCAAGTGGCATTCTATAGGGACTGCCATTAAAGCAATCATGTTTTTATTAACATCCTTGTGTGCACACTAGCATAAGGCAGGGGCTTATTTGGGGTACTCCTTGTCCTTCTTAGAATTGTATGTGTTTCCAGCTCCCCTTTGTCTCCACTGCATGCTTGGCTGCTGCCCAGTGTGGTAAAGTGCCCTGTGGTCATGTGCCTTCTTCTTCCCTCTTCCTGCTCCCGGTAGGAATATAAGCGCAAACAACTGGAAGAACAGAGGCAAGCAGAAAGACTTCAGCGGCAGCTAAAGCAAGAGAGAGACTACCTTGTTTCCCTCCAGCATCAGCGACAGGAGCAGAGGCCCCTGGAGAAGAAGCCACTGTACCATTACAAGGAGGGCATGAGCCCCAGTGAGAAGCCAGCATGGGCCAAAGAGGTAAGAGAGGAAGGGCTGCTGTATCCACTGGGCGGGTTCTCCACTGTGAGTTCGTTCGCTGGGATGCAGAATTCGGTCAGTGCTATGCCGTTTGAAGACAGCCCCATCATCAGAGTTACACTTCACTTCTGCAGAAGCCATAATATCACTGCAGAGAAATGCTGATGTACCTGATGCTGTTTTTCTTGTGCACCTTTCGAGTAAAGTGGGGTTTTGCAGGAGAAAACAACAAAAGTTAGTTTTCCTTACAAAAGACTATTTAGAGGAGGTAGAGAGATAGTCTTCTCGGTAAAATGCTTGCCTTGTAAGCACAGGGACTTGAGTGCAACTCCCAGCACTCACACAAAAAGCCAGACATGGAGGAAAAGGCCGATAATCCCAGAAATGTAAAGGAAGAGTCAAGAGGCTATCTGGATATCTGGGGTTCACTGGTCATCCAGCCTATCCTGATGCTAGGACCCACTGGGAGACTGTCTAAAAAAAAACAAAACAAACAAACAACAACAACAAAAAAAAAACCAAGGTAATGGCAGGCATGTGGGAAGTGATAGCAGGTTGGCAGTTGGCACTCTCTCTCTCTCTCTCTCTCTCTCTCTCTCTCTCTCTCTCTCACACACACACACACACACACACACAGACCTTGCACCACACTCACACCAAGAACGCTGTTAGTTATGTAGCATGACAACTGTTAGTGGAAGGATGTTATTTACAACTCACAGAATTCTGGGAAGGATCATATCCTACCCACAACCTGGTTGCATTACTGAGACCTTGGAATCACTGCTAACCTTGCCTTGTTCATTGTGGTCTCAGAGGTGCACAATGGGCCACACACCTGTGGCTATGATGTGCACTCCAGATACACCCAAAGTAATATTCCTTCATTTTCCAACCCTTAGACCAAGGTAGGATTTTAGGTGTGTGGTTCTGTGGTGAGTTAGTTATAAAATATAATTTAAAACTATTTGGATTAAAGAAAAATAAAGGGATTATAACCAAACAGATAAAGCAAAAGTCAGTAACCCAGACACAGGGTACATCAGTATTCAGATCTGTCTTTGTGACAGCCAGTGACGTCCTTGTATTCCTGCAAACATATCTAAATCACTTAAAGGGGTATTTATGGCTACTTCTTGTCTGTAAATAGCTTCTTTAGGTATTTACATCTGTGATGTTTAGAAAATATTGCCAGAACCATACCCACGACCCTATTTTAATATTTTTAAATTTTTTTCTTTTTCTATCTTATCTTTTACTAGGTATATGAAATACTAGAAATGATATCCTAATCAAGGTAGTTAATGAGAGATGGCAATCAAGCAATGGTATTTATTGTAACATTTTACACATTTACATATTATTTGAATCCTTTTTAATTGGCATTAATTATTACACTGAAATAACTTTTCAAGTGTTTAAGAACTAAGTCTATACAGCAAATCATTTTGCTTAGCGTAAGGAACTACACTAATTAGTGTTCAGTCACTTTCTGCTATAGTCTACGAAATGACCTGTAGTGACCTTTGTGGAACTGGGCCACTTTTTCTGAGATAAATAATTCAGGTTTCTGATTCTACTTCCTCAGAGAGCACTAACCCCACAGTTAATTACTTCTCTCATTGTTGTGACAAAATACCCAACAAAAACAGCTTAAGGGGGAGTGGGTATTTTGGCTCCAGGATGAAGTCTATCATGGCAGAGGAGGCAAGGCAGTAGGAGCAAGAGTCAGCTGGCCACCTTGTGTTCACACCAAGGATGCAGAGAGGGAGGATGCCCGGGCTCAGCTCATGTCTCCTTTCCATTCAGTCTGGGGCTCCAACCAGAGCATATGCCACCCACATACCAGACTGGTATTCCCACCCCAGTCACTAGGATCTAGATAAGCCTTCACAAGTAGGCTCAGACATTTCTTTCTTGGATGATACAAAACCCCAGTAAGTTGTCAATCAAGATGAAGCATCAGAACTTCCTAATAACTCATACCCCTTCTGTGTAAGTGGGACCACTGATTAGCAGTAGGCTTCCTGACTGTCTTCCTCAACTGCTTAGCCATTTCTTAGCCATGCTGGGTTAAAAATCCTCAGCTACCTCAGACCCCCAGCTCCTGCCCATAACTGTTTAGGAAGCTGGAGTGCTGTCCCTCCGCAGAGCTACTGCCATTATAGTCCACAGCAAGTACCAAGGACCACAGCCTCCTGCCTTCGGTGTCCCTAGCTCTAGTGCAAGTTTAGGAAGGAGACAGCTGCACTTCACAGCACTCCTTGTGAAGCATCCCACGATTCCTGCTTTCACAGGCAGATCCCTGTGTTAGAACATCCAAGAAGGAGAGTGTGCTGTGGTTTCCACTTCTTCCTGTCACCTTCCACCCAGCTCAGATTTGAGCCTGTCTGCCTTGACTTCATTGTTTCCTGCTGTCTATCTGATGCCATCATGAAATTCCCTGACCTGGCCTTTCGATTTATAATTAGTTCACAGTTCCTAGGCTCCCAGAATCTCTCCTGGAGCCAAATCTCTACTGCTGTCATCAAGGCAGTATTGTAGACCTTCTGCCTCCCCTGTTTCCTTCCCAGGCTCCTAACAGTAATAGAAACCTAACATATGGACACACAAACACTACACTGAGCACTCCAGATGTGAGGGTCTCTGGTCACCTCAAGTCTTGGTCACATCTGGTGGATGACATCATTCAAGATACCAGCTTCCCAGCCACCAGTGTTATTCCTTGGGACTCAATACAGCTCTAAAACATGTATGGGGGCATTATGGGAAATTTCATATTCAGCCTTTTCTTCCTATATAGTTAACATAATCTGGCCTCTAAATAACCATCAATCTATCTCCAAAAACGTATCCTTCCTGTTTAGATTACTCCTCTTTCCACATCATTCCAGATAGAAAATTTTTCATCAGCAATGTGATGCAATGCTTCATCCTCTGTCTGGTGTGTGTGTGTGTGTGTGTGTGTGTGTGTGTGTGTGTGTGTGTGTGTGCGCATTTGTTTGTGTGCATGTATGGGTGCCTAGTGCAGTCCAAGTGCATGTACCCATACATTTATGTGTGAAGGCTAGAGGAAATTATGTGTTATTCCCTTAAGACAGACCCTCTCACTGAAGCTAGAGATAGTCTGGCAGTCAGCAAGCCTCAGTGTCTCTCCTGTCTTCATACACACACACACACATACACACACACACACACACACACACACACACACACACACCATTCCCCCCCACATCCCTGCTTAGCCCAGCGATCTTTGAGAATCTCTTCAAGCTATCTCCTTCTTCCTTTGACTTAGTATTCTATTGGGCTTGGATGTTGCTGTGGCTTTGACTTTCAGGTTTCAGCCAGAAAGGAATGAGAATGTCTGCATTAAAAGGCTGCTGAGGCAAGCTCGCTCCTTCCAAATCCTCCTAATCCTCCCACCCCTAATCCTCCCACCATCTCTTGATTTCAAGGGAAGTCAGCTTAGCCCTGAAGAAGCCTTAATAGGATGTAGAACTGTCTGTCTATCAGCAGAATCTGGACATTTCCCTCATCTTTTGGATGACAGAAATTTCTTTTGCTTTCTCATGTACCTGAAAATGGCATCGGTGGTCTGTGTCACCCCTTCCCCACTCCAAATGGTATTTTAACTTGCACCAGCTTTGTAGCAGGATGCTCTGTTTACCTGATCACATATGGAATAGTCTCGTAACATTTTTAGGACTGTGTCCTCTCTCTTCAGTGCATGCCAGTTACTCCCGTATAGGCATGGGAGTTTCTAGGGAATCGTTTCTACCTCTCATATTGCCATAAAGGCACTGAGATTACAGATGTGCACTGCAGAGATACCACATCTGGCATTACTGAGATTTTGGGAATCTGAATTCAGGTCTTCATGCTTATACAAAAAAAAAAAAAAAATACTTTATTCACTGAGCCGTGTGCTCACCCTGGCTGGTGATCTCCTGGTATTTCCCATTTCCCTGGCAGCAGGAGTCTGGAGCAGACCCTCTACCACTAGAACTGTCCTCAAATGGATGGGAGCAGATCTGGATTGTACCCAGTTTAGTTATGTTTATCTTTGCTCTGGGAAGGAGCCACTTTATGTTTGTTTGTTTCGAGGCAAGGTTTCTCTGTGTAGTCCTGGCTGTCCTAGAACTCACTCTATAGACCTGGCTGGCCTTGAATTTACAGAGATCTGCCTGTCTCTGCCACCCAAGTACAGGGATTAAAGACATGAGCCACCGCTGCCCACCTAAGCTGCTGTCTTTTCTTCTCACATAACTTCCTTTCATTCAGTTAGTAGGCATGAATCATCAGTCAGGGACAGACCTCTGCCTGGTATCAGAAAGGTCTGCTTCTGAGTACACTCAGCTTTCTCCTTGGGAAAAGGTATTTCCAATGCCTGGTTTGGTGTCTTTCCTCCAGTAATTAAAGGGAAATTTTGGTGCAAAGCACATCTGTGTTCCAACCATCCTGTAGGCTTTAAGGCAAGGTCTGCTTGAGACAAAAATAAGTCAGGGCCAGCAAGATAGCTCAACAGCTAAAGACACTTGCTTCCAAGCCTGGCGACCTGAGTTCAATTCCTAGAACTCACATGGCAGAAGGAGAGAACTAGCTCCCAGAGGTTGTTTTCTGACCTCTGACATGTGTTGTGACACACACGTGTGCACAGACACATGCAGAAATAAATATAAAAACCTTTTGAATGTGTAGCCAAATGCCTCATTGTTACAACCTTTTTATGAATTTATGATTTTGTTGTCCAAACTCCTACTTGTGAAATTTCACCACATTGACCCATCTTGATATCATTGACTGGGGATTAACAACTGGATATTTATTCCATATGATATAGAATCCTGTAGGTTAAGATCTAATGTATGAATGGATTGAAAACTTAGAAAAAAAAATGTAACCTCTCAACACAACTGAGGCACACAAGTTATGTGTGAAAATTGGCACACGCTTTTTGCCCTGCATTTGACAATTAAAACTAACACTAATAATCATTACAAGTATGCCTCACTCAGAATACATTTGGTTCTGAACACAAGAATATATGCTCAATTCTATACTACCAATATACTCTGTGTTTGGGATATCAGGTATAGAAATCCAGGTATTTCTCTGAACTGTTTCTACTTCCCCAGTTCCTGAGCTCAACCATGAGTGGTTTAGGTAGTAAAATTTAGAGAGTGAGGGAATCAAAGAATAACCACTTTTTCTTTTAAGAAGTCTGGTCTTTAGAAGTTGTGCTTGGCTTGGCTATTGCCATCTTCTTGGGGCTTTGAGGTCTTGTAAGGTTAGCAGGCTCAGTACAATGACCAAATAATTATTGCTTGTAGGGAGTACGGTTTTATCTCCCGCTGCCTGGTCTTGTCCTGCCGCCGCGCCAGCCCCAATTAACACACCAAGACTCTGTATTAGATACAATTCTGTTGGCCAGTTACTTGTTTCTTATCGGCTAGCTCTGTCTTAAGTATTAACCCATTTCTATGTATTTCCACGTGGTCTTACCGAGAGCGGAGGAATGGCGGTTCTGTTCTCTCTCATCTCTCCATGTTGACTCTCCTTCATACTTCCTCTTTCCTCCTCGTCTCCTAGTCCCACCTATCTAGCTTTCCTATTGGCCAACAGTGCTTTATTCATTAACAAGTATGAGAAGCATATACAAAATGACATCTCCCATCAATTGCTGACATAAGGCTTTATGCACTCACAAAGTAAACATTTCCTAGTTTATACTCATGGCCTTTGGTAGCTAGTATATCTCTAGGACTTGGTATTTCAAAACTGAAGTCAAGTAGAAGCCAGTTGGGCATACCCCACAAACCCATAGTGGGGGAAGAGATGTTCAAATTACACCTCATAGAGGTAGGAGGGCCATTTCCTAATCTCAGCTTAATGAAGCATGTTTAAATGTTTGAGGCTAAAACAGACTTACTATGAATAGGAAATTTGACCTGTCTCTAGAACAATTCAAAAATATGATGAGAACAAGTAGGGCATTTGAATTTTGTTTCAACTCAGGCAGCAAAAAAAAAAAAAAAAAAATGAACCTTAGTTGACACATGAAAATATGCAGACAAACATGAATATTGAGTCAATGAAAGTGAGTTAAGCATTTACTCTGATGAGCCCAGCAGGGTGAGGAAGAGTAGTGTGCAGCATTGCCTTGCATGCTTCACAGGCACAACCATTATATTGACCCTAAAGAAATATAGGACAATGTAAGATAAACCCAAAACAAAAGTCTTAGCTCTTTGGAGTTGACCAAGGTCTTCCATCTTGTCTCTTGATGTCCATCTTGTTAATTTAACTGTCAAGCCATCCTTGTAGCAGTCTATCTGCTGCTATAAATATGGACTGACTGATAGTGACTTTTTACCAGTTGAAAAAGAGCCGCTTGTTCTCTGAGTTTCTCCTGGGATGTCCTTAGGCTGAGAGAAACCCTGGAGAATAAAACATGACAAGGGAATGAAATGGGTTGGGAGGAGAGAGCAGGGAGAAGAGGAAGGACTAGAATGTGGGCAGCGGGAGGAGATTCAGAGGGCGTGGGGCAATGGCGTCCGTGCTGGGAACAGAAAGCCTGGGAGGATCAGTGTATTTTGGGTAGCAAGGAGAGACAATTGAAAGGAAAGGGCCCTGAAGAGAAAAAGAAAATGATACAGGAAGCCTGGGTAAGACAGGCATGCCATTAAGCAGCATCCAGGACGCCCACGTGCCTATCACCAACACACAGAGAAGAGCAGAGTTCCTGTGTGCCACCTCTCTCTCTCCAGTCCTCATGTGACAAATGTCCCCTGTCTCCTGAGTCAACCCAAAACAAATTTCTATTTTCCCCTAAGATGTATCAATGCCTACCATAGTCCCCTTTGATTATCTGCAGTGCACACCATTTTCCTGCCTGATGCCATGGCTTGTGACCAATTAGTAGGATATTAGCTCAAGGAATGCAAAACAAACTCTTATCAGACTGTGAATGCCCAGTTAACTGAAATAACATAAGCTAATGGGTAACATAAGGGCGAAGGCTCAAGTGTCTTGCCTGTCTTTGCTTACTGGAAGAATGTCCATGAGAAAGAGAAAGTAAAAAAAAAAAAAAAAAAAAAAAAAAAAAATGGTAGAAGAGAACATCTTGCTGCAAACAAAAATGTCAAGTTGGGGCTCTCTAAATTCATCAGAGGGACATAAAAATGCCTTTGTGGGTGATTACAGAAAATTCTTACTGGAAAAGGCACCAACTTGTAGCCATTGAGGCTTTCTTTTCCTTTGACCTCTAGGTAGAAGAGCGCTCAAGACTAAACCGACAGAGTTCACCTGCCATGCCTCACAAGGTTGCCAACAGGATCTCTGACCCCAACCTGCCCCCAAGATCGGAGTCCTTCAGCATTAGTGGGGTTCAGCCTGCTCGGACACCGCCAATGCTCAGACCTGTTGACCCCCAGGTACAATGTCTCTTATGTTCCAGTGGGCACTTGTACCCAGGAAAGACTATTAAAAGTCTAGAAGATTTTAGCATGGCATAAGACCTAAGAAGTAAATACCCTCAGCATGGCATTCAGAGGGACAGAAGCCCCTCTGCATTGAGAGGCCCATGAAAATAGACAGGGAGGTAGAGCTATTGGCCTTGAGTCAACTTCAAAGTCACTTCTTAGTAAACTGGCTTCTGTGGAGACCCAGGCAAGCACTGCAGGATAGAGACAAGCATTCTTGTAGTTACAGGCAGAAGAATTAAAATTCATATATAGACCTCTGAGGTAGACTGTATACACATACTCTCGCCTTCCTTGAAATATGGATGGAAATCTGAACTGGAGAACTCAATGGGCTTGGTGAAATAAGCATGTGCCCTCTGAGGCTGTAGCTCTCCAGGCATGCACCTCAGGCCAGCATCCAGCATGAGCCTGGTAAAAAATGCATGCTCCTGGGTGTGCCTCATGCTTGTTCACCAGCAAGTGGGGGTTGGCCTGGAAGTCTGACTTTAAAAGCCTTCTGGGTTGATTCCCGTGCCCCTTAGAGGCTGGGAAGCACTGTGTGAAGATATTTGGTAGGAAAAGATTACTTCATTATTAGGAAAGAGGCTTTCTGATAAGTTCTGCAAAGTAGAAATTCAAAGTGAAGTAGAATGTGGAAATTCCATGGGGAAGAAGTGTAATACAGCCTTTCTCACATAAACATCTTACATTTCTTCCCAGCACTTCTCCGGTGTATTTTCAGGTCACCTTTGAAATATACACTGCTGTTTGAACTGGAGCTTACATGAATCATAATAAAAAATCAAGGCTCTTATGTGTTTTAAGTTGGTGCTCACAAACAAAATTCAAGATTTCTCAGCTTAGTAGACCTTCCCCTGATTGTTTTTATCTGTATATACCTCTCTCTTGCAGACTCTTCAAAGGGGGACATTTTACAAGGGTTTCCCTTCTTTTTAAAACCTTCAAAGTTTGACCTTATAATGAAACTTTGCCCAACTAAAGGGGACATTGTGGGGGAAATTCCCTTCTGAAACAATAAGGAAATAGGAGTAGATTTCTATGGAACCATTCTTTGGGTGCTTCAATGTTTAGGGGTGCTTGGGATGGTCTGCTAACTTGAGTATGTGTTTTGTACTAGATACATTAATGTGCTTTGCTTTATGTTATATTATGAATATAATATATTCAGCATGGACATTACAAGGTCTATTCCAGCTGGAGCACAACACTCAAAGAGCAGAGCTCTGAGGATTTTCTTGCCTGTCACTATAACATTCCAACAGAAATTACCAACCAAAGAGCGTTTGGCAGGTCATTGTACAAAGCCAACGGGAAATCAATACTGCTTGAATTAACAGTTTAATTTAGGAAGGGGTCTAGATCACTTTTTTCCAAGCCATGATTTATGGACCACAGGTCAGACCCAGAGATAGCCTCAGACTCCAAAGAGCACAGTGTACGTGTACACCCTGAGATAAGGCAAGCTTCAATATTCACAAAGTGGAGTGGCACATGAGCAGGGCCGTGGTGACAGGGTCCCTTGTATCTTGATTTGGGTGATTTTTCTTAAGAGGCTTCCAGAAGTCATCCCTGCATGAACAACTGCACTGAATGCCCAAATGTTGAAATAATTCCTCAAGAAACATCCTGGTATCAGGGGATGGAATATATTCTCAGTGGTGACAGCAGGCCCTGGACAAGTCAGGACACTGCAGCTTCTAAGGAGATGGCCCATTCAGTAAAGTCCTTGCCATGCAAGGACCCAAGTTCAGTTCCTAGAACACACATAAAAAAGCCAGGCATGGTAGTGCATGCTTGTAAAACTAGCACAGGGGGAGTGGGTTCAGGAGAACCCTTGGGGCTTGTTGGCCAGCCAACTTAGTCAAACTGGCAAGTTCCAAGCCTGCTTCAAACAAAGTGAGGGCCATTTGTGGCTCAAGCCTTTAATCCCAGCTCTCAGAAGACAGAGGCAGGTAGATTTCTATGAGTTGTTAAAAGCCAGTCATAACTACACTGAGTTCCAGGCCAGCCTGAGCTACACAGAAAGACTCTGTCTCAATAAAAGAGGAAGAGTGGGAGAGAAAGGGAGGAGGGAGGGAGGGAAGGAAGGGGCAAGGAGAGAGGAAAGGAGAGAAGGAGAGAGGAGGGAGGGAGAGTCACACAGACTATAAATGCTCTGAAGTTGACCTCTGGCCTCTAAACATACATTTGCACCCGCATACAAACACACATACACACACGCACACACGCACGTACACACGCGCACACACACACACACACACACACACAGGTCAGGGGAAAGACACATAAGGAAGGGATGAATACACTACAGTAGTTAAATACATGGGCTCTGGGAGTGGAACTCTGGCTTCCAGCTACAGTGACTTAATCTCTTTCCACCAGAGATTGGCCATATCTGAAAGAAGGCTGGTTGTGTCTACTTCAGGGTGGACACAGTTAGTTCAGAGATGGAAAGACATTTAATTTAGAGCATGTCTTCTCCCATAAGGCACTCGTAGCTAAAGTCAAAGATAAGGACTGTACAAGAGAGAACTTGGGATAGCTTAGAAAACAGCTTGTGTTACTGTCCAGGAAATGTTGAATAAATATAACTATTTTTGCTACTACTCTACTACTTTACCATTCCCCGACTTCTCAGCAGTTCTAGCTAATACACAGAGCCTGTTGCCAGGATCCCCGAGTTAGTCCTAAGTATTTTCTAAATTGAAGATTCTGAAGGGCTGTGAGAACCATGCTGTGTAGCCTGTGTAGCAGGAGTGTCTCAGCCTGAGACTGGCTTATTCCAAGTATAATTATTGCTAACTAAAAACCACCTGTCATTAGCTTTGATGGATTCAATTCCTTTTTACAAAACTCTCTGTACCTTCAACCTATGGGCTTCTAATAATGCTGGCCTATGTTGTGTGTTTAGATCCCACAGCTGGTAGCTGTCAAATCCCAAGGACCTGCTTTGACGGTCTCCCAGTCAGTGCATGAGCAACCCACAAAGGGCCTGTCTGGGTTCCAGGAGGCTCTGAACGTGACCTCTCACAGGGTTGAGATGCCACGCCAGAACTCGGATCCCACCTCGGAAAATCCTCCTCTCCCCACTCGCATTGAAAAGTTTGACCGAAGCTCTTGGTTACGACAGGAAGAAGATATTCCACCAAAGGTAGCATCTGTGTTCTGTATGTCTGTCCCTACCATCACCTCCAGCATCTGCGCTGTGGTGTATCTGGGTCAATGCCGCTACCATCAGCATCCTCCATGCTGTGATGTGTCTGTCACTTCTGCCACCTCAGCACCCACCACTATTCCATCCCTTTCACAGTTTGGAGAACATGACTATGGCTAAGCACGTCCCTTCTCATACTTGTCATTGTCCCTTCTCTAAGTTAAGTCTTGGATAGTCATTTATCATTTCTGATTGCCCCCCCAATGGGGGCAGAGATTCAGTAGGATTGACAGGGAAGTGTGTGTCTTCACATAGAATTAGAACTCTCAACACCAAACACCCTAAGTCATTGTGCTCTTCACGCTAGAAAATAGACTAGTGGGTATTTTCGACAGTTACTGCCTCTATAGCTAAACAAGCCAAATAAATAAAAGAAAATTCACTTACTCTTACATTTAACAACACAAAACTCAACCAGATGTCAAAGATTCAGAATATGGTCTGGGAACTGGGGAAATGAAACTCAGTCAGTAAAGTGCTTGCCACACAGACATAAGATCTGAGTTCAGGACTACAGCACTCATGTAAAAGCCAGGCTTGGGGACACATGTCTATTACCCTAGTCCTGAGGAGGTGGAAACAAGAAGATCTATGACCAGAAAGTCTAGCTAAATTGGTGAGCTCCAGATTCTCTCTCTCTCTCTCTCTCTCTCTCTCCCTCTCTCTCTCTCTCTCTCGCACGCATGCACACACATACACACACGCACATGGAGAGAGACAGAGACAGGAAGAGCAGAGATATTGATGAAGATACACAGCGTTGAGGAAGATACACACATATGAGAACACATATGTACAGACACACAGGCTTGTCTTGCCTTTAGGCATTTCAGTTAGGAGGTGCTCCTTCTAGACTAACAAGTACTATATTTGCAGCCTTAATTACAGAGAACTGAACTATAGAGGGAAATGACTAGCTTCCCCACTCTACACAACAACCTTGAACTCTTTTGTTTCCTTTTACATTGCTAAACTGTTATTTGTTCCCAGCAATGTTCTGGAATGTGTCTACAGCCAACCTGGTTGTCTTTAAAATGCTAAAGACATTTCTGAAACAGAATTTTCCTGGACCATGGATGTCTTTTCTTCTGAGCTCGGTATATGAAGCTGTGATAATTAGAATGTCCCACGATTTCCAGAAAATATTGCTACTATTAATCCCAGGAAAAATAAAGTAGTTCTTAATGATTTCCAAACAATTATCGCCTCCCTCTCAAGTGGAACCCCAGCAGGACTGCCATTATTTTGACAATGGAGCAGTGTCAAGGCTTGAGACCTGCAAGAGGAAGTGCCTGACCCTCTACAGGTGACAGGTGGGAAGCTGGGAACTGACACTGGGTCAGTTGAAATACTCAGGGTGTAGTCACCTACTGAGCATGTCTCTACAGATGTTTTTATTTACAAGAGGAGAAGGGGATAACAGGTGTTAGGCCAGTTTGAATACTTTGTTTTGCTTCCCTGATTCCATTTTGTGTTAAAATGAATTATCATAAAATATTTTTTCACAATAGATAAAGGTTGACACATTGAAAGTCATCTTCTGCATACATATCTGTGTGTTTCTTATAAATAACAGACTCCTTTTCATAATACCTGACCCCACAAGCAGTAGTCTGGACGCTTTTTGACAGAAGCCACATTTGAATTCTATTCTCTGCTTTTCCTGGTTGAGTTAGTAATACACACATATACTGTCCTTCCCAGCTTTATTATTCTCACAGAGGTATTTTAAAGAATCTTCTAGTATTTCAGTATTAATTCTGTTTAATAAAAAGCATTTACTAGTTAACCACAAAAACGCAATGTTTGAAGAGTGGGGTCTTAATAATAGCAGCTTTCTTGGGAAGTATAAAAGTCTATGTTTCCATGATATAAAAGAGATAAGAGCTGGAGAGAGCACCCAATGATTAGAGCACTTCTGCTCTTGAGAGGACCTTGGTTCATTTCCCAACACCCACATTGAGTAGTTCACAACTACCTGTAACTCCAGTTCTAGGAGATCTGATGCCTTCTCTTAGCTTGCCTGGACACCCAGCACATATGTGTTATCCATACACCCAGCACATATGTGTTATCCATCCATAAATGCAGGGACTCACACAAATATTAAAAATTAAATAATTAAGTGATAGGTTCTTCAGGCTCCCCAGCTGTGACTTATTGTCCAAGGTCTAGACTGGTACCTTAGCTTTTCACTAGAGTTCATAATCTATTTGTTGTGATGAGCCAAAGTGATATGTGGCCTTCTCTGTTCAGTTCCCACCAACTGGGCTTCCACGGAAGTAAGGGTGTCACTCCAAAGAGGTTTCTCCTAGCTACAACTCTTGTCCAAGCAAGAGGAGGTAGTTTCTTGTAGCTCAGTAAATCAAGGTCATTAGTGCAATCCCTTTTGTTTTTAAGATTAAAGTGACTTCAGTGGCCATGGAACACACCTCCTTGACTTTTGCCAGGAGGTCGTCCTTTGGTTTTGTTTGGGATTTCCTGTTCACTGAAGGGTGGAGGACAGGTTCTTCTGTAGAGGAGGCAGCTTCTGTAACTTCTAGCCAGTCTTCTGAAAAGAAAAGACTTGTCAGACAGTAGCCTACTTACACTGTGTTATGGGAAATATTTCTCAATTCCCATTTTCTTCCAGGTGCCTCAAAGAACAACTTCTATATCCCCAGCATTAGCCAGGAAGAATTCCCCTGGGAATGGCAGTGCTCTGGGCCCCAGACTCGGATCTCAACCTATCAGAGCAAGGTAAGGGGAGGGAGGTCACCATGCTTATCCAATATACCTGCTTTCTGAAAGAACATCCCAGATCTTTTCTTCACTGTACACCTGTCACCTGAACTATCAACTTTGATGGCCTTTTGTAATTTCAGTGTGACAGTTTTTAAAATCTGGGCACAAACTTAGACATATAGATGTGGTTGTGGTATTGTAACCAATTTCTCTGTAGACCATTCATGGAGCCAAAGGAAATCAGAGTTGAATTACAGCACCTGATCAAGAAATGTACACCAAAAACCACTGAAGCATCACAAAACTCTTGCCTAAGAAACAGAAAGCAACCTTGGAGATTCTATAGCGTGGTCCTGACAGAACCAGCACTGATGAGGAAATCAACCCAGTGGCCTTATGGAGGGCCTCAGAAATGCAGTTATGCTTCCATGATTTACTATACGTTCTTTCAGGGTTTCCCATCTAGTGCATATTCCCATAATCAGGAGGTCGCATCCAGCTTCCGCTGGTTGGTGCAGAGGCCTCAAAGGATGCTGAGAAGTAAACAGTGTCTGCGCAGTATCCAGGCAGACTTTATGTGGCAACAGATGCTGTTTGTTGCTGTTGTTCATCAAGTCTCCCTTGGATTTGTCATGATGAATGCATTCTTTTTTAGGAGCCACAGAAATAGCAAGTGGCCTCTGCTGTGGCTTTAAAAAGGATGCACTAGGGCAAGCTGCTTTCTTCTTCACTGTGTTCATGACCATGACGAGAGAAAGACTAAAGAGGGAAGGAGGAGAGTAACAGAGGGGGCACTTATAGTTTTGTTTGTATACAGAATGCTTTTGATCACGTTCTCTTTTCTCTTCCCTTGAAAGGCCTTAGGAAGGGGTCCTTCCCAAAAGGAGCAGGCACTCCATTCAGAATCTCTTTAGGGGGAAGACCCCTGCTTCGTTCTAAGTGAAGTTATAAATTGAAAGAGTCTATGAACCCCTTGTTCTCCTACGGCTTGTCAGATCTGTGCCTAGCTGCTGTGACCAAGCAACCCTGGGTTACCTGGAAGGTGCTGCGGCCAGGGAACAGAGGCATGCTAGCACTGGACACAGGCTAAGCTTTATCAGTCCCTCTGTTAAAGTCCTCAGATATCAGCACCTCCTGACCTTTTGCACCCTGTCCTGGTCAGTTGCTTGGATTCTGGCTGCTTAGATGAAGTATCATTGCAGGCTTAAGTACTTTTCTGTCAACCAAAAAGAATAACCTGCTGTTATAGTCAAGTGGGAAGCAGCTGTTTAATTCCTCTGAGATGTTGTTTTTAACAACATTAGGGCCTAATATAATGGGTATTTGATGGGCAGTAACTTATAAAAGTAAGGGTGTCCCTTTGACACACTTAAATACTTTGTTTTGTGCTAAGATAGTAAACCTCCTGAGAGACCACCAGGTCTGTCTACTTACAGAAGAGAGGACATGAGCTAAGGGTTTGCAGTTAACCACCTACATTGTGCATCCAAATATCTGGGGTGAGAGCATGGAGACTCTCCATGTCTTCATGCAAGACAATCCTCAGAACACCTTGCTTCTGACAACATTCACCTCCACATAACCAGCACTTAGAATGTGAATCACAGGCTGGTGAGATGGCTCTTAGAAGTGCTGAAAGGCAGCTGCTGCATAAGTCTGGCAACCTGAATTTCTTTCCAGAACCCATACAAAATTAGAAGGGGAGAACCCACAAAGTTGTCCTCTGACCCCCACAAGCTTTCCATGGTATGTGGAGACACCAATGTCCAGTGTCTCTCTCAATGGCCCTCCATCTATTTTCTGAGCAAGGTCTCTCACTAAACCTAGAGTTCACTGCTGCAGCTAGGGTGGCTGGCCCTCAAGCCCCTGAGATCCTCCTGTCTCAGCTTCCCCAAGACGGGATTACATGTGGTGCTACTGCACTTTCCAGGTGGCTACTGAGGCTCCAAATTCAGCCATTCATTCTAGCCAATTACAGTAAGCTCCAGGCCAATTGGGACCCTGTCTCAAAAGATATGGACCACTCCTGAGGAACACCACCTATGGTTGTACTCTGCCCTCCATAAACACGCATATATACACTCATCTACATGCACACAAACTCTACATACATGTACGTAGGCATTATTTTTAAAAAGCAAGGTTTCTCTCCTCTTTATGAACAACTTTGGAACCCAGAGTTCAAGATGGTAATGCTTCAACAAAGTAGGCCCCTGGTCCCTGAGACACCACATGGAGAAGAAGCCCCAGGGAAAGTGGTCCTCCTTGTCTGATGTGACTAAGAAACAAACTGTGTGCAAAGTGAGCATAAGAGGAAAGATGTTTGTATTCTGTTTCCTTCATTTATAATAGTGGATCCCAGATCGTAGGGGCAAGATGTCATATAGTAACTGTCAAGTGTGAGATGCTCCATAATGATTTGAAGATGGGTTTGAATCAATAGTAACCATGGAGTACCCTGAATGGAAGAATATGGAATCAGGGTGTGCACTAGAGTGTGTGTAGCTAATACAAACAAGTCAGAACCTTAGTATTCCAGGTACACTTCATTCTCCAGGAATATTTCTCCATTGTCTTACTCCTTTACTGTGCTTTAAGAACAGTGAGTACTTGTGGACAGGCCTTTCAGGACCTTGTCTTCTGTTCCTGATGCAATTTATATTCATTTTAGTGTTCAATAAATACCTCTTGAAGCACTATGCATGGTATAGTTTTAATTGCATTGCAAATACTCTTAAATTGTGTGTGTGTGTGTGTGTGTGTGTGTGTGTGTGTGTGTGTGTGTATGTGTGTGTGTGTGTGTGTGTTGGTCAGAAAACAGCTTAGTGGATTTGGCAATCCGTGGGTTCCAGGAATTGAACTCAGGTTGCCACAATAGGACAGCAAGTGTCTTTACCCACTGAGCCATCTTGCCAACTAACATTACAAATATTGACTATTTAAACCATTAGTGATTTTGAAACAATGATTTTCATCACCCTCATCTTATAGATGAGAAGCTGAAGTAAACAGAGCTCATACAAATATCCCAGTGTGTCAAAGGAAGAAGTGGTGGGCCTGGGATTTGAACTCTCCTAGTCTGTCTTGGGAACTCACTGATTGACAGTACACCATTTTGTCTCTACCTTTCTCACACTGTAGTTTGTAGGACTGTTACCAGTCCCTCCTAATTTTGAAGGCATTTATCTTTGCCTTGTTGCATTCACTGTCTTTTAAAAGATGTGACTCTATAGAACTTACTTGTATCCTAAATGCTTCCTCACTCACATAGGAACAGCAGCATCTCATACTTTTGACAGCTCCCTCTCTAGGGGTAAAGGTGGGCTGTCACAGTCTTCTGCCCAGGAAGCTGGGCATTGCTTAAGGTCAAACCCCACAGGCAGATCCCAGCTGCTTCTAGATGCCAATGGCCTCATCCTATGAGGGTGATCAGGAGAGTTTAAATAAAGGTTGTAGTCGATCATGTAAAAATATTGCTATTTTAAACTGCTAGGCACTTTAATATTTAGCTTTGACTCATGTGTTCTTCTTAAACCAAATTAAAATTTGCTCAAACAAGTACTTTTGAAAAATGAAAAAATTTAAATTAAGCCAGAAACACCCTGTCTAAAAAGAAACAGTGACTAAATGTTTAATCTCAGAAAATAATTCCCTGTCCCATCCCAAACATATCGTCTTATGACTAGCTTTTTCTTATTGACCATGTCATCAAAGAACAAAGTAAAGAGAAATTTGGCAGTCAGCCATTTAATTAAAGACTTGGCCCAAGGCTTTGGACACAAAATCACTTTGTAATCCTCATTTTTTGTTTTGACTTTTTATACAATTCAAGTAGATAGAATAATTGCCATATATTCCCTCAATGTTTGTCTTATTGAGCAAACGTCATTGTTTGCTGGATAGAGAAAGTGTGAATTAAAAGTTAGCATTTAAAGAAATGTATTTGGAAGTTTTGAAGTTCCTACATGCTTGGATCCAAGTAGTCTTAGTTACTATGTAAAAAGGGAAATCTGTTATTTGGTGGAATTTTGAAGTTGAACCTTTATGAGCATCTATTTCAGACCCCTTAGCCCATAAGGCAGATCATACACATATAATAAGGAAGAAAAAATCATATGGCATTTTATCACATTACCCTTATTTTTAAGAAAAAAGAAGTAAAGTAGAAAAGACATTAAGTCCCCCTATTTCTCTGTATGGTTATAGAGACACTGAATATTTCTTTTAGTGTTCAGCAGCAAGAATGGCAATCAACACCTGTGACAGTGAGCTAGAGTAGAGAGAGCTTGTGCTAATGAGACCTAAGTAAGGAATTTCATGCTCAAGGGATCTAATTAGCCTCACATAGGAAGAAGCTCTAAACTTCATCAAAGACACATGTGCATCCCAGATAGTTGTACCAATAGCCAGGGCCCCTAATATGCCCACAGCCCTCTGTCTGTGCTTTTCTCCTAGCCAGACATCCACAACTGGGCCCATGGAGGCAGGTAGCAAGCTTTAAGAGCCAGTGTTATCCAGCCACGCTTTCTTCCAATCAGCTCACTTCTGTTTCCTACCACAGACTTGGCTAACTGCCCTGCTGGCCTCTGCTTAACATCCATCCATATGCACAAGAAAGATAGCAGCTTTTGTCGATACTCAAACTATGTTCAGACTTCCTGACTTGCTATATACCAAATCCCTCTATGCCTCACTCCAAGACATGCATGAATTTCCACAAACACCAATGGCATTTATAGTCTCTTTTCACATTGCTTTCAGAGTTGCTATTAACTCTTAATTCTTGTGTCTACTACATATGTCTCGTTGCCATGGCAATGGTGTCACTTGACTGGATACCTATTGGCCTTACCTTCTCCAGTCCTTATCTCATCTTGATCCAATAATACTCAATTTAGATGTGATTTGACAATATTTTGACTGAAGCATCCAAGGAAAGCTAAATAGAACAAGTAACTGAATGCAGTCACAACAGCACGGCTACCTTAGGGAACATTTCAGAGCATGTACCACAACCATGCTCTCAATGTGTTTTTTAGTACAAAGACGATGACATCATCTTTCCACAAAATCAAGCAATATAAGAAACTTTGATGAGATCCACCACTCTTGGTCTATAACATACTTGATAAGTAAAAAAATTTGACAACAAATAATTTAGTAATTTATTAATAATCCCCTGACCACCACTGTTTCATAAAAGAGAGCAGTAGGGGAGAAGCCATTATATGATGGTTAGGAACAATTGTTTTCTATGAAAAATAACAAGCTTATCATGTAAGACACTTGGGAAAGAAGCATTGGTCATTTTGAGTATTTTCTAATTTAGGGGTATTTGAACATGGGACCCAAATTTAATTCAGCCCCTTAAATACAAACAGTTATCAAAAAAAATAATTATGCTCCATTAAAGAGTACCATTACTATAACAAGAATTCTTGGTTTTCATGAGCTTTACCAACAGTCACTCTGCAGTTGGCCTTACTATTAAGTTAGTGCCCACTTCCCACAAATGCCATAAGAATAAATATTGTCATAAATTCTAAATCCATATCATCAAAAATGGTTATTTTTACATAAAAATTGCCACTGAAGGTAGCCATGGTTGTTAGCCACTTCTACTTAACCATGAATTGGGCAGATATGTTACCACAAAGCAAGATGTGTTTTACAAGTATGTATGAAGATTACAAAATGAAGCCCATTATTTCTGTGTGCTATCTTTTTAAAAGCCAACTAAGCTGGTGTACACAGTACTCTTGAGCCGGTCAGAGCAGACAAAAGCATAAGCAACGCCTCCTGCATCAGAACACTGTGTTGCAAGGAATCCACTCCCAGAAATGTCCAGGGAGCTGAGAGAACTAGAGATGGCGGGAATAAGGGAAACAGGGCCCTGTTCACTTTCCCCTCTCAGCAAATGGCTGGCAGCAGACTGGAGGTTTGACTCTCAAGTAGCACTCATTACCCCTGCCAGAACCAATGGGATGTTAATTGTAAAAGGGAAGAACTTTACAGAAACTTTAAGAGTGCCATTTATTGGTTTTTAACAAAATCATAAAAACTTTAACAACTGTCTTCCACCACCATTGCTAGATGGGTCTTCTCTTCCCTCTTCAGTCTATATGATGGGTTATTTTGTAGCCAGCACTTTTCAGAGCATAATAAAATGTTCACCATACTGTGTTAGAAAGAAAAAAGTAAGACACAAAATTGAACATTTGATAATTTGCCAATAGTAAAATACAGTTGACTATTTCCTACCTTAGGAATGTGTTGCTCCTTATTTCCCTTTTTGTGTATTTTAAGTTCTTTACAATGAATATTGGATGAACTATTTAAAAGAAAGTCTCCTCCTAGGGTTCCCCATCTCAGAGCTGGTATTATAGTGTATTGACCTAAGAATTGAGTTTGGAGCTCATCCCCATCCTTCTCCAGCATCTACCCTTTCAGCAGCTAGCTATAGCTCTACCAGAAAGGCATATCAATAGCAAGTCACCCACAGCCTTATTAATGTATTACAAAATTAAAATTGCATAAATGTATATGTATCATGTGATATTTTGATAGATGTATAAATTTTGAAGTGAACTCAAATAGTTACCATATTTGTGATGAGAACACATGGAATCTACCTTAAAGCTGGTTGTAGTGTTGCAGTAATCTCTGTAATGAGAACTTTTCTCAAAATAATCCTATTTTAAGCATACATATTAAGCAAAGGTACCACAGTGTACACTAGATCTTGAAAGCATGTTCATCCTGTCTAACTGAAATCTTTCTTTGCTTGACATCTCCTTGTCCCACTTCAAACCTTACAGCTACTAATAATCCACACCGTACTCTCTGCTACTCTGAGTTGTGCTGTCCATATATAAGTGAGATCATGCAGTGTGTGTGTTCTTGTGTGGTTAACATATGTCTAGAATATATATATGCACTACATATATAAAAAATACATCACATTTTCTTACCCAATTGTGCATCAGTGGATATATGCTGATTCTATCTTTTGTTGCTACAAATAATGCACCAATGAATGCATCCATCTCTTCAACACAATGACCTCATTTCCTCTAGATATATAACCAGAAACAGTACTGTTGGGTCATGTTGCAGCCCTGTTTATAATTTTGGAGGAATCTCCATAATGTCTTCCATAATGACTTTGCTAATTTGCATCCTACCAACAGAAGACAAGGATTTCCTTCCCAGCACCCTCAGCAGCAATGGCTGTCATTCCTCTTTATGAAAAAAAAAACATTTTAGTAAGTGTAAAGTAATGCTGAGCATTTTTGTATATGACTTGTTGTGTGTCTCTATCTTAATGTCTCTTCAGGTCCTCAGCTGATTTTTAAAGTCTGGTTGTTTGTTTTCTTGTTACTGACTTGTTAAGTGAGTGTCTTGTATATTTTGGATGCTGACATGTAGCCACTGTGTTCTACTGTCCATGCAGCAATCCTGACCTCCGCAGAACAGAGCCTGTCCTGGAGAGTCCATTGCAGAGGACCAGCAGTGGCAGTTCCTCCAGCTCCAGCACTCCCAGCTCCCAGCCCAGCTCCCAAGGAGGCTCTCAGCCTGGGTCACAAGCAGGGTCTAGTGAACGAACCAGAGTTCGGGGTAAGTGTTCTCTTAACTGTCCCCATACTTCTATTCCTAGGAGGAAAGCCACAGACAGAAAGGAGTGGTTACTTTCCAACTCTGACAGCAAGATGGCCACCGTTGTGTGGAACTAAAGATTATCTGGTGTCTTGTGCTTGTATCTGCTGAAGGGACTGGGCTGCCATCCCTAATTGTGCATATGACATCAGTAGAAACAACAATCCAGGAAAATATCCAGTAGTAGTCATAGTGCAAAAATGTACTAACTTTCCAGTTCCCCAAATGTCCATTTCCTTTGATCCCTCATTTTCAGTTTCATGCACCCCTCTGCCTTGTTCCCATGGTGCCAAACAATTCTTTCAGGGTCCCAAGCATGCATCATAACCTTAGGTATTTCTCAAAATGAAATTTCCTAAATGTCAATATAAAATAAATACACGAGAGAGAAGACAAACCCTTTGCTGCCTTAAGGCATATGGTTGATTCTTCTGGTTGTTCCCATTAGATAAGTAAAAAATATAGCCTAATATTTAGTTTAAAGCATTCATCATTGCTTAGTTGTCACTAATGAAGAAACCTATGGAAAGATTATAGTACAATTAAATAATACCTAGAAAAACTCTATTTTAACTAGTCAAAATACATTCTTTCTGAGTCACCTTCTTCAGAGGATAAATTTGTTCACAGTAAGTAATACCAGACTTTCTGAAGTACAATTTGATAATTAGAATATGCTGGTAAGTCACTCTCCCTAAAGAAAACCACCAGTTCCTTAGTAGACACAACCATAATTTACCTCCTCTACTAATCTTCTAGATTTCAATTTAGTAAAGTCTCTGTATATCCAAAATTTTAAAGCTTGAAATCTAACATTTGATACCCATGACTGTGAGCTGAGATGTGGGCTGTCCCATCACTGACTCAGTATCCCTCTGAGACCAGTGGCCTATACCAGAGTGTCATGTGCCTTTGTAGCACTGATTCAGACATACATTTTCTTACTCTAGAAAACTGCCATCCCCCTAGAAAAAAATTTCCCCCCACTGGAGTCTTTGCATCTTTAAAAAAAATCATAAAGAAAGTCAAATTGTACATACCATTTTAATTCTCAGACCTAGTTTGGAATTAACTCTTATATTCTTTCCTTCATCCCCTACTTTTCTGGTTATGAGTACCCGAGAAAGACAACTTTCAAACCAAACAAGAGATTGTGAGCTTCCCTGCTTCTCTACCTATGACATAAATGGTGTGGCTGCTATCACTGGCTGCAGGGAGCCTCCCCATCCTTGTTCCACACCTCAATTCCCAGGTTCTTTACCTTTATCAACCCCTCCCTGATCTTTCTTTCTTTCTTAAGGTCTCACATCACTTTTCAGTCCCTTTTTAAAATCATTCCATTGAATGAAACTCTTTTCTTTCTTCAGAAACTTCCTCAGAATAGCCTGTTCTGATGAATAGATGATAAAAGAAGAAAACAAGCCTAAATTTCAATTTATAAGCTAATTTGAAACAATGATTAAGGGGACTTTAGAAATTCAGAAAGGATCCCAACTAAATCCACAGCTTCACTGTCACCTTGGGCTAAGGGTATCATCTCTGAGTCTGGAGAATAAGAAAATAGTGCTGCACCATTGAGTTAGAACAAAGATTAATTGCAATAATCGACAGAGAAAGCATTTGGTGCTAATTAATTGCAATAATCGACAGAGAAAGCATTTGGTGCTGTGCCTAATATGCAATAAGCACTTTACTTGACCATACATTTTCATTTTCACTGTTGACTTCTCGGCCTCAAACCTTTTTTTTTTTTTTTTTGTCTGACTTTGTTTTTTGAGTGACTGTTGTTTTTGCATGGATAGATATGGATTTGCCTAGTGAGTAGACCCTCCATAGTCACTCACTCAGAATGTAAGGCAGCCTTTTCTAATGGTCATGTCGTGTCTTTCTTGTCCCTGTTTTTTTTTTTTTTTTCTTCTAGCCAACAGTAAGTCTGAAGGATCACCTGTGCTCCCTCATGAGCCTTCCAAGGTGAAACCTGAGGAATCTTCTAGAGACATCACCCGGCCTAGTCGACCAGCTGTGAGTGCTTTTCTAACAATTTTCATCTCTTCACTTACCTGAGAATCCTGAAATAAGGTAGTTGGGGTTACATTCATGACTGAAAGCAAAACCTTGATGGATCAATAAAAACACTGTATGGTAGAAGCATCTGGAAGGAAGTCATATATGACTGGGGAGAACTGAATACAACTTGGCCTGCTACTCTTCCACTGACTTTGAATGCTGTGTTGTTCACCAGCAGTCCTGTAAAAAAAAATAAATAAAGGAAGGAAGACAAATTGCTCACACCATCCCACAATATTTGCTCAGCACTTTGACATAAACATGTCAGAAGTAGCAGTTAGGGACACTTATGTTCTTCCTGTGAGTTGCTGCCATCCATTCCCCACACTGGTTTTCATATGAACTAACATCACAGACATCTGCTACTGTTGATCCCAAAGATCAGAAGAGAAAGTCCACCAACTTAAATCATCATGGCCAAATTAATTAAAGTGAGCTTTTTTATTTGTGTACATGGACTGCCTCAGTCAGGATTTGAGAGATCGATCAGCAGTGGATGTGAGGAAGATGAGGCTTTTATAGCTCAGGGGTAGGGTGAATCTGGCGGGCAAAATAGATATGATTCCAGGAGCAGAACCTCATAACAAGCTAATCCTAACAACCTCCTGAAATAAAGACATGATTGCAGGGTAGGCATAACAAGGTGGTCATAACAATAGGTAGTCATAGCAAGGTAGTCATAACAAACCTTTTGAAACAAAGTCAGGGTTACAAGATGGTTATAAACAACTTTTTGAAACACAGACATGGTTGCCATTTCGGGAACAGGCAGTTCAGAACCATTTGTAATTAAGGTTACAGGTGGGGCACAGCCCAGTCCTTGAGAAACAGATTTAATCACAAAGAGGAATGAACCTAGCATATCTTTACTGTAAGAAAATTTTTAAGCTTAAGATGGAAGCAGATTGGTTCTTCACTACTTGTCATGCCTTATGGACTAGTCTTTTCTGCACCAAAACTTAGTAAGTGTGGTGTGACACAGGGTCTGGAGACTTGAAATCCAGATTCATTGCTGGAACATGAAGGACCCAAGTGTATAAACTGGGGGTTTCAGCATCAGGGGTATAAACTGAGGGCTGACTAAGCCATGATATAGTTGAGGAGACAGTTTCTACTGTAGATATGATGGAGAATACAGCCAGAGGCATGTGGAAGAGTCCAGAGCAGGGAGAGAAAGTACACTGAACATGGCCAGCAGACTGGACTGTGTCACAAGAGTAGGGCAGGGATAATGAGAGGGCAAAGGGAGTGCAGGCAGAAGACCTAGAGAGAGGGGGGCCAAGAGGGGAAGACAAAAGAGAGCATATGGCTGAAATGTCAGCTATATGGGAATAGGAATGGGAAGAAGGCAAGACCATGAGCTGGAGAAGTTTGGGGTAGGAGACAGGTTGAGAAGGGCCATAGGTATCTATGACACTAAGGGAGTCTGGAAGGCTAGTAGACACCATAGATAGCCATTTGTCCCTTCTGGCTGGTGCCTGAGTTTGGGGGTATGCAGTTTCCTTTGGACCTGTGGCAAGAAAGGAAGGAAGAAAGGAATGAAGGGAGAGAGGGGGGAGAGAGGGTGTGAGTGTGAGGGAGGGAGGAAGAAAGAAAGAAAGAAAAACTGAATGAATGAATGAATGAATGATGAATGAATATGGGATATAGTTCAGTGCTCACTCTGCACTCATGAAGCCCTGGATTCGATCCCCAGCACCGCATAAAATTAATATTTTATTTTTATAACACTTTAATATTAGTGTGTAAGAGAATCAGAAGTTCAAAGTTGTCTTTGGCTGAAAAACTGAGTTCAAGGCCAGCCCAGGATACATGAAACTCAAAGAGGAGAGGAGGGGAGGAGAAGGGAGGGGAGGGGAGGGAAGGAGAGAGAGGAGGAAAAAGAGCATGCTGACTCAAAGTAGAAAGTTAATTTAAACATTCTGAGACACTGTCCTTGAATGAATGTCTCTCATTTGCTGCTCTTTTCATCTTAAAATGAGGAGGATGCTAAGCAATAATGAAGGGAAGTTGCATTGCTATGGCTTGAGCTTCTCTTTGTCCATTTGTCTGTGTTAGTTTCCAACTAACAATGCTGATTTTGTGTCTAACCTGCTTCTTTTCTTCTGGCTTTCCCTACCTGTGGACTCTTCTGGACTGGGTCCCTCTTGTCACAGAGCTATAAAAAAGCTATAGATGAGGTCAGTATCGCTTTTTCTTGCTCATGCTTTCACAAGATGTGGCTATGAAACCCATTTCCCGATGTTGACATAGAGGAAAGGAGGCCAGCAGGATTAAGGGAAAAGCCCTGGGATATGCAGCCTTGTTTGGGGAGGAGAGTCCCTTCAACAGAAGCCAGCTCAAGACCCTCAGATGCACCCGTAAAGAGCTTTAGGTCCTTCACTAAGCAAAAGTATTGCTTTCCCAATGTCCCAACTGGGCAAACAAGGGCTATCAGTGTTTTGTTAATGGCATTGTTTCTCCTTCCAGCACTTTCTAATAACAAGCCTGTTTTCAGCGTCCTTGCTAGGACATGGCTTTCAGTGGTTTTTACTAACAAAGCAAAGAGACATAATCCTAGCACGCCTCAAACTTATAGTGTGTGATTTGTGAACAAGGAGCCACTAGGTATTATTAGACTAATGTTGTGGGGCAGTCACAACACCACAAGCAACATAACCCTTCACTACTGGGCTGGGGCAAGGTGAGTGATCTAGTTCCTTATCTGTGGAGACATTGGAGACATTTTTTCTACTAGAAAGGCACATGGCTTTGTCCCTTGTAGATAGCTGAGGATGGCCCCCTCACTGCTGTCAGGCCTGCATGAACACAGCACAGTGCAGTGGTCCCAAACAGGCAGGCCTTGCAGAGTCCCAGATGCATGGAATGTGAGGCTCATGGCTGTAGTTCTGCAAAGTCCATTTTTGGGGAATCATATGGAAAAAGCCTCAGCTTTGGGGATCAGCAAGCCACATTTGAAGTTTGGCTCCCCTCAATGAATGCTCACTAGGATAAGTCTCATAATCTCAGTCAGATTTCTGGGGATAAAAATATCTACCTGCCTTTACCCAGAGATTGTTTAGGGTCCTTAAGGCCGGTGTACAAAGGTATCTTTTAAAGTGGAAAGTAATTCTTCAGATTTGAGCAAGTAGGGAACTTGATTCTGGGAAGCTGTTTTTCACCAAAGCTGTGGCCACTGCACTGTTCATAGTGATTGAGAAAGTCACTGTCCTGGCTAAGGGCTTGCTGTTTACAAAGTAATGTCTCCCACACGTCTACACAAGGGACTATTCATAATCACTCTGCATCATGGCCTAGCTTTTCCCCCATAGTAGTAAGAAGGGTGGAGAGACTATCCCAACTCTATCAGTCACCCAAAGCAGGTAAAGACAGAAAATTTTCTGGTACTGCGTACCTTAGCTGCCAATAAAGTAGTATTAATATGAACAACTTAAGGGTCCAGACATTGGTATCGAGGTGGCTACCATGAGGAAAAGGGCTCTCCTAGGTATCATCTGATTAACCCTGGATGCTCCATACTTTTTGTAAATCACTTCATTTATGTTATGCTCAACTACGCCAGATAGATATGAGGGGGTAGGGCTGGAAAAGTCTAGACTCATAACCAAAAATGTAAGAGATGAAGGGGTAGACAACCTTATGCCAAGATCCCTGGGACTGTGTATCAGATCAAATGCCCTCAGTGAACTGACAGCTCTGACCCTTGGTCACTCAAAACACAGGAAGATGGTCCTGCCTACCCCAGCAGCTCTTGGCCCTAATTGCTACCCTGCTTTTACTTTGGAGCTATTCAGCAAAATCTGAAATCAACTGCACAGCTACTGGCAGCTTATGGATACATGAAAAGGGTAGAGCTAAACATCCTATAATACACAGTGCAGTTCCTCACAGTAAGAGGTCACCTGGGCCACTGTTGGGAAATCTTGACCTCAGCTCTGTCACCCATCTGCATTCCTACCTTTTAATATGACTTTCCTTCTGCAACTGTTTTCCCACTTAGATAGCCCAGAATGAAATTCAAATAAGTCTTTAAATATCTTTTTAAAAACGTATCACATTATTGGTAATTCAGGAGTTTAATCTCTCATAGCATTAAGTTCCAAAAGATGGCAATTAATTTAGCATTACTTTCTAATGCACTGTGACATTTTAGAACACTATTATTTAATACAACTTCTAAAAACAGATACCTTTTACTTTCCCATAACTAATTGTGTGGCATGAAGTCTATGCATGTTTGGGTTAGGTTTTTACCTAACCTAAATAAGAAAAATCTAAAACCACCCATAGATAGGTTGAAAAGTAGTAATAATTAGTAAGCTGGACTCTTATCCTTCAGACGAGTCCACTGAACTAAGTAATGCACCCAGGGTCACACCTTTAGCATTCCTATAAAGGGGAGAAGTGCAACACATAAAAGAAAGACCAGATTAAAATTTGCTAATTATGTTTAATGGCTCAACCAGTTGGAGTAAAATTTGAATCAAGTATATTATTTCAAAAAAATGAAACCTAAATGAGCATATATTGAAATAAGACATTGAAATAAGTTCACTAGAATGAAAAGTTACATCATGAAAATGTTAAGAAATGCTATATCAAACACACCTTTGGGCAGAGCCTTCTACTGTCTTCACATTGGACTGTAGGAAAAAAGAATGAAGTATTTTTGCCCTACCTCTTTTTAGTTACTATGTTCTCAAATATTTTCATGTTAAAAAGCACTTTTATTTCCCCTTTTAATACTTTTTAGCTGCAGGCTTGAGACAGCCAAGCCATAAATTACCATAAAAGGCTCATTATATGGAGGAAATTGGAATTGTCAGAGAATAAAGTGTATGAAAATGCATCCAAACCCAGCAGTGACAATATTACACCATGTCTATTTCCTGCAGCTTTGATATCATCCATTTTCTTCATCATGAGAATATGAAGAACAAAAGTTCAGCTAGCCACAAGGCTGCTGGCGATGGGAGAGTAATTCTCTTTGGGGTATTACTTTTGATTATTCATTATTGCTACCTTGAAATTTTCATTTGTGTTCCACTCTTCAAGCTGCTACCAATTAAACTGAAATAGACTTGCAATTATTTTTAATGTTTCAGAAAAGAGCTTTTTAATAACACAGAAATAAAAGTTCTGATTAAAACCAAAATTATAAAGCAGGTCATAATTTTAAAGTGTTGATAAATACAGTATTTAGAGAATTGCAGGTCATTTTAACAAATTGAACTTTCTCAAAGTTATTATTGGGTTATGGACTTACTAATAACTCTAAATAGATTGGATTTTGAAAATCTCTCTCTTATCTTGTTCTGAACTGTCAGAGATAAAGAAGCCATGCCTGGGGTAAAATGTATCATTAATTTAAATGAGTCATAGTGGTAGTATTATATTTTACTCAGACATTTTGATAGTAGAAACAAAATCCTTTAAACCATATTCTCTCTTTAAATTATAATAACGTGTAGTTTTAAATAATAAATAATGTCTTAAATATTAGTTATATTTTTTGATGGTATTAACCTTATAAAAATCTAAATATGCAATAAATGTGTCTAATTTGTCATTTTTGCTAGTTTGGAAGTTCACCATGTCCTCCTGCTTTCAGAGTCTTGACAAATCTGTCAACAGTTTGTCCCCATTGTGCCCATCTAGCATGTTCTTCATACTCCTTTTGTTTGACAAAGACAAATGTATCGATAGCAATCAAGAGGAAATATGCAGAAGGGTGAAAGCTAGATATTAGCCTTTCCTGGTTTGGGTGCATTTCCTAAGAAATTAGAAATAGATTTGCATAAGATTCTACGTGCATGTGAAGGGTTGCCCCTTTCCCAGTATGTTTTCTTTAAACGTTGTGAAGCCTTTTGGATCCAACTCTATGTCCACTTTCACAGACGGCGGAGACTGGGGTTGTGTGTTTGAGGGAGTGTGCATGTATAGGAAAGCCCCAGAAAGTGTGTTTATGAGTAGAACATGCAGTTGGGATTTCCAGAAGCCTCCCCTTCATGGGGTTCTTAGTGCAGTGGCTTCAGGACGTTATTGCTTTCCATTTGAGACATGAAATTAAAAGGAAATGACTCTGACTTGTTCACTTCAGCTTGAATGTCCTAAATTTCAGTGAAGCACCATGAGTGTTAACCAAAACAGTGGTGCTTGCCATGCAGCCACAGTACAGCAATGCCATGGCATACAGGTGCCTCAAAATTATAATTACCATTAACTCTGCATGCTTCTCATACTTTTTCTTCTAATCAAGCTCAGTTACTTCACATCATTTATGTCACTGAAATTAATCATACATCATGTGAATTGGACAAATACATTTCTGGAATGAAATAAAGAGAGAATATGGCCAATTATTTTTTTGGGAAAAAAAATGTGGGATTTAGTATTTTTCAATGAGTTTCTTTCTCCCTAACCCCCTGTCTCTCGCTGAATGCTCTGATTCCCACATGGGTTCCTAAATAGGGAGAAATGGTAAGACCAATGTCAAATTGCTTTTTCCTCATTTGCATGCTTCGTGCCATGGGCAGTTTAACCCATGCAAAGTAGAGCGGCCATGCTTCTGCAGAACTGCCTCCCTCTGCCTTGCTCTGAAAGCATGTCCATTACAGGTAGTCAGACGTTCAGCACACTGTCTTGCACTATGCCTGGTGACTAAGTTCTGCCTCATCACATCCATAAGGCTAAAGGTTCCATCACACTCATGGAAAACTGGAAAACTATCTCTTCCTTTGGGTGTTTACATATTCATTTCAGCATTTATTGTAAGGGTTTCTACCAGGTGACTGGAATTTAAAATTTAAAAATGAAACACCTGTCGTTCTGGAAGAGAGTTGATTGTTTGTTTGTTTGTTTGTTTGTTTGTTTGTCCTTCCTCTTGATTAACTTATTCCTGTGGCTTAAATTTTCAGTAGCACTAGGGTTTGGGGTGGGCTGTTATTTGATGTGGTACCTTTGTTCTTTGGGGAATGACAACTGCTCTATTCTATGATTGATGCTAGATTTTTGGTCCAGTAGCCCTCATAAGAGAAGAAAGGCCATCATCGGGGCTTTGGACAGGAATTCCATGATTGGGGGACAAATTTTAACCCCATTTATTTTCTCATTCAACTCTGAGGGTGACCAACCTCACCCTCTCAAAATAAAAAGAAAACACAATGTTTGTATGTATCCGCATGCACACAGCACGGCATGCACATATACACAGATGCATAGTCAGTCCTAGTCTAACACACACATGCGCACATGCATAGTCAGTCCCAGTCTAAAACATACATATGCACTTGCAGTCAGTCCTGGTCTAGTCCTGGTTTTGAACTAAGTTTGAATTTATTTCATCTTCTATCTCTTAGCTTCTCCACACCACAAACATCATTTTCTTAGTTCCATACAGTAACTGTGTTTGTCACAGTTCTCTATAGAGCTTCTTTCTTTCTTTTTTCTTGTTGCTTAAGCTGAAGCGATGACTGGCTGGGAGATACAGCTTTGGTTGTAACTACACTTCATGTGCTTACAAACTTTTCTTTTGTAGGATCTGACGGCATTAGCTAAAGAATTACGAGAACTCCGGATTGAAGAAACAAATCGCCCAATGAAGAAAGTGACTGATTACTCCTCCTCCAGTGAGGAATCAGAGAGTAGTGAGGAAGAAGAAGAAGAAGATGGGGAGAGTGAGACACATGATGGGACAGTGGCTGTCAGCGACATCCCCAGACTAATGTAAGAGAGTGTTGTTATTTTGAAATAGAGTCTGTAGCTTGTTCCTGAGCTTGCCCTGATGTCTGTGCTTGAGCTATCCTCCTGCCTCAGCCTCAGGAGTAGCTAGGACTACAGATACATAGCAACATGCCTGGATCTAGACTGTTTGTCAAATGAAGACCAGGAAGGGACTGGGTCTCCAAACCAAAGCAAGAGAAATATCAGCTAAATACAAATCACACATAGGTCACTGACAAAGTGAATTGGCTTTGTGGAAATGGATTCTTATGACAATGTAGTCGTATAAATCTCTCTGTGTATAGACTCAGTCACCTAGAGCAAGTAGAATTTCTACACCTCCTGCCTGTTACAATTGGACTTGCTGTCCTTTCAATGGCTCTTTCTTTTTTCTTTTCATCTCCCAGACAAACAACATTGACAGCAAGACCACTGGCACATGTCTCTCCACCTATAAATAAGAGGATAAGGGCATGGACAGTGAGTGACATTATGAACAGGAGACATATTCCACCTACCACCTTGGCCACCAATAAGCAAAACTGAATGCACATGGCAACAGGTGTTAGCACCAATGAAATCATCAGGCCACAAATAACCATTCAAGGACAGTCTAAGTGTTACTGTGTTTCACTCCATCTTCTTCAGTGACTTTTTTATTTGATTATTTTTATTTTGTATGTGTATGTATGTATGTACATGTGTGTTGGTGTTGACATGCTATACATATGTGCATCTCCATGGTGAGGCCAGAAGTCAACATTGGATGTCATTCTTCAGATGCTATCCACCTTTTTTGAGATAGGTTCCCTCACTGGCCAGGAGCTCACTGACTCTCAAGTCTTTACCTCCTCAGCGTCAGGATTTCAAGCACGCACCACTATACTGGCCTTCATGCTGACATGGCAGGCATTTCACTGACTGAGTCTTCTCTAGGCCTTGATCTTTTCTTCTATCACCAGTGCCTTCATGTACTCTTATCAAATTCTTCAGTCTTATCTTTGTTTTTTTTTTTTTTTTTTTTTTTTTTTTTTTTTTTTTTTTTGTCTCTGTGTATGTCTGCCTAGCTTTCCTGAAATCATACTGGTTTTTATTTTTCTTTCTTCCCTCAGCATGAATAGGAAGCTCAGTGAGTTTTGTTCATTGGAGTAGATTCTTGGATTGGTTGCTCACATCTCATTCTTTTTTGCTTTTATAACTTCTCCCAAAATAAACGAGGTGTCATTACCCTGGGTTGCCATAATCTTGGTGAAAGGTAATGCTAACTTCCCCATCTTCACTCCCATTCCCCTCCATTTCTTTGCACTAGCTATCAGTGTTGATCACCAGAACATACTTACTCTACTGAAAGACTATGTCATAAGAATATAACTATTATCCTGCTCAATAGATACAAGAAGAGAGGGGTGACCAGTCTGCAGAGGTTGCCACCACAAGCAGTTCTGAGAGGCAAATCCAATAGCCATAATTATAAATCTATGCTTCTGTTGGCTATTCAATTATTGACAACTATAAATATGCTAAGATATGACATTTTGAAACAAATTATCTTAAATTGTCTTTTAATAGCAAATAAAAGTGTTCTAGAGGCAAGACTACCAAGGCAGAACATCTCTACAAAACATGCTGATCTTTTCCATTTTCTCTTGATTCAGCATTGTTCAATTCTTCTAATGGATGCTTAAAGTTCTCTCTAAACACTGGGCATAGAACTGCTGGGACAATAGCTGATGATGAAATTAAAGAATTCCCACAATTCCCACTACATGTTAAACACTGTGCTGAAGGAGATGAGGCACTTGGAGAATATGTACTTATATTCTGCCTTTAAAGTTCATACTCTTCTTTAGAGAGATAAATCATATATGGAAGAATGCAAGGTAATCTAATCATTTGGGACAACCAAAGATAATTTGTGGAAAAGTGTTGTATAAAAGAACATTCTAAACCCCTATCATACTTTGTAGCTCTATAAATGATGTCTCCCCTCCACGCTCTAAAGGACAATCTTCTAACATCCCCCAGATAAACCACATTGTGATTCTCTCTGCATCTGCTTATCTGTCCCTTTGGAAATCACCTGTCCACAGCCTAGCCTGCTGTGAAGAACCATCCATTACTGTCCTGCCCTCCCCCTTCTCCATTGCCACTATTATTTCCCCAGTAGCCCTGTTCGACTATAGTATCGAGTCAGGATTGTTGCCATGTTTGTCTCCCTATTTGAACTGTGGAGGTCCCTGAAGATGGGACAGTGACTTGTCCATTTCTCCACTCTGAAAACTTTGTTCTTTGTTGTGTCTGGAAATTGACTTTCCAGTAAATTTCCAAATTGACAAGGAAAATAGCCATGACTCAATCACATCAAGTCTAGTTGGCAGGACCAGACTGCAAATAGCAAGCAGGACTATGGCCCGATCCAAAGGAAAGACATGTATGTAAGTAACATAAATAATAGTCAGAAAGTCAGATAAGAACACAAAATAGGACCAGGTGTGTATGTGTGTGTGTGGGGGGGGTGAGTGTGTGGGTGTGTGTGTATTCCAGTTTGGTCTGAACTATAGATGTATTTTCATGAGCATTTAAAACAGACACAGTCTATTCTCCTCCGACACAAGGCTTATATGCCTTAGATATTTCATACTATTAAAACTCCATTATAAAACAGCTACTTCTGTACAAACGGAATGCTTTGGGGCTACAGTCTCTTTTTACATGTTCCTACCACCTTTATTTTCTTTTGTCGAGATAAACTTTAATGTTTTATGTTATAAATCTTTAGAGAAAATAAAAATACATTGTTCTCAGAAATGGAGGGCCAGGATTTCACACAAGCAGGCATGGATGCCAGTGTTCAAATAAGAGATTGTCCTAGTACAGCTTTATACTATTGCATACCATGTATCTGTAACAGTAGACTTTAAGTAGCTGAGTGCATTTTGCAACACCTCACGGGGGCACAGGGGAATAGCACCAGAGCATAACTAATTACTGATCTAAGAGTTCTAAGAAACTTTTATTATAGGTATGTATATTTATTATATGTATATTATATTATATGTATGTATATCACCAAATATATGATAGACATTGGCTATTCTTATAATCAAGAAAAGAAAAAAGGTTACGTGATAGGAAGAACAAGGTCAGTTTGCATCATGTGGAGCAAGCTGAAGAGGTGCTCTTTGTATCAGTGCTCCACTTGAAGTCCCAATCCAGACTTCAGACAGTAAGATACTGGTTGTAGGTTGACCAGATGGCTCAGTGATTAAGAAACTTCACTACTCTTTCAGAGGATAAAATATAGGTTTGATGTCTACATCCAGTGACTCATTGTAGCCTGTAACTCTGGATGCAACACTGGCCCTTTCCTGCCCTCTGCAGGTACACACACACACATGTGGCATCATACACTCATAAATACACATAAATGAAAATAATTTTTAATAAAAAGGTAAAGACCAGATAGTGACCATATAGTCCTAACACAGTTCATTTTGTCAATCTCACGATGCCATCTAGATGATGAAAGTCACATAGTTTTCTTTTCCTTCCTTCCGTTCTCAGTAAAGTACCACAGTTCCACCCATTGCCCACCTCCTTAGCTTCCTTTTAAGTCCTCTGCACTCCTGTGCCTTTGCATGCTCTGGGGTGACTGTCCATGCTTTATCCCTCAGTCCCTACACACCTTTGCATTCCTGCCACCAATGATTGCCCTAACACAACTCAGCCAAAATCCTATCTTTGGAGCCATAATACCCACCCCACCCCTTTCTTCCTGAAGTTCTGCCCTGTATGGAAGTGGATCTGTAGCACTCCTGTGCTTTTGTGGAGGCTAAGCACTTTAATTGAAGAATCACATGGTACCCAGTTTTTCTATCCTCTACTCTCTGCCAAACCAAGGACCTTTCAGAAAGCAGGTGCCTAAAAAGCATGTATTGAATTGAATTGAATTACATTAAATCAGTACCTCCAGAAACACTTTGACAAATCCAATTAGACGGAGTTATTGTTCCAAACCAGTACTCTAATTACAGAAAATTTCCTGTATTTTTTTCATTTGAATCAATGGTGAGAGTTTATTGCTTGTTTTGATTTGATTTGTCTTTTACAATCTTCATAGGATTTTTGGATAGCTAATTTTTCCTACCCAATCTCTATATTAAGAAAAATTACTTCTAGAACGATGGATAGTTAATACAATAAGAGGTGATATTTATTGTTTTATGCATAGTCACTTTTGGTTTGGTTTTTTTTTTTTTCTTCCCATTATCTTATTGTTAATAAGCATTGCTTTTTTTCCCGGGTTGTTTCAGTTTTATAGGCAAATGTAGGTGGTAAGGGAGCTCATCACACTTTTCACATCTGCACTGCATGTGTTATGTGAATGATCAGCATTGACATGGACTGGTCAGGCTGGCCAAGCCCATTTAGCTTTTACCCTAATGGCCTTCTTTTCTACCATGTTGCATTTAGTTGTCACAACTTTGTAGACTTTCCTTTGCTGGGACAGTTTTTCAGACTATGTTTCTGTTTGGAAACAAGTGTTAAAGATTAATCAGGTATACTGTAGACTGTTCTTCTTTGGGATTCTGAGGTTGCTTAGGTCAGTGCCTTTCCCCATCCCTCTTCACTGAAGTAGTTCAGGTATGACTAAAACAGATTCCTGTGTCACCGTTTACATACTTACTGGAAGCCTTTGGCATCATTTTAAATTTTCAAGTTTTTTACATTTATTTATTTTATTTTATTTTACAAATATGAATGCTTTGCCTGCATGTATGTAGCATAATCATGCCTGGTGGAAATCAGAGGAGTCCCCTAAAACTGGACTTAGGGATCATTGTAAGCTACCACGTGGGCACTGGGAATTGAACTCCAGTCCTCTGAAAAATTTGCAAGTACTAGTAATTGCTGAACCATCTCTTTGGCACCAACCAATCCTGTTTTTTAAGTGTCTAGACCTCAGAATTAATCTTTGCACTGTAAGTTCCTATGACTATCTGAACAGAATTATTTTGCTTTCCCATACTAACCACCAGATTTTCAAAAATTATGTTGGTACATCCTAGTGAATCCAGTGCCAAAGATACCCTTTTAGATATAAGATGGCAGAAACCAGCATTGGTTCTCTAATACATTTAAGCATGCTATCAATTACCTTTATAGCTAGTCACTCATTGATTTACAAAAGATTTGTGCTTTGAGAATCATCAAAACTCTGAATAAAATCCATACCAGGGACACTAAGAACAGCCTTCCAGGTGTGCACTGAACACTCACTCGGTGGCTCTGGAATGTCACACCCATTACAAAACACCAAGGACACACACAGATGAGATCTGATCACTGAAGGACCACGTGTTGATACAGTGGTAAAGATGCTTAGAGGACCATGTAGAAGCAGAGTGGGGAGCCATCCTCTGTATTTTAAAAATGTGTGATCTAGGGGAAGCAGAGAATAAGGAAGCAGACTTGGAAATGGGTCCGACTTAAATCACTGAGGGTTTTGTCATGTAATATGCACAGAGAACAACTATGAGTTAAATGTTGCCAGAGTTAGAAGAGGGTAGGATTTGCTTTAAAAATTCCATTAGAGACAAGGACCCAATAATACCTTTAAGCCATCATAAGGACCTTTAACCCTTAGTCACAGTTGACAGGAAGCTACTGAATGTTGGAAGGAAAAAATAAGCATGGTTAGTTGTGCAGTGAATTTGAAGAAGGCTGCCATTAGTGAAAGAGAGGATGCCAACCTCATTGAGTCACTTTAAAAAAAGAACAGAGAATATTTGAGATGTGTTTAGGAAGCACAACAGGAAGGGCCTAATTGAACATAGGAGGAAATGAAAGGAAAGGGGTCCAGAATGGTTTTAAAGTTACTCATTCAAATAAATACTACATAAAGAAGGTATTACCTCAACTGCCACCCAGTACATAAATATCCAATTGGAAGCAGAAAAAGTAAATGATTGAATAAAGATCTTAGACTTATTTATATATTATTGCAGGATAAATGGTGCTACAAAATGAAGCAGAGTCTCAGAGACCTCTTCCAGTTATGAAGAAAACAGACACAAAGGAATAGGCACAGGATAGCAAAGGAAATGGAAGACCGGAGAAGGGTCAGGGAACAGGAAAAATAAGCGACATAACCTCTGGCCTGCTGTGTTAAAACAGGGTCCTCAACCCCTAAGTGGGAACCATGGGCTGAGCTTGACCCTCTAGAACGGAATGTGTAGGGAGGTGATTGGAATAGGTAGAGAGTCTTGGACATTTTCTGCAATCAAAAGCCATTACATTAGGTTGAATAGAGACAATATAATAGGCAAGAACTTAAAATACTTATATACAAAATGTTCATAATCAAATGATCCTATGTAACAGGGCTATCTTGGGCTAGTAAGAGGTGATGGTTATTGTATTAGAAGCAAATTAACTATGAAATAAACACAGACTGTCTTTAATTTAATCTATAGGGAATATTACTGATTAAAATAATGTAAAATATAACTTGAAACAGTCTAAATTTTGTAACAGTGAGGCAGTGCTGTCCCAGGAAAGTCAAAGTATAAAAATAGACTCAAGCAAAAAAAAAATGTAAGTTAGCTGAAAATACTTAGCAAATATTAAAATGAACAGTGGGCGATGGTTTGCATAGTAATATCTGCTATTGGCTAATAATAGGCACATAAACCTTTTCAGTAAAATTTAAACCTTTAAAATAGATCCAGAAAAAAAAAACTGGACTTGAAAGAAGTAACCACTTAAGCATTTGAAGGAGAATATTGACAAAAGAATCATTGTATTAAGTCATTGCTATGAAATTTACATGGAAAAGAAATGGACCATGAATAGTTATTTTACTAAAGTAATAGCAAAATGAAAAATGGGAAAGGATTAACTGAATGTATAGAGAGTTCACTGAGAATTTTTCTTGCTGGATGTAGGTTTTCAAAACTCATTCTAATGAAGCAGTATCCATATCCATCTTTTCTCTGATTAAAATGTTTGAATAGAATCAGAAAATTATGAAGAATTTAAAAAGAAATGAGACTGTGATAATGGATACGAGAACCTGACAGTGCCAGTGTTCCCCAATCTCAGCCTAAGCCTGTGGTAGTGGCAGAGAATGCTTGATGGACACTTGAGACATTGGTCTATTGGGTTCATGCCATCTTCTCTGAAACAAGAATTTAAATCCCATAAGAAAAGGAACAACATAGATAAGATTAAGTTCCAAAAAATAAGGGAAGAATCTTTTGTTTTGAGATCTACCTGACTTGCCAGTCTATTAATATGCCAAAAATGACCACAACAGTGGCTTTCCCATGTTTTGGAACACTGTTAATACTAATAGCTCCTTTCTGGGGCAGAAACAGTGACTTTGAAAGTAGGCTTTTGAATTTTTTTATCTCAAACATATCAATTCCTATCCATATTTGAGTCCATTCAGTCCTCTGCTCCAAGTGAGAAACTTTGAAATATAGGCCTCCCTGTATATTTTCATATTTGATTTTACCCTCTCTTACATATCCGATTTTACTCTCACTGTACATTTTCATGTCTCACATATATTTTCATATCCAATTTTACCTTCATCATTTTGCTTTTCCATTTTGGATGAGAATCCTTTTTCCACTGCTGGAGTTCGAACTCGGGACTTGAAGCACGCTCAGCTGCTACTCTCATCCTAAGCAAACGTTTCTGGCAGTATGCCTGCTAGCATACTCCTGGTGTATTTCTTGGTTCTTGGAGTGAACATTTTATTACATCTTCAAACTATCTATTTAAGAAATTGCAGGCAGGTCTTGGTGATGGTGGTGGTTGTGTGTGTGTGTTACAGTTTATTTTATTTTTAATTAAAATGTAACTATATTATTTACCCCCTTACCCTTCCCATAGACCCCTCATTCCCTCTTAAATCCATAGTTTCTTTTGCTTGTTAAATATATATGTGAATTAATATATGAATACAGCCTGCTGAGTCTGTCTTGTGTTACTTGTATGATGCTTTTTAGGCTGACCACTTGGTATTAGATAAACAATTAGGTGATTGATCCCTGGGGAAGACTAGTCATCCCTTTAAGCATCCATTAATTGCCTGTATTCTTCATCTAGGAGTGGTGCCCTGTGAGGTTTTCCCTGTTGACACTGGCATGTCCACTGGTGGTGTCTTTTTTTTTTTTTTTTTTTTTTTTTTTTTGAGACAGGATCTCTTATGTAGATCAGGCTAGGTCTTCAAGCGACAGACATCATCAGCCTTTTCCTCTTGAATGCTGGGATTAAAGGCGTGTGCCACCATACCCAGAAATCATTGACAAGTTTTAAATATATAAAAATAATTAAGGGACTAAAGTGATGCATGTTCTCCGAGACATAAATAATTTCTTGATACCACCTCACATTTTAAAGACACATCTTCAACATAACTAATTGCTACAACAGCAGAAAGGAATCTGTAACAACGAAACCATAAACCGTGAAATCCCATAAGTACAGCATCTGCTTGGTTGTTCTCCACTTTCCAAGCTTATAAACCTGACAAATTGGGCGCAAGGGACAGAGAACGCTTAGATTTGTGATCATCTGAGTGGAGCTCAGATGTGACGGTCTTCCCCTTGTTGAGTACTGGCACTTGCTCTGTGTGACACAAGGCACATGGGAAACACCACTGTTTGTGCCTTGGGGTGCAGCATCTTGTCACCACTCCCCATACTGTGTGTTCTGCCCCAATGTGTCTGCTAGCATAGATCTGGTGGTTCCTGAGTGAATATGTCGTTACATCCTCAGAGTATCGCTGTTCTCTAGGAAATACAGACACAGTAGCAAGAGAGATGTTAGGGAAGTGCTGTTAATTACTTTTTTGAGTCTGACAGCCTAGCTCATGGACAACCCACTTGGCTGCCATTATAAATAGCACAAGCCCCCAATCTGTCCAATGATCAGTTTTTAATGTTCTGTGTTACAAACTAGGTATATACTGCCTAGATTGAAAAAAAAACCAACTATTTCATAAGCTTCATATGTATGGGATATCAATTTATATGTATCATGTGAAAATAAATGTGTATATCATATGAATTTTAATGTACTTCCCAGAAACCGCAGGTTACCAAATAAGAAACTCAGGTGTGGGTTACCTCCCTTCAAGTAGTTGATCAGAGGCCCCACCCAAACATTGCTTTTGATTCCCACCACAGCTCAATGGCAAGATCTTTTGTTAAAGACATACTTTTGGTCACAGACCATGGACAAATCAAGTTAGTACCAAACAAAAAGACAAGCATGTGTTCAAACGAAGAAGGGGGAAATGGAGGAATTACAAGCTAAAAATTTCAGGGACCAAAGGTATGGTTCAGTCAGCAAAGTACTTGCCTGCAAGCCTGAGGACCTGGGTTCAATCTCCAGAACCTGTGTGAAAATGCCAGGCATGGTTGCATGTGCTTTTAATCCTAATTATTGACATGAGACAGGAGGATCCCTTAGGCTCCCTGACCAACCAACCCAGCCTAATTGGTGAGTTCCAGGTCAAAAGAGACTGTGTCCCAAAGGAAGGGTTTCTTTAGGAAGAAACCCAACTCCAGCCCCTCCCACATGATATACTGCTTCCCCCCTCATCCCATACTTGCACACACATGAATCTTAAACAAAGGAGTCACAAATGGTAACAGGAACAGTAAAGGCTGGTGGGATTGGACGAGGGTCTTGAGATTGTGTTCTAGACACAATGAAAACAGAGGAATGAGAAGGAGCCAGTCGAGAGCCAAGGAAATAGCAAGAGCAAAGGTAGGCCAGGGTGGCCATTTGTTCGAGAAGGTCATGGGGCTGGGGGACACAGTAGTGCCTCATAAGCCTGGATGCTGACTGCATCAATTTTTTTCCCTTGAGAGCAGGAAGCACTTACAGTCTGAGTTAAGAATAGGGTAAAATATAGGTCAAGATGCTGCAGAAATGGAAACCCCAATCTAAAGTCACTGCAATAATCACACAAATAATATAAATGGCAAATGTTATGCCATGTGCATTTGCAGCAATAAGAAGTGGATATGGACAGGAAATGGTATTTACATTTTGTGGCATTTCATTTAAAATGAGTTTACACCTTGCTGTGTGACTACCGTTCCTTCTCATCTCAGACCAACAGGAGCTCCAGGGAGCAACGAGCAGTACAATGTGGGAATGGTCGGGACACATGGGCTGGAGACTTCACATGCGGACACCTTCGGCAGCAGTATTTCCAGAGAAGGAACCTTGATGATCAGAGAGGTGAGCTGGCATGACAGCCATCAGAGGAAACACAGTCCTTACATGGTTTTTCTACTCAATATTTTACATCGAATCCTTATAGCATATATTGTAAGTATGCTGGCTAGGGGAAGCACCTGTGCTTCTAAGTGATTATGTGATTTTAATTGTCTGCCATCTTCTTTTTTCTGTGTCCTCCAAAGTTTCTGCAGAGTGACTTAATTACATTATGCCCAATTCTTCAACAAGAGCTATGCAAATCAGAGTATAAAATCTGAGCCTGAGGACATAAACCTGGAAGACACAGATGTTCCCAACACTAGGAGAACAGAAATGAAGGCATACTCTTGATAGAAATGGTAGTTTTGTAAGCCTCTTCCTCCATGGTTTCACCCATATGCATTTCATATAAAATGCTCAGTATTTCCAAGAAACTATGCTATCTTTGCATCTCATTAAATTAACATTTGAAAAAACAGTAAGCAACTGGGGCTAGAGAACACAAAAATCAACTAAGACGCATACCTTTGTCATTTATTTTCATCTTTGAATTTTGAGGGATTTTAAATTTTTATTTATTTTTATATGTGTGGGTATTGTGCCTGCATGTATGTCTGTGCACTGGGTGCATGTCTAATGTCTACAGAGGCCAGAAGAGGGTGTTGGGTCCCCTGGGCCTGGGGGTATAGGTAGTTGGGAGCTGCTGGGAATGGAAGCCAGGTCCTCTGGAAGAGCAGCCAGTGCTCTTAATACTGAGTCATCTCTCCAGCCTTTATAAAGGTATTTTGTTTATTAAATCTGAAAACATGATTTCATTTGGTAGGAAGCACATGCTCCCTTTCACCTGTCCTTTCACTGTGTTCCCTGTGGTGGCTTTATCACCCTGAAGTGCCCCAAGAAATTAGAACCCATCTTCTGTTTTCATTGCATGCAAGTTTGAAAAGAAAATGATGGCAAGTAACACTGGGAAATGTTACATCTTTCCCTACATCTGCTTTATCCTCTGTAAAACTTCATAAATGGGTTGCAGAAATAGCTCAGTGGACAAAGTGCTTACCACTCAAGTATGAAGTCAAGAATTTTATATCCCCAGAATACACACACACACACACACACACACACACACACACACACACCAGCCACACAGGCATGTCAGCCACTTGAAATGTCAGCACTCAGGAGTCAGAGACAAGGAATCCCAGGGCGGGCTGGTTACTTAGACTAGCCAGAGTTGAAAAGCTCTGGGTCATGAGAGAGAGCCTGCCACAGCTAACAAAGAGGAGAGAGACCAAGAAAGGTACCCTGCATCAATTTCAGACACGCACACACATATTTCATAAATGATACCATATGCTTTCATGGTGTGATTGACAACATGAAATGGACTACTTAGCAAATTTGGGTATTTAATAAAAGATAATTATTTTATTTCATTATCACCAAAACCTCCAGTCTCCTCTTGCTTCTTATCTAACTCACTGTTTCCTCTAAAGCATAAACAGACAGCATGGTCATTCTCTCTCTTCAAATAGGATAGGATAGGGCTAGGAAACACCATTCACAGACTTTGCTCTCCAGAAAGTCAGAGGGCCTCTTGCTTTAGTAAGGAAGACAGAAAGTGTAGTTTGGAGATGAATAAGGCTTTTGAAGTAAAATTGGCAGTGCAACTATAACTAGACGACTAGCTGGCACAGCAGCTTGCTAGAATTTTATTTTATGCCTGTGTCAGATCTTTCAAGTAGACTTTAAAGAATGCTTTCATGAATGACTGATGAAGAAGGGACTTGGCTGGCAGTGCCAGCATTGTGTGCTGCTGGTGTATAAAACTCCCAGAACCATGCAGGGTTATTTTAATACAGGTAGAGGGTTTCTATCAGAGCTTTACATAAGAGTGTTCTAGAGTGAGTTACTCTAACTCCAAATGAAAACAGCTCAGTCTTTACAGTCAGTATCTCCAGGGAGACATTAGAGCCACACATTGGTTTCTGTTGCCAACCAAACCCAGTGACTTCCCATTGTTCAAAGCTTCCAGAATTAGATGACCACAACCACCAGCACTTTCAAAATCATATGCCTGAAGTTGTGTCTTGCCTGAAGTTGATCTGCTGGGGGACCCTCAGACCATTTTTCCTCTCAGTTTCTAAATTCCACTTTTACCAAGTATAGGTTTTTAATTTTATTTTTATTGTATGTACATGTAAGTATGTGCACATATGTATACATACATGTTGAGGCTAGGGAACTACCTTGGGTGTCTTTCCCCAAGTGTCATTCACATCTTTCTTTATTGAGACAAGGTCTCTCACTGGCCTGGGGGTCACCAAGTAAGGTAAGCTGTATGGCCAGCAAGCCCAGAGGTCACCTGTCTTTGCCTCCCAAGTCTGGAATTCCATCAGTCTTGGGGATTTAACAGGTATTATGGGTTGCAAGACTAGGACTTTATCACCTAAGCCATCTCTTCAGCCCCAAAGGGTGGGGTCTTAATCACACAAACAGCTTTTATCAAGATACAAAAGAGAAAGAGTTTATAGGGAGGTGGTTCATGTGATCAAGGAGGACAAGAAATCTAATGACCTTTGCACCTGTGATAGTATGGCTTCCCAGTGCAGAAGTGGGTAAAGAGGAGATAAGATATCCCAACTCAAGTATTGAGCAGGGACTTGAAGTTGATAAGTCACAAGCTGTGGGAATGGCTCAGTGGATCAAGAGCATTGGTCAGACAAGAATGAGGACCTGGGTCTGAAACACCAGAAGCCATGTATAGTATGCATATGTAATCCCAGTGTTTCTGTGGCAGGGCCAGGAGAAGCCCAGAGACTTGTGGTTCAGCTAGCCTGGACTATACAGCACTGGCCAGCAAGAGACTGTCTAACTGAGCTGAAAGGGGAGACCAACACCTCCCCTTTGACCTCTGTAGGCACACAGTGGCACATGAGCCCACATTCACAAATACACCCACACATGTCACACACAACTTTTATTTTAAACAATTTTCTTCTTCTTCTGCCTTTAGTTCTATTATGGTTCCTCAAGGTTCTTATTAACATAATTTGGGAATGATAATCTACCTACCAACGTCATCAATTCAAACGCTTGTCTCTTTGATGCTCAGAAACAAAGTGACAGACATACCAAGAAATAATGTTTAATCTGTGCACCTTGTGGCTCAGTTAAGTTGGCACTTATAATTAACCATCAAATGAGTGTTATGTTAAAAAAAATTAAAGACACGTGTTTTTTAAAAATAAATTCAGGCTACAGTAAAAAACTAAAATTTCAAAACTTAAATTTTATCTTATTATGACAAGATTTAGCCTATACAATATTGTGAGTTCACTTCCACAGGGTGGCCATCAGGAACTCACCCAATTCATTCTTCTGTGAATAGAAGAGAAAATTCTGGATGACTATATTGGCCATACTATCTGTGATTATATCATGTATGAAGTGTCCCTGTGGTGCATACCCTGGCTGCTATATCTTTCCCCTGTCTCATCTTACACTTCACAGGACCATTTTCTACTCTGCTAGAGTGAGCCACATCAGGTGTTACTGACCATCTTGTCTACCATGGCCTATCTTCTGGAAATGCCATCCTGCCTTCCTCCTTCCCATTCTTTTCTGACTCAGCTTTCCCTTCTGGAAGCATTTCCTGGACCCAGTGGACCTCTGTAGTACATTCCTGAAGCTATTCATGTTCTCTCCAGTATCTATCCACCTACCCAAATGAATGAGAACACTAGTTTGTGCCATGAAGCTTCTTTTTATTATAAATAAAAAGGAAAGACCGCACATTTACAGAGTTTAAGGGGAAAGAGAGGGAGTTGTAGATAACACTCAAAGAGTTAAAATTCACAAACTATGTGTATGCATATTCCATGGTAGGAACTCAAGACAAAATTAGTGGTGTACCTGTGTAGGGGCGCAACCTGAAGCTAAAAAAAGATGGGGCTCCGGTGGCTACCATGTGCACTCTGCTGCCTCCATCTTCTTGCCCTCACCTTTGCTTGCCTCCTCCCTTCTCTGTCATCTCTCCACAGACCTGCTTTCTCCCCCTTCACATACTTGTATTCTCATCTCTTCTCACTCCGAGATCTTCAACATAGCCCAGTTTGGCTGCTGGCAAATATTGGTCTTCATGGTCAATGGTATTGAGAATTTGGTCCTACTTGCCATAGGTTTCCACTCCTGGTTCAATAAGTTATCACAGTAAGAGCTCTCACAATGTAATAGTGCATCCCAGAGCTTCTGGACTCCACCACCACACAGCCTGGGCTTAAAGCCTCAAGAAATGGTAATTGGCTCTCTTGCACTTTTTCCATCTGAAAGCTGGCCCACGGTGCTCCGAAGAGAACCCAATGGCACCTGGTGCTGAGTGTTTAGCACACTACCTGGCATATGCTGGAATACAGAGCTTGTTTGTGCTCATTCTCATGGGGATGGCAAAGCTATCAAAATCAGCGAGGTTGAGATTCTCTTAACAGGTTCAGTTACTTCGTGTTCCCAGGAGAGGGCCCAGCACACAGAAGGCATTTCATAAGAGGATGTCGGTTACACTGAGATAATGACTCAGAAGTGGGTAGATTAAGGGTCACTGCTCCTGACTTTTCAATCTCTGAGAATCATCGCTAGCTAGCCTTTCAAGTTTCTCCCTAATAACCAGCGTATCTTCATCAGTTTCAAGACCTGGGAGAAAATGCCACTGATAGAAGAGAAACTGAAATGTTCTAAAGTGACAAGATGTGATGATTTATGCTTTGGGGGAAATTGGTTGGAGTCGGGGGGGGGATATCAAAAGGCTTTTCAGTACTGAATGGAAGTTGGAAGGAGGGAAAAGCTGTTTAGTAAACATAAAAAGCAAGGACACTGAGATGGATGTGAACTGAGCTCCCGAAGTGTCACTTAGAAGATAAAATGTTCGTCTTCAAGAATATACACCCTTGACGCTCCCAATGAACACTGTGACAAAATGAATTGAGAAAAGGACGCTCACTGGGGCAGCTTGTAGTCCAAGAAACAGATGACACCAAACTTTCCAGTCATTTCTCAAGCTTCCTTATAGGTGAATCACACCTATAAGGATCTTGGGAATGTCGTACACACCAAAGAAGTGGCTATGTGTGATTCCTGACAGAGGAAAGTACAGGCCAGAAGCCATACCCTCTACACACTGTACAGAGTCTGGGGGAAGCCATTCCCTCTACACACTGTACGGAGTCTGGGGGAAGCCGAGTGCTTGCTTTCTCTTAACTCTGACCGAGTGTCTGAGCAAAGCTACTTAAGGAAGGAAGGGCTTGTTTGGCTCAGGGTATGAGGGAATACAGTGTATCATGGTGGAGAAGGCATGGTGGCAGGAAGGTTGGGTGGCTGGTTACATGGAGTCCACAGTCAGGAAACAGAGTGGGGGGGGTGGGGTGGTACTCAACAGACTTTCCTACTCCTTTCCCCCATTGTCTCAGACTGGTCCCCCAGGAGACATTTAGAGTAGGCTTCCTCCAATCAGTCAAAACTCTCTGGAAACCCCCACATAGACCCACCCAGAGATCCTGGCTGATCCCAATTCTAATAGGGTTGATGATGATATTAGATATCATGCTGGGCTGGCTGAAGAAACAGCATGTATTCTTTCCTATGCCAACTCCAGAGAGTGGGGAACATATTTGCCATGTTCCCCGCTGTTCCATGTTAAGCAAACCATTTCATATTGAGTAGGTATTTGGCAATGCTGAGCTAAGAGATGGGGAACAAAAGGAGACAGGGGAGTATGAAAAGGAGGAAGGAAATCATTACTTGGGTCTGCCCTAAGAATTCTTGGTGAACTAGTTACATACTAAATCCAGAGTTTAGAACTATGCACAACAAAGGGCATACTTAGTAATTGGGTAGCCTACAAAACAGGGGGAAATACTCACCAATGTATTTACATCTAGAACATATAAGGAACTCAAAAACCTCAATAGAAAAAATAATAATGATTTTTAAATAGGCAGCAAGCATTTCTTGAAAGAATATATTTAAATGGCTACTGGACACATGGAAAACTAATCAAAATTATTAGTTGTCAAGAAAGAGATCAAAATAAAAACCAAAATAAAAATTAAATTAGAATGGATATCATCCAAAAGACTGAAAGTAACACATTCCAGCAAGGATGTGGAGAGGGGGCCTCTGCATATTCGTGATGTGATGTGGACTTTCCTACTGGGGACTACTGGGGACCTTCCAGGGTAAATAAAATCAATATGTCAAAGAGCCATTTACATCCCTATGTCAGTACAATTCACACCTGCCTGAAAGTGGGAACCACCTAAGCATCCATCATCTTAGAAATAACAAAGAAGCTGTGGTCCCCACCTAAGCGTCCATCACCTTGAAATGATAAAGAATCTGTGGTCTGCACACAAAGTGCAAAGCTGGCTACCCATAAGGAACAGTGAAATCCTGTCATTTATGACAGGATAGATGATGGTATTGGGGATCATTATATCTAGTGAAATAGTGTCACATGATCTTTCTCCTATCTGGAAACTACACAAGCTGAGAACAGGAAAATCCCCCAGAGACTGGGTGGGGCAGAGACTTACAGACATAGAGAATGGTGGACAGGTGAGTGCTAAATTACACTTAGAAAGGAGCAAGGGGGCTTACAAAACTAGGCAATTAGAGGTTTCCTTTTAATTCTTTTGTTCCCTGTATTTAGGGAAGAGGCTGATCTCTGGAAGGGTGAAAACATTTAACTCATGCACTCCTATCAATAACAATTTTAGAGCATATCCATAGAACATAGTTCTGTTCCACTGAATCAACATATGCATTGTAAAGAATCTTCTTAAAGATTCTTTTTGTTTTTAGTTATGTGATATGTGTGTGGGTATGTGCACATGAGTGCAAGTGCCTAGAGTCCAGATGACTTTGGGTCCCCTGGAGCTGAGTTACAGACAATTGTGAGCCACCCACTGTGGATGCTGGGAACTGAACTTGGGCTATTTGCAAGAACAGTTTGTACTCTTAACCCCTTATAATTATAAATTATTTTGAAAGGATGCTTAAGAAGATTGCCATAAACAGTACTTCAAGTCCCATTCCAGTCATGATGACTATCTCTTTCTTGCCTACATCACAAGGTACAGCAGTCATTGCTGATAGGGTGAACACTAGCAAAGAGGAGGATGGAAGTCCCTATTTTCAAATGATCCACTAGGTCATCTCAATGATTTGGGGCTCCTGTCAGATCTGAATAATCATTGTTTTGATTTTATGAATGGCAAAGAGCCCTGTGAGTTGAATAAATAACATCTCTGCATTTTCTTGAAATACAGACTTTGCGGGGGTGGGGAGGGCAGTGGTATTGATATCATTTCTCTCCAGCTTCTTTTCAGCTAGATTTGAACAATTGTGTCTATATAATCTGACAATATAATCTGTAAATACAATTATCTGGTGATACTCACACATATGCACACATGCCACAGAAGAGAAATTTGGAAGATCTTGTTCCTGGCTCTGCCCTTAATTGTGTGGCATCCCTCATACAGTAGCATAAGTCCTGAAAGTCAGTTCAGTACTAAATATTAACAATTCTTAATGTCTTTATTTTCTTAAACAAGGTACCAATTTCAGTATTAACATCCTATACTCCCCAGGAAATCAGTTTGGAGTTCATTGCATCCATGGAGAGGTCTTAATCTGTGTACCATCCTATATTCCCCAGTAGATCAGTTTGGAGCCCATTACATCTAGAATTTGTGGAGTGATATCATTCTTCAGTTTGTCCCCTCTCTCTAACGGGCTCTGTGTGTTATTCCCCTCAGACAGCTGAAGAGAAGAAGAGGGCCGGCCACAGTGACAGTAATGGCTTTGCAGGTCACATCAACCTCCCAGACCTTGTGCAGCAGAGCCATTCCCCAGCTGGAACTCCCACCGAGGGACTAGGTCGTGTCTCCACCCATTCCCAGGAGATGGACTCTGGGACAGAAGTAGGTGCCAGGCAGTAGCCATGAAAGTTCTGTTCTTCGCCATGGGGTTCTACACCTTGATTTAATCGAGAACCAAGCTTTGCCAACCAAGCTCTGAAAAATGTTTGGTTAGTTTCTGCTATATAATTGCTTATGCTAATACTCAGAGAAGGCACACAGATACAAGAACAAAAAGTTCTCACGTATCATCTGGCCTGGTTCCTATGTTGTGGATGGGGCTTAAGAGAGTTGAAACAGAGTGATTAAATGACTTGTCCAGGACACACAGCTAGCTACACCAGTGCTTCAACCAGAACTTGAACCTCCCATGTCACAAGCCAGCAGGAGAAACCCCAAATAGTAGAGATTTCAAAGCCAACAGTTGTGACTCATATTTCCATTGATTTAGTCAACCTAAGCTTGACTTAAATAAAGTGAAGTTGAAATAGTTTGTTTATGAAAGATATGGCCCTACTGTTTAATAAATGGACAAGAGATTGGTTCTTTCTCCAACTTACAGCAGGAAGATGAAATAAAAGGTCTTTCCCACGTGGAAACAGTCCTAGAGAGCCTGAGTGAGCACAGGCAGATCTTAGACATCACTGGATGAATTCCCGGCTATGTTACATTTCATGGTAGTTCTGTGACTCACACATAAGACCCTCAATGTTTTTACAGAGCATGTGCACTGTTGGTTTTGACATCATCCTTACACCACATTTCTATGGTGTGCATGCTCCTAACATGCCCAAAGGGCAAGAACTCATGAGCATCTTGAAAAATACAGCATCCTGTTGCAGATTCATGCAGTGTGGGGCAGCCATTTTTACCTAAAGTCTTCCATCGGTACCATGCCCCTGCAGAAGAGGACTTTGGTTCAAACGCTGCTGTTATCCCACCCAGCTCCAAGAGGAAATGTTTTTCCTGCTTTACCATCTCCTTTCCAGACTCCTAAAGATGAAATAGAAAGCATCTGAAAAAGTACTGAGGGGGCAGTTGCTATGTGAGGAGAATGAAAGGATTTGATTAAAAAAGGGTAGAGGAAAAAAATCTTGAAGGCAATTAAAGTTGGATCTTTGCGATTAGGAAATCAAATGGGATATTTGCAAATTTGTTCTTATATGATTAGGGCTTAGTAATGTCCATTTATTTTTAAATAAAAAAATCTAACAACAAAACTTAACAATTTATGCCTAAAATGGTAATACCCACAAAGGGTTCGTAGGATGTTCAATGCTTGTGTCTTTGTGATATTAAAAGGATAATAGGGAAGTTGGGAGATGGGCTCTGTCGGAAAAGTGCCTGCCTCACAAGCAGAACTGAGTTCTGATCCCCATAATGCATGTAAATGTGGCGGTGTATGGCTGTACCCCAGTGTCAGAGATGCAGGGAGGCAGAAACACTCTCAATTGGCCAGCCAACCAAGCCAAATAGAGTTCTGAGCTTAGTCAAAACTGCTTCAAAAATACTGACATACATGAGTAAACAAGGAAGATAGCTGATAGGGACCTCTAACCCCCAAGATGCACACATGTGAACATTTCCCTCTCTCCTTCCACCTTCTTCTCCCTCTCCCTCCCCCACTTACACACACACACACACACACACACACACACACACACACACAAGGTTCTGTAGAAGGAAAGATGACAACAGACAAAATGGGCAGATGGTTATAACACCTCTTTTGACAAAATCAATTACATTATGACACCAAATTATTGAGTATATTACTCCCTAATCTAGTTCTGATTTTGTGCCTTTATGGTACAGTCTAAGCCCTTAAGACTTACTTAAGACTACTTATTTAAAGTAAGCTCTCAGGGTATATTGCATACAAATTCAGGGGCTGCATAGAGTCCCCACATAAAGCATGTGACCTAAGCATCCTCTTAAGCTACCAAGGGAAGGAAACACCAATCACTGAGTAAATTATCTCTGATTAAAGAATTTAAAACTGTTAGAGATGATTCAAATCCACATGTATCATCAGGTCTGAAAGGAAGGGCCCAAGGGAGCATCTCTTGAGCTCCTGGATGGAATGTTGCTGAAGCAATATGCTCCAGGATGGAGCATTGCTGGATCTGGGCTGATTGGGATGGGATGGAGTGTTGCTGTGGCAACATGTTTCAGGATGCAGTGTTGCTGCAGCAATGTGCCTTAAATTTTGCTTTTCTTAAGATCGTTTGATCAATACATGATGACTTAACTTAAAAGTGGAGACAAATCACCAGTGTAATGGCCATTGACAAGAGTGTATATATTGAGGGGCCACCTGCCATCTAAATGTAATTTTCTTTCTGAAACACTTGTAGTGTGATCACTAATAAAGTCTTGCATACACACAGTGTATGGAAAGAAGACGGGACAGAGACCCACACTTGTGTAGCGAGCGAACAGACAGCAGCATTATCTGTAGACAGTATCGAGTCTGAGCAAGCAAAGCCAATGCTGTCTCTTCTGCAGCACTGAGTTCCCCTTCTTGCTTTTTGATCAGTATGGTATGGGAAGCAGCACCAAAGCCTCCTTCACCCCCTTCGTGGACCCCAGAGTGTACCAGACATCTCCCACTGATGAAGATGAAGAAGATGACGAGTCATCTGCTGCAGGTAAGTGGCCCTGAAGTTTTAGAAACAGGGTTCCTTTCTTGTACAACCTAGTGACAAGTTTCATCAATTCATGTTACACCATTTATTGCTATTTCTTTGTGGAACTCCAAAAGCAAATCTCTTTCTCCCCTCCCCACCCCCACCCCTGATTTTTTTTTTTTTCTATTATGTATCTGGAAGAAACCCAGAGGTATCCCAGGATACTAGGAAAAGCCACTCCACAGCGATCTCCAAACTTACCACATAATTCTCAAAAACAGTTTCTGGGTATAACGCTATGCTCGAAGTAGTGCGGTGCTTAACACTCCAGAAATGTATGTTGAGCTGTTTTGAGTTCCAGGTGTGCACTTTCATTGCGGGTCTGGCTAACTAAGAGGATGGCCTTGCTTCTTTGCCTTCTGCAACCCTCTAATCATTTAAGTCAGCTTATGTGAAGTCTCAAAAAGGAACTATTTCTCATTTGTAATTACAGGAATGGCATATTTGATTCTGTGAGATTAATATTAATTTTCCACACCACCCAAAGGAGTGTCTATAAGTCTGTTTTGCTAATGAATAAAATACTGCTCTGTGAACATGCTTTACCCTACTAAAACAAGTATAAAACGGGTTCATGGTTCCTGTGCCTTTACTATACCACACCCCAAGCCAAGTCCTCCCTCCATACTTCCACTGGCTGGCTATTAGGATGCTATTGACTTCTCTAATTCTTTCTCTCAAAGCCCTGTTTACTAGTGAACTCCTTAGGCAAGAACAGGCTAAACTCAATGAAGCCAGGAAGATTTCAGTGGTGAATGTGAACCCAACAAACATCCGCCCTCATAGTGATACGCCCGAAATTAGAAAATACAAGAAACGCTTCAATTCCGAAATACTTTGTGCAGCTCTGTGGGGTATGTTGTTAGTTTGTTTGTTTGTTACTTTAAAGTGTTTAAACATCTTTTATCATCAGAAAGCACTAGGAGAATTGTAGGTGTGAGGGAACTAACATGGGACAGCCTTGGGAGTGACCAAAAGTAGGTTTCACTATGTGTGTGTGTGTGTGTGTGTGTGTGTGTGTGTGTGTGTGTGTGTGTCTCAAGGTGGCATTTAGAGTAATGAGCAAATATCAACCACAGAACCAGCCACCACTTAATACTCAGCCACTTATGTGTCTAGCACTATACGTGGCACCCAACATCCTATCTCTGCGATCCATGTAGTATCCTACAAGCCTTGTAATGGCACCACCTTCTTTTTATAGCTTAAAAACAAGCCCCGCATATTTTAGTGACTTACCCAAGGCCTCAGAATCAGCAGTAATTGGATAAAACTTGAAAAGACCAGCAAATGTTGAGCCTTCCCTTTTCAGTTGAAAACATCAGTATGATGTTCTCATCAAGTAGATAGGACGATATTAGCTGGGTTCAAACTCAGTACAGATGTGAGGATAGTTTATCAAAGTCTTGGCCTATATTACTTATAGTATCATAGGAAAATCAGGATGTGTTCCAACTGAATCCAACTGTTGCTAGGCTTGAATTAGGACATCATAATTTCATAAGGCTAAAGGCATTTGCCATGTGAGCAGGAACAAATATTGAAGTCTAGGAATTGTTCACAATAGCTCTGGAGTAGGAAGGTGATATTTGGAGAACATGGTAGGACTTGACAAAAGGATATTCCTGTTTTTAGAAGATAGATATATACCAAGAGATGTTTAAGATCACCTGCACTGTAAATCTCTTGATGAACAAACAGCTTAATAAGTGGGTGATGGGTGACTAATTTCTTTAGGTATAAAATTTTAGGATTATAATCATCCAGATAAAATGACTTACATACCAGCTTCAGGATAAGGATAATGGCTTACAGGGTCCTAGGGTAGAATTGGGTAACAAAATTCTTTAAATCAGTATTTCTATGACTCAGCTTTTCCTTACCTGGCTTATTATTTCCCTGACTGAGAACAGAACCTCCAGTATATGTGTGAGGAAGAGGAAAGGCTTCCATGCTGACAGATTGTAGAAGTGGAAACTTGTATATTTTGAAGGTGACAAGGTTAGCTGCCTCAGAAATCACTGGATGAGTAGGGGTGTGGTGGGATGGGGTCTTAGGAAAAAAGAAGTTGCACATACAGGGAGCACCAGGGAGGAGACTCCCCATAAAGGGGAAGGCTGGGCAATTTTGCTTACTTACACAGCTCTGCCTAAGGCTCCTTTGGCAAATACTCTCTATAAATGGATAGCTGTTATTTAAAAACTAAAATTGTAGTTCTGTTACCAGAGGAACGGTGATGGAATTAGTGAGCTATACCTGCTACCTTTACACTGTCTACCATAGCACCTACCTGTCTATTTGTTTACACTGGTATGAGACAGTTTTCTGGGCTTCATAGGGATCCAGGTCAAACTGGTTAAGGCCCACAAAAACTCAGTCCTTGTGTGCATCTTAAATTCCCAGGTGTAAACCTTCTCGTGGGAACTGAAAATGGCCTGATGCTTTTAGACAGAAGCGGCCAAGGCAAAGTCTACAACCTGATCAACCGGAGGCGGTTCCAGCAGATGGACGTGCTAGAAGGACTAAATGTCCTTGTGACAATATCAGGTATGTTTTTCAGCTGACCTGACCCTCAGAAGTGCTCAGGTAGGAAGGTGACATCCTAGCTTCTAAAGAAGCCCTGCCCAGCAAACCACAGGTGCACAGTGTTATAGTTGGCAGAGATCATGCATGTATATTGTAATCCTGGAGGATCCAGCCTCCACAGGAAGACTTGCTTGGGCACTGACCCTGAATGAGGCAGACTTGATTACAAAAGCTGTGTATTTGGGCTTTTGCTCCCTTAAAATTTAGCAAGAGTCTTGTAAAGCTGCCTGCACTGCTGTCACTATCATACTCTGAGGTAAGGAATATCAAAATGAAGACTTCTGGGCAGGGATTAGCAAGCAAGTCTCTTACCTCCAGATGGCCTGCTTGTAATTCACCATTGTTTTAAGGACAGTTGTACTACTAGGTAACTAGAAAGAGGGTAGAGTGGAGTAGGACATCCTCAATGGCACATTTTTATCACATCAATAGTTTTTCAAATGGGACAAGACCTTGTTAGAGAAGTAAGCCTTATTACTAATGGGTGAAAAGTACAACTGGAGTCTATATTTATTGATAAGAAGATGTTTATTTCTTCCTGGTGGTGTTTGAAAGAGTTGAATGAATTACCCTCCCCCCTTTTTATTTCATCAGCTATGGACTCAACAGTATTATTTATGTATTAGAGACACCTAGAAACTGTAAAAACCCAACATTCCTCCTAAACCAAGGTCAGAATCTCTAGAATAAGGTGCAGGCATTCAGATTGATGACTCTGACACTTTCTCATCGTGCAACATAGTTTATGAGCTCTATTCTTCCTCTTTGTTATGCAAAAGAGGACCACATAGGGCTTCCGGGTTGAACCTTGAAGATCAAAGTTTAACTCTCTAGGTGTGTTTATGGTTTGAGAAAAGTGTGGTCTCTTGGCAAATAATTTCCTCTTTGCTTTATTTCTCTACTGAGTGTTTAGAGTTTTGCTGTTGAAAATAAAGGCTAACCAAGTAAATTGTTCTAATACTATGATTTCAATACAGTTCTATACGGTCTTTGTTTCTGGCTAATTGCTTTCTTAATTACTGCACTCCCAATAAAGAACTGAAACCATGCATCTATCTGTCATCTATGCAAAGTGGAAAAGCTACCAGAAAATTCAAGGCCAGGCTCTATTTTGCTGCTAGTGGCAAGTCTTCATCCTTTGTGTATAACTATTTCTTCTCATCATGATGCACAAAAGGAAAAAGGGAGATAATAAAAACAAGAAGGGAGATTCTTGAAGTGTTCATGTCCTATTGGCACCGGAAGATGGAGCACTGGTTCTGCTCACTGTAGCTATACTGATCACCTGGGCTTCTGCTTACACAAACAAATGACAGCTGTGCAGTGTTTCCCACAGCTTAAGCCTTGTTGCAGTTCTCTGTCAAATCAGCTCTCATGAATGCTCTTCTTCTGGTACATATCCCATCTGTAGATCATAAAACCTCTTTAAAGGCAATGGGAAATATCTGAGAAATAAAATGCACAGACTAAATTTCTCATTAAGAAAAAGCCATAGAAATGTGCATTTTCTCTCTAGTACTCAAATAACCCAATGGAGTGGATTCAGTTTTGCTCTCCATAAATCTTCCATGCCATCCAGCTGTTGTTTCATCATCCTGAGAGAGGGAACTTTTAACCTTGTTTTGAATTCCAAATCAACATCATTTTTTTTCTTCTTTGATGTTTTTATTTAATATTCTTTTTGGTAACCTCAACACTATAACTTTGTACATTATCATCTTCTAAACTCAATTTGCTTTACTGAATTTATTTCTCTTTCTCCTGTTAAATTCCTTTGTCTCATCATTTAAATAAAAATTTTAACAATTGTCTTTGTTGTGACTGGGTAGGTAAGAGAGGGAAGAGAAAACTCAAGGAGGCACCCCACATAGGTAGACTAAAATACATACCCATTTGTCAACATTCCTTGATGAGATTAGTTCTAGAATGTTCTGGGACTCTGTTTTAGAGGTAGAACTTATCAAGTTCAGCAGACCTGGTAAGAAACAATAAGAGCAGCTTCCTCAAACAAGAAATCGCTTAAAGGTAAAAGTTCAATTTGTGGGTTTTGACCAAACACTAGGGTCTGTTGTTACAAGTCCTGACAGAGTTTACAGTGAGGAAGAGTAGGAATCCTTGTTATTATGCTCTCACAGACACACAGATGCCAGCAACAATCGAGACAAGGTGAATGAAGGAGAAAAGTTATCACAGAGCCTGAATTTAAAACTCCATTATTTCAACAGGAAAGAAGAATAAGCTGCGTGTTTACTATCTCTCATGGTTAAGAAACAGAATACTGCACAATGACCCCGAAGTGGAAAAGAAACAGGGCTGGATCACAGTTGGGGACTTGGAAGGATGTATACATTACAAAGTTGGTAAGTGTCAGTTTGGGAAATTGACAGTCCCAATTGTTTGGTTAAATGTACTCAGTGCTTTCTATCTGCTGTTGATGATGTATGTGTCACCAGGTTAAAATGTTGCTGAACCCTAACATGTACTTGAATTATTCCCCCCCCCCCCCCGCTCCAGAGTGAGATTAATGGAACTCATGAATGCTTTTACAATAAAATGCTAGGCTTCAGTTTGAATATGTATATGTGCTTCTCCCAAAGTTCCCTAAAATGACAGTAAAATAATTAAAATATACTAAGCCCCCAAAACTGATTGGATCGAAGGAAGAGGTGCCAGCAAATAAAAGATGGCCATAAAACTGGATAAGAGTGGCCGTGTGACCGGGATCAGACAGATGATGCTGCATTCTCAATCTGCAGAAAGGACCATTATTGAACTTATCCACCCACCTACCCACCCACCCCCCAGGGAAGACCCCAGGATAGAGGTGCACAGCAGAGCTGAAAATAGGGTTGCTGAAAAGCAGAGAAGTTGAGTCTTAAGAGTCTAGCCCCTCCCCCCACAGGCAAGCCACTGTCCTCAGCAATGCAACAAAGGGAAAAGTTTACCCAGCCAGTGTGGTGTAAAAATAATTGTGAGGGCACATGTGCACCTACATGCATACATAAAAACAAACCTTCCCCATATAGCTCTGAAAATATTGGCAGTATGGTTATACGCACAAGGAAGAGTTTGAAAAAAAATTGTCTTTGTAAAAATTAAATGTACAGATACTAACTTACCTTCCTTCTCTAAAGTTACTGCTGGCAATTGATTGGCTTACCTCAACCAGAGAATAGACAGGTAGCTCTCATGTGCAGGAAGCAAGAATAAACAGGAAGTAAGGACATTGGAAGATGAGTCATGGGAGAAAATTCTAGAAAAAGGAAGTTATATTTTACAGAGATTTGAGGGGGGTACTTCTAAATAAAGAGTAGGAGTGTTTTGAAAGGTGCAGTAGAATTGGGGAGGTCAATGAAAGACAAAAAAGTCTTAGCAAGAATAAAACTAATATAAGCTTTTAAAGTTGAGAATGAAGAACCTGCCTATGAAGTAAAACTAAGACAAGCAGGGCAACTGCCTTGATCTGCACAGTTTTAGGGGTGACCTGACAGGGGTGACAGGAAATAAAGAATAACAGACAGGAAAGGCTCTGATCTGGTGCATTGTGCACTCTGATGGAGAAGTGCTAGCATCCAGGAAACTGAGCATGTTTACTTTATACATCTCCTATGATCTCAATCTAGGGAGTAAGCTTATTGTATAGAGCTAAAGCAGGAGACAGAGCTAATGTGTGCAGTGAACAAGGAGGCTGGTTTCTCTGTAGTCTCTGTAGGGGACCAATCTTTGGCTGTGAACATCCAAAAAGAGGAAGCGTCAACAGACACTACACACACTCTCAACATCCACAAATGGACCAAGGAAGGTTTTGCAATTTCCCTGAGCCTGACCTAAGGAAGTCTTTCGTATTCCCGTGAGTCTGAAGCACTTGGCTCTTGGACAAGGCCATTGCCATGTGAACAGTACATATTTACTAATGATTTCCCCTCTCCCTGCAGGGGGCTGGAGAGAAGACTTGGGCGGGGGAGGTTAAGAGCACTTACTCCTCTTCCAGAGGATGAAGTTTGGTTCCTAGCACCTACATTAGGATGCTCACAACCACCTGTAATTCTAAATCCTGGGGAATCTGACACCACCCTGGCCTCCACAGGCATTGGCTCATACTTGTGCACGCATGCAGAGAGAGAGAGAGAGAGAGAGAGAGAGAGAGAGAGAGAGAGAGAGAGAATTAAAATAATCATTTTTAAAAGAGGAGAAAATATAAGGAAGAAAAGATCAACCAAAGAGGTTCAAAGCATGAGGCTCAATAAAAAGAGAGAAAACAGTAAGAAGAGATGGAGAACATAGAGAGAAAGAAAGAGGAGAGAATGGCTTCTAGGAGGCAGGTCTTGGCATGCAAATTAAAACGATTCTGAGAACCAAGTATAGTTATTCAAAAAGAAAGCCCCATTATGGTATTTAAGTGTTAAAAAAAAATGAGAAAGTCCTTGAAATTTCCAGGTTATAAGAAAATTAATAAACAGCATATATGAAACAGGTCCTGAATCAGAATACCCTGGGGCTTTTCCAGAACATCAGAACCTTCAGAGCTCCAAAGGCAAAGTTATCTTTACCTAGAGGGTTAGGGTGTAGCTCACTTAGTGTTGTCTTGCCTTCTATGTACAAACCTATCCTAGTAATGGATAAACTAGGTGTGGTCATACAAACCCCAACACTTCAGAAGTGGAAGCAAGAAGATCAAAAATTCAAGGTCATCCTTGTCCTTATAATACATGAAACCATCTCAAAAAAAGTCTTTTCAACCCACATTATACCACATAAAATGGGGTGATGTTAGAGTTAGACGGAGCTCTGTAGAGGCTCTTTATCAGGAGTTAGCTCTCAGAATTTTAGAAACTAAGAAGGCACTCCCAAAAATGTTTCAGTTGGGAACCTGGAGACCCGGAGAGCCAAGTTCAAAAGCTTGGGGACCCAAAGAATTGAGGGTGATGTTCCAAGCAGAAACCCAACAGTCTCAAGAGCATACAAGTGGCAATTCAACCTAGGTTTGGAGGCAAAACAACTCCTGTCTGAACTGAGGATAGGGAGGCCTGGGCCTGTTTGTTCTATTCAGATAGACAAATTATTAACTTAATCCCATTGCACTCTGCTTTATCCAGGCTACTAATTCAAATATTACTCTAATCAGAAAAAGTCTTATAGAAACACCTAGAATAACCCCTGGCCAAATGTTTGAATATGATGTGCCCCAGTCAAATTAACACATAAAATTAAACATAATACAATCAGTTTTAGGAGCCAAAGGAAAACTTTATAGGTATACCATATCTCCAGAATATTCCATATCATGCACAGTCTCTGCGAAAGCTACTGGAAGCTGTGTCTCACTAAAATAAAAACTTACAACTTGGTGATTCAAGAAAAAGGTAAATGAAGGGCCCAGAATGATGGCCAAAGGAACCCAGGACTACTTTGCCACAGGCCTGCAAAGCAAGATAATGTCAAGCTCCAAAGGAGAAAAAAAAAAAAAAATGACAGACATGAGTAGCTCATGGCTGATTGACCATGCTGAAAGACACTTCCTAGCAGACGGTTCACATCTACTTAGAAACACAGAAAGCAAGAGTGTGAAAAAAATGAGGAAAGGCAAGAAAGAAAGAAGTCATCATGGTGTACCACATGCCTTAGCTGTGGAGATAAGTTATTTGAACTCTTCAAATGGCTTTAATCAAAAGTTTAAAAATGTTACATTCTGAGTGTGAGGTAGGAAGTAGTGTAGGGGTAAGAGCTATGAGTGGGAGCTGTAGGGAAAAGGAAATGGTTTTGTGAACGTGATTCTTTTTATGCTGTGAAATCAGTAGACACTGTCCTTATTTAGAAATGAGACTGACTATGTGGCTTTGAGGCTATTTACCTATAAAACTTGTCAATTCAGACCAGAGGTGAATGAGGAAATTCTACAGCTTTGTAAAATACACACAGTATGTTAGCTTTGTTTTTAACCCGAGAATTACGATGAAAGTGTGTGTGGCCGTGTGGCTGTAGACATTGCTCCAAAGGTACTCTCAGGCAGTCTGAGGAAAGCACTGTGCAGGGTTGAAACTGTAACCTCTGGAGTTGGTCCAGCCACATGTGTTACATGACTGATGACTGAAAGTAGAAACATGAACTCAAAAAGAAGAATTAAGTCATTCATATTATCCTGTCCTGGAACCTTAGTATGTTATATTTGGACAGCTAGAGAGGGCCCTGGTCTAGGGCAGTCTCCCTGTCCCTTTCTTTCACATTCATTCTAAGCGACCATCTTAGACACTAGGGAACAGTGACTAGTGACTAGAAGATCCAAGTGAGGCAACTTCCCTTTGTGTTTTCTACCCTAAAGAGGTCTCTGTAATCTTTATAATACAGTGGGCTTATTTATATGCACTTATCTAGAAAACACAAAGGTGTGACAAAGAGAGATATAAATGAAGTTCATAAACACTCGCTACTGTAAAATGCATCCCACAGCCTCATCCTGTCAGTATTGATTCCCAGCAGCTAGTAGATTCCCGGAACATGGAAACCTGCTAAGTAGTTTTTGTTAAAGGAAGGAAGGGATGTTGAATGGGCACAGTGCTATTCACAAACCAGATTGCATTAAGGAGTATTTTTTCCATAGCAACCTGGTGACATTCAGGATCCACTGGTGCTTTTGTTTGGGAAAGTAGACTTTGTCCTTGCTTGTTATATTCAGAAACTGCCATTTTCTCTTACTTTAATCTGATTATGTGGCAAAGAATCAGAAGCAGCCCACATCATTCCCACCAGACAGCAGGCAGCTTTCCTGTCGGCGAGTGTTTCTTCTCTCTTGAAGACTGTGCATCTCTTTATTGCAAAGCCATGATTGTTTTCAGGAAAAATCAGGGCAATTCAAGTGCAACAGTGAGAAAAATTTAGAATTGCTTCTAAATATGGCTTTGAAAAAGCTGTAGTATTTGCTTTAAACAGAAATATTGTGCTGTTATTGTTGATTTTTTTATTAACCCAGATATTTTAGTGATCAGATTTCATTGCACAAACTAACACTGAATAATTATAAAACCATAGAACTAATTGCAAAGATAGTAACCTTTATGAATGTTGTGTCTTGCTATACCTGGAAAAAATGTTCCAAAAATGCAAGGCTGTCTAAGTCCTGTTTAACCTACACATCTTCCATCAGCCTTCCTAACATTTCTAGTTTGGTCCTTCTGGTCAAGGCTATCTCATTTCATTGCCCTGACATGCATGTGCTGACCTATAATCAAAAACTACAAAATAAAGTGCAACTAGAGAGCAATGATTGATCAGTATTTATTAGAAATTTGAGACCATCTTAATTACCAGAAACACTTTAACCTCATTATCCAAAGAACCACAGAGTCTCTCTGTTTTGCTTTCCTTGTGGGATTCTAGCAATGCCATCTTGTAATGTTTATAACTAGTCCTCTGTACTCAAATTCCTATGAAATATCAAAAACAGAAAGAAAGAATGGCAACACCTGCTAATAACTTGAATAATACGCTTAAAAAGTGTGACCTTTTATATAAACAATAAAATAAGAATAACATACACACACAAAAAAAATACAAACATCCTATAGAATATTTCTTTTGTTCTATATATACTTACATGACTTTCCTTTTGAAGCTGTGTTAGTCTTTTTGAATCTTTTCCTGTGTCTCAGGTAAGAAGCTGGCTGAGGATAGAGCTCAGTGGCTCAGTGGCAGAACACTTACCTAACATGAGGACTTGGGTTTAGTCCCCAGCATAAAAAAAAAAGGAAAAAAGTTTACATCATAAAAATTCATAAAGAAACCAACTAGAACCTCAACATTTCATGTACCTATATGAAAAATCTATCCTATCTAGCTTCCTTATGATACAGGATGCTGTTGAACAGATATTTTATACAAAAAAAAATGGCTGGATTATGAAATATTTTTGGATTAAAGAATTAGACTGTTCTTCAGCGGTGAAAAGTCCAAAGTCTTTAAAGAATTCTGTATTCCTTCAAGGTCATCGTGGTAAATACTGGTCATTTTGTTATCAGAAACACATAGACCACAGTAACTAAGAATTCAGATGGCAGAATGTGGCATTCACTTGGTGCGTACTTGTTGAGTGCTATTTTATGTGAGGCAATAATGAATTAGGCACTCAGTCACTTCACCAAGTGAAGATCCATAATATTTTATTTTCATAAACAGCAAAAGGATTTGTCAAAGTACATGAAACCCTTAAAAATAAGCTACTGACAGAACCCAGGGCTCCTATTATTTCATTTTTCATAGCAATATAAACAGTTATTTCATTTAATCATTAGGACTCAAATGTGAATAACAAGCAAATAATAATACATGATAAGCTTATATTTCCACAAGTTTGTTAATTGTTCTAGCATCTTGTCATAACTACATTCAAGTAAGTATACAAGACATGCAAACTAACATAAGAAAATGGCATAGGTCCTTATCAAAGTGAATATCCATGTCTAAAATGAAATTGTTCCATCTTTAGATAAAGAAAAATCCTTTAATATAGACCTAACAAATTCTGGCATTATGACAACCAGGTACACTAAAAAAAAGTTAAATTTATGTGTTAAAAAAAAAATCAATCTATTCCACGGATAACACCCTCCATTGTGAAAGCATGTAGACAGGCAGATGTTTTCATTGATTAATACAAAAATTCTTGGGTAAATTGATGCCATTTCTAAATTCTTACTCTCTTCTTTTCCATTTCAGTTAAATATGAGAGGATCAAGTTCTTGGTGATTGCCTTAAAGAATGCAGTGGAGATATATGCTTGGGCCCCAAAACCTTACCACAAGTTCATGGCATTTAAGGTAAGCACAGATGTTGCTTGTTTACTTCAGATTCCACCAGAATTCTATTTTCCACATAAGCCAATATCAGTTTTATTATATAGAGTAAAACTGATTTTAAAAACAATTCTTGGGTTCGTTATTTCAAAAGACTTTAGTATTAAAACTACTATACAGCTTATCACATTAAAACCTGTGATTGTCCTCCTCCATTGAAAATCTATGAACTGTTGACTTCAAGAGGAATTTAGTTTAGGACAGTTACCAGGAAAAGTACCAAACACAACATTACACAACGGTGTCTGCTGTAGATCCACTGAAAGCCAAAAACTGCCTGTTGTTTTGCCTGTAAAAGACAGATCTGTGGCAGCACTGTGTCTCCAGATCTGCTAATCATCACTGGCATTTCTGAATAAACTAAGATTGTTGATTCTTTGTTCAGTGCTACCTCATGAGGACATCTCTGGTGTGAATGCTGAAGGCAGTCACCCACTGAGAAGACCTTATTCTTCTGCATTTCCATGCTGCTTGTCCTTGCATTTGTTTACCTTGTCTTGGTCTATACACAAATAGGTTGGGTCCCCATGAGGTTCAACTAGAGTGGGATGCTAATGTGCTTTGTCCCATTGTCCCCAGATTATAAAAGATGAGTGCCAAGAGAATTATTGCTTTCAATCACACTGATGTGTTCAGAACTACATAGCTTAGCCATCTCCAATGTGAATTTATCTCCCAATCTCTCTGCATTTCTCACTGATCCTCATTTTCCCTACCTTTTTTACTGTAATTGGCTTTTGGATTTTTATTTATTCTTTCTTGTCACCTACTGTAAATATGCCCTGGGATTTTTATCAGAGAACAATCACTCCACTCCCATCTTGTTCTTGTAGTTCAAATGCCCATTTGTGATGTGTTGTGGGTGACAGATTCATGGACAGAAATGAGCTTTCCTCCAGAGGCTCACTCTACTGCAAGAATTTTTTTTTCTTATTTTACATATCGATCCCAATCCCCTCTCCCTGCCATCCTCCCATGACCCCCAATCCCCTCCCATCTCATTCTCCACCCACTCCACAGGGAGGGTAAGGCCTTCCACAGTAAGGATCATCAAAATCTGCTAAGTCATTTGGAGTAAGACCTAGGCCCTCCCTTCTGTCTCTAGGCTAAAGGAGTATCCCTGCATGGGGAATGTGCTCCCAAAGACATCCTAGTCCCACTGTCAGAAGTCCCTTAGACTGCCCAGGCCCTCCAACTGAGACCCACGTTCTGGGGGTCTGGATTGGTCCTATGCTGGTTTCCAAGCTATCAGTCTGGGTATCCATGAGCTCCCTCTGTTCAGGTCAGCTGTCTCTGTGGGTGTCTGCAACCTGGTCTTGATCCCTTTGCTCATCACTCCTCCCTCTCTGCAATTAGACTCCAGGAGTTCAGCTTAGTGTTTAGCCATGGGTGTCTTTGGATTACATTTTGTTCATAATAGCAATGAAAGGCTGTCTCACAAAGCTAATATGGTGCTACTTTGCTGCCAAAATCTCTCTCCAGAAAAGCTTTTCACTCGAGATCTCCTTCCCATTCCGACTTAAGTCACAACCCTCAGGGTCCTGGAACAGCCCATGAGAGAACAAAACACTCCCCTCAGTAGATCAAGCCCAGCCTAGAAGAGGAAGCACAGAGGCAAAGGCTTGAATGGGGAAAACTGGCACATACCAGAGGTGGAACCTTCTCCTAGGACAAGGACAAACAGTGCTAACTTCCTGTGCTGTGAGAATGACTGTAATAGATGTGGAAGGAACAATGTTTAACAGCAGGTGTGCTTTCTTGAATCTTCCCCTAGAGTTCAATATCTGAGAAAAGCACAGAATTATGACAAAGGTGCAGACAGGAACTCTTCACAGCTATGGAACTCAGGGCCTGGATCCATCGATAAGCTTGGCTAGAGCTCTCCTCTTTTGCTTTTCAGTAAAATCCTTGAAGATAAGACAAGCTATGGGTATTGTTATTTGTCTTCCACGTCTCCCTTTCTCATCCCCTAAACATAACTCTCAGAATACGGTATAAAGTTTAGAGAAATTGACAATCACAATAGGAAAATCGTGGCCAGTCTACTCCCAATAGCTCCAACAAATTTGACAGTGATGCTCACAGCCTTTTCTTGAAGGTAGCAACCTGGGTACCATGTGGGGAAAAGAGGCCAAAGAGGTCACTGTATACTCTCTAGAGGACAAAGGCCAGAAATATACAGAAAAGAGCAGCAGCATCTAGCCACCATGCTTTTAACCCACAATGCCACTATCAAAATTGACAGCTGTAAATCTTTACTGTGCAAGACAAGAAAGGGAAAGGGGGGAACAAAAAAATAGACAATACAGTTTTCCTCCTGGAGTCAAGTATAAATAGACCTAAACCTGAAGGAGATGTTTTCCTAGCTTTTCAGTGGGAAAAAAAAAAAAAAAAACACTCCCTTCTGACAATGGCCAGGTGAAACTCTCAGGAATAAGATAACCTCTTTTAACAGCATGGATACTAACAAGATGATTTTTAAAGTCTTTTGCAGATCTTCAGCATAAGCCTCTGCTTGTTGACCTCACAGTAGAAGAAGGTCAAAGGTTAAAGGTCATTTTTGGCTCACACACTGGTTTCCATGTAATTGATGTTGATTCTGGAAACTCCTATGATATCTACATACCATCCCATGTAAGTTTTTAGAATTGAACTGTCTCCTGCACCGTATGACAGCTTGCATGTAAAGAGATTAGGCTATGCCTTTTTTTCACTTGTAATCATGCTAATCTGTAAAAGTTGTGAACTTTGGGTAGCACTGAGTAGACAGAATGTTCTTAAAGGTTTAATACTCCCTCAAGCAAGTAGCACAAAAATCCTATTATTTTGAAGATATCATCTTGTTTCTCTGGATTTCAAGTTGAAATCCATGTTATTCAATATCTGAGTTCCTGTTTTCAGTTTTGGAGTCTATGCTAGAGAAAGACAATGATTAGATATTAAATTATTGGGGGGGGTCTCTTTTCTGCTATTTCCAGTTTTTCTCATCAGTCTGGGGGCAATGAGGTGTGGTGGAGCAGATGTACTAGGCCTCATACGATGTCTAGCATGTGTGAACCTGACAATAGTGGATATGCTAGGAAACTTCTCCAACCCTCAGTTTTCCCAGCTGTAAGATGGGACTCCAAGTACCTATTCTGTAGGAGTATTACCATTACCATTAAATTGGCTCAGGACCAAACATATTCAAGTTCCTCTTATTAACAATATGATATTCAAATAACTATACTGACTCATTGCATAAAACCTTACCCTTAATGGAAATGCTGTATAGATGCACACATTAGAGCCAGTGTGGTGTAAGCTATGTTTCATGAATTCCAAGGCTAATAAACTCTCAGGATAGTCTGAGGCTAGTCCATAGCTTATTGGCATTTTGAGATTTTAAAGAAGCCCAGTCCCCATGCATGTGTTTTGATGCATTTACACACATGCAAGAGCCACCCATTGCTGCAATTTTATAGTTTTTTACTTGCCTGTCTGCATCTAAGCTGAGACTTGGTCACCACTGTGATCATCTTCAATCCCCCAAAGCCCTGTTAATAACATGGTGGGATGATGTGAAATTGTCAACCAGGAGTAGTAGTGACATCTCCCTTTCCATAGAACCAGTCAATCCATGCTTATGTCAGCAGTGTGTCCAGTAGTAGGGTAATTTTACCTTTTTTCCCCAAAGAAATCACTAATTTAGATAATTCTGGTATTAGAGCTCCCTGGTGAAGGTTCCGGGTACTTCACCCATGGCCCTCTGGTAGGCATCTGGCATTCTTCCATTCTTTGGAAGCAGTGATTCTAGTGGAACCCATGAATTTCAGAATCAGAAAATTGTGCTCAGAGCCTACTTCTACCACTAAATACTCGTGTAGCTTTGGTCAAGTCACATAACACTGAGATGCAGCTCCCTCGTTTGCAACAAAGCTTTCTGTGATGGTGAACCTGTCTAAGGACTAGAAATTATGTATACAAGTAGTCCATTGATTAGCACACTAGTACTCCATACACTCAGTGTTACTGTTCTTAAGAACAGGTAAGACGGATTCTGGATCAAGTAGCTATGTTTGCATAGACCAAGACATTTGACAAGAGAAGTCATTAAATTAGATTTCAATATCTACAGTAAAAATGACATAAAATTTCATTACAGTTCCTAGAAATAAAAGTCAAAAAGCTTTCCTGATTTTAAGTAGAGTGATTCTTGCCCTTTCTTTGTCTTCTAGATTCAGGGCAATATCACTCCTCATGCTATTGTCATCTTGCCCAAAACGGATGGAATGGAAATGCTTGTCTGCTATGAGGATGAGGGGGTGTATGTGAACACCTATGGCCGGATCACAAAGGATGTGGTTCTCCAGTGGGGAGAAATGCCCACATCTGTGGGTAGGTTAACCATTCCTTATCTCCTTCAGCAGTTACACCCCCCAAATGAAACGAAAGCCAAGAAATGTGAAACAACCATTTGAGTCCACACACACCACAAAAAAAAAAAAAAAAAAGAAAGGAAAAAAAAAATCCATGACTAATGTGACTAACACTGTAAGACTTGCTTTGTCTGTTTAATCTCAAGTCCTTTGTCCTTTTTTGTGGTTAAGATGTGAACAGATGCTGTGAGTTGTTGCCTATCTAATGTTTTTAATGCAGTTTTGGAAATTCCTTTTGACAGCCTACATTCATTCCAATCAGATAATGGGCTGGGGCGAGAAAGCTATTGAGATCCGGTCAGTGGAAACAGGACATTTGGATGGAGTATTTATGCATAAGCGAGCTCAAAGGTTAAAGTTTCTATGTGAAAGAAATGATAAGGTAAATCCGTTTCAACTTTGCTTTAGTGTTTGCATTTTAAGAGACCACCAGGTACCTGTGAAACCTTCATTTTCCTTTATACTGATGAGTCACATCTGTGTTAAGAGATCAAAACTATCTTGAAATGGCATCACTTGGTTTGATTCATGTGAACATTCAGAATCTATGACTCATGCATCCAAGCTAACATAAAACATCTAAAACTTTCTTGTAGACTCTTTGTAACTTTTGTGGCCTGTGGCCCTTCTGGTGATTAACAACCATCGCAGACCCTCCTATGCACTCAGAGTAGCTGGCCCATCATTAATCATCCCACAGTGGGTCAGCCTTATGTTTTCACTTTTAGGCCTTTCATGGGGACACTACTGGGACTTAGCTTTCATAATATATTTACCCTTTAGTGTAAAACATTGGACATGTAGGAAACGAACTTCTAAAAAATGTCACTCATTCCTAAGAAAAATAGTCACAAACTCAACTTCTGCCATGTCCTGTCTCATTCCAGCCATGTGTCTCCAGACATGTCACAGTGGGGCTACATTCTAAGACAAGTGACCATGTCTGTCCAGCATGATCAGTCACCCCATAAGAGTACACTGAAGTGGTCATGCTCTACCTCACCCTCCCTCTAAGATGAGTCAGCCTGACAACCATGTCCCCAAAGCAGCAGATATGAATGCTGTAGGAAAGAATGTGATGGGTTGAACTGTTTACATCTCTTTGTTCACCCCAGTTCCCCTGAATCCAGATTGGCCTTTATCCAACCCTGGTAATATGGGCCTGGATTCTTTGATTCTGGCTAACTGCTTCTGACCTAATATGGTCTAGTGGACAGCAGCTGTGGGAGACAAGGATGGTTACCAGGGGACTTATCAGACCATGTCACACACCAGACTTGACAAGTAAGACTCAACACTTTTACAGGCCTAGAACCTAAGATGTGAAATGCCTGGGTGTGGACAAGTACGCTGTGGTTCTTGACAAGGTACTCCAGCAGGCCTGGGCCAGCCCATACTCCCAGGCTTGAGCCTATAGTTTAGTCCCTGAACCCACAGCTGGGAACAACAGCAACCCTTTCTTCTCAGCAAACTCTCACTGTCCTCCCCAATTCGATTCTCTGGCCTCTTAGAGTAGCTGTGCTTTCCTCTGTAGCATTAGGTAATTCCACAAGTTTCTTAAGGAGCCGTAGGAACAAGTAGCGCTGGTGGCACACGCATTCCTCAGACCACAGACACAGGCTGACTGAAGGACCATTTCACAGCCCCAAACAATATTTTCCTGGGGCAGTGGTTCACTGACATTCGGCTCAAGCAAGCAGTAATCTAAATCTGCTCACTTCTCCCAGGCCTTTGACAAAATGAATGAACTGGTTCAGACCTAATATTGACTGTGGTTCTGCTTATTAATGCCATTATCTCCTTCAGCTTGGGATCTGCCAGCATCAGCATAGAGGTCACACGTCAACCCTGAAGCACCAGACTGGATAGGCCTTAGCCGTCAACCATAGCCACTCAAATATCTTTGTTTTAAGTTTAAAAACCAAACATTGAAGTTGTACAAACTGCCAAATTTTGCCCCCAACTTTGGGAATTTAAAGGGATTCTCTTTCATCTGCCTCCATGTCACTTGCAAGGGAGAGAAAGTTTGTCCCTGTACCTTTGTAGAAATCATCACTGTGCCAGGCCGGGAGTCGAGCAATAAATTAAAAAAAAAAAAAAATGTTAGAAAACATAATGGCAACATAGACAGTGCACTGTCTCAAAAGTCATTATAAACACAGGCCACAGAAACTTAACTGGCATGTGGCAAGAATAGGACATGTGAGAGAAAATGGCTGGACAGTTGAAGAAGAGAAGGGGGAAAACAACCCATGAAGTTGAACTAACTTGTTTTTAATTCCAAACAGGTCTTTTTCGCATCCGTGCGATCTGGAGGAAGTAGCCAAGTGTTTTTCATGACCCTCAACAGAAATTCCATGATGAACTGGTGACAGAAGAGCACTTGGCACTTATCTTCATGGCGTTATTTCTAATGTAAGAGAACGTAACCCGTGTGGACGTATGCCAGTCTAGAGGCAGAACCGGAAGGCCTGCTTGAACATCCCGCCTCCTTTTCCCGCTTCCTTCCCCTCCGCCCCTCCCAATAGCCCCTCTTTCAGTGTTGCAGCCTGGTTAAGAAGGAGAGAAAGAGGTGGCAGGAATGTCCGTGACATCCCGAGGATGCTGCATTGTCTGTGGACAGAGTTGGACCCTGTGCCCTTCAGAGTTAGGGATAGAAACAAATATCGTGTGCTTTTATGATTAAGCTGTGTTCATGCTGGCTTTTCAGTTCTTTTGCTTTGGGTTTCTTTTTTAACTTTTCTTTTTCTTTACCCCCTTATTTTGTAAGAATGGGGAAAGGAATACATACTGGGAAATTAGTCTTTTTTTTTTTTTTAATTCTGTCTGCCTGCTAGCTTTAAGTATATGGTATGTTGTAAAACTCCAATTCCCAGTAGTGAGAGACAGCACAATAAATGTACCTTATCTCCCTGCACTGAAGGCTATACCCTCATTGTCGGGTAATTTAAGAACTCTCTTGCCTTCACCAACCGAACAGGCTGTTTTGTTATTTTCTTTCTTTCTTTCTTTCTTCCTTCCTTTCTTTCTAATTGCTACTGGCTAATGAATTTTTGAAAGAGAAGCAAAATAGCTTTCTCCTCTCTGGGGAAATAGATTTTAAATGGCTAAACTACTAGCCTTAATCTAATAAAATCAACTACCACTTTTGTGAGTCTGACAGGCCATAGTTTGATATGGCCCTTTCTAGAATGGAGGGTGTTGAGTGGGACAGAGATGCCATTGAGTTGAGTGGACTTGTGACTTGGGGAGGGACTCTGGGATACCACTGTCCCTCCATTATTATGCAACTGATCAGGGCAAAACATGGGATGACAGGTGGGTCACCCAGAAGGAGCTTGTGAGAAATGAGCTAATATGTCTATGTAAATACACACACGTTCTTTCTTCAAGGCACAAAGCCTCCCCGCACAGAGGTCCCTTCATTTGGATTTGTTAGGGTTGAGAATGGTTGAGATCCTTCCTGCAGCTGAGGTTACATGACAACCATGCTCTGGAACACCAGCCCAAGGGTGCCACTTTGTCAAGATTTTAAACTGTGACAAAGAAGAATCACTAAGAAATATTTCTGAGCTGCTGTGTCCTCACTGGGTCAAGAGACTAGACTCCTAAGCCTGCACAGACACTGCAGGCTCCAACAGCTCAGGTCTTAGGGAACCTGAAGGCAAGGCTTTGGCCAAAATTCTGAGATCCTAATCATGTTATGTTCCTCACAACTTCCCAACATACTGTTAGCAACATCTGTGCAGAGGTGTGTGTGTATTTAGTTCAGGTTGACTTGTGTCTATAAAACCCTTACTCGAATGATTTGAACTTTTATGTGACTGGCTGGGATTTTTCCCAAAGCTGTAAGCATGGCCGCCTATGGTATCCAGGTGTTGCGAAATGGTATCTGTGCTGTGCTTCCTGTTTTAACCTACCTCGTTTTGTTTGTTTATGTTTCTCTGTTCGTCACAGCAGTGTTATCTCCAGGAGACATATAGAGAGCTAAATTCGGCAATCTCAGCTATATTAAATATTTTCAAAACAGTAGTTCACCAAATTGTTCTTTAAAAATTGGAGGGAGAAAAAAAAACTTCAATGACAGTCTAATGAGGTTCGGTTTTAAAGAATGCAATTACTGTAAATGGATCAAAAAAGAAAAACAAAAACTGTGATCCTACTGACTTTGCCTAAGCAAATGAGCAGCTAATGTACTATTAATGAGAACGAAACACATACTAGGAAAATGGTTTGGCCAAAGGGGATGAGAAAGGGAAATATTCCGAGACAGGTGATGGCTAAAGGGGATGAGAAAGGGAAATATTCCAAGATGGGTGATGGTCATTTGCAGTTATCTGAAGCAGGTAACACTAGGAATGAATTGAGGGTGGTCTTCAGGTGATTACCAGATGAGCCCTCTAGTTCTCAAAAGCAATGAAATCCTCCCGTTCTCATTTTTACTGCTGGAGTTATGCTGCTGATCGACACTGTCTTCGCAAATTCCATGGGACAAATTCAGCAACTACTGGAATTGGATGCTGATATGGATTTGGATCTTGTCTCCAAATGTGATTGCCACCAGCTCTTTATATTGCTGCTGTGACAGTTTGAACCAGAGGCTTCTTTAAATTATGTTGCAAACTGATCTTTGTTTTTATGTTTTGTTTTGTTTCATCCTTATTTCTAAGTGATACATCCGAAACACACAGCTTTAAATGATTTTTTATTGTGGGACTTTGGGTACAGTTAAGAAATAAAAGGGAATCATTGTGTTTAAACATAAGGTAGTTTGTGAATGTATTTTTTAAAATCTAGATTCATTGGAACAAAAAAAAACATAAGAAAACATATTAATGCCGTCTTGTTTACAGTATGTACAGTGACATAACATAACATGAGCTTTTTCTGGTGCCAACAAAACAAAATAAAACACAGACGTTAAACATCAAGCCATGCCTTTTATATTTTTGTACAAATATTTTGCACTAAGTATAAGGCAAAAGCAAATTTAAAAGAGGCCCACCAATCTCTGCTCCTCAAAATACATTTATAGAATTCCTTGAAGCAGTTATCTTCAAAAGTAAATATTCTGGCATTTATGACAGGTCTCAATTCTGACATCATGAGACCTTGGTCACGTACAATGTATCAGAATGGTGCCCTGTTGTTCATCATACAGTTCCCACTGGGGGTGAATTTCCTTTTGCTTGCTTTTTTTCTGGGATGTGTGTTCTCTTTACCTATTGTAATTTAAATTTTCTTCTGTTATGATCTTTCCTTTTAAAAGGTCTTGTTACTAGAAATTAGGCAGGCGTCTGTTTTTTTCTACATAGAAGAACAGCCTTCCCTGAGATTAAGCTTTAGTAGACATAATCACTCTCAGTACATTAAATTGCTGGCCATTTAGCAAACCCACTGAGCATGGTCACGCCACAGCTTTGGCCTGGGACCTAGAAGAGATCACTGTGCTTAAGTGCTGGCCAGGACATTGTAGCTTGGGATTCTCGATTCCAGTGAATGGTGGATGGACTGAGTCCTCCCACATCAATTCCATTCAGATCACATATAGCCACCCCACAACATACAAACAACAACTTACATTAAGTACCACATGAGCACCAGTGAGGAGCTCAGTGCTTTTCTTGGGGAATTTTAAACAAACTTCAAGACCTAGACTTCTTTGTATTATTGTGATTTCGTATTCAGTAGAGTACATTAAGGTTAGGGCAAACTCACAAGAGGTCACTTAGATGGGGTCCCATGCTTCTAACACTACCATTCCTTTCTGGGGTGCACACCTAACAGCCCTTGTATCAAGTGCACATTTTTCGAGGCCATTGTAGTTTCTGGTTGTCACTACTTCTAACAGTTTCCTGTATGTTCTTGTGATGCACTGATCATGGTGTCTCTGGTCGCTCCTGTGCAGTAATTTAGAAAGAGGTGTGATACCCAGTCCTTTGACAAAGAAGGGCAAAGTCTGACTTCACAGCCCACAAAGTTTTCTTTGAAAACCGCTTTCCCTGCTGCTGTGTGTACGAGTTCGTGTTCCTATATCCTCGGGTCTTGCAGTTGCTCTGTGTGTGCTGTTTTGGAAAGTCCATGTGAACAGGCACCGCTGCCTTTGTGCTGACTGCTTGTAGTATATGATGTGTTACATCAGTGTTAAGAGAGAAGATAGAGGTGTTGATGAGACTTTGACCTTAACGTGTTGCAGGAAAGCATGAGAAAATCTACCCTGCTCCGAACACTCCAGAGACTCTGGTACTATGTTCTAACCATCTCGACAGTGATAAATTATTGATTACCTTTTAGTTAATTCCCCAAAAAGTTAAATATAAATGTCTCAAACAAACCATCCGATGAGCCAAGAACTTGCTTTTCCTGATCATAGTAACACAAACTTTAACCCCTTAAGTCTATTTTTTTAATTATTTATCTGCTGGAATTTCTCATAAATGCCATTGTATTTGGCCTTGCTCACTACAGTAGTATTGGGGACCCCAAAATGAGCTGTCTTCCCATGAGTCTCACTCAGTGTGACTATAACATGATCTCTTTTCCAGAACCCAGCAAAGAGTAAAAGCTCCTGACGGTTTCCAGGTCCCAAGCTGACAGCACGTACACTTTTGCCAAGTCTTTTCTAGTGTTTTTATTTCCATACTGTGTTGCTGTTCCAGAAATTTCTCCATAGACATTTGTGTGATCCAACAATTTGCACAACATGAAACAAGAACAGGACCCAGGCATTCTTCTACACACGCCAGTCCATGAACGCTCACAATGCAGAACAACAAAGATCTCCCCCAAAATTTTCAAACCGAAGATTCCCGGATAAGGTTTGCCCTGTTTCAAGTCAGATGAAAATGTTACTAAACATTTGGGTGAAATCTAGAAAATAAAATTGAAAATAACCATAATGATAATAATAAATAATAATATTCCCTGAGCTTTCCGACTTCTGTCTATGTGTAGTCATCTTTGTAGCCATTCACTCACTCTGTATGAGTTTTGATTTTGCAGATTCATCTCTTAGAGACAGCAACCTGCTTTGCAGAACCCAGGGCTTGTCAATGCTAACAGGAAGGCAGCAGGTGTTAGTTCCCAGCAGTGGACCGCTATTGGTCCTGGCAAATATCCATGCCTCAGTTGCCCCTTTGTTTATCCTTTCCCCTAGTTTAAAACATACTGTAGCGTGTTTAAGGAATCTGAAACATCTTCCTGAGTCAGAATTCCACATGTTGGGTGGTAGCAGTGAGGGAAAGGGCGACAAGCTAAGTGAATTTTAAAACTGTATACGTGTACTTTTCTTTTTGACGTTTTAGCTGCCTTACACTGTTAATGCAGCTGAGAGAGAGAGTATAGTAGTAGGAGGGAAGGTACTCCTTTGCTGTGTCTATGATTGTTTACATTTTTAAACCTCTCATTTTCAAACATGTTTTGAATAGCTAAAAGTCTGTGAAACTGGATGTAGTTGTACCTACATTTCTTCCTGAAAAATTCTTCCAGCTGAAACTTTTATTTAAGTATGCATTTTCCTTCACTCATACAACAATTCTTCAAGAAGTCCTTTCTACTGATACTCCTGCTGCAGTTGGGGAAACTTAAGTAAGCTCTAAGCCAAAGACTCCCTGAGACCTGCTGTTACATTATTACAGAGGAAATATGTGTGATGGAGTATAATAGGAATAAGACACATGATAATGTCTCTTTGGCATTTCCAGATCAAAACCCCACCTTGCTCTTCCCACTACTCACTTCTCTAAAGTTCTTTCACCCAACTGAGAAAGTCCCTGAGCCCTCACTCCCACCCCACTCCCATCATTCTCCTTTCCAGCACTACACTTCTGAATGCCCCATTTAGACACACTACAAACATCCTGGCTTCTCGTTTTCCTGATCTTGTCTGGGAAAGCCTGTTATGGATGACTATAGAAGCTCCTAAAGCCATAGTGGGAAGTTTGTCTCATTGGTTCATGGTGTGTCTTACACATCCTTTCCAAACAAAGGCCATTGCTTCGCCTATATCCCCTTCCCATTAGCATTATCAATGTCTCCATTCTTTGTAGAATTTCACCCACTAATGATACAGTCCTGTGCTACAACCCTCTGCTTGGTCCCATGACCCCATTCCCTTCCATCTATTGGTCTTCTTGCCTTCAAAGAAAAACTCCCCCAGAGGAGCTGTGTCTACTCACTAACTTTCTTTCCTTGCCTTTTGAGCTATTTGGAATCAGTCTTTCATCCCAGGATAGTGGCTTTGCTAAGGATATCAGTGGCCGCCTGCCTGTGCAGTGCAGCCACCGGCTCTCTGGCTGCATCTGTGGTTTTTGACACAGTCAGAAAATGCTTCTTGGCAGAGCTCCTGTGCACTGGCCTTCCCCAATTGCCCGAGTGAGCATGTTCTAGCAGCTGGTACTGGATGGCCCCTTTCTAGGTGAATCTATTCCATCTTGGAACCTTAAGAACCATCTCTACAATGGTATAAGCCACATCTTCAACTCTAATCCCAACCTCCTCCTTCCTGGAGGCTGGATTCGTGGGCTTAATTCCCTGATAAACATCTTCACTGAGATGTGTACTGTGTCCCAAAACACTGATTCAAGGTCTTCCCCAGACTGGCAAAATGCCAGTTTCATCCTTCTACACAGGAAAATCTCATCAGCACTCCTAACTTTACTCTTTCATATACTGTACTTTAGAAACAAGGCCTTTCTTAGACTCAGGGAACATCCATGATCTGATCTGAGCCCAGGCCACTTTCTCTCTGGCATGATGCTTTTAAAACACAAGCCCAAATATGCTACTCTTCCAATAAGCGCCATAATATCTTCCCAGGTCACTCAGAATAACATATTCAAGTGATCAATAAAGTCGCTGAAATTATCTTCCCTATCTTTTGACCCTCCCTGGCTACCATAATCTGACCTGTTTACTCTGTTCACTTGAATTCAACCATGCAGCCCCTGCTTCACTCAGAATACCCTCGACGCATGCTCCTTCCTGGTACCCCATCCAGAAACCAAATACCTGGATGCCTTGCTCCATCTCTTCCTTTAGATCTTATTCACAAATATCCCTTTACCCTCAGAGAACAACACTATAAAAGACCACCTCCCACAGCCATTTTTTGCTTTACCACTGTTCACAGTTGTTCTTGCCAGCTGTTTTGCTCCTGGGTCTGTCTCTGAAGTTCTTTGAGGAATACCTAGCAGACAGTAGTTGTTCTGTAAATGTTTACTGGATGAATAAGTGAATGAAAATAAACAGCAACTGCTTTGGAATCAAATGACACAGAACTATGTGGTTGGTTTTAATTTCTATACCAAAATTAAGAAGCCATCTTCAAAGGCCATAAAATCATAAAACATAGCTGCACTTTCATATTCCTGGCAGGAAAGACAGCTGACTTTGACCCTGGCTAGCCTTTCTTGTTTCATGAATCATCCTCACAAACTCCGCTGCAGGAGTAGAAAGGAAGCTATTACCCCGACCACTGAGAAAAGCAACATTTCAAAGCTAATGCAAGTGATGGTCCTTTTAAGCTGCTCCCATTGCACCAAATATAAAAACTACAGATTTGGGGGTTTAGGGAGAGGACTCTTCATTTTGTTTTATGAAATAAAGGTTTAAAAATTATAACAGCAGTCAAAGACCTCCTGCCAAATGTAACTTCAAACATGCCTGATGACGTTTGGGTCTCAGCAGTCCTTCGAGTGACAGTTCTGGGGCCTCCGGTCAGCCTTTCCTATTTGTATATACTCAGCATCATTGAATGTTGTTGCATGGTTTCATTGTAGGATATTGGCACGTGCCTTCCATGGATTTATTGTGTCACCGAGTCTTGTAAAGGGCATACCTTGTAGTTCAATTTGTTCAATCATGTATTTATCTCCTCCCTTAATAAAAACAGACATTTTTAAAAAATATTAAAAAAGGTAGTGAAATGCTGTAACTGAAACATGACAAAGAAAGAATTGCTCCTCATACTCGCGTCTTCTCCCAAAGATGTTGAGACAAAGGATAGCCAGGGGCAAGGCCTTTCCAGGACCAAAACCATGTAGGGATCTGCAGTGCTTACTTGCAGATGTCTGAAGTCCTTTACAAAAGAATGGTTCCAGGGTAGGTGGGGAATGTGAAAAAAGGGCTCAGAAGTATCCAAAGTGTTACAGTAGTCGAGAACAATCTAGAAACCAACAAAAGTTTTTAAAACAAGTTCTCAATATGATGTACATAAAAATTTCTTATTAGCTTTCTTTAACTGTGTAGCACAGTGGCTTCATTGTATGCTTTCATTTGCCAATGAGAACTCTATCCATATTCTGTGACAATAACAACTTGAGACAGGTCTGACTCTCTCCCCAAAATAAATATCTTTTCCAAGGCAATTTACAAAGTGAAGTCATAAGGATAGGTAGGGTTGTTAGAACTGTGGTTTGACCAAAGTTTTCAACCCTTCACCAGAGGCTGTGTGACCCCAGGTTTCCTTTCCCTCAGAGCCAACTTAACAAAAGAGGTATTCTGAGCTAGGAAATGTCACTGGAGCAGAAAGTCAGAGTAGCCAGTCATAGTGGGAACCGTGGTCACAGAAGGACCAAGTGGGGCTGACAGTAAGTTTTCTAATCATCCCTGTGCTGGTGATCCAACATGCTGGTGTTCCAACATGCCTGATGCTGATAGATACCTGCTGATTTCAGTAAATGTTCCCATCTGGCCTCATTTAATATGCACAGCCTTTTCCTCAAACCTTATAAGATTTGGGTCTTGAGTGAATGGGGGGATCTTGAGTTTTGGCTCTGACATTTGGCTGGCTAGTAAAATCCAGAAGACAGGAGCACCACTCGAGAGGACTCAGGAAGGTCCAGACTTACTTCAGTACAGAAGCGCATTGCCAGTCTCAAAAGTAGTTGGGGGGAACCCAACGCCATCCTCTCACACAGGTACCTGCCCAGGGGACTGTAACTTAGGCTGTCCTCATCAAGATAAGCAGCAGTTACCTCATGTGACATTCCATAAACTTCTGTGCATACCAGTACCATCAAAGGATGGCCATGCTGTGAGATAGAAGTCACCACAAAACTCACCATATTCAGGTGCCTTGTCAGATAAATACTAACTCCCAGTCTTTTAAAATATGATGAGGTTCTGGCATACATACCAGAGGACTGAAAAGCACCAAAAAGTTCACAAATACTTTTAAATAAAGCTTCCTTTTATAAGGAATGTTTCCACATGAATAACATATCTACAGACAACACCTGGTGGGCATATTATGCAACTGAACCCTTTCCTGCAACTCCCAGCCTGGCAGAGGCCCATAAGACTCATTGTGCTCATTGTGTTTTATGACAATGTTTTTATGTGGGTAATGCTAGTAGTCATTGGTTTAGTTCATCTAATAAAGCTATATTTAATCATGTTCATATGTAGAGGACCCAAAATGATCATATTTTTATTTTTTGAGCCATCTGGAGGTGACTATGGTCTTACTAGCACATGGCCTGCCCATTCCAAGCATGTTGGATTAAGCAAAGTAGCCATTGGTCTATCAGCTGTCTGTGCTACATACAGCCAGACCCACCCTAGATGCTGAAGCAAGAGCCAAGCTGCTGATGAAGAAATTACCCCTGCCTACCCCCCATCTACTCCCTGCCAGGAGCAGCAGTCTTTGAGGTAGCTAAGATGAGGAAGGCAAGGGTCAGGAAATGTTGAGTCTCAAGCAATAACAGAAGGATGTTCTATTCTTTGACAGAAGAATGCAGAAACTTTGGCAGAACCAGAGAGAAGTGTTGTGAGAGTTTTCCTGGAGAGACACAAGCAAATATCTCTTCACCCAAAATAGGGCCCTAGCAGCAGACCAAAAAAAAAATCCTACCTAAGTCTAGTTTAGAGCAAGAGTGAGTTTACTGAGGTTAGTTACAGGAACATGGATGACTCAAAGGTACCTGCATCACCAGAAGGAAAAAAAAATCATCCCTAGAGTTCAGTGTGTAACTAGCTGTTTGACAGGTTGTGAGGAGGTAAGGTTTCTCCTCCATTGCAATTATTGCTATGTAACCTCAGGGGAGTCCTTAAAAATGTTATAAGATTTAAGAACTTCCTAATCCTTGCAAGCTTCCCACAAGGGAAAACTTTTCTATATGGAGGAGACTATTGTACACCAAAGTTATGGAAGCTTTGAAGAACTTCCCCAGCATGTTAGAACTAAAAAACAAGAAGCAGACCTTCTAGCTAGCTAAAGAAGTTGAAGCAAAGGGCCAGAGGAATAGAAAACCATGTGGATTCAAAAACTGGCAAGTAGTTCAACCTGAAAAAGAAAGCGCTGGTAGAACCGAAAAGTAATCAGCTGATTGTGTGTATGTCTATCATGTTCTCTGGAGTCCATGCTCACCTCCCTCACAGGCCACAAGGGTCCCAGGACAGTGAGAACACACTCCCTGGCCTCTGGTAAGAGAAGTACATTGGTTAGGACTATTGACATGATGACAGGATGTGCTTCGGAGCCCCACCCCATGAGTGCTTATTTCTAAGACAACATCACGAACCACCTCTCCCCACATAAGCAGGAATGTGGTACCCTGATGACACCATCCTGGAAAACCCATTACAACCTCAAAGAAACAGGACATTTGGACACTTGTTCTTGTCTACTCTGCACAGTCAGGCTTTCCAGAGGATACAGAGACCAAATGCCTCGGGTCAGATATATAAATCGGTCTGTGAAATGTTTTCAGTGCAAACATAAAGACCTCCATTTTACTGCCAGAGCCCATGTGAAAACAAAACAACAACAAAAACACTCATTGTGCTCACTTATAATCCTCTCACTAGGAAAGTGGAAAGAGGTGATCCTGGGGCCCACTGGCAAGCAGCCCAGCCTAGTAGATGAACTAGGGTTAGTCAGGGAGAGATGGTCTGGAAAATAATAAAGGTGTGTGGCACCCAAGAAACAACACCCAAAGTTAACCTCTGGCCTCTACATGTACACACACACACACACACACACACACACACACACACACACACACACACACACAAAATCAAGTCTCCTGATCACTACTTCCTCATGGTATACAGGCACCTTAGCTGCCATTTTGTCCTGAGTAAGGCTTTGAGAAGAGAACCTGAACCTTATGTCCTTACCCTCGTACCTCACCTACAGTTAAAACACCTGATGGACCCATTGCTGGAAACACACCCCTCCTACTCCCATTAGAGACCTTAGCCTCCTACTTGGAGATATCTACTATGGCATGTCAACTCAGCTAGAAGATTCTGCCAAGACCCAGGACTCATGCCTCTGATGTCAGCCATTTCACTTTTGTCTTGAAGTTAATTCTGTAATATCTTCTAGTATGTCGAACATACTGCTTTAAAAACACATTTAATGGCTGAGTTTTGTTTACAAACACCTCACTGACATCACTCTGAACTGTTTCTTTGTTAGTGTTTACTGTCTTTTTAATCTTCAAGCCTGCCTTTATTTCAGAGTAAAAATTAAATTATTTAATACTCATCTTTTATGCATGACTTTTTTTTCAATCTTTTTGCCTATCTTATTTTCTTTTTCTTTTTTCTTTTTCTTTTCTTTTTTTATTTCCACACAGGGTTTCCCTGTGTACCTCTATAGACCAGACCAGGCTGGCCTCCAACTCACAAAGATCCACCTGCCTGTGCCTCCCAAGTGCTGGGATTAAAGGCATGTGCTCAGCTTTAAATTCTTCCTTTTGATTCTCACATTCTTTGAATATTTTGTACTTTGGCTTTCCTACTCACCTTCAGATGTTGTCTTAACCCTCTCCTGCTGTTCATTTACATTCTTTTTTTTTTTAATGTATACTATGTTTCCTTTCTCATATATCTTTTGTCTTAGTGTCTTAGAAAATTTTCACCACTTTGTTTCTACTATTTTGATTATATTTTTGTAACATTGAAATTCTCTGGTTTTAATTTTCATTTGTAGTTTATCCCATGTCCTCCATTATCTTATAAATAGCAACATAGAGACGATTCAAGAGAGAACTTGCCAAGAGTGTCTGGCTAAGGGATCTGAGTAAGAAGCCATTCTATTTATTACCATCACGCCACACGGGCGCAGAGTGCCCATTCTATGACACAAGAGAACCTCCACAACAGCATACCAAAACGCAGGAATGCCAAAACAGTGTTACAAATGTCAGTAACAGCACCTGTGAGCAATTTCCTCGGCCTTTATCTAAAAGATGTGAAAATGAAACTAAAGGAGGAGCATCGTGAAGGGCCGCACAGCTCCTAAACAGACAGAAGGACAGACTTCTGAAGGCCTTCTGTGAGCCTGTGGGGACTCAAGCTCAACTGCTGAAACCTCCGGTTCTTGTTCTTGGCACAGGGTCAGATGGACCATGCCTGCCTACATCCATCCCCTCTTACACCTGGATAAGAGCTGCGTGAATTTGGTCCACAGGTGTTCTTACAAAATACCCATAAGACACAAGAGAAAGTTTAGAGGAGCCATTACTTGAACTATTATTATTAAACATATATATATATATATATATATATATATATAGAGAGAGAGAGAGAGAGAGAGAGAGAGAGAACTGTGGATTTATACATGTGTGAGTGTATATTTTGTGAGTGTGTACACATCTATATGTGTACTGAGGAGCCCAGACCCTCACCCAGCCCCCTGCTTTGGAGGCCATGACATGCTGCAGAAAAAAACCAGCAGATATAGGCCCCTGACTCAGCAACATGTACACAGCTCCCAACCTTGCCCTAATTTCTAGGGAGCCAGATACCTTCCTTGTGGTGAGGAACCAATCAGAAAGTTAGCTGGTGGGCTCTGGATGTGCTTACTGATAATAGTGAATTGTAGAGCCTAGCAACAACCCTGGGAGGGCCTCTAAGCATAGCAACAGACCAATCAACTCAGCTGCAGCTGAGTTTCTGCAGCTGCAGCGGACCAATCAACTCAGGACAGGCTGCCCTAAGTTGCACCAGTCCTGAGACTGTTGCTATACAAACACTCCCCTTATTCTTCCCCAATATATTCCCTGCACTGCTGCTGTTCAGGTTCCCTCCTGTTCCACCCACTGAGTCAGATGAATGGAGGACTTGAGTTAATTCCAGTTAACTCCGCTAATTATAAAGATTCTATGTTTTTGCATTGGATATGGTCTCATGGTGGTTTAGGGGGTGTTCAGAGTCTGAGCACAACAGTATGTATGTGAATGTATGTGTATGTATGCGAGGATGTACATATGTGTGCCTATGCATATGTGTGTGTGTATGTGCCTGTATATTGCCATTTATGCTCTTCTAAGTAACCAAGATGAAATAATTTCCCACCTCCATACATTTTAAAAAACCAAATAACTTCGTTGACTACCTGTTATTTGGTGCATATTCCATTTGGTGCCTTTGAGTTTATATTCTTGCTATATTACATATGAGCTTACTTCACCTTTTAAGCTTTGAGTTTATTTATTTGTTTTTTGAACATAACTCTACCCCAAATAAAGACACTTTACAAAAAAGAGAAAAAAAGAAAAGCCCAGTCTTCATACTCAAATTTACCTAGCAGCTTTCAGGGCAAATCCACAGTTTCTTTCAGCATCTGTTTCTTCCTCCAGTACTCCCAGTGGCACGACAGCTGCAATCTTTGTGAGAGTTCACAGTGGCAGCAGACAGTCTTGTCCCAAATATCTGCTGCTGAGACACTATTTTCTTCTCTTACTCAGTGCATGGTTCATATATCAGTCTTTGGGAGTTCAGCATCTAGAGCAGTTGTCTCTTGGTGGAGCTGACCCTGCTCAGCAAGCCAAAGGACTAAAATGCTTACAGGCTTTCATTGGGCAAGAATCAGTAAAGCCAGTGTGTGAATCTGTGATAAGGACAGGAGGGTTAGAAGCTGTGTCTTGCCAGGACTATCATCTCTAGAAATCAGCTGCAAAAGAATCTGTCGCTCACATCCCCAACCCTGGAGAAACCCTTGAATCAATCACTCAGGACCCCGACACTACTGGAACACTTGAAATTCTCTTTACTTTTAGAGTAAAGCATCAGAAAGAGGCCCAACCCTCATCTTGACATATCCTCAGAGCATAAAAACAAAAGATCTCCTGGGAAGTTAGTGTCTAACCTGCCAGTTTCCACTACCTGAAGAGCCAAGTAGCTGGAGTGGCCCAGAGGCTGAAGCAGGAGAGGAATACAGACTTGGAGCCAGATCACCCAGTCCTGTATTCCCTCCACTTTACCCAACTCTTCCTGCATATCCAGCTCTCTACTTGGTAAAACATCAAGCCATTTGTTCCCATCCTAGCAAGGCAGAGGCAATGGCCTTGTTGTGCTGGCTGGGTCCTTGCAGATGGCTCAGAAAGAAACATGGACTGGTACTTTCACCATAGAAAGAGCCTCCTAAGGAGAGTTTTAAAAGACAGAAAGAAACCAGAGTGGTGTTCCAGGCTAGACTGCACACTTGTTGAAGATAGGATGGCTAATACCTGCCGTGGTTGCCCTCTGCCACAGCCCTGAACTTACATGGGAGCTCTTAGTCTGCTGCAAGGACCAATGACCGCATTATGAGCTACAGGGACCTTGGCTTCTGATCCAAACCTTGCTTGGATCCCCCTCCTTCCTCAAAAGGCTGCCTCTCTACCCCAAGTCCCTCATAGTGTTGATCAAAACCCACTAGTCCTGCTCCAAGACAAGAGGTGACTCCAAATTGTGAAGGAAGGGGAAATGCTATTTGGGCTTATTGTGCCAACGGTGCCCCTGACTCTCAGGCTCTCTGAAGAGCAACACTTGTTTGCACATGCATTTAGGGCTTTCTAGGGAGGACAGAGCTAATGAAGTTGGTCATTTCTCAGAGATCCAGGAGACAAAGGGGCCCTTGGGTCAACAACTTGTCCACCCAGGATTGCACCATCTGCTCGTTTAGGTACATTCCTGGAAATCCTGTCTCATAAACAGCTGACAGGAGACTCTGCTGGCCCTGACACTGCTCCTTTCACTGGTGACCTGTTGGTCAACAACACTGAGCAACATTGTTTGCTAACCCTCAACAAGGACCTCATGATCTTCGCTCCCATTTTTTATGTCCACCTCATCAGCTTCCCTCAGCAACCTGCAAATGAACTGCAAATGCTTTTCAAGGCAATAGCAGAAAGTAGCTCAAATGGTGAGTGAAAATGATTAACCTAAGGAGATTAAAGAGACACAAACTCATAACAGAAAGCTGCCCTGCAGAGTATTGTGTCCATTTAGGTATGTTTAGTTGGAAAAAGTGGTTAGGAACAGAGCATTTTAAATGACTTAATTTAAGCTGGGGACAATTCAAGGATTATAAAGAGAGCATTCAATTAGATTAAATCGCCCAGTGATTAATTAATTTAGCACAGTGCTCACTGAGAAATTGCCATCGATACACATCTGTCAAATCAATTTGCCACAAATCGTCAAACCTCTGAGGTCTAGACAGTACATACAACTCCAGGGGACACCCATTTAGTAATTGACTCCTTGCTCTTCCAATTAAAAATTCCATGATGGCCATGATGGCCAAATTTCACAAACTGTGGATGGAAAGAAAGAGTAAGTAGCTAGCCAGTTCAGAAGTCCCCAGGAGTCCATGTCAGCTGTGGAAGAGCACGTTCTGTGAGAAGAGTCCCAGGAACAGAGAGCACACAAAGACCAGTGAGCGGACACTATTTGCTTGGCTATGTTCTGAGCACCACATCTAGATGAGCTGATTTTTGTCACAATGCTGTTCCATCCCCTATGAGAAGATAATGGGAGCTCACCTCTCTTACAAATGATATCCAAACAAGCGAAGCAAGGTTTGTCCATGCTCCAGAACCCAGTCCCTGCAGACAAAGAACCAATCCAGGTCTCTCTTCCCTGGCATAGTGCTCCAAAGTTTTGTGAGCATAAATCCTATTTCATAAGATGCCCTGAGTAGGAACATTCCAGAAGGGTTAACTTCCCTTCTTTCCAAACCACGTACAGCAAGGGGGGGGGGGAGGTGTCAGCAGGGGATCATCTGATCTGGAAGGAGTGGTGAGGTATCTGCTCCTTCCTCATGCTGGGTCTTAAGCAAGCAGGAGCCTGCAGTGCTGGATGAGGCATTCAGATACTTGATCTTGGACTGGGGAGCTATGGGCTATTTGTCTGTGAATTTCTGAGCCATGCTGAGGGAAGCAGATTTAAAGGGGAAGGCAGATGGGAACTACAGCAAGCAACCTGAAAGCACAAGAGTGACTTGTAAGGAGATGTCTGTGCCTGAGGTGGGGGCAGGTGGCCTTGTGTTATGAAATCCTGCAGGTCCAATACCCAACAGGAACCTCTTGTTCATCGGTGGATGGATAGTGAACTTGTGATACACTGACACAATGGAATTGTATTTAGCTGTAAAATAATTATAATAATAATAAGATCATGAAAATTTTAGGAAATGGATGGATCTGGAAAACATATTAAGCAAATGTAACCCCTAACTCAGAAAACCAAAACTACAAATTTTCTCTTTTGTGAAGATCTTAACCTATTATATATACATGTATGTATTGTGTGGGGATGGGGGTAAAGCCTAAAAAAACCAGAAAGGAGACCAAAAGAGGATAAATATAGGAAGAAAAGAAGGAGTAGACAAAGGGAGACATGGGACATAAGGGAAACGGGGGGGGGGCTTACAGTAAGAGATTGGGGAAGAGATTGGGGAAGCAGGGGTTTTGGAGAGATGAGAGGGGATGAAAATCTACTAAAACAAATTCCTGGAAAATGTCATAGTGATTTCTTTCTAATACTTTGTATGCCAAATGAAAACAAAACATATTTTAAGGAGTGTAGATTTTATGTTAACCATTGTTGCCACATTTTTAAATAAAATAACAATAACACAGAACTACTCAAATGATAATTTTGTGTTTAGGTGAAATAGATGAAGATTAATGAACTGTAAAATTGAACGAATTGTGTCCTTTTCAACATAATGACATGTATGAGGTGATTTATGGCTTGGAGCACATCTAGAATATTAAGTACTATTCTTGTTATGTGTGTGCTTCTTAAGTCATAGCTCAGGAGTTTAAACACAAGAGAAGCAGAGTTCTAATACTTCTGAGCCCTAGTTTTTCTGTTACACATGACAGACTTCATGACAGTGGCAAAGTATTGAGCAAAGTGACTTAGGGGAGAAAATACTCATTTTTTCTCGGAATTACAACAGTTTTGGCCTATTGTTTGAAAAGGGCTTTCATGGAGCACCTCACACCATAATAACCATGGGCTACTTCCTCCTCTTCCTTTCATTCCATTTGGGTATCCAGTCTGTAGGACAGTGTCAATTAACTTGAGACTTTGTCCATAGTTATTCATCTTTGAAAACCCTCAAACTCTCCAAGACATGTTCTTTAGAGTTCCCTGGGTTTCTGTGAAGAGTGAATGAAGTCCTTCATACATGTGTATTACAAGGGACCCCAATGCCGCAGACCCATGCAAGTGACAAAGCCTTCCCCTGGATGTAGCTCAGAAAGATGGCAAAGCCTTACTCTAGTCCAAGTGTGAGTGCTTACCAATGACTGACCAGCAGCTACAGAAACTACCAACCACTGCTTCCTCCTCCAGGATGCTTACAGCCTGAGACTGCCACTCTACAGAGATCTCCTACTGAGACAGGCTAAGCTGGATCCTTGTCTAACTGAGTACCATAAACCTGCCTCCTTGTTCAGCTGTACATAATAACCTACATCCTTCATTCTAAGGTATAAGTAACTGAACGCACTGAGCTTCTGGGCTGCTATTGCAGATGGTGTCCTTTGTCAGGAAGAACACAAACCACCAGATCCTAGCTTTCTGTAGTTGTCTATCCTTTCTTCATTCTCTCATTGTTCCAGGCAGGTTTGTCCCTGAGGATCTTCAGAGTATGCATACCACGATGCCTATAAGAATAGTCCAAGCCATAGACATAAAAGTCATTAGGAGAAATGCAAATCTCCAGTCATGTTATAATTGGTGACTTAGTTTTGAATGAAACATTATTAAAAACATGACTAATAAGAGAAACATTCTTGTTTCCACTGTAACAGGTTCCCTCCACATGGAACATTCATTATATGATTTATTAATTTTTTTTACTCTGTGTCATTTTCCAGATCATGACAATGTTGTGCCTCCCATTTACACATGTAAATGTATTTATGCATTTAGCCACGTATACATTTATCCATTACAAAGCATAACATTAAGAAATGCTTTTTAGCTAAAAGTCTATACTTCCTTTTGGAGGAAGTAGTTCAATTATTTCATTCTTCTCTTATTATAATCATTACTTTTTCACACATTCAGGGTTTTTCTGTTGTTTTGTTGTGGTTCTGGGTCTAATATTGTATTATTGGTTATTATAACTCCTGGATAACCCACCTTCTCCTCCTCCTTCATATTTATTTAATTCTTGTCTGTGTCACATGTGTTCTCTCATTTTAGCCTTCAAAGCATTCTAAAGTGTTTAATTTTTATTAAAGTACAATTTATCTACATTAAAATCATCAGATTGTTGTGAAAAATAAAAGAGTGATCTATAAGATTAATATATATTTGGTTCATCATTTTTGGATCTGTGAGTCTGTCCAGATTATTACTTTAGTTATCCAGTGAATTCACTAATTCTTCATTAATCAATCCACAAAAAGCTGCTCCACCAAATTCTAGGCAATAAAAGAACAAAAAGAAGCCAGGCATAACTCTATAACCCCAGCACTGGGGACATGGAAGCAGGAGGACCAGAGTTCAGCCTGGGATACATGAGACTTTATCTCTAAAGACAAAAGAAAGAGGAGGAGGAGAATTAAAAAAGAAAGAAGAAGAAGAAAAGAAAAAAAAAAAAAGAATAAAGCCAATGGCCTGTTTATTGTTTTTCCTTCTTGTGTAACACTGCTTGGGGATGTACCTGGATCACAAATGCCCTCCCTCCTTCCCTGCCACAGCTCATTTCCAGAGGAAGTCCAAGAAGTCAATTTGGGTCCCAGAGCACCCTCCAAAGAGAATCAATGCCAGCCTGATCAGCCTCTCCTAGAGACCCAAACTCTCTCCTTTTTATTGTCCTCTGGGAGTTCTTCATCTTAGCTCCTCATGCAGTCAACACTCACTGAAGGTGACCCCACCCTGGGCACAGTGGGGGCTCCCTCCCAGACCCTAGATTAGGCACAAACCACGCCCAAACATGTTTTCACAGAGATCCTTTATTAATCGAGAAGGAAAGTTAAAGTGGCTGATTTCTGACTCAGGCAGAAAAACAGCAGCAAATGACCTTACAGAAGCAACTTTTAAGGAGAGAAGGGGAAGGTCTGTGTTACAATGGGCTAGGATGCTGTGGTAGAGAAGATAGAGAATGCAGTAGAAGGGGAAGGGAAAAAACGAAAGGGGACATGGGTATTTGTCAGGGGGTTGGGGACGAAGGCCTGCCTCTGGATAGAGCGGACAGATTTGGCACAAAGGTGGTTTATAAAGGTAAAGAGGGAAACCCCTGTAGTGAGATATTTACTTTGTCTCCTTCTGTGGCACTAACCACGCCCATTGGGGGGTGGAGCCATGGGCTGAAGTGACCTGTGGAAGGAGGTCTGAGGAAGAGCCTGGGAAAGCCAGCTTGCTGGCAGGACTCGGACAGGATCAGGAGAACATCCAGTGGAACTTGCTGGTGTTCATCTGTCTAGGTTGTAAGTTATTTCTCCCTGAATAAACATCTATTCGGCCTATTTGTTTATCCTGATCCTTATTTAACTGCAAATAAACCCCATGTTAGGAGGAGTTGTTTAAGTTTAATTTAGTATGTTAGTGAGATGAGCCAGAGGGGTACACATACATGCCTGCATTCAAAACACTTATACACATAAAAATAAAATCAATATTTTAAAAGTATATGAAGTTGGGAGGGAAAGTGGTGGCTGTGGGGATAGGTGAGGAATTGGTGGGGAAGAAATGAAATTTGACCAAATCAATATGTAAAACAAGAAAAAATTATATATATACACATATATATGTATGTATATATATACAAAATTCACTTGTCCATTATTAATAATGGCTATCTCTGCCATGGTGCCCTAAACACCATGCCAGGACTTGGAAACCCCATGCTTTCCTAGCTTTCATCATAGTGTCAATAGGTGACTTAGGCTTCAATCTTCACCTGGCAATAAGGAGGACTTAGGCTTCAATCTTCACCTGGCTGTATCCGACATCCCTATCTCAACGGATAGAGCAACTGAACTGAAGCCTCAGTGACACTATCCATTACTTCATAAGTGCTAATGAATACATGGGCACCAAAACGTAAAACACACATGAAAACCGGATAGAGACAGAAAACAAAAGCACCAGGGGAAAGGAGGAGGCCTTTTTCTCCACCTGCAGGGAGGGTTCCCTGGTTCAACCTTATCAGATTGTAATCCTACCCAACACCCCTCAGGAAACACCCTGTGACCTCAGTTACTGAAAAACTTCCATAGCAATCCTTTCAGATCCAACCTGAGAAACCACCCAAATTATAACACAGCAGTTGTTAGACACTTACACAGCACTCTAGAGAAGTATGCCAATGACTACCATGTACGCCCCTTCCCTACCCTCTTTCTATTAATGCCCATTCTTACAGCTGTGTAAAATCTCATAATAAACTCCAACTTGGCTTTATAGTGAGTGCTATTTGTGAAGTTCCTGTCTGCCATGAGCCAGGAGTCCCAGCTTCACCCAGCACTTTCCTCTGGAAAGACCTCTAGCTGTCACAGCATCTGCCTGCAGTTGTAAATTACAAACATAAAAATAAATGTGAAACAATAACATTTTGGGGAGATGGAGGATATAGGGAAAAAACAGATTAGAAGCAAGGACTTTATTAAAAAGATCTCAGATGCCATGTCATAAAAAGAAATGTTAGTAAATTAGATTTCATCAAAATTAAAACATTTTGCTTGGAAAACTCCCATTAAGAGGATCAAAGCTAAAGAGTAGGAGAAAACATTTGCCACTTAAGTATATATTCAGTGAAGTCTAGTATCTAAACTGCGGTAATGAACTGTCAGAACTCAAAAGAAACACAAACAACAACAACTAAGATCCAATAGAAACTGAATAAAATTAGGCAAGGGAGATGGCTCGGAGGAGAAAGACAAACAACACACACTAAACAGGGATTGGTGGGGACATGGGAAGATGGGAGAGAGAAGGAACTGGGATTTGATCTGTAAAATAAGATTCTTTCTAATTTAAATAAAATGTATAATAAATAAATAAAAGAAAACAAATACATGTAGAAAAAAACAAAAACTAAAAAAAGAAAGAAAATGACCAAAGAAGATGTACAGCTGTCAAGTAAATAAAAAGATGTTACTGGCCTTAGAAAATACTAATTAGGCCCAGTTAGATCCACCTATCGGTGCAGAAACATCCTGAGTATCAGCCCAGCCTTTGTCCCCTACCACCAGGCCTTGGCTAGAGGTGAGTCTGGGACCAACTGGGGCGGCCTCTCCCCTTTACCCTTCCCCGAGAACTCCCTGGGTTGGCCCCGGATCCCCCTGCTCCTGTGTCCTGTCCCCATCAAGAGTGTTCTTGGAGCTCTGATACACCCCCACTCACCCCCACCGAGAGCCTGCTGGCCCCCTACCCTGTGCCCTACCCTGCCCACTGTCCCACCACTCTGGTTGAGCACTGGGACAGAGGGTGGAGCCAACAATCCAGACACCTTCAAGGAACTGAAGCAGCTGTGAACATAGGAGACCTGCCTATCCACACAGGACCACCCATAATGTCCACCTGCCTGGTCTCTGACCCCCACCGCAGGACCTCTACTAGAGTTCAGGGCCCCTCCCAGAGATCTGCCTATCTCTGCAGGACCTGCCTGAGATCCTGCCAGCAGGATCATTAACCCCCCATCTCAGGGACTCTGCTAAGGTCCCAGAGAGATCAAGCATATCAGTGCAGAAACATCCTGAGTATCAGCCCAGCCTTTGTCCCCTACCGCCAGGCCTTCACTAGAGGGACTCTGGTAAAGAGGCCTCATTCAGAGAGTGCCAGACCCAGGCTAGATCTGCCTACAGGCACAAGGAACATCCTGAGTCCCAGCCTTCAGGACCTTTGACCCCCCCCCCATCGCCAGTCTTCTCCTGGAGCCTGATCGCTGATCCCCATTGCCAGGCCCCTGCTTGTAGAGAGACATCCTAGAGAACTTGGACCACTCAGAGCTTCAGACATTGAACCTCTGACCCACATAAGCCCATCGGGGAAGTACCATAGAGAGAGACCCCACCAAAACCTACTGAAAGAAGCTATGGGAAGATGGCAATACAAGAAAACACCTAACAACAGAAAGACAAGCATGACACCACCAGAATCTAGGGAATCTACACCAACTAGACCAGAACACACACAACAACAAAGCAGATGTAGCAGAAGGGAACGACTTAAAAATTATCGTCATAAAAATGATAGAGGCCCTCAAAGAAGATGTGAGAAAATCCCTTAAAGAAATGGAAGAAAAAACAAACAAAAAAGTGGAAGAAATGAACAAATGTCTTAAGGAAAGGAAAGAAAGTACAGAAAGCCAACCCAATTAAGCAGGTGAAGGAAATGGTTCAAGACGTGAAAACTGAAATAGAGAAAATAAAGACAACACAAACCGAAGGAATGCTGGAAACAGAAAAACTGGGCAAACAATCAGGAACTACAGACGCAAGCATAACCAACAGAATTCAAGAGATGGAAGAGAGAATCTCAGGCGCAGAAGATAAACTAGAGGAAATAGATTCATCGACCAAAGAAAATCATAAATCCAACAAATCTTATCATGAAACATCCAAGAAATGTGGGACACTGTGAAAAGGCCAAACCTAAGAATAATAGGCATAGAGGAAGGTGAGGAAGCCCAGCTCAAAGGTGCCAAAAACATATTAAACAAAATCACTGAGGAAAACTTTCTCAATCTGAAGGAGGACATGCCCTTGAAAGTACAAGAAGCATAACGAACAACAAATAGGCTGGACCAAAGAAAAAAGATCCCTCGAAATATAATAATCAAAACACCTAACATTCAGAATAAAGGAAGAATATTAAGAGCAGCGAAGGAAAAAGGATAGGTAACATATAAAGGCAGACCTATCAAAATTACACCTGATTTCTCCATGGAAACCCTCAAGGCCAGAAGGTCCTGGATAGATGTTCTACAAGTACTAATAGTCCAAGGATGCCAACCCAGGCTACTATACCCAGCAAAACTCTCAATTACTATAGATGGAGAAAACAAGATATTTAATAACAAAGCTAGATTTTCACAATACGTATCTACAAATCCAGCCCTACAGAAAGTTTTGGAAAGGAAATGCCAACCCAAGGAAATTAACTATGCCAACAAAGATGTAGGCAACAGATAATCTCACGACACAAGAAACCAAGGGTAAAGCAGGACAAATAAATCCATAATACCAGTGCCAAAAACAAATGTAAAACTAACAAGCATCAACAATCAATGGTCCTTACTCACCCTCAGCATTAATGGTCTTAACTCACCTATAAAAAGACACAGGCTACTACAGACTACAGCTAGGATATCTGAATCTTCTTCGAATCCCCCAAGACAGCGCCCCTTACCAGCAGGAAGTAGTTTGGAAAGAACGACGCCCAAATTCCCAAATATTGTGTATAAATGTTTGTTTTCATTTAATTGGACTTTGTTATATAAAATTAAATAAAAAATACTCTATATGCATAAAAAAAAAGACACAGGCTAACAGAATTGATACAAAGACAGAATCCATCCTTCTGCTGCATACAAGAAACACATCTAAGCTTCAAAGACAGACATTAATTACCTCAGGGTTAAAGGGTTGGGAAAAGATCTCCCAATCAAATGGAACCAAGAAGCAAGCAGGTGTGGCTATCCTAATATTTAACAAGTTAGACTTCAAACCAAAATTAATCAAAAGAGATGAAGACAGTCATTTCGTATTCATCGCAGGAGAAATCCATCAACACAAAGTCTCAATTCTGAACATCTGTGCCCCAAATACAAAGGTACCCACATTTGTAAAACAAACACTACTAAAACTCAAAGCTCACATAAAACCTCACACACTTATAGTAGGAGACTTCAACACAGCACTCTCACCACTAGACAGGACCACCAATCAGAAACTCAACAAAGAAACAAAAGAACTAACAGAAGTTATGTCTCAACTGGGTTTAACAGATATCTATAGAACATTTCATCTAAACACAAAAGAATATACCTTCTTCTCTGCTCCACATGGAACCTTCTCTAAAATCGACCACATACTAGGTAGCATAACAAACCTCAACAGATAGAAGAAAATTGGAATAGTCCCCTTTTCTTATCAGACCACCATGCTTTAAAATTGGAATTCAAAAACAACACAAATCGCAGAAAACCTACAAACTCGTGGAAACTGAACAATGTGCAATTGCACCACACCTGGGTCAAAGAAGAAATAAAGAAAGAAATTAAGGATTTTCTAAAATTTAACAAGAATGAGGACACAACATACCCGAACTTATGGAACACCTTGAAAGCAGTGTTACGAGGGAAGTTCATTGCACTAAGTGCCCATATGAAGAAAACAGAGGATAGTCACATAAGAGAATTAACAGCACAACTGAAAGCCTTAGAACAAAAAGAAGAAAACTCACCCTGGAGGAGTAGACACCAGAAAATAATCAATTTGAGGGCTGAAATCAATACAGGAAAACAATACAAAAAAATCAATGCAACAAAGAGTTGGTTTCTTTGAGAAAATCAAAAAGATAGGCAAACCTTTATCCAAACTAAAGAAAAAGCAGAGAAAGAACATAAAAATTAACAAAATCAGAAACGAAAAGGGGAACATAACAACAGACACAGAGGAAATCTTGACAATTTTCAGGTCATACTTTGAAAACCTGTATTCCACAAAAATTGAAAATTCAAAGGAAATGAACACATTTCTGGATAACTATCACCAAAATTAAATCAAGAATAGACAAACAACTTAAATAGACCTATAACCCGCAATGAAATAGAAGCAGTCATTGAAATCCTTCCAACCAAAAAATGGCCAGGGCCAGATGGCGTCAGTGCAAAATTCTACAAGAAATTGAAGGAAAAACTAATACCAATACTCCTCAAGTTGTTCCACACAATAGAAACAGAAGGTTCATTGCCAAACTCTTTCTATGAGGCCACAATAACCTTGGTACCCAAGCCTCACAAAGATACAACTAAGAAAGAAAACTACAGACCGATATCCCTGATGAACATCGATGCAAAAATACTCAATAAAATACTGGCAAACCGAATCCAAGAATACATCAGAGAAATCATCCACCATGACCAAGTAGGCTTCATCCCTGGTTTAACATATGAAAATCTACCAACACAATCCACCATATAAAAAAACTGAAAAAGAAAAACCATATGATCATCTCCCTAGATGCTGAAAAAGCCTTTGACAAAATTCAACACCCTTTCATGATAAAGGTCTTGGAGAGGTCAGGGATAACAGAAACATACCTAAACATAAGAGCAATATACAGCAAACCAACTGCCAACATCAAACTGAATGGAGAGAAGCTTAAGGCGATTCCTCTAAAATCAGGAACAAGGCAAGGCTGTCCTCTCTCTCTCCATATCTCTTCAATATTGTATTTGACATTCTAGCTAAAGCTATAAGACAACAAAAGGAGATCAAGGGGATCCAAATTGGAAAGGAAGAAGTCAAATGTATCTATTTGCAGATGATATGATAGTTTACATAAGCCATCCAATAAACTCTACCAGGGAACTCCTGCAGCTGATAAACACCTTCAGCAAACTAGCAGGATACAAGATAAACTCAAAAAAAAAATCAGTAGCCCTACTTTATTCAGACCACAAAGATGCTGAGAAAGAAATCAGAGAAACATCACCCTTTACAATAGCCACAAAGAACATAAAGTATCTAGGGGTAACACTTAGCAAACAACTGAAAAACCTATATAATAAGAACTTTGTGGCTTTAAAGAAAGAAATTAAAGAAGATACCAGAAAATGGAAAGATCTCCCATGTTCTTGGATAAATATAGTAGGATAAATATAGTAAAAATGGCAATCTTGCCAAAAACAATCTACAGATTCAATGCAATCCCCATTAAAATCCCACCAAAATTCTTCACTGACCTTGAAAGGATAATAATCAACCTTATATGGAAAAACAAAAGACCCATGATAGCTGAAACAACCCTGTACAATAAGAGAACTTCAGGAGGCATCACCATTCCTGACTTTAAGCTCTACTACAGACTATAGTTCTGAAAACAGCCTGGTATTTGCACAAAAATAGACAGGTAAACCAATGGAATTGAATTGAAAATCCTGATATAAACCCACACACCTATGAACACCTGATTTTCGACAAAACAGCTAAAAGAATACAATGGGGCAAGGAAAGCATCTTCAACAAATGGTGCTGGCACAATTGGATGAGGGTGTGTAGAAGACTGCAGATAGACCCATGTCTGTTGCCATGCACAAAACTCAAGTCCAAATGGATTAAAGTCCTCAACATCAATCCAGCCACACTGAACCTCTGAGAAGAGAAAATAGGAGGTACCCTTGAACAAATTGGTATAGGAGACCGCTTCTTGAACATGACTCCAGTAGCACAGACACTGAGATCAACAATTAATAAATGGGACCTCTTCAAACTTAGAAGCTGCTGTAAGGCAAAGCACACAGTGGACAAGACCAAACGGCAGCCCACAGACTGGGAAAAGATTTTCACCAATCCTACATCCGACATAGGACTGATCTCCAAAATATATAAAGAACTCAAGAAACTAGTCAACAAAACACCAAATACCCCTATTAAAAATGGGGTACAGAACTGAAGAAAGAATTCTCAATAGAGAAAATCAAAAAGGCTGAAAGACACTTAAGAAAGTGCTCAACATCCTTAACTATCAGGGAAATGCAAATCAAAACAACTTTGAGATACCATCTTACTCCTGGCTAAAATTAGAAACACCAATGATAACCTATGCTGGAGAGGATGTGGAGAAAGGGGAACACTCCTCCACTGCTGGTGGGAGTGCAAACTTGTACAGCCATTTTGGAGATCAGTATGGCGGTTCCTTGAGAAAATGGGAATTAGTTTACCACAGGACCTGACAATCCCCCTCTTAGGCATATACCCAAATGATCCACATTTATGTGACAAAGACATGTGCTCAACTATGTTCATAGAAGCATTATTTGTAATAGCAAGAACCTGGAAGCAACCTAGATGCCCCTCAACTGAAGAATGGATAAAGAAGATGTGGCATATCTACACAATGGAATACTACTCAGCGGAAAAAATAATGGAATCTTGAAATTCGCAGAAAAGTGAATGGCATTTGAAGACACCATCCTGAGTGAGGTATCCCAGTCACAAAAAGAGGAATATGGTATGTACTCACTCATATATGGATTTTAGACCTAGAGCAAAGGATCACCAGCCTATAGTCCACACTACCAGAAGAACTAGGACGCAAGGTGTATTCTAAGAGATTCACATAAAGTCCCTCACAGAAGGGGGAAGGGACAAATCCCCCAGAGCACATGGGAAGTGGGGGGGGGGCAGTGAATGGAGAGAGAAGGAGGAGAAAGAGAGGGGGGAGAGAAAAGCACGTGCGACTAGGAAGATTGAGTCAGGGGACGAATAGAAGAGAAGAGAGGGGGAGAGAGAGAGAGAACATAAAAGAGGAAGCCATTATTGGTATGAAAAGAAAACTGAACCTAAAGAAAGGTCTAGAGACCTACAAGACTGCCACCAACTAACAATTTGAGTAACTGTGGAAAGGCTACCAAAAATGCCCTTCCCGGATAGTGAGATCAACAACTAACTTATCCACCATCATGGAGCCCTCATCTAGTACCTGTTGGAAACAGAAGCAAACACCCATACCTAAACACTGAGTCGAACTAGAATCCAGATGCAGAGGGAGAGGACAAGACCAGGTTGCAGAAACACATAGAGACAGCTGACCTGAACAAGGAGTAGCTAACGGGCCCCCAGACTGATAGCTGGGAATCCAGCATGGGACTGACTCAGGCCCCCCTGAATATGGGTTTCAGCCAGAAGGACTGAGCAGTCTAAAGGGACCTCAGACAGTGGAACCAGGATGTATTCCTTATGCACAAAAGGACCTTGCAGACACATCCCCCATGGAGGGATACTGCCTTAACCTAGAGACAGGAGAGAAGTCCTAGTCCCTACTTCAAATGACTTAACAGTTCTACATGACCCCACCTGGATGGCATTGCCCTACATGTGGAATTGGGGTGGGCGGATGGGAGGGGAGGGTGGTCAAAGTGCATGTGAGGAGGCAGAGAGTGTGAGAGGGAGGGAGGGAACAAAGGAGGGAGAGGGAACTGGGATCAACATGCAAAATAAAAAATAAATAAGTATTTTAAAAAAAGAAAATATTAATTTGTGTACTGGAGAAGTGGCTAGTGGTCAAGAGTACTGGCTTCTCTTGCAGAAGACCCAGGTTCATTTCCTAGAGTCCAGTTCCACAGGACTAACACCCTCTCTGGCCTCCTTTCAGAGGCATGCACTAGTCATGCACTAGGTACACAGAAATACATGTAGACAAAACATCCACACCTACAAAGTAATAATAAATTTGTAATTAAAACCAAAATGAGGTGTTGCTACACATACTTCAGAAATGCTGAAATTTTAAAGTCAAATTTTAGTGAGATCATTTGAGAAAATGAGGACACTCTTTCATTTTTGCTGGGAAACAGTCCCAAAATTTCTTTAAAAAAAAAAATAAAAAAAAAAGGAAAAGAAAAGAAAACAACTAACTATATACCCAACACATAATTAAGCAACATCATTTTTCTATAGAAAAGAAAAATATATACATTCACACAAAGGTATTTCTTTTTTATTTAAATTTAATATAAATAATATAATTTTCTTATTTTACATACCAATCACAGTTCTCTCTCCCTCCTACCCTCCCATCCCCTTCCCATCATCTCCCCATCCAACCTCCCTACCCTCCCATCCCCCTCCCATCATCTCCCATCCACTGCTTAAAAAGGGAGAGCCCTCCCATGGGGAATCATCAGAGTCTGTCACATCATTTGGGGCAGGACCTAGGCCCTCCTCCCTGAATCTAGGCTGAGAGAGTATCCCTCCATAGAGAATGAGTCCCTAAAACCCAGTTCATGCACTAGAGATAAATACTGGTTCTACTGCCAGCAGCCTCATAAACTGCCCAAGTCCCCCAACTCTCATCATACTCAGAGGGCCTTGTTCAGTCTTGTGAAGGTTCCCCAGCTGTCAGTCTGGAGCCAGTAGGCTCCCACTTTGCTCAGGTCAGCTGTTTCTGTGGGTTTCCCCAACATGATCTTCACCCCTTTGCTCATCACTCCTCCCTCTCTACAACTGGACTCCAGGAGTTCAGCCCAGTCCTTAGCTGTGGATCTCTCCTTCTGTTTTAATCAGTTACTGGGTGAAGGCTCTAGGATGACATTAAGGTAGTCATCAATCTGATTATAGGGAAAGGGCATTTCTCCACTATTGCTTAGATTCTTAGTCAGGGTTATCCTTGTGGATTCCTCAGAGTTTCCCTAGTGCCAGGTTTCTTGTTAACCCCATAATGACTCCCTCTATCAAGGTATCTCTTTCCTTTCTCTCCCTCTCTGCTCTTCCAGAAGCCTCACGTTCTCCTCCCCTCTACCCTTCTTACCTCTTCAATCTCCTACCTCCCTCTCCCCTCTCCCCGTGCTCCCAATTTATTCAGGAGATCTTGTCTATTTCCCCTTCTGGGGAAGGGGGATCTGTGTATGTCTCTTAGGGTCCTCCTTGTTTCCCAGTTTCTCTGGGGTTGTGTCTAATATTCACTATGTTTGTCTCTCTGTGTCTGGGTTACCTCCCTCAGGATGGTTTCTTCTAGTTCCATCCATTTGCCTGAAAATTTAAAGATGCCATTTTTTTTTAACCCTGAACAGTATGCCATTGTGTATATGTACCACATTTTCTTTATCCATTCTTCAGTTGAAGGGCATCTAGCTTGCTTCCAGTTTCTGGCTATTACAAATAATGCTGCTATGAATATAGTTGACCAAGTGTCTTTCTGGTATGGCTGTGTATCGTTTGGGTATATGCACAAGAGTGGTATTCCTGAGTCTTGAGGTAGATTGATTCCCAGTTTTCTGAGAAATCACCATACTGATTTCCAAAGTGGCTGTACAAGTTTGCACCCCCACCAGCAATAGAGGAGAGTTCCCCTTTCTCCACATCCTCTCCAGCATAAGCTGTCATTAGTTTTTTTTGTTTATTGTTTTTTTTTTAATCTTAGCCAATGTGATAGGTATAAGATAGTATCTCAGAGTTGTTTTGATTTGCATTTCTCTGATGGCTAAGGATGTTGAGAAATTCCTTAAATGCCTTTCAGCCATTTGAGTTTCTTTTGTTGAGAATTCTCTATTTAGATCTGTACCCCATTTTTTTAACTGGATTATTTGGTGTTTTGGATCCTTGTGGTGCCAGGGGCAAACTGTACCTTGGCCACTCAGACTAATAACCTGGTCATGATCTACAACCACAGTCTTACATAATGTAATAAGGGAAACAAGGGCAAAGTGCACGTGGTCTCTCCATGCTGTCTGTTAGAACTGCCTGTAGACCAGTGAATGCCTCAAAAAGTTTAATCTTTACAAAAGGGAGCAAAGTGCATCTGCTTCATTTTATGGGGTCCAGGAGGGAGCTCTGGATCACTCCTCAGAAGATTAAACCTCTAACACCTGTAATATAAATGATGCCCATTACCTCAGGTTAGCAAGCAAGAAGGTGACCTGTCATCTCCCATTCCCACTTCTCTTAAAAGCATCTAAATACAAATAGCATTTTCTTTGTTCACCAAAACATACCTTAAGTTTGTTACTTCTCTTTCTCCGCTACCATTAGTTCTGGCTTCCAGAAGCAAGCATGCATGGTCACAGTGCTCTTGTAATTTGCCTCTCCTTTTTGCTGATGCTCCCATCCAATCCACCCTTCATACCTTGTTTTATTTGGGGGGTTGTTGTTGTTTTCTGAGACAGGGCTTTGTGGATACTAAGTCATCTGGGACTCCCTAAGCAGCTGAGGATGACTTTGAATTCCTGATCCTCCTGCTTCTGCTTCCCACCACAGGGATACAAGTATGTGGCACCACAGTCAGAGTCTCTGAGGTGCTGGGGATCATAACCAACCAAAGCTCTGTGTACATCAGGCAAGCACTCTATCCACTGAGCTCCATGCCCAGCCGTCAGAAGTTATCTGAAAACAAACAGTGGCTCGTAGTACTCCCAGGCCGGTTCTCTCTGGTGATTTCCCACTGCCATTCACCTGGATTCTAGCCCACTCCCGTGGTCTACAGGGACCTGAATGTCCATGTCTGCTGTCTGCCATCCCAGTTCTGTGACAGGCAAATCTGAGGCAGATGGCTGAGTCCAGATTAGAAAAAGACAGCCTCAGCATCAGACCTATTTCAAGTGGACTTCTCAGGCCAAGGAGCAGAGGAAGAGTTCCCTGCTTGCAGGAGATGCAGACCTCTGGGGACTTGTGAGCAGGTTTCATGATATAATTTAACTTTTAAAATCAATCTTGACTTCCACATCACATCAGGAAAGTGCTGTAGGACAAGAGGCCAGGGAGGCCAGGCAGAGGGTCCTGGCCTTCAAGACTGAGTTCTTCCCATGAGACCTTGCCCTCTTGGCTTGGCCAAGTTTGCAGGCATGCTTTTGTCCTTACCTGCACCTGACTCTATCAGAGAGGAATGCAGCAGAGTTCTCTTTTCATTTATAGAGAAAACAAGAACAAAAAAGTAACTCCTCTCACTTTGCTAAAAGGAAAGATAACACAGGGGAGAGGGGGAGGTGAGATCATCATTTACAATTCTTGGCATTTCCTCTCTTAATTAATGATGTAATCAGAATGTAACCTGAAAGGTTTAAAAGTATAAAGCCAGGTCTAGGGAGACTGCCTAGTGGTTAACAGCATTTGCTCTGCAAACATAAGGACCTGAACACAATCCCCAGGACCCAGTACTGGTTGTGCCTGCCTGAAACCTCTGCATGGGGGCACCGAGACACTCGGAAACTAAGCAAGGCTGCTTTTGCAGTGCAGCAGGAATCTCTGAGTGATTATGGGCACTGGGTGAGTAGACGTCATCACAGGGCAAAGTGCAAACAGATAGGTTTCCTTTGCAGACTTTACCAAAGGAGCCCACAGCTCCTCCGAGCGAGCGCCCTGAAGATACCTTTAGCAGCTCCTCATAAGGCAGGTCTGTGGCCTGAGTTCACCAGCTAAAATCAACCTGTGCAATATACTCCTTCCATCCTCAACCAGCAGATAGCTTTAGCCCACCCCCCCACCCCAGATGCTGAATGAGTCTCCAATGGAGGAGGAGCAGCGTCCTTGGGCACCAGGCTGAGAAGCACAGTAGTCCTGGACTCCCAGCCACAGCTGCAAAGAAGACAAATGCCGGTTACTACAAAGCAGATTTCTAAAGACAAAGGAAGAAAAGCAACCCAAAGCGGCTCACCTTCCCCGACAGCAGCGCAGGCGTGTTTTGTGCAAAGCTGAGACAGCAGGAAACTGTTGCCAAAGCCCAGACAGCGGAAAACTGTTGCTAAGTCATCTATCTCTTCGCAGGCTCCTCCGTGGTGCTGAGGACAGGACAGCCGGGCAGCACATCAAGGGGGGCTGTAAGGCCTGGTGCCAAAGAAGAGCGCCACCACCTGGAGCACTCTGTGATGATTAAACCAGCCAAGCCCTACAAAGTGCTGAGCAGCAATTGTCTTGGAAAGGAGCACCCTGAAGATTCCAGTCCAGCTATCAGCACTCCTGTGCCTGCCTTCTGAGACACTGCAGGTCGTGTCCACACTTGAGTGTAAAACCCTGGCAAGCGGTGGCTGTGTCTCTTCTGTGGCATGTTAGAGAATACAGCGTGCTGAGTTCCCCTGGAGTTTGGGTTTTGAATTGAATTACTTGCTTCATAAAATCAGGTGCTTCACGTGTTTGCACCTCACAGAAATGAGGGCCTGAAGTGGGTAAGAGCATTTCTCAAAGCAGGAGGGCCTGGGTTCAAGTCCCCAAGTACATTAAACATCTAGGCAGGATGGAGCAGCGCCTATAACCCTGCGCTGGAGTGGATCTGGGTGATTGCCAGGAGCTCACTGACCAATCAGCCTTGCCCAGACACAGAGCTTTCGGGTTCTCTGAGGTCCTGTCTCAAATAAGAGATAGAGAGTAATAGAGGAAGACACTCAACACCAATGCCTGATCTCTGCACAGAGAAGTATACTTGCACGTGCGCGCGCACACACACACACACACACACACACACACACACACACACACACACACACAAGGGCAGTGTGGAAATGAGAAATGAGGAGAGGCAAATTTTAAAAAGTGCAGGCAAATTGAATCCAGTTTCCTCCACACCTTGGCGCTCCTATTCTTTTGCTGTTGTTCCTCGATGAAAGCCAATAACCACGGCTGCCAGTCACAACGAAAGCTGAACTAACTTTGCTATCTCTTCCACTATTTTTGGATCAGATGTCATCGGGGATTCCTAGAAAGTAACAGGCTGGAGACATATAAGCAGAGTTCATTGAGAACCCAAGGCTTTCAGACCAATTAATTAGGGCTCTGTGTGTAGCCAAGGCTAGCCAGCAACTCTCATGTAATCCAATGGGCCTCTAGCTCACAGTCCTACAGATGTGTGCCACATCTGACTCTGCAATCACATAGTGAAACATACTAAATTAGTAATAACAATAGAAAGTATGTTGCCATCATCTATTGAGAATTTACCACACATATAATGCTATCTCACTTAAGCCCCTGAAACAAAACAAAGTGTGTGTGCTTTTTTTTTTTTTTTTTTTTTTTTTTTTTAATCTCTTTTTTATCAGGTCAAAAACCAAGCAACAATATAAACCTAAGACACAGAAAAGTCACAGTGACTCCCTTGCTTAAGGTCACCCTGAGTAAAATACTGTGATTCAAACCCCAGCACACATCCCTCCAAACCTCATTCAGGTAACTGATGTCTGCATCGTCTTTAGCCACAGAGCCCATCTCTACAGCACAGGCCGCACAGGGCTAGTTCTCCGAAGAGCAACCACAAGGCACCCTCCACACTCCTGCTGTTATCTTCCCCACAGCACGGCCTACCTCGGCTTCTACGGAACACCCCATGCATGGGCTGTCCTTTGACTTATCAGACCTTAACATGTGCCTGCCTCTGGTTTGTCACTTACACCTCCGAGGCCTCCTCTCACCTTCTTTCCCAGCGAACAGAGGCACTCAAGCCACAGGTCACCGAGGTAAAGGGCATATTGATTGGAGTCCATCAATACTAGAATTCACCGGTGCTTGCTCCTCCTCCTACAATGTATAACCAGGCAGAGCCGAGGACTCTGGCTGGTCAGCTACTCATCCACCTTCAGTACAGGACCTAGGATTAAGAGGACAACTCCCCCACACACAATGTCGGAAGACAAGGTAAAGCAAGCTTGGGTCCCTCTGAATTGGGCTTTGAGGAGATTGGGAATCCGTTCAGGTCAGCGAGCAGATGGAACTGCTGGGGACAATAGATGCAGTAAGCAGAGATCCAAGCTGTTTCTTCACTTGGTCAATTACTAATCCATTTGGCTACTAAGCAAACCCAAGTTCTTATTCAGTAATCAGAGTTTTAAGGATAGTTTTTGTTGGGTTTTGATTAGTCTGCATAACTTTCCCAAGTGCCGCTGTAGCCTGCCACTGGAGAAATATAGCACGCCCAAACCTAGGGCAAGTTCACCAGAATCTAAGCTGGAAAGTGGATCTGCAATGTTCAAAAAATGCCTATGTACAAAAGACAAAAGGCGAGAGACTGTCCTGGACTAAGAGATGGAGAACTGGCAGCAGCGTTGCAGGTTACCTCAGACCAGAGTAAGAAGGAAAGACTTGATGGAGTGCACTCTGGAGAATCTGGCTTTGTGCTGACTCTTAGCTGATTATTAGCACACTTAGTGTTGTATTCCTGGGTGTGACAGTATCGCAATCAGATGGGAAATGTCTTTGTTCTTAAGGAAAGTACCTGTGGAAGTCACCGGGAGTGAGGTGACAGGTTATTTTTTAAGCGGTTTGGTCAAAACAATATACATTAAGAAATAAATGTGGTGAGAGTTAGCTGGGTGATCACTGATAAGCAAAGGGAAGGCTTGGCTTTGGAAGCATGTGGAGGCAAATCAAACATTTCCCCCTTCCCAGTACATAAGTTGGTGCTGGAAAATCTGCTCTTTTATTTAGCAGTGGAAGTTTAAATGTTCCATATGCCGCAGAATAGCTATGGCCAGGCTTACTTATCCCTCTTAACCTGCCTTGAGCATGACTTCCTCAGCCACAGGGTAGAGGCCATCCTGCCTGCTCTTCATGCCCTTTGGGGAATTATTAATGATGTATGAAAAGTTGATAGATCGTTGCTTCATAAGATCAATCTGTGAGATGATAGTGATCTAGTAAAAAGGCATTTGTTGTATGCCCTCTGCTAAAGGAGACCACATTTCCTATCTTCACTTTTACAATAATCCTGTCCAAGGCACCTCCTGAGCTCAGCCATGGCCTGTCAGTCTCATAATCCACCCATCACCTGTTGTTTATGACCATTTCAAAGGTAAAGAAACTGAGGCACAGGGATACTAGAGGACATCTAGGCCCCCTTTCTGTTTTCTGACTTTCATGACTATGCCGATAGATGACATATGACATCGAAGCCACAAAATAAATACCCCAATTTATTTCATGTTAAGGTTCAACTACTTCTGTATTAAGTTTAAATTGTATACATTTGGGGTGTGTGTGTGTGTGTGTGTGTGTGTGTGTGTGTGTGTGTGTGTGTGTGTGTGTGCCCCAGAACAGTCTTGTTTCAGAGTCAGTGGACTAAAGAACTTCTAGGTTTCCTACAAAGGTCCCATGATACTTTGTTAATGGTTATACTGAGCTGAAATTTTAGTACAGAATCTGGGTACTGATAATTAGTTTTCTTTATACTGGGGTGCAGAGATTTACAATCTTACAATTCAGACAAAAACCAAAGATGAAGATGCTATAAGGGAAATAGGCAGAGGCGCTTAAGGTGGAGAAACAAAAGGAAGGAAGGAAGAAAGATAGGAAGGAAGAAAAACTAAGGAAACAAAAATCCATGTGACTCATCCATTCACCCAGCAAAACACCTGCTATGTTCTGTGCTACTTGGTTGAAATTTTAAATTATATGATGACAAACATATTTCCCTATAAAATACCTAATAGTATAAATTTTAAATTTTATTCCTTTTACCTCTATTTCTCCAGCCTCATGAAAGAGTCACTTTTTTATTTATTCTTCAATGAAACATTTTATGCACAAGTCAAATAATATTTATGTGTAAGTCCTTTTCAAAGCATTTAGTGAGCTAAAGCTGTATAGCATGCAGGCAGAGTTTTCCAAGCATGCAGAAGGAACCAGGCCTGAGTCCTAGCACTATAAAACATCAATGAATCAATTGTGTGACGAATCACTCAGTAAGGTTTACAATTTCATTTACTGGGTAAAACCAAGCCAAGCTGGGTATAATGGCTCACTGTAATTCCAGCATTCTGGAGGCAGAGGCAGGAGGATCTCTGTGAGTTTGAGGCCAGCCCTGTCTACTTTATGTGTTTCCGGCTATCCAGGGTTACAAAGTAAGACCCTGTCTCTAAACAAAAGCAAACATCAAAAGCCAATAGATTTGGTCACATTAATCTTTCAAGTTGCTGCATAGCATTTGTATGTATATGATGTGTATTTTGACACCACTGAATCTGTTTGGCCATCCTGTTGAATGACAGTTCTTTCTGCAAGCTGCTGATGTAGGTAGCCTGACCTGTGAGTCTGTATGCATGACTCCTGTCAGCTGACTGGATGAGTAGTTAACTATGAGTTGATTGCTCCGCAGTTTTAGGGTAACTTCCTCACATTGGAGAGAAAGCAATGGAGCCTAACTCACAACTCTATGCTCAGACTCATGCAAATCCTGCAAAGTACTTTTGCCTGGATTCTGGCACAGATCATGATAAACAGGATGACTCTGAAGCAGATGCTGGGCGTTTCTGTAGAGTGGGAGTGTCTAGAAAGGCCCCATCTCTACCATAGGACTGTTCTGTGCTGGCAGATTCTTTTTTCCATTTAGCAGCAATTCTAATTCTCAGTTCTGACTTTGAATCTTGAAAAAAAAAATTAATGTGAGGCTGGCAACTAAACTCAGTCGGGGAAGTGTTTGCCTAACATGAAGAAAGCCGCAGACTTGCGCCTAGCAGCCCACAAGCAGGGTATGGTGGTGCAGGCCTATTAATTCCAGCTCTCTGGAGGTGAGGTTAGAGAGCAGATGTTCAACATCAGCCTCTGCTACAAAACAGAGTTCAAAACCTGCCAGGCCTATGGCTTCTACCTCTCCTCTCTGTCCCCTTTCCTTCTCTGTCCTCTGTGTGTGTGTGTGTGTGTGTGTGTGTGTGTGTGTGTGTGTGTGTGTGTGTTTAAGACACGAAGAAAATGTTAGGTTTGCATCCTAGAAAATCTGTCCTGCCATTTATTTTTCTTTCAGCTTTAGCAATATAAGAAAATGGTGAACAACTTTCACATTCTCCTAGAATAACACCTGCCCTGTCGAGCATGGGGCTACTGTGATTGGCTGTGGGAGGGAAAGAAGCAGAGACTGTTGGAGTCTATGTGGCAGAGATGGGAGTTCAGGTGGCAGAAGCCACTGCTTCCCGGCTTTGTTTTTCATCCTCAGATCACTGGAGCTTTGGCTTTCACTGTCTTCACTGCTGTGCTGGGTTCCTTCCAGTTTGGATATGACATCGGAGTGATCAATGCACCTCAAGAGGCAAGTGAAACACACACACAGTTCTTTTAGGGCAAGCCCTATTGTTTCTTCCTGCCCAGAGTATCATATGTTCTTCACACACGAAGATAAACTGTCCACGTGAGAGACATGGGGTGAGCCTGGCCAGCTGAGTACAATGTGCATTGGTTCGCAGCTGATAATTTGGCCTTGATCCTGGGTTAACAACCCTCTGAGTCAAAAAGAGCAGTGCATAACTTTTTTATCTCTGACACTGCTGTTCTCTGAGCTCAGAGGAAATGCTAACTCAATACCTCCTGCTCAAGAGGTCTAAAGGCAAGAATTCCTTGCAGCATTCAGTCATAGCTGTCACCCAAGCACAAATGAAAAATGCCAGGGAACAAGGGGACAACAGAAGTACATGTTCCCTTCACTGCACAGTCATGAGCACCTGTCTATTTGCATCAGGCCTTCCACACCCAGATCACCCCAACCTTAGACTTATTTCCATGGCAGATGAGAAACACTAAGAAGATAGCTGTCCTTCCCTTTCCCTGTCTCCTATAGGCCTTCAGAACCAAATAATACAAATGGTCAGGAGGTTAAAAAAAAGTTTGGGTTGTCTCCATTGTGATGGAGAAAGTTCATGATCCTCTGTGAGGAAACATATTGGAGAATCCCAACCATTTCTGAATGCGTTCTGTGTATCTGTGCTCTGCCATATGCAGTGAGACCTCAGGGAGGGAGGTCTCACTCTTCCCAGATGTTACAGCCCCTAGCTAGGGGACCGCGACCCACGACCCACGAACCATGTGCTTGTGCTCCAACTCTGACTGGGAGTGAATACACCTCGGGAAGAAATGCAATAAGGAAAGGGTGTGGGTGCTGTAAGTACATCTACCACATTTCATCCTTTTATCTGCTTTTCTTAAAGTTCTAAGACACATGTAAGGCACCACAGGGTATCAACACTTGTGTGTAGACCACTGTCTAACAAGGACTGCTCCTCAACTCCTAGGGCTGAAAGATGATTTTTCATTAAGTATACACCATCCTTAGCATGTCATGGCTCTTGTTCTGGCTTCCAGGGAATAATGCTGGGGGGGAAGGGGCAGGAGGCCAGACTTAGATGTTTTTCTATGGACAATGAATGATTATGCTGATAGTTAAGCCTCCTAAGATCCAAGCCAAACTAGAAATCCTTCCTTTCTGGATGTCCTTTCTACATCCCCATTCAAGCCATCCTTTAGTCTTATCAGAATGGTAGACTGAGGTCCCCTTCGTTCAATCTAAAGCCCCAAACTGGAAACATAGACCCCTTCCGGCATTTTCTACTGGTTGAATAACAGTTGAAGATATTTTTAAATTGCGATTTTTCATTAGCATAACAATTATACTTGCCCATTGCAGAAAAAAGAAGATGAAATCACCTGCAATTATTTCTATTTCATATATCAAACTGCTAAGGCCATTTTGTATAATTCCTTTCTGCCTTTCTCCATGCATACTATCACTATAGGACAGCCACCTATGGGACAGACTGTGCATAGTGGATGCCAAATCTGCCTGTGAACTTTATTCATAACCAGAAAAAGTGAGCAGCTGTGGTCAGGTGCTTGTTGGAGAGGAACTGACCAACTGATTGGGGCGGAACAATGATCAATAGACTCTGAGAAGAATGGTGTGGAGGAGGGAAAGCTACAGGATGCATCTTCATGGCCACAGAAACACCATATAAAATGTGGCTAGAAATTTAGCATTGAGGACTATTCCTTTTGAGATATATGGACCTCTCTTATGACCCATAGGAGAAGTCTTCATACTTTCTCAGTTCTATCAAAATTGTTTTTATCTTGAAAATACATCAACATTAGACCTGTCCACTTGGGTCTATTTGCGTGAATTGTTAGGAAGTCTAAGACAAAGCTTATAGCTTATTTCTGCCAAGGATATAACACCAGGTGCTAACATTTTTTATAGTTCTAACTTTAGTTTTTACTCAGAACTTTACCAGTAGCTATTTCTTCCTTTTATGTTACTATTAAATCCTTTGTGCAAGACTAACAGTCATATAAAAATCTGTCTTCTCTACCTGAAGATGGTCTTCAAACCTAAGTAGTTGTCACCATTTAAAAATTGGAAAGCTCTTCATAAAAGCCAAGATCTCTGGCAGATATTAAAAAAGCAAAGGGTACCCATTGATTAGCTTTTCCTTCGCAACCTCTTTGCTCATCTGGGATAGATGCTGCCATGCCACAAAGCCACGCACCTGCAGTCATTGCCCTGCTAGGGCAAAGTGAACTTCAGCATGCCCTTCCCGAGTACTCCACACTTCTCTCAGGTGTCTCTTACCACCGTACTCCCATTGCCTGTGTCCATCATCTCTCTTTTACAGGACATGACCAACTGTAAATCAGTCCACCCATATCTGTATTGCACAGCTCACACAATTAGGCTGCCCTGTTTAAGCACCCAACAAACATTCAAAGGGAAATCAAAAGCTGTATGTGCAATTTTGAAGTCACGGATGTCTCTCCCTATTTTCTCAGGTAATAATATCCCATTATCAACATATTTTGGGTGTTGAGTTGGATGACCGAAGAGGTACCAGTAACTATGGTGTCAACAGCACGAACAGCCCATTCATAATCACGCCAGCCCCCCAGACTGACAGAGAGGCTGCAGGATCTGCTCAACTCATCACTGTGCTCTGGTCTCTGTCTGTGTCCAGCTTCGCAGTGGGCGGAATGGTCGCCTCATTCTTTGGTGGGTGGCTAGGGGACAAGTTTGGAAGGTGAGTTTAATATGTAAATATAAACACAGCCTTGATATTTTGTTATTGCTTTTTATAGAGAGATACCTTCTTCTTATTTGTGGGGTAGTGTTAACTTTGTTTTTCTACTTAGGCTCTGTGAGCAAGGTCATGGTTAGGCCAAATCAATAGAAAACATTGTTGCAATCGTTGGGTAAATCCTGGTCACTGTGGAAGTATTTGCAGAAAAAAAAGTGAATTCCATGTGTATTTCTAGAGACTTTGATCCTCCAGTTTTGTAAGTTTTGAAACCTGTGAGGAACCAAATTAAACCAATTCTCAAACACTGTTTTCACTTTTAAGTTACAATTTGGCACTCATATAAATCAAATCCTATGGTCAGCCTCATATCCTGACAAGTCGTCACACCACTTTCTGCTGACACTCGGGCTACATTCTCAAAGCCCCAACCAGAGATGACACTAGGGAAGAGCTTCACAGTCCCAGTTCCTAGTCCATGCTTTGGATTAAAAACACCTGTGTCCTGAGGAGAGGAATGGCTCAGTGGGTAAAAGGCAATGCTGTGCTTGCAGTAGGCCTGGATTTGGTTCCCAGGTCCCCCTCTACCTGTAACTCTAGCAACAGGTGACCCAATTCACATTCAAGACCACCCAGAGCACCTATGCTCACTTTTTCACATACCCACCCTCAAGACACATATACACACACTCAAACTTTAAAACAGATTTTAAAGAATGCATGGGTGCACATATCCACCCTCAAGACGCACATACATACACTCAAACTATAAAACAGATTTTAAAGAATGCATGGGTGCACATACCCACCCTCAAGACACATACATATACTCAAACTATAAAACAGATTTTAAAGAATGCATGGGTGGAGTCATTTCCTTCACACATTTGCTAATGGATGTACTAAAGTTAAGGCTTCTGATAAGTTAAGACAGTAAGTTATTATTTTTTACATTGATTTTCTTTTTAATTGAATTCAATTTTCTGTGTTAATTACCTTTTATTTAGGAAATACAAAAAAATGTTTTTTGAAAGAGAAAGAGACAATTTGGTAATTAGTTTCATAATGCTGGATTTAATTCATTTTATCTTTCTATTTCCTAATATAAATTATAGCTTTGAACTCACTAATTATTAAAATTCTGATACTTTCTTCTAGTTAAATTGTATAAAACACCAAAGAAAACAGTAAAAATGTAGAAACTGACTATTCATGAAGGAAACTACTTTTCAAGTACACAATAAAGTTCAGGTTATTGTAATATCCTTAGTTAAGAAAACTACTAGTTTTCTGTGTGATCTCACAGAGGTCTGCCTACCTCTGCCTCCCAACTACTGGAATTAAGAAAATGTAGCCACACCTGGCTACTAAATAACTTTCAATTATTTAAGGTTTTAGTCATGTATTAATTATACCTAGTAATGTGTTTCATTATAATATTAGCATACATATACATTAAGTATTTTATCATATTTACACCCCAGTATCTTCAATCTCTTGCCTTCACACCCTCAAATCCCCTCCCCCTTGCTGACTAGTGACCCCTTATGCTTTCATCCCTATTCCTTTCCCTTGTTCTTTTCTTTCTTAGTGAACCAACGAGTTTAATTAATAATTTATACAAGCATGGAAGAGGGGTTGTTTTTGAGAGCCTGGAAAACCTAGCAGTTGTTATACTACTGAGGAGCATCTCTCTCCTTCTTCCAGCAAGCATCTGTAGGTCTGTAGACCCTTAGAGAGGGTTCCACTAGGACTGGCTGCTCGCTGGCCCAATCTTCTACTGTCATCTGTCAGATAGAATAGACTATCAGTTTGTAACAACTTCTTAGGGTAAGCTATTAGCTTTGTGCATCCTCCATCCTTGAAAAGAGAAAAAGCATTCCCTCGAAGTCTGAGCAGAGAGTCACCCTCTAACTGGGTCTCTTCACAGCCCCAGGGCCAACCAGCACTAGAACACTAAGGTAGCCCATGATTTCCTTACATCCTCTTGCCACTGTGGTGAATTATCACCAGGCTGGTAACCCAAACAACAAAAATTAATTTCATTTCAATTTTGGAGGTCAAACTCATAACATTCATTATCCTTGACTAGAGCCAAGATGTTAGCAGGGCAGATTCCTTCTGGAAGCTCTGGGGGGGGGTGCAAATCCCTGCCTTGTCCTCTCCAATTAATACTAACCCCCTATTACTTGCCCATGTCCAATTCTCATCTTTAAAAGATCTATAGTTTTTACAAATTCAAACACATAAAAATTCAGTCCCTTTAATATATCAATCTCTTTAAAACTCCAAAATCTCTTTTAAAAGTTTGAAATCTCTCAACTGTGGGCTCCTGTAAAAAAAATCAAAATTAAGATAAATACTTCCTTACTTCAAGATGGAAGAACCAGGACAGAATCACAATCTGAACAAAGCAAAAGCAAACTCCAACTGTATAAATAACTCCATGTCTAATGTCTGGGACTCACTCACCATCTTCTGGGCTCCTCCAAGAAGTGGTATGGGTCACATCTCCAACTCCTACCTTGGGAGCACACACAGCTTATCTTCTCTACACTTTCACCAATAGTCACTCATAGGCCACTTTTCTATTTATGTGAAGAGATACAATAACCATGGCAACTCTTATCTTACTATATTTTACTTAATTTTCAAGAAAGCATATGTGTGATTTCCACATGACCACTTTTGTTAGTGATATTGTATTGCTATTGCCAGCTTCAAAATGTACTTTACAAACGGTGGATATGATGGATCATGCCTATACTTCTAACACTCAAGAGGCTAAGACAGAAGAATTAATGCAAGTTCAAGGCCAGGTTAGGCCACAGAGTGAATTCTGTACCAGCCTAGACTCTGGAATAAGATCCTATCTCAAAAAATAATGGAATTCTTTAAATTTTGTAAAATACATAGATTTTACAAATAAATATTCTGGCTTTGTGTGAAAATAAGGGTAATATAATTATGACAAACTTTAAAGAAATTTTTTCATCTACTTCCAAAAAATGTCCATGAAAGTTGACTTCAAAGCAGCAATTAAAAATCTTTACTATCAGCAAAACAATAAAGAGACAAAAGATGGGTAGCAATTACAAAATCAGTTTTCCAGTCACCAAAACAGTGTTCTTTAAAACAAACAAATTGTAGAAAAACCAAATAACTTAGTAAGTATCAAAAGTGTCACCTTAAACCAAACCACATAGCCTGGCATGGTTGTTCATGCCTATAATCTCAGGACTCTGGAAGCTGAGGTAAGAGGTCTTTGAGAGTTCAAGGATAGCCTGGGCTAAGAATAAGGTCCAGTTAGCTAGAACCACATCTCCAAGACACAAAACCAAAGCAAAATGAAGGAATTGTCTCTATGAAAACAAGAGTCAGGTAGATGAAAGCACATCATGGCTAGTGCTCACTGCTCATATATCTTGCTCACAGATCAGGAAGAAGCACGCATGCTTCAAAGAATCCCAAGCTAGCTTTTCAGTAAAGCTAAAAATAATTATTTGTAGGTAAAAGGCTCAACATGGTCTGAAAACAAGTAATGTCCTCACATTTTGGTGCTGAATATGAAATTGTTTTTAAATTCTCAGGATCAAAGCCATGTTGGCAGCAAACAGTCTCTCCTTGACTGGAGCTCTCTTGATGGGGTGTTCCAAATTAGGGCCGTCACATATCCTCATCATTGCTGGAAGAACTATATCAGGATTCTACTGTGGTGAGTGAGATGCATACAGGTCATTGTCTGAAAGTTACTCTAGGCAAAGATGTGTAGAGACTATGATGGCATCAGAAAGGAAGGCAACGGAGAAAGTAAGATGGAACTTTGATGCTATGCATGTCCCTGTTCCTGTCCAGGCCAACAGCATCTCAGATAAATTGTATAACTGGTTTTCTTTCCCAATCCATTAAATGAAGATGACAATAATATCTGCCTCTAGTACAGCCATTCTCAACCAGTGGGTTACAATCCTTTTGGGGCTGAATGACTCTTTCATAGGGGTTGCCTAAGACTACCAGAAAACACACACATTTACTTACATTATGATTTGTAACAATAGCAAATTTACAGTTATGAAGTAGCAACAGAAAACAGTTTATGGTTGGGATCACCACAACATGAGGACCTGCATTAGAGGGTCCCACATTGGGAAGGGTGAAGACCATTGCTCAAGAGGAACTGGGGGAATATATGTAATGTGTCCAGCACAGCATCTGCCAGATACTAAGTGGAGATAACCACCAGCTGTTGCTACTACTCCTCTGCTGACCCAACAGCTGGAGATCGTTCTCTTCAGACCCTGATCCTGGGCTTATAGCCTGTGCTGTTGTCTTTCATGGGTGTGACCCAGCCTCCTAGAGTGGCTTTTTAGACCACACTACCTAACCCTGATGTATTCCAGACACAGCTGCTTGGAGGAGTAGAACTGTGGTGTCCAAAGAAGAAGTAACTGGGAAAAAAATAGCTAGTGGACTCCTTCCTCCCCTGAACTTCCTTTCTGAACAGCAGCACTGGGTTTAAGAGACAGGCTTTTTTTTTTTAATTAAATTTTTATATTTATTTTACATACCAACCAGTTTCCCCTTTTCCCATTCTCTCCCTCCACATCCTTTCTAAGCATCCCCCACCCCCAATCCACTCTTCATAAAGGGTAAGGCCTCCCATGGGAGTCAACAAAGCATGGAATACACAGTTGAGGCAGGACCAAGTTCCTCCCTTCTGCATCAAGGCTGAGCAAGGCATCTCACCATAGGAAATGAGTTCCAAAAAACAAGCTCATGCACCAGGGACAGAACCTGGTCCCACTGCTAGGGGCCCCACAAACAGACCAAACTATACAACTGTCACCCACATGCAGAAGGCCTATGCCAGCTCCCTAGCTGTCAGTCTAGAGTCCATGAGGTCTAGTTTGGGTCAGCTGTCTCTGTGGAATACCTATAATAATCTTGAACCCCCAATCCTTGCTTTTATAATCCCTCCTCCTTCTCTTCAACTGGACTCCCAGAGCTCAGGGCAGGTTTGGCTGTGCATCTCTGCATCTGTTTCCATCAGTTACTGGATGAAGGCTCTCTGATGACAGTCAGAAGGCTAGTTCAAGAACCCTATCCACTATTGCTATGAGTCTTAGCTGGGGTCATCCTTGAGAATTCCTGAGAGTTTCCCTGGCAAATGTTTCTCTCTAACCCCATAATGGCCCCCTCTATCAAGATATCTCTTTTATTGTTCTCCTCCTCCACACCTCCCCCAATTCAGCCATCACATTACCTCATGTTCCCATCCCCTCCCCTCTACCCTCCTCCATCCCCACTTACCCAGGAGAACTCATCTATTTCCCTTTCCTAGGGTGATACTTCTTAGGGTTCTCCTTTTTCACATAGCTTCTCTGGGGCTGCGGATTGTAGCCTGATTATCCTTTGCTTCATGTCTAATATCCACATATGAGTGAATACATACTGTGTTTGTCTTTCTGAGTCTGACTTATCCATTTGCTTGCAAATTTCATGATGTCATTGTTTTCTTTTGTTTTGTTTTTTAACCACCGAGTAATACTCCATTGTGTAAATGTACCATATTTTCTTTATTCATTCTTTGGTTGAGGGCCATGTAAGTTGTTTTCAGGTTCTGGCAATTACAAATAATGCTGCTATAAACATAGCTGAGCAAGTGTTCTCCTGGTATGATTGAGCATCCTTTGGGTATATGCCCAAGAGTGGTATTACTGGGTCTTGAAGTAAATTGATTTTCTGAGAAATAGCCATACTGATTTCCAAAGTGGCTGTTCAAGTTTGCACTCTCACCAGCAGTGGAGGGGTGTTTCCCTTATTCCACACTCTCTCCAACATAAGTTGTCATTGGTGTTTTTTATCTTAGCCATTGTGATAGGTATAAGATGGTATCTCAGAGTTGTTTAGATTTGCATTTTCCTGATAGCTAAGGGTCTTGTTGATCAATTCCTTAAATATCTTTTGGCCATTTGAGTTTCTTCTGTTGAGAATTCTATTTTTAGATCTATGCCCCACATTCTGAGTATTAAAGTTTGCTAAAAATGACCAGAAATAGAATTCAAATTTGAGTTCCTGGGAGCTTATTTCTGTCATTATTTCCTTGAAATATAGAGAATGGGGCAGGTAGGTGATGTTCTCTTAGTCATGCTCCATAGGCCACAGGTCAGAGTCACATGTAAAATTCTGCAGAGGTGCAAATGCCATACCAATTATATGAATATGCATTTGTGACATCTGAAACAATGTGGAGTGTTAAATTATATACTAAAAATAGTTGATAACAGTACTTTTTGTACAAAGACCATCTATTTTAATTTATAAGGTGGGCATTCTCAAATACAAAGCCGATAATAAATCTTAATTTTAAATTGTTTTAAAAAAAACATCAAACTCTGCGATTAGTATTGTCTGGATATGCCACTATTACAACATACCTAATTACCTGTATGTTCAAGAAACCTATAGGAGGTCTAGAGTGACAGCTCATTTGTTAAGAGATGTAAAGCAAAGGACATGGTAAATAGGACAAAATGGCTCCCTACAAAATAGGAAAAGATCTTCACCAATCCCACATCTGACAGAGGGCTGATCTCCAAAATATACAAAGAACTCAAGAAACTAAACATCAAATACCAAACAACCCAATTTAAAAATGGAGTACTGCTCTACCAAAGGACCTAGGTTCAATTTCCAGCACCTACCATTTGTAAACTCCAGTTCTAGGGGATATGATGTTTGTCCTCTGGCCTCCATGGACAATAGGCACACACAATATAAATGCAAGTAAAACACTCATGCATACAAAATAAAATTAAATATACCTCTAAAAAAAAGAAAACTATGAAAAAAGCCAGAGAGATGGCACAGTAAGTAAAAAGCACTTGCCATGGGGTTTGACAACTTGAATTCAGCTGTGGGGTCCCACATGGAAAGAGAGAATAGACAACCACAAGTTCCCCTCTGACTTCCACAGGATTGGAGCACTCTAGTGAGCACAAACCTGAAATGAATAAATAAATGTAATAAAAAAGAAAGATATAGAAGGCATAATGGCTCAGTACTTTTCAAAATCTCTGTGTTTAAGTCTCTTCAAATAAAATCTGTAGTTTGCTTTTAGTAAGATGGCCATTTTTACTATGTTAATTCTACAGACCCAGGAGCATGGGAGATCTTTCCATCTTTTGATATCTTCTCCAATATCTTTCTTCAGATACTTTAAGTTTTTGTTATACAAATCTTTCATTTGCTTGATTAGAGTTACCCAAAAATGTTATATGATTTATGGTTACTATGAAGGATGTTGTTCCCTTGTTTACTTTCTCAGTTTGTCTGCCATTTGTGTATAGGATGGATAATAATTCTTTTTTTAATTAATCTTGTGTGCAGCCACTTCACTAAAGGTGTTCATTAGCTGTAGGAGTTCCCAGGCAGAACTTTTGGGGTCACTTATGTATACTTTCATATCAGCAGCAAATAGCAAAAGTTCAACTTCTTCCTTTCCTGTTTGTATCCCTTTGATCTCCTTTGTTGTCTTATTGCTCTAGCTAGAATTTTTAGTACAATATTGAATAGATACAGAGAGAGTGGACAGCCTTGTCTTGTTCCTGATTTTAATGGAATGTCTTTGAGTTTCTTTCTCTCCATTTAATTTGATGTCAGTTATCAGTTTGCTGTATATTGCCTTTATTGTGTTTAGCTATGTCCCTTGTATCCCTGTTCTCTCCAAGACCTTTATCGTGCAGGAGTGTTTGTCAAAGGTTTTCTCAGATCTAATAAGATGATCATGTGTTTTTTGTTTTGTTTTGTTTTTGTTTTTGTTTTTTACTTTCAGTTTGTTTATATGGTGGATTACACTGAGTGATTTTCATATGTTGAACCATCCCTGCATCTCTGAGATGAAGCCTACCTGGTCATGTTGGATGACCTTTTTGAGGTGTTCTTGGATTCTGTTTACAAGTATTTGAACCTAAGATTTTTGATGCAATAATGAAGCTAGGTTATTCTTACTGGGACAGCTGTGAAAGAATTCTTGACTTACCCTTTGCCTCTTCTGTACCTCACTACCACCCATCAGACACCTTGAGGTATCCCCATGTGGTGTGGAGTGTTAGGCATGGAACCTACATGTGGCATTCTAGTCCACTGATACTGCATAAGTCATTTCTCACTTCTCTTAGGAAGTTGGCTTTCCTTTGATGTTCTGAGTTCCTTTTTTAAAGATTTATTTATTTTATGTGCATTAGTGTTTTACCTGCACATATGTCTGTGTGTGTCAGATCCTCCAGAACTGGAGTTACAGACAGCTATGAACTGTCATGAGGATGTTTGGAATTGAATCCAGGTCCACTGGAAGAACAACCATTGCTCTTAACCACTGAACTATCTCTCCAGCCCTGAATTTCATTAATCCTATAAGATTGAATGAATACTAAAGCATCCCTAGGCTCTTTTCTCAAGACAACATAAGCCATTATGCTATGAGCTAAATACTAAGACCATGGAAACCACAGGATACATAACTAGGCATTTCTTTCCATTAATACTTCCAACTACATCTTCATTTAGTATAATATCTCCTGAGTTCAAGGTGATTTTCAGGACAGCCAGTGATACACAGAGAAACACTGTCTGGAAAACCCAAGAGAGAGAGAAAGAGGAGAGAGAAAGAGGAAGAAGAGAAAGGGGGAGGAGAGGGAAGGAGGAGGAAGGGTAAGAACAAGAACGAAGGAGGAGGAGAAAAGTTTTCTGCATTAACTGTGCTCATGAGCCCATGGTTGGGGACAATAGCTCCTCCAAAACACCTGGGGAGTGACTTTCAGTAAGGATACTGACCATAAGTGAACTACATAATAGTTACTGAAATCCCAGGTTGCATTAACATTTCTATGTTTATGTCTCACACAGGGCTCATTTCAGGACTGGTTCCAATGTATATTGGTGAAATCGCTCCAACCACTCTCCGGGGGGCCCTGGGCACTCTTCACCAACTGGCCATTGTCACAGGCATTCTCATTAGTCAGGTAAAATCTCCTCATCTCTTATTTTAACCCCATTCTCCTCTCTCCCGGCTGTCACTTCTCGCTGTAGACTATCGTGGGCAGGGAAGGGGGTGTCCAACAGTGGTAAAAGAGGAGGTAGTTTAGAAAGAGCTCAGAGGTGAATTATTTCCACTCCTTACATCCTACTTAGAGCTGTTAGTAGGATTAGCAATACACGTGAAAGTCCCAATGCTATCCTAGAGTTAACATTTGAATTTCAAGAAATAACCAACTCTAGATTTTTTTACTGCCTGAGTTTTCTTTGTTTTGAGTAAATTATCTGGAAATTTAAATTCAAACACTTATCACAAAAGCTCTTCTTTGGCTGGCTCTCTCTTTCCCTTCTATCCTCTGGCCTCTGAAGGATCTTTGGAATCCCACACTTGAGATATCTAAAAGGAAGTCTGTAAACCACCGCAAGAGATATCATAAACCTGGTTGTCATTATGTAATTGTTGTCATAAAGCTGGCTATCATTATGTAATTGTTCTATCTATGAAATATTTAAATTCTACATAACTTAAGAATGGATTTTAAAGCAAAGCTGTAAGTCATGCACCTCTCTCTCACACACACATACGTGTGTGTGTGTGTGTGTGTGTGTGTGTGTGTGTGTGTGTGTGTGTAACGTACATGTACGTGTACAATGTGAGTGTGTGTAGAGGCAAGAGGCTGATGTCATGTGTCCTCCTCTGTTACTCTTCACCTTGTTTCTGAGTCTATGAAACTGTGCTTGCTGTTCGGGTAGACTGGCTGGCCATTGAGCTCCAGGAATCTGCTTGTCTCTGTCTTCTTCCAGGGCCACTGTTACAGACAAGCATTCCCACACCTAACAATATAATACATCTGGTTGCTTCCAAGAATACTACTTGTTTTGCTTTTGATACCAAGTGTGGTTTTTAAAGTTGAGTTGATTCATCTCCAGCATAAACATCCAGTTGGGGTGATTGAAGATAAGCATAGCTGAGTTTTCTACTAACAAAATGTTCTTGATTTGATTAAAATGGTACTCACCAATTACAGCCTTCCCTTCATGCCAACATTAACTAACAGTCAAGGATCACTATTTTAAAAAACCAATGCATTTTCTCATGAGTTAGCATAGAAAGCAGACCCAAAGTACTGTGCATCTAATATGTCCCTCCCTTGTCTTTTCAGATAGCTAGCCTCAGCTTTATTCTGGGAAATCAGGATCGTTGGCACATCCTGCTTGGCCTGTCTGCTGTGCCGGCTCTCCTACAGTCTCTCCTGCTACTCTTCTGTCCAGAAAGCCCCCGATACCTTTATATAAAGCTGGAAGAAGAAGTCAAAGCGAAGAAATGTAAGTGTGTAGGGAACTGACAGCTTCTATCATTGAGGAATTATTAGCTAATACAAAACAGTATTGTGAATGGCTACTCATAAAATCAACATGGGAGCTTGTAAATGAAGCCAACGATTGCTCAGAAGAACACACTGAACTTAAATATGGCTGCTGCGCTCTGTTTTACTCAGATATGCCTGGCGTGCTGTGGATTTGCCCACTCCAGGAGCTCACATGTAGCCCACTGGGCTTAACCAGAGGCTCCCAATCCACCCTCCTCAGAACTGTGCTTTTGTGATGAGGAGCATAGTTCTCTCTCTCTTTCTCTCTGTCTCTGTCTCTCTGTATCTGTCTGCTCTCTCTCTGTCTCTTTTTCTCTCTCTCCAGATGAAGTCAATTGTTCTGCTTTGCTTTGCTTTGTTTAATCAAAGAACAAGTTTTAATTTAACCAAAATGGCATAAAGAATTGTCAATCCTATGCTGTTAGGTCAAAGAAAGGGGCATGCAGATCCGTAGTGCCTTTGTGACCAGAAAAAAAAAAAATACTCATTTTTATTTGATCTGGGTTGTTTCAACCTGTTTGGGGGAATCAATTAGGCTTGAAGAGACTAAGAGGAACTGATGATGTCACCAAAGACATTAATGAAATGAAAAAGGAAAAGGAAGAGGCATCTACTGAGCAGAAAGTCTCCGTGATTCAGCTCTTTACAGATTCCAGCTATCGGCAGCCCATCATCGTGGCGCTAATGTTGCACATGGCTCAGCAGTTTTCTGGAATCAATGGGGTAAGCTGAAGAACTCCTAATGTTAAGCTAGTAAAGGGAACTGAGACAGAGAGAAAAGAGGCTTCAGCTTCGGTCACTAAAAGACATTTGCAAACACTGACATCAAGTATTGTTACAATATTGTTTGGTAGTAATTGATTCCATTGATTTGCTTCAGTGTCTCTCTAAAATTAGCTCAATATTTTTAAAATGTTAGCATCTATTAAGAAGAAGGCAATGGGGCTGTCAGATCACTGAATGTAAAGATCTGGATTCAGAGCCCTAGAATCCATATACAAGGCACCTGTATATCTGCACCCCAGAGATTAGGCTTCGGAGATATGCTAATTCCTGATCATTAGCATGCTAGCCTAGCCAATCAGTGAACTTCATATTCCGAGAGACCCTGTCGCAAAAAATAAGATGGAGAGTGACTGAGGAAGACACCCAACATTAACCTCCTCCTACCACACACACGCTTGCACACTCAAGTGCACCCATGCATAAACACAAACATGTGCACATGCATATACCAGATAAGGGAGGCAGGGTAGAAGTGAAAGGCAAAAGCTGTAATGACTGCACGGTGAGAAGACAATGCTATTTAAACTACTTCCAACCCCCAAATCTAAATTAGAAGGTTCTTGGAGTATGAAATCTGATTCCTAGTGATTTACACAGAAAGGAGTCTACAGTTCCATTTGGATGGATTACTTCAGATGGTTGGATAGATAGATAGATAGATAGATAGATAGATAGATAGATAGATAGATAGATGATAGATAGATAGATGCAATAGCAATAGCAACTAGAACTTTATACACATAGAGAGATGATAGATAGACATATGAAATAGCAATTAAAATTGTTATACACACTGGTGAAAACACAAAATTTTATTACTTTTTAGTAACTATTAGGCAGCATCTATACCAAAGCTGAATTTCTAACAAACACTATGATTCAGGGATTCAAATTCTGGGTATGAATACTCACATACTCCACACCCAAATAACTGCTAAGAGTGTATTCCTGCCAGGAGTGGTAACATGCACCTATAATCCCAGTCCCTAGGAGGCAGAGGCAGGCGAATCTCCATGAGTCTGAGGCCAGCCTTGTCTATGTAGAGAGTTCCAAGTCAATCAGGGCTACATAGAGAGATGCTGTTCCAAAAAACAAAACTCAAAGAAGTATATACCAAACATCACTATTGATAAACACCCTTAAAGCACAGTCATCAGTGGCATGGGTAACTAAAGTGTAGTAATGCAGGTATATCAGAATGCCACATAGTAGTAACAATGAAATGCCCAGATGCACAAGGCAACAAGGATTCTCATGGAGACAATGTTTAGCATAATCCAGAACAAGAGAGTATTATGATATATTTACATCAAGTACAGGACTTGGCACAATTCATCTATCATGTCAGATGTTAGGTGAATGATTCCTTTAGGATAGTGCATAGAGGGTTCTGCAGAGTCAGAAATGAGTTGGTCCTTGACCTGAGTTCTCTTTCCATGGTTATAATCAGTTTTTAATGGAGCTGTTCACTTGTGTGTACCTGTTTCAAGGTTACACATTAACAAAAAGTTTAGAAATTTAACAAAGGAAGTGATGTAATGGGGTTTTCAACTAAGCAACCAGAAGCTTGAAACATTGGAGGAAGACATGTCTGAGGAGAGGGCGGGGTAAACTTTAGGGGATACACAAAAGCTAAGAGTAAGCAGCCATAAGTCTTGCTTTTGGTACCTCAGTAGGAGGCTCTCTTTAAAGCTGGCCTGTGCTTATTTTGCAGATATTTTACTACTCAACCAGCATTTTCCAGACAGCTGGTGTCAGCCAGCCTGTGTATGCCACCATTGGCGTTGGTGCCGTCAACTTGATCTTCACTGCTGTCTCTGTAAGTCACCAGCTAGATGGGCACTCTGCTCATTCCTTGGCCCTGGAGTCGAAGTGGGGTGGTGGCTCATGATGAAAAGAATCAGCACCTCTGTCCACATGCACTGTGTGTGCACAGATAAGCAAGTAGTGGGGAAAGTCCTGGGTACACACCAGCCACGGCTCTCAGATGAGGCTGGCTGAGGTGTGAGTCACCGGCTCGCCTGCTGTGGAGGGCGCCAGTCATTCACTCATTTGGTGAATTAATAACTCACTGGCAAGACTTTCTCTCTCTATGAGATTCTGGGTTCTAATTCTTCTCTATTTGAACACCGAGGGGCCGGCTGACAGCACACCATTATAGCAACATTGGGCACATTCCCTCGCCTCTCCCTGTCTGATAGGGATATTTCATCCTGGTATCTTGGGAAGAACATTTAGAAAGCTAATAGATAACTAAGTTTAAAACAGAATTAAACCAACTGGCAAATTCCTATGATGTGAGATCACTGGGCAGAACTTCCAGGCAGTTCACAAGTAAATGGCTCCTGGCGATGCATTCAAGTATGTGTAATGTGTAATGTGAGTCTGTGTAGAAACGTTATAAAATGTGAAATTGTTTTCCCAATTCCAACAAAAGAAAGAAGTTATTTACATTCTTAAAGCCTGATATTTTGACATAATAATGAGTACAAAGACTTCTCAACTAATGAAAGTCGCTCAAAATGAGACTAACTTGACTGATTTTTACCTTTGAATACAAAATGCTTATGAAAATGCTTTTGAGTTTTAATGTTGGTCATAATACTATACTCAGCTTATTTCAGTCACTTGTTTTTTTCATTCTCTGTACATGGACTTTAACTATTACCTTGGGTCAATAAATTACAGCCCGGCTCCCCAGAGCTCATTACACCTTGCTGGACCTCGCAAAGCAAAAAGAGTGCAAACTAAAGAATGCTATGCTCCCACAGATCCCACTTTACAGACAGCCCCATTCAAGCCAAAGGCTGTATCCATCAATAAAGGCCATTACTGGGGCACAATCTGAGAGACTCTTGTCCTCTTTGCTTCCTGGAAATGGTATGCTTTATAAAGTGGACATTATTATTAAAACATATTGTTTAAGATAGCATTTGCTGTATGAAGTATCAAGTTGTTAAGATTGGGTAACCCAAATTCTGAGGGGAAAAAAAAACAAAAACAAAAACAAAGAAAGAATTGTGCAGAATTTTATTTCTTCCCTCTGTACCCAGCCTCATTTGAATGGAGGAGCAATTTAATTGATAATTATTATAAATATAATGCATCTTAATCATTTCAAATATGGTACATTTTGAGCTTATTCTTTTCTTTCACAAAAGTCTTAAAGTAGGTGACTGACACACAAAGAAAATCAGTTCATTAGAACTCCACAATTAAAGAGAGTGTTGAATTTTTTTTTATTTAAGTTTTCCAAATAGTGGTGGTAGACACCTGTGATTCTAGCATTCAGGGGGCAGAGGCAGATGGATCTCAAGTCCAAGTACAGCAAGGCTCCATAGCAAGACACTGTAGCAAACCAAACCATATCAATAACACAGCAAAGGAGATAAGTTTTGTGTCCCTGAACTTGAAAACAATGTCCACAATAATGTGTGTGGCAAGAATCGGCACTCCTGGTTTTGTTTCACTAACCAGGCATCTGGCCCATTTTTTTTCTCATTTTTCCCAAGTACTTAAGAAGCAGGGACTTTCCCAGTTAGTCCAGAAAGATGTCCAGGCTCTATGCTTCTATCCATGGTGATGAGGTGATGGAAGGGTGCTTACAATCTTGAGAAAAGAGCAAAACAGGAAAAAAGATGGGGGACTGAGTGGCAGGCTGGCTTTAGGAGCAAAGCAGTGACTGCCCAGCTCTCACTAGGCACCAAGGACCTGAGGGATGCATAGACTGGAGCAGAGATGAAGGGTGTGGTCCAGCAGATGTCCCAGGGCTTGGCCATTCTAGTTTCCAGGGGAGAATGCAATTCAATTTTCAACACACACATTTTTAGCTTTTGCTATCCAGATAACATTCTCATAAACAGAAGAAACAGATATTACTGCAGAAATATTCCTGTTTTCACATACCCTGATAATACTATGTCAACACCATGCATAAGTGATGGAAGATGTCATTCTGTAAATATATTTCTCTTATTGGCTAATGAATAAAACACTGTTGGCCAATAGGGAAGCAAGATAGGTGGGAGTATGAGAGATGGAGGATTCTGGGAAATGTAGGGCAGAGTCTTGATATGATCTCAGGAGGAGAGAATATGAGAGTCTGGCATTCTCAGTAAGAAAAGACCATGTAGAAATACATATATTAATAATTGTGGATTCATAATTTAGACAGAACTAGCCAATAAGAAACACTAGTAACCAGCCAACAGTTTCATAACTAATACAGTGTCTCTGTGTGTTATTTGGGGCTGACTGGACTGTGGGACCAAGCTGGAGGAGAAATGCTCATAAAATATGTGGGCTGGAGAGATGGCCCAATAGTTAAAAGCACTGGATGGTCTTCCAGAGGGCCCAAGTTCAATTCCCAGCACCCACATGGTGCTGTTCACAACCATCTTTAACTCCAGTTCCAGGGGATTTGATGCCCCCCACCTCTTACACCTACAAGCACTGTAGGAATGTGGTACACAGACATACAAGGACATAAAATACCACCCATTTAAGAAACATAAGAATGTTTTTCCTGCTTACTTCTTAGTTATGAAATGTAGGCTCTTGGCTTGTTGTTCTTTCTAGAGTGACCCAAACCACTGATCTGAGTATACCTCTGAGATAAAAAGGGCTTTTGCTGCAGGGGAAGACAAATGCTGTGCAGATGTCTGCAGACCCAGAGCTCAGTATGCTATGAGTGTTGGTTTACATTGACTTACTTAGATTTATGAGCAAAGATCTACCAAGATGGGAAGCTATGGTGTGTGTGTGTGTGTGTGTGTGTGTGTGTGTGTGTGTGTGTGTAGTGTAGTGTAGTGTGTGCGCGCAGCCAGTGTTGACAAGATCCCATGGGTCAGACTCTAGTCAAAAATGCTGATCTTAGTTAATAGTCTTACCCAAAGAATGATGACAGGTCTCCTCAGTCAGGATGAAGAAACACTCTAATGTCTTGTCATGGTGTCCTCTCTTTCCAAATACACAATTCCCTCTCACAACAGGTACTTGTGAGCACACCAGAGAAATACAGAGCTCATTGCTTTGGTACAGTGATCAAACTCACTGCACAATGATCAGGTTCACTCATGGGCAGGGAAGCAGTCATAACTTGACTTCAGTAAGCACTGAAGTTGGATAAGAGTGGCTGACACCTGAACAGTTGCACTATGGCATCTGAGCTCTTGAAACGATTAAATCAGTGGGTGAGAAACTGGGGTCACCATTTTCTTTTTAGCACAACAGTTCTTTTCCTTTCTTTTTTGATGTTTGGAACTGAACCCCAGGGCCCATGCATATGGGGCAAGTAATCTGTTACAGAGCTGCCACCCCAGCCCTGATAAATGTAGACCTTTCACAATTTCATTGTAGAGATACTCTTAGGAGGCACCAGATGCACAGCCTCTCACTCCTGTACTCAAAGGGATAGCTCTAGGGTGTTGGGAACACTCTAGGCTTCAAGGCTGAACTTCTCAGGTCAATATGGTCAAACTGATATAATATTTAATAACCACTCTTTACTGAGACCAGCACCACCTTCTCACACTTCTCATCTCTACTGCACATCTGTAAAATGGGGTCACAGCATTGTCTTCACCTCACTATATACATTAAAACAAGTTGCTCAGTGGTAAGTGTGTAAGTATAGACAGCTTTGTTCGGCGCAGAATACTGAGATGCTGTGCAAACTTCCCTAGGTACTGCTGGTGGAGAAGGCCGGGCGGCGGTCCCTGTTTCTAGCTGGAATGATCGGGATGTTTTTCTGTGCCATTATCATGTCCTTGGGACTTGTGTTGCTGGTGAGTGTGGTACCTGGACTGGCATTTTTTACCACAAGCAAACATCTCTAGCCTCCAGGCTAAAGAAGTCTGTGCATAAGAAGGGCTTGAGACTCACTCATGTAAGAAGGGAGAAGAAAAATGTAAAGCTAGGGGAGCTATGTTATTGGTGTTAGAGACATAAGTACCAGGATGCCAGTTACTAGCCAGGGCAGCAGTATTGCTGCATGGGTGGCTGGCAAGGACCTGAACATCCCTCCCATGCTAGCATCCTCACCCTGCACTTCACAGGGAGTCAAACCTTGTCTGGCCATCTTGGTAGGAAGACCTTAGGATCCTGGGTCTTTTTGCCTATCATAGGGAAAGATTAACTATGGAACAAAACCCAAAAGCCCCTAATGCTAGGGAGTGGCTGGGCAATGTCTCCAAATTTGGGTTGAACTACCTTGTTTCAAACCAGAGCAGCTTGAACTTGATGAAAAACAAACACATGAGGAAGACACCTGTGCCCACCTCTTAACCTCAGTCTGAGAGAACTCAGAAGCTGCTAAACCCAAGGAGGCTGCGCCAACAGCCACCTGTCCCACTTACGACTTTGTCTTTGTCTTCAGGATAAATTTGCCTGGATGAGTTACGTGAGCATGACAGCCATTTTCCTCTTCGTCAGTTTTTTTGAGATTGGGCCAGGTCCAATCCCTTGGTTCATGGTTGCTGAATTTTTCAGCCAAGGCCCCCGCCCCACTGCTCTGGCACTGGCTGCCTTCAGCAACTGGTTCTGCAATTTCATTGTCGCTCTCTGCTTCCAATACATCACGGTAAGTGCCCACACTGTGCGAGCCACCCCTCCGCCCCCTGCCCCCCAATCAGGCAGGCTGTACAGCTGCTGACCACAGCTGTTTGCTCTAATTGCAGGACTTCTGCGGGCCTTACGTGTTCTTCCTCTTCGCTGGGATCGTCCTGGCCTTCACCCTGTTTACGTTTTTTAAAGTTCCAGAGACCAAAGGAAAGTCTTTTGAGGAAATCGCCGCAGAATTCCGGAAGAAAAGAGGTGCAGCCCCACCCTCCAAAGCTGCTGTACAAATGGAATTCCTGGGGGCTTCAGAGACTGCTTGAGGATGACCGGTCTAAAGCCCAAGAACAGAGCAGAAGGGAACCACGTGTTCCCCCTTAACCGATTCCTTCATGAGTGTATGTCTACACCCAATACTTTTGTTTTATACCTTTTGAAGAATTTGTACAGACTCTGATCGGAAATGTCAACAAATATTACCAAAGAAAATATTTTTTTAACTTAAAGATCTATTTTTTGATGGTAAAACTCCTAGTTAAGTAAACAAAGGGGCTGTTACTTTGATGCAGGGAAAGTGTGTTATAATCTTCATAGCCCTGTTCGTTTTTTAAAACTGAAATTGAAGTGCTTTTGACATATTGCATCATTGCTTTTTAAAACATGTGACTAACAAACCTGAAGTTACAACGATATCTATATATTTAAACATGATAAATTAGGATTTTCTCAGACACAGATCTGATGCTAAAGGACATATGACTAGTGTCAGCAAGACACATGTTCAAACTGACATTTTTGTTACCCTTCCTCAGCTTCTCACATGTGTATTAGAGTTTGTGTTTTGCTTGAAATTAGTTTTCTGTATTTTTATATAGAATAGCTTAGTATGTTAAACTATATTTGTGATGAAAAACTATTTTTATAGTTACCAAAATCTTCCTATATTAAGAGAACACATTTTAGTTTCTATGTTTGATGTATTTTGCAATTAAACACTCAAGTTTCTTCTCCTCACTGCAGGGCCTAGATTATCAGTTAATGTTAGCATCTAAACGTATTAGTTACTCACTACTTCAGTCCTTTGTGTTATACTTCATTTGTTTGTTTGTTTGTTAATTACCCACTAGTGTTTTCGTCTGAGGTGCTAGACACATTTAATCAGGATTCAGGCATTTTGTATATTGTATTCAAACTCTAATAAATAAATATATATATATATATACACATATATATATATATATATATATATATATATATATATATATATCGTCTCAAAAGAAGTTGACTTTCAGACCAGCTGGGTTCCCTGGCTTTTTTCTCTGTCTTTACCATGTATAGGTTCTATATAAACTATCCTATTGTAGATCATATACACTGGCATCTGTTGTGTGTTACCAAAGTGCCCAGGACATTCTAAGTGCCCTCCCCTGCATAGACTGGAAATACTGTCCCTAATTACAGTTAGGGAGGAACATGTGCAACTAAAATGTCCCCAAGCTGTTTTCCCCACAAAATAGAGCAGGAAATCAATCGTTCATGCATACATGGATGGATGGGTGGGTAGGTGGGTGGGTGGGTGGGTGGGTGGGAGGGTGTATGTTGCTTTTTTTTTCTCCATTTGGTCAAGGTCTCTTGCAGCACAGGTTGGGCTCTTGAATTCCTGCCCCTATGTCTCAAGTACCAGGGTTACATGTGCCACCAAATCCACCCAGTGAAAAGCACCTGAAAAAAAAAAACTCCTGAGACATAAACACTTTTCTTTTTCTCCTCTCTGAACCTGTCTTCTTTCTTTTCCTCCCTCCTTCCCTCTCCCTGATCCCTCCCTGTTTGTTTAAGAAAGGGTTTGTCTAGTGTTCTGTCATCTGGAATTACTATGTAAACCAAACTGGCCTCCGACTTGTAAACTAAGCATTAAAAAGAATAAATACAAATTTATTTATGTGTGGTGGTGTACACCTTTAATCCCAGCACTTGGGAGGCAGAGACAGGCAGATCTCTGTAAGTTCAAAGCCAGCCAGGTCTACAGAGCTAGTTCCAGGACAGCCATGGCAGTTACACAGAGAAATTCTGTTTCAAGAAGAAGAAGGAGAAGGAGAAGGAGAAGAAGAAGAAGGGGCTGTGGGGACATACTCCTCTTGTGAGAATGTGCACTAATGTAAGCAATGTGACAATAAGTATTTGTCAAAAATTCAAAAGTAGGACTATCATATGATCCAGTAATCCTGCTTTTATAGACAAGTTATCCCATCTTGTATAGACAAGATGGAATCTAAGATAGACTATCACAGACATACAGAGATATCCATTCTATACAAGAGTACTCACAACAGCCAAGATATGGAAATACCTGGATGTCCATTAAAAAATGAATAGAAAAAAGTGACACACACAGGCATATGCAGTTGAGTATTATTTCCACTATAAAGGTGAATGAACATGTATCATTTGCAAGAAAATAGATGAAACCAGGATCATCTTATTAAATGAGATAAAGCAGACTCATGAAAGCAAATAGGACAAATTTCCTCTGGTACACAGAATAAGCACACACACACACACACACACACACACAGAGAGAGAGAGAGAGAGAGAGAGAGAGAGAGAGAGAGAGAGAGATATGAAGGAAGGAAGGAAGTAAAAGCAGAAGGGAACCAGAAAGGAGAGGCGAACAAGAGATAGTATTGTTGGGTATCTTAGTTACTGTTCTATTGCTGCGAAGGAATAGAACCAAGGGAACATAAATGGGATTAAAAAAAAAAAGAGATAAAAAGGGCCCACCCCCAGTGACACACCTCCTCCAACAAGGCCACACCTAAATGTTTCCAAAGTAGTTCCACCAACTAGGGACCAAGCATTCAAATATATGGGCCTATGGCAGCCATTCACAACCAAGCCATCACACGAGGTAGCATATGACTTACGTATGTATGTTATATACATGTGTAAATACATCCTGAAGAAGCCCATTATTTTCTATAAAGTATATATGAATACAAAAGGAATTCAGAATAAAGGAAAGACCATCACATAAAAATGGAAACATACAAATATTGGAATGCCACTCCACAATTGAAAAAAGCCCACAAGTGATTCATGCAACGTCATGGATAAATCTTAAATGTACTAGGTGAAATGACAGAAGCCAGACTCAAAAGACTACACAATCAGATTCCACTGGTATGACATCTAGAAAAGACAGCAGAGGACTTGATTCAGAGCAATGCATGCGGTGAGGTAGAGGAAGTGTGTGAGAAAATTGGAGGGCGATAGTGCTGTCCCTTGTCTTGAGGTAGTTATTTCAATACAGATTCGTCTCAACACAGATTTATATACCACAAAGTATGGCATGCTTTTGTATGTAAAATTTAGAATCTTCTTTTTGGTTTGCTGAGACAGGGTTTCACTGTGTTGTGTAGCCCTGACTGTCCTAGATCTCACTGTGTAGACCAGGCTGGTCTTGAACTCACAGGGATCCACCTGCTTTGGTGGAGTGGAATATTAGTTTATGATATTTACTTTTGTTTATACTGGGGAACAATTGTTTAAGGGTACAAAGACGTGTTGCACTCTTTTATGTTGCATTTGTTTAACTCTGTGAAGCTGTGTTACTTTGCCTGTCTAAAACATTTGATTGGTCTAACAAAGAGCTAAATGTCCAATAGCTAAGCAGGAGAGAGGGATAGGCAGGGCTGCCAGACAGAGAGAATAAATAGGAGGAGAAATCTAGGCTTGAGAGAAAAGGAGAAGGAGAGGACTCCAGGGCCAGCCATTCAGCCACCCAGCCACCCAGCCACCCAGCCAACCACCGAGTAAGAAGGAAAGAAAGACATATAGACTAAAGGAAGGTAAAAAGGCCAGAGGCAAAATTAAAGAGAAACAGGATAATTTAAGTTAAAAGTTTGGCTAGAAACAAGTCAAGCTAAGGCTGGGTATTCATAAGTAAGAATAAGTCTCCATGTATTTATTTAGGAGCTGGGTGACAAGGTCCCCAAAGAGTAAAAACAACCAAGAATACCTCTGCCTCCTAAAAAAAAAAAAAAAAATGGTATTAAAGGCATGTACTACCTCTGCCTAGCTTAGAATTTTTTTAAAGTTATGATAAAATTGTCTTCTCGTGTCCCTTAAGACATGTTTTACATTTCCTACTTGTGTTCAGCCATCACAAGCATCAGTCAAAACCAATCCAATTAAGCTTTGTGTACTTTGCTAAGTCTGGATTATTAGTGGCAGAAGAAAAACATGCCAACCAACAGTGTCCTGTCAGCGGGAACCAGAGGTGTTTCCCTACACTATGAGCTCCATCAGGCCGCCTCTGCTTCATCAGATGAGTACCTGGGGCTATCTATCTCCCGATTTTTTAATCCTAGAAGTAATTTAGATCCTGAGATGAGTTTGGTGAGACAGCTCAGAGGGAAAAGTGATTGATACACAACCCTGGTGCACTGAGTTTGATCCCTGGGACCCATGTAAAGGTGGAAGGAGAGAAGCCCCTCCACACAGTTGTTCTCTGACCTCTACATGCATGCTGTCACATGAGCATGCACACACACTCACTCACACACACACACAATTCTGTCTGCCTTACATACACATATACATACACACATTCTGTCTTGGTATCTACCACACACACACACACACACACACACACACACACACACACACTATCTGTTTAACACACACTTGTGTATACTACACACAATTTTTAAAATTAAAATGAAAAATAGACACCCGTAAAAGGAATCATAAGCTACTCTTCATAATATTGAGGCAATCTTTCCAGATTTACCAAGGTTCATTTCACCATCGTTTCAAAACTCCCAAGGTAGAGTCGTTAATAATTAATAACAAACTAAAAAAATCAGAAATACATGTGGACAACTATATGTTGAAAAATTCTGGGAGACTGATAATGGAAGATGAATCCCTAGCAGCGGCCCCTTCCCCTCCCCACTACTTCCCCATCACACTGATCTCAAGATTCTGTACAACCATGGCCATCAGGTTGAAAGTGGCTGAGCTGGGTCGATTGTCACCCGGCAATCAACACCGTCAGCACAGACTGTACCGAGAACATCTGACGACCAGTTCAAACTCGTTCCCAAGTGACACCAGTGATTATTTTTATCTCATGATGTTATAGTTTAACTAATTCACTAATGATTAAGACAGTTTTAAAGACTGAGCAAGCCCCACTAGCTAAATGGTGACTGCACTTTAGTTAACACTCAAAGGATGTCTGCTTCCTGCTGTTAGCTAATAACACACTCTAATTAATAGCACTTGGAGAAAGTGTCCTGTCAGCGGGAACCAGAGGTGTTTCCCTACACTATGAGCTCCATCAGGCCTCCTCTGCTTCATCAGATGAGTACCTGGGGCTATCCATCTCCCGATTCTTTAATCCTAGAGGTAATTTAGTTCCTAATTCAAAACACTCAAAGCACCTTTTTTGTGAACGCTTTCTTGAACTGACATGTGCTATGTTGTTTCAAGCGGATAGCCCCAATCTTGCTTACTCACCTCCAATTCTGCCCTGCAAAAGCATATGTATCTCACCATAAGGGCTTCAGCAAGCAGTAGCCCAGAGAGAATCAGGCCAATGCTTCATCCTCTCTTCCTCACTTATTCAGACACATATGTTCAGACACATGTAATGCATATCACATAATATACCATGCATATTTTGACATGATATAAAAACTTCCTGTATTGTCTCGTTACTCTAAATTGGTAAAAAGCCACTTTCACACCCAGGGAGACCAACCTGGGATGTCTGAAATAATAAACTGTTGCATCACCAGCACTACGCAGCTGGACGATGAAACCGGTGGTGAGGGTTTCTGAGAATAGAGCAGTTTGGTGAAGTATGGGTAATACCTGCCTGTAACTGGCGATGGGTCTCTTCTCCCAAGTGATTGCTGCCACAGAAATGCTTCCAGAAGCCTGTGCCAGCTCTCAAACTTCCTTCCCATCTCCGCCACCCCCCACCTCATGTTCCAGGGAAAGAGGGGTACAGCAGACATAAAGAAGACACCTGCCCTCACTCTCAACTTCCTGAAGAGGGAAAATAACTAAGTGAAGCAAGGCTGGAAGGGAAATAGCCGCATATATTACAAAACAAGCACGGTGGGGATTTTTCCATTTTTTTTTATTTTTTATTTTTCTATTTCATTTTACACTTCAACCACAGTTCTCTCTCCCACTCTTTCTCCCCCCTCCTTGTCTCCTCCCACCCTCCCTCACCTCCCCCATCACCCGCCAGAGTCCACTCCTCCCTGAGGGTAAGGTGACTCCCATGAGGAGTCAACATAGTCTGGAACAATGGGTTGGGGCAGGGCCTGGTATTAAGACTGAGCATGGCATCCCACAATAGGGAATGGGCTCCAACAAGCTAGTTCATGTGCTAGGATTACATCATGTTCATACTGCCACTGAGCATGGCATCTCACCCTAAGGAGTGGGCTCCAAGGAGCTAGCTCATATACCAGGTTTATGTCATGGTCCTACTGATAGGGGCCCCTCTGATAGTCCAACCTTCACAACTGTGTCCCACATATGGAGGACCTAGTCCAGTCCTCTGGAGCCTCCACATTTATAGGTCTAGAGTTCATGAGTTTCCACCAGTGTGGTTCACCTGCCTCTGTAGATTTCTCCATTATGATCTTGACCTCCCTTGCTCATATGCTCCCTTGCTCATATGCTCCCTCCTCCCTCTCTTTTCCTGGATTCCTGGAGCTCACCCTAGTTCTTGGTTGTGGATCTTTGCTCCTCATTCCATCACTTACTAGTTGAGGACTCTATGGTGATAGTTGGGGTGTTCATTAATCTGATTACAGTAAAAGCCAGTTCAGGCATCCTCTCTACTATTGCTAGGTCTTAGTTGGGGTCCTCCTTGTGGATTCTTTGGTGTTACCCTAGCACCAGGTTTCTCCTTAAGCCCATAGCTGCTCTCTCTATTAAGGTATCTTTGTGAAACAAGAACTGATATTCCACTCTTCTGCAACTGTATAAAACTTCCATTCTAATCAGGTTAAAACTAAATGCAATAAACCTTCTAATAACTGTCCTGGTGAGAGGCTGCTGAGTGCTCAGTGCCATGGGTTAAGTGCTCTATGGCAACCAGTCAGGGCCTTTGTGCATCCTACTGATTCTTTTCAAAGGGGCGGCATCTACTGTTCTATGGGTTACTTATGGAAGAGGTATTGAGGACTCCAGCTATAAAATGTGTTTGCCTTATGTATCCTGTGCCACTGTCACACAGTACTCCCCAGCATTTTCCCTGTTCTGGACTCAGCTCTTATCAACGTCTAAAAAAAAAAATGATTTAACTTGTAAGTATGTGTGTGAGAAAGAGAGAGTTGCAGTGTCCACACAGGCCATCAGAGGAGGTCAGACCCCTGGTGCCGGGACAGGAGTCACCTACAGTAGTTGTGAGTAACCTGATGTGAGTGCTAATGGTGGGTCCTTCAGTCAAGCTGCATGTGCTCTTTACCACTGAACTATCTCTCCAGGCCCTGGTATTGCCATTTTAATATGAGGGCTCCAAGTCACTGGAAATTTAAGCAAACTGTAGAAGCTCACTCAACTGGTACATAGTCAAGCAGGACTCAACTGAAGTCCTTTGACTCTCAGATCCCCGCCCCTGTTCCTTCCCTTGCAAGGTGCTGCATCAAAATCATCCTACTCCCCGTCAAGATGCAGTGTTGGCGACACTCAACGTGTATTTTCCTAGTTGCAGCTTTCAGTGGATTAGAAGGAGATAAAAGCTCTTAGTCTGGCCCTGGAGAGATGGCTCAGTGGTTAAGTGCACAGGCTGCTCTTCCAGAAGACCAGAGTTTGAGTCCCAGCAACCACATGGTAGCTCATCAACCATCTGAAACTCTGGTTCCAGGAGATCTGATGCCCTTTTCTGGCCTCAATAGGCACTGAATGTAGATGGTAAATGCAGGCAAAACACCCATACCCATAAATAAAAATAGTAAAAAGCAGCTCTCAGTCTAGCAGGAGAGCCTCTGCAATGCTGTCTCTCCTCTCTCTCTCTCTCTCTCTCTCTCTCTCTCTCTCTCTCTCTCTCTCTCTCTCTGTCTGTCTCTCCTTTAGCTTTGTTCTTAGGGGATTCTGTTGTGACTAGTGCTGACCTCTGCCTTGGTGTCCCCTATCCCCAGAAAGGCTTGGAGGTAGGGAAATTAAGTTAACACATAGTTTAGCCAGAGGTAGCAAGGAGAGAATTGCTCACAGGAGCTGGAAGGAGCAGTGTGCTGTGTCATGTAAGATGGCTTTATGACAGCTCTCTCAGAGGCCATTTTCATCAAAAAAAAAATTCAAATCATAACCTTGGGAAATGAAAACCCACACTCAAAATAGAGTAGAACTCTTCTGCTATGGTCCTCAGATTTCTCCATCAAAAGTCTGGGCCTTTGGTTTAGATTAGGGTAAACTTAGGATCCAATGTGGTTCAGCTCAAATGATCATGCAGACATGTAACCACTTGAAAGCAAGAGACAACATACTGCTCTCTCTTTAGTCTCCAAGTACAGGGCTGATGTCCTGGTACTGTGGGAGAGGAGTCCCAAGACGGCACAGATGAGATGCAGCCTGGGGACCTTCCTTTCTCTTGCTCCATTTACCATGTCATCTAATGCTGGCCTATGGGCTCAGGACTCCCTGATAAGTTCCAGATATGACATGGGGATCCAGTGTATAAAGAGATAAGAACAGGGGCTTCAAGCGACTTAACCACACTGTATCTCCATTTCTGCATTTGGTGAATGGTGGTAATAACAGGGGCCACCTTCTGGGACTGAGTTAAATGAACTAATACTTGAGGACTGCTAAGGTCTGACACACAGCACTGTGTAACATCAGAGGCCTAAACAGCAGATTATTTTGCAATGGGGAAATAAAAGTCATTGAGCAACTGGAGACTCAGGTTGCCCTGAGCCAGGAAAACCCAATCAGCATGGTTCTAGAAGATAAAATGCCAGTGTGTGACTTGATTGCCTCGTTACGTCAGGCTCTGTGATCGTTTCAGACAACATTTCTTCTACAGATTTGTTGTTGCATTTATCTGGTGATATCTGTAGATATCTGGCCACTGTATGGCTCTTTCTCCCACTGATCTATTGTAGCAGCTATAATCATTATACAATCATTGACAACATCATAAACTCAAATATCCTCAAATTCCTCGCACAAATATTGTTACACATAAAAAGAACAGACCTGGGAGAGTCGTATATAGACTCGCTGAGGTATTTTGTTTTTAGTTTTTTTGATGTTTTATTTTATTCTTGGGCAGTTATGTTCTCAGACTTTGAGGGATGAGTTCTATAATGGTGAGAGTGAAAGTATCACATGAGGGATGCTCACTAAGGTCAATTCTACTTCAGAGAAAACATGGTTCTGAGACCCAGGTTTGAGCTTGGACTGGCTTAAGTCAATGATGCTGACCCTCACTGAGAATTGGGAAGGATAATTAAGTCATTTCCTGGACAAAGTTAGCCAAACTATCTGGTCCAGACTATTGAAAATAAAAACAGAATATATTGTAATGGTATCTATCCTAAACTATATTCCATGTGTCCCTTACTAAACCACATTCCATTTGAATACTTTGAATTTCCCAGTGTAAATTTCCATATAGGTCCTAAATATTATATCACTTTGACTTTATAAATAATTTAATTTAAACAATATCCCCTAGGAATAAATAAACTACATTTATATAACACAGGTTCCATATTGGATGTGAAAATATCATTCAGGAAAGAGACCTATCCCTAGGCCAGCCCTTCCCTGCTACCAGTGAGTGACCTGTTCACCAACAGCGCTAAGTGTCCAGTCAATCTGTTCCCTACCTCAATACACTATTGGCCTCTATTGATCATTCCTGTCACTTTCCCCAAGTTTCCTCACAAGCACTCATTATTTTCTGGCATCTAAGGGCTTCTTGCATTGTAAATCAATTCCAAACTGATCAAAACACATCAACTTCCACTTAAAAATCTATTCCAAACACAGTGCTTTTCCATTAGTCCAAAATGTCACAAGGAAACCCACAGTGACAATATTGCTCAGTAGCAAGCACATTTATTTCACTTTAGCCTTGGAAATGAGGTTAGCAAAATGGCACACAGTTCCCTTTGTCTTATTTTCAATGTATCTTCAGTGCAGGAAGGTATTTTGGAGAATGTTTGATAGAAGGTTATAGGGGATGAGGGGGTGTGCATGCACACATGTGTGCTCTCCACCTTATTTTTTGATGCATGGTTTCTCACGAACCCTAGAGCCTGCTGTTTCGACTAGGCTCACCAGCCAACTAGTCCTGACACTCGCATGTCTCCATCCCTGCTCAGCCACACAGCTGGGGTGCAGATGTGCACACTGCACCAAGGTTTTTACCTGTGTGCTGGGGATCCTAACTCAGTTCCTCCTGCTTCCAAAGCAAGTGCTTTACCTGTTGTGTTGCCTGTCTCCCCATCCCAGATGGCTAGTTCTAATTACAGAGATCACAGTCTGAATCAGATGTCTCTGGCAGGTGCAAGAGTGACAATGGAGGGTGGTCTCCAGTTTCCTGCTAGAGAGCAGAGTCCAGTCTGAGGGTTGCAGGGATGTTCTTTCCTCTGTAGGATTCAGCACAAGTGAATGTGCACGTGTCCTCGCGCCAATCTGTAGTCTGAAGTTTGGCTTGTTGCCACTCTACGAAAAGCAAAGTTGAATGTACTGTTGTCCATGTGCTTTCCCAGTGCATTTCAGAGTCCACTTGCTGCCCAGATAAGACCTGAAACATCTCCTTGTGGATTTTACCCAGGCAATTCTGCAACTACGTGTCTGGTTATTTTGTCTTGTGAAACCATTGCATCTCATGAAGTATTTTTAGGACAGTCTAACTAACTAGTGTGTACCATACTCTACTGGTAGATACACACTATAATTAAACTAACACAACACCAAGTATGAATCCCCAACTTCACCACGGTCTTTGGATGATGAGGACCTGTCTATAAGTTGGTCTATTGCAGCAAGCATCTCACTCCAGTGGCGAATGTTAAGGATGAGGGAGGCTATGCTTGTTTAAGGGCAAAGTCTACACAGACACTCTGAAGGCATCCTCTCAACTTGGCTTTGAAATTAAAATTAAATGAATAATTAATTAATTGAATAAAACAATCTATGGGTTGGAGACACATTTCAAAGAAATTACTGCTCTTGCAGAGGAATCAAGTTTGGTTCCTAGCAAAAACATGGCATCTAATAGTCATCTGCTACTCCAGAAAATGAATCTTTTTTAAAAGTTTATTTTAAAAGCCACTCCTCCATCCCTCACAAAGGGAGTCCACTTTTTTTAGATATATAGCTTTAAACAATGGGAACCACTTTGTAAATGGAGCAGAATCTGCCTTTCTGGAATCTCTTCCACTTTAAGGTGGGAATGCATTCCAGGTAAAATTCTTTAAGTGCTCATTTGTAAGCCCATCATAGAGTGACTTTTTAAAGATTCAATTTTTCTTAAATTATGTGTATGTATGGGTGCAGGACAGACGCGTGTGAGCACAGGTGCCCTGAGCGACCAGAGGTATTGGACACCCCTACACCTGCAGGCTGGGTGCTACCTGACTTGCACGTAGGGAACTGAGTTCCCTGTAAGAGCACTGTAGGCCTTTAACCACTAAGCCACCCATTCAGTCCCTAGTGTGACTAACAATCCAAATACTCTGCTGCCTTTGAGTTCCTATTTAAGACAGCCACTGCATGAATTAATTGTATACCATGTGCCAGATATCTTTCTAAATAGTTCTAGTACATTTTTTTGAGGGGCAGCATGTCATGTCACATATGTAGATGTCATTAAGTGAGGGGATCAAATCTATGTAGGACCCAGGATAGAACTCAGGTAATCAGGCTTGGTGGCAAATGTTGTTAATGCTGTGGCATCTCACAGGCCCCTGCAGTGAATAGCAGACACTCATAGCACAAGCTTTCCCATGGATCATTGCTTTCCTTTTCTCTCACTATCCAGCTCAGCAAATGCTTGGCCCATTTCCTTGGTGGACTAATAAGTACAGAGAGCAGAATTCTGGAGCCAGAGAATGAAGTTTGAATGACATGCTCACAGCTCTGGGAACATAGACCTGCTTTCCTGGCTGTGAGTTTCTCATCTGTAAATGAACGTCTGAAAGGAAAGCACCAGATACACAGACACATTAATAAATACTCATTTATATCAGTTTTCCTTTCCACAAAGGAGGGAGTTGCTGGTTGTGAACACAAATGATTCTGGCAACCACAGAGTAGCCAGAATCCCCACTGTAATAAATTATAGATGAGTTGTTAATAAGTTGACAAATTTTTTCCAAAAAAATAAAATAAATTGGATTAATACAAACAATCCATATTTTATAATTGAGTGGGGGAAATTTGATATAATTTGAAAGGTTATTTTTTTTGAGTTTCACCTACCCAAAAATAGTCCTAAAATCAAGACCCCAAGTACTGCTCTAATTTCTTCCACATCCACCTCTGCTGGGGCAGAAATTACTCAGAAAGATACTAAAAGTCAGAACAGACAATGGACATTGTACAAAGGAAGAAATGCAAAAGGAAAGCCAGCATGTGTGAAGAAAGGTCTCTATGCTAGACATGGGTGGTTTCATTGCTAGTAGCTGCAGCAGAGAAACCCCCTACCTGTCCCGGTAGGTATGAGTGTGTGTGTGTATGCATGTGTGTGTGAGTGTGTATGAGTGTATGTGAGTTTGTGTGAGAGAGTGAATGTGAGTATACATGTGTGTGAATGTGTGTGTGTGCACGTGTGTGTGTGTGTGTGTGTGTGTGTATGTGAGAGTGTGTGTGCGCGCGCATATGTAAAAGTCAGAGGACAACCTTAGGTGCGGATCTCTTCTGTCAGATTCAATGGATAAAGATGTTTATCACTAACCCTCACAACACAGTCGGTCCCCACAACCCACATGATGACCTGAGAGTACCAACTCCCAACGGTTGCCTTCTGACCTCCATCCACATGTGAAAGCCTTGAGTCTCAGGAGAAGCAGGACTCATGGAAAGCAATAAAGAGACTTCCTAGGAATGGTTATTGTAACCGTAACACTGAGGAGGGGTGGAAACTGGGAGCTGGCGGAGGAGGAAATCTCAGGAAGTTACTCGTATGACTCATGGTGGCATCCAGGACAAGGAACTCCTTTGTTAGACCTTGTGAGACACTAATAGAAGCCTGGGAATAAGAAGAGTCATAAGGGACCCAGAGAAATAGAAAAACCGCATACCTGGGATTTTTCAAGTTAACACAGAAGATAATGTAAACAAGAGTAGAGAGCTGCAAAAGTAAAGGCTTATATTGCTGTCTGTACTCCACCCTCGCGTTTCCTAAGAGCGATTTGCATCAGCTGCCCCTTCAGCTCTATTTGAAAGGCGCTAGCACCCCCTGGTGTCAATATCCCAGAACAACCTCAATAGTCAGGAAGGCTTTTCTCATCTTTCTGATAGTTTCAAAGATGCTAAAACATTTATGGTAGCCTTTCCACGGATGCTCAAATTGTTAGTTGGCGGAAGTCTTGTAGGTCTCTAGACCTTTCTTTAGGTTCAGTTTTCTCTTCATACCAATATTGGCTCCCTCTTTTATACTCTCTCTCTCTCTCTCTCTCTCTCTCTCTCTCTCTCTCTCTCTCTCTCTCTCTCCTGTCTTCTGTTCCTACCCGGACTCAGGACTCAATCTTCCTAGTTGCACGTGTTTTCCTCTCCTCCCCCTCTCTTTCTCCTACTTCTCTCTCCATTCGCTGCCCCCCCCCCAATTCCCCTGTGCTCTGGGGGACTTGTCCCTTCCCGCTTCTGTGAGGGACTTTATATGAATCTCTTAGAATACACCTTGTATCCTAGTTCCTCTGGTCATGTGAATTATAGGCTGGTGATCCTTTGCTCTAGGTCTAAAATCCATATATGAGTGAGTACATACTATGTTCCTCTTTTTGTGACTGGGTTATCTCATTCAGGATGGTTTCTTCAATTGCCTTCGAATTTCAAGATACCATTTTTTTTTTTTCTGCAGAGTAGTATAAATGCCCATCCTGGATAGTGAGATCAACAACTAACTTATCCATGGAGCCCTCATCTAATACCTGTTGGAAACTGAAGCAAACACCCATACATAAACACTGAGTTGAACTAGAATCCAGATGCAGAGGGAGAGGACAAGACCAGGTTGCAGAAACACATAGAGACAGCTGACCTGAACAAGGAGGAGCTAATGGGCCCCCAGACTGATAGCTGGGAATCCAGCATGGGACTGACTCAGGCCCCCCTGAATATGGGTCTCAGCTAGAAGACCTGAGCAGTCTAAGGGACCTCAGACAGTGGAACCAGGATGTATTCCTGGTGCACAAAAGGACCTTGCAAACGCATCCCCCATGGAGGGATACTGCCTTAACCTAGAGACAGGAGAGAAGTCCTAGTCCCTACTTCAAATGACTTAACAGTTCTACATGACCCCACCTGGATGGCATTGCCCTACATGTGGAATTGGGGTGGGGGGATGGGAGGGGAGGGTGGTCAGGGTGCATGTGAGGGGGAAGAGAGAGTAAAAGGGAGGGAGGGAGGAAGGGGGAACTGGGATCGACATGTAAAATAATTAATAAAAAAAGATGCTAAAACATTTTCAAGTACATTACAGACACTAAAATGGCATGCATATTAATTATGTATTTTAACTATTAGGTAATCGATCACTTTCTAATTAGATTTAAGGCAATCTTAGAAGGAGAAATGCATGCCTGGTTATTTTAAATCTGACAAAGATTTAAGATGGTTAGGAGCTCATATGCTCCAGAGGTGAAAATACTACTATTGTTTTGTTAATGGACTTATTATCAAACCACCCTATGAATACGTATCTATGTACCCACTCATAAGTGGAGCATTCAGCCCTCATCAGAGAAGCCATTTTGTGGTTAGCACAGAAACTCACAGTAACAAAAAAAAGTGAGGTCTGAGGGATGCTCACCGCAGATGGGACCTCTATAAAAATGCTTGTGAGTTGTGAACTCAGGATTTAACAGAACTTTCCCCTTTGTACTTGTTTATGTTTTTCAGAGGTCCCTCTCACTCTGAAAACGTCTCACTACTTTGGGAGGCTCCAATGGCACTAACATTTTTAAGGTTGGTAATCTTGTAAAATGCCCCACTTTCTAGATTTGTGCAGTCACCACCCCATGATTAAGTTAATATGAAGTATTTTGGCAAGAGTCCTCTGTGGGTGAGTTTTTGAGTTTCTTACTACATCATCATGAGAAATGTAATACTAGACTGCTCTCCTATAGGTGCTGCTATTTGGTCATTTGGTTAATTTGTAAACTAGTATCATAAGAAGTGTGCTACTTACCTTCTCTTTTAACACATTTTTATGCAAGGTTTTAACTGTGTTGATGATTCTTACTTGAGTCAGTTGTGACACTGGGAGTTGCAAGACAATAGTTTTCTGGTATTGGCACCCCCTCAAGATGTATGATTAAACTGAACAGATCAAACAGAGAAGACAGCTGTGGTGCTGACTTTAGCAGAGTACTCTAAATGCCCTGAGTGAAACCTATTCTCCTGACCAAAGAGATGGAAAACTTAGTGTATGATGATGTGTGGTCACACTAGTAGTATAATCTTGAGATTATTTTATGTGCACTGTAAAACAAAGCAAATAAATGCTTCCATCAAAAAATGCACATAATAACCTGGGGTAGAGAAAAGCATTGACAGTTTATACTTGAGATCAGTGTAGATCCCAGTGGTATCTGGAACAGGGAAGTACTTTATCAAGCCTTGTGAAATACAATTAATTATCAAATATCTGTTGTGAATTTTTTCTCTTATTTCTCTTGTTTGAAACACGGTTGTTTTACATGCCAATCCCAGTTTCTTCACCCTCCCACCCTCCCCTATCACCCCCACCAAACCCCAGCCCATCTCCTATCTGCTCCCAGGGAAGGTGAGGCCTTCCATTTGGGAGTCTTCAAAGCCCATCATACCATTTGGGGAGGGCCTATGCCATCCCCCATGTGTCTGGGCTAAGAAAGTATCCCTCAATGTGGAATGGGCTCCCAAAGTCCTTTCCTATACTAGCGTTAAATACTCATTCACTACCAGAGGCCCCATAGACTGCCCAGTCCTCCTAACTAACACCCACATTGAGGGGGGTCTGGGTCAGTCCTATGCTGGTTTTCCAGCTATCAGACTGGGGTGCATGAGCTCCCCTTTTTCAGGTCAGCTGATTCTGTGGGTTTCTCCAGCCTGGTCTTGACCCCTTTTCTCATCACTCCTCCCACTCTGTAACTGGATTCCAGGAGTTTGGCTCAGTGTTTAGCTGTGGGTGTCTGTTTCTGCTTCCATCAGCTACTAGATGAAGGCTCTAGGATGGCATATAAGGTAGTCATCAATCTCATTATCTTGGAAGGGAATTAAAGGTAGTCTCTCCACTATTGCTTAGATTGTTAGTTGGGCTCACCCTTGTAAATCTCTGAGCATTTACCTAGTGCCAGATTTCTTCTTAAATCTATAATGGTTCCCTCTATTATGGTATCTCTTTTCTTGTTCTCTATTCTTTCCCTGTCTCAATCTTCCTGCTCCCTCATGCCCAGCCCTCCCTTCCTGTTCCCCCTTCTCTTTCTCTTAACTCCCTCTCCCCTCCTCCATGCCCCCAATTTGCTTGGAAGATCTTGTCCCTTTTCCCTTCTCCATGGAACCATTATGTTTCTCTTAGGGTCCTCCTTGTTTCCTAGCTTTTCTGGCGTTGTGAATTGTAGGCTAGTAATCCTTTGCTCTATGTCTAAAATCCATATATGAGTGAGTGCATACCCTGTTTGTATTTTTGTGACTGGGTTACCTCACTCAGGATAGTTTCTAGTTCCATCCATTCCCCTGTGAATTTCAAGATTCCATTTTTTTTCTGCTAAGTAGTACTCCATTGTGTAAATGTACCACATTTTCCCCATCCATTTTTCAGTTGAGGGGCATCTAGGTTGCTTCCAGGTTCTGGCTATTACAAATATTGCTGCTGTGAACATAGTTGAACAGATGTCCTTGTTGTATGAATGTGTGTCTTTTGGGTATATACCTAAGAATGGAATTGCTGGATCTTGTGGTAGACTGATTCCCATTTTCCTGAGGAGCCACCATACTTATTTTCAAAGTGGCTGTATGAGTTTGCACTCCCAACAGCAGTGGGGGGAGTGTGCCCCTTTCTCTACATCCTCTCCAGCATAAACTGTCTTTGATGTTTTTGATTTTAGCCATTCTGATAGGAATAAGATGGTATCTCAAAGTTGTTTTGATTTGCATTTTCTTGATGACTAAGGATGTTGAGCACTTTCTTAAGTGTCTTTCAGTCATTTTGGATTCCTCTATTGGGAATTCTCTATTTAGTTCTGTACCCCATATTTTAATTGGATTATTTGGTGTTTTGGTAACTAGATTCTTGAGTTCTTTCAATAGTTTGGAAATCAGCCTTCTGTCAGAAGTGGGGTTGCTGAATAGCTTTTCCCATTCTGTGGGCTGCTATTTGGTCTTGTAGACTATGTCCTTTGCTTTACACAAGCTTCTCAGTTTGAGGAGGTTCCATTTATTAATTGTTGATCTCAGTGTCTGTGCTACTGGTGTTATGTTCAGGAAGCGGTCTCCTGTACTTCCCACTTTCTCTTCTAAGGTTCAGTGTGGCTGGGTTTATGTTGAGGTCTTTGACCCATTTGGACTTAAGTTTTGTACATGGTGATAGATATTAATCTATCTGCAATCTTCTACAAATCAGCATCCAGTTATGCTGGCACCATTTGTTGAAGATGACTTCTTTTTCCATTGTATAAATTTAGCCTTTGTCAAAACTCAGGTGTTCATAGGTATGTGGGTTAATATCAGGGCTTTCAATTCAATTCCATTAGTCTCCCTGTCTATTTTTGTGCCAATGCCAAGCTGTTTTCAGGACTATAGCTCTATAATAGAGTTTGAAGTCAGGGATGGTGATGCCCATGGAAGTTACTTTATTGTACAAGGTTGTTTTGGCTATCCTGGGTCTTTTGTTTTTCCACACAAAGTTGAGAATTGTTCTTGCAAGGTCTGTGAAGAATTGTACTGGGATTTTGATGGGGATTGCATTGAATCTGTGGATTGCTTTTGGCAACATTGCCATTTTTACTATGCTTATCCTACCTCTCCAAGAGCATGGGTCATCTTTTCATTTTCTGGTATCTTCTTTAATTTCTTTCTTTAAAGACTCAAAATTCTTATTATATATGTCTTTCACTTGTTTGCTAAGCGTTACCCCAAGATATTTTATGTTGTTTGTGTATATTGTAAAAGGTGATATTTCTCTGATTTCTTTCTCAGCCCCTTTATTGTCTGTATTTATTAGGGCTACTGATTTTTTTTTTTTTGAGTTAATTTTGTATCCTGCCACTTTGCTGAAGGTGTTTATCAGCTGTAGGAGATCCCTGATAGAAATTTTTGGTTCACTTAGGTAAACTATCATATCATCTGCAAATAGTGAAAGTTTGTATCCCCTTGATCTTCCTTTTTTTTTTTTTTTTTTTTTTTTTTTTTTTCTTATTGCTCTAGCTAGTACTTCAAGTACATTATTGAAGAGATATGGAGAGAAAGGGCAGCCTTGTCTTGTTTCTGATTTTAGAGGCATTGGCTTAAGTTTCTCTCCATTCAGTTTGATGTTGGCTGTTGGTTTTCTGTATATTGCTCTTATTATGTTTAGGTATGCTCCTGTTATCCCTGATCTCTCCAAGACCTTTATCATGAAGGGTGTTGGATTTTGTCAAAGGCTTTAAGGCTTTTTTAGCATCTACTGAGATGATAATGTGTTTTTCTTCTTCAGTTTGTTTATATGGTGGATTACATTGATGAATTTTTGTATATTGAACCATCGCTGCATCTCCAGTATGAAGCTCACTTGGTCATGGTGATTTCTCTGGTGTGTTCTTGGATTCAATATGCCAGTATTTTATTGAGTAGTTTTGCATCAATATTCATGAATGATATTGGTCTATAGTTCTCTTTCTTAGTTGTGTCTTTGTGTGGCTTGGGTAGCAGGGTAATTGTAGCCTCATAAAAAGAGGTTAGCAATGACCCTTCTGCTTCTATTGTATGGATCACTTTGAGGAATGTTGGTATTAGTTGTTCTTTGAATTTCTGGTAGATTAGGGGTTATAGGTCTATTTAAATTGCTTATTTGGTCTTGATTTAATTTTGGTAAGTGATATCTATTCAGAAAATTGTCCATTTCTGTTAAATTTTTGAGTGTTGTAGAGTACAGATTTTCAAAGTATGACCAGAAAATTCTCTGGATTTCCTCTGTGTCCATTGTTATGTCTCCCTTTTCAATTCTGATTTTGTTAATTTGCATGTTCTCTCTCTGTCTTTTGGTTAGTTTGGATAAAGGTTTGTCTGTCTTATTGATTTTCTTAAAGAACCAACTCTTTGTTACATTGATTCTTTTTATTGTTTTCCCAGTTTATACTTTATTGATTGCAGCCTTCAAATTGATTATTTCCTGGCATCTACTCCTCTGGGCTGAGTTTGCTTCTTTTTGTTCTAGAGCTTTCAATTGTGCTGTTAATTCTCTAGAGTAACTCTTCTCCAGTTTCTTCATGTGGGCACTTAGGGCTATGAACTTTCCTCTTAATACTGTTTTCAAAGTGTCCCATAAGTTTGGGTATGTTGTGTCCTCATTCTCATTGAATTCTTGTAAGTTTTTAATTTCTTTCTTTATTTCTTTCTTGACCCAAGAATGGTGCAATTGCACATTGTTCAATTTCCATGAATTTGTAGGTTTTCTACAATTTGTGTTGTTGTTGTATTCTAACTTTAAAGCATGGTGGTCTGATAAGATACAGGAGGTTATTCCAATTTTTTGTACCTATTGAAGTTTATTATATTGCTGAGTATGTGGTCAGTTTTAGAGAAGGTTCCATGTGGCGCTGTGTCTGGATGGAATGCTTTATAAATGTCTGTTAAACCCAATTGGGTCACAGCTTCTGTTAGTTCCTTTGTTTCTTTGTTAAGCCTCTGTCTGGTGGACCTGAATAGTGTTGAAAGAGAGGTATTGAAATCTCCCACTATAAGTGTGTGAGGTTTTATGTGAGATTTGAATTTTAGCAATGTTTCTTTTACGAACATTGGTGACTTTGTATTTGGGGCACAGATGTTCAGAATTAAGACTTCATCCTAATGGATTTTTCCTATGATGAATAAAAAATGACCTTCTCATCTCTTTTGATTGATTTTAGTTTAAAGTCTAATTTGTTAGATATAAGTGTTGTTACACCCAGTTGTTTCTTGGGTCCATTTGATTGGAAAGTCTTTTCCCAACCCTTCACTCTGAGGTAATATCTGTCTTTGAAGTTGAGGTGTGTTTCTTGTATGCAGCAGAAGGATGGATTCTGTCTTCATATCCATTCTTTTAACCTGTGGTTTTTTTTTTATAGGTGAGTTAAGACCATTAATATAGAGGGATATTAATGACAATTGATTGTTAATTCTTCCTTGTTTTGGATTTGGTGGTGGTGGTGGTGGTGGTACTGTGTGTGGATGTTCCCCTATTTTTATTTTGGCTGATGGTAAAGTGGGATTATCTATTGGCTATGTTTTTGTGGGTGTACTTAATCTCCTTGGGTTGGAGTTTTCCTTCTAGAACTTTTTATAGGGCTGGATATTTGGTGTTCTGTAAGCTTCTTGTACTTTCATTGGCATGTATTTCTTTAGGTTGGGAAACTTTTCTTCTATGATTTTGTTGAATATATTTTCGCATCTTTGAATTGGGTTTCTTCACCTTCTTCTATACCTATTATTCTTAGGTTTGGCCTTTTCATAGTGTCCCATATTTCCTAGATTTTTGTGTCATGAATTTGCTGAACTTAAGATTTTCTTTGGTCGATGAATTTATTTCTCCTAGTGTATCTTCAACGCCTGAGGTTCTCTCTTCCATCACTTGTATTTGGTTGGCTATGCTTGTATCTGTAGTTTCTGATCATTTGCCTAACTTTTCTATTTCCAGCATTCCCTCACACACACTTTGTGTTTGTGTGTGTGTGTGTGTGTGTGTGGTTTTGTTTTTTTGTTTTTTGATTTTGTTTTTTTTGTTGTTTGTCTGTTTGTTTTTGTCTCTATTTCAGCTTTCAAACCTTGCACTGTTTGAATTGTTTCTTATAATTTTTGGTTTGTCTTTTCCTACATTTCTTGAATTTTTTCTTCCATTCTTTTAAGGTATTTTCTCATTACTTCTTTGAGTGTCTCTATCATTGTCATAAAGTTGTTTTTAGGGTCATTTTCTTCTGCTTCATCTGTGCTGGGATGTTCAGGTCTTGCTGATGTGGAGTCCCTAGACTCTGGTGGTATCATATTGATCTTTCTGTTGTTGACTATATTCTTAAACTGTCATCTACCCATCTCTTCTTTCAGTGCATACTGGTAGGGTCTCTCCCTCTTCTGGTGGGTATGGGGCCACGGTTCTCTTCCAGTGGGTGCAAGCAGTTCCAATACTCCAATGGCTCTCCTACTCCAGTGGGTGGTGGTGGGAATCCCTCCGGGATTGGAGGCTGGACCAGAATGCAGGCAGACTCTAGTTGAGCTAGGCTGGGCTTCCCCCACACGCAGTCCTGAGTTCTCAGTCCTCAGGACACTCTCAATAAGGCACTGAAAAGCAGGCTGGAAACAGGTTCACACTTACCCCTTCCCATAGTTGGTGGTGGGAACCAGGATGCTGGCAGACTCCAGGTGAGCCCATGCTAGAATAGGCTCCCCTACACACAGTCTTCGGTTCTCAGAATGCTTCAAGCAGTGCAGATGTGAATGTTTTCTTTCACTCTAAAACCATACTATTAATTTTTCTATGTTATTAATGATAAATACTTAGTTATGATGTGATCAAATTCGCCTGTTTTGAGCCATGGTGACTCACTCCTTTAACCCCCACAGTCTTCAGGAGGCAGAGGCAGATGGATCTCTGTGAGTTTGAGGCCAGCCTACTCTACAGAGCAAGTTCCAAGACAGCAAGAGCTACAAAGAAACCCTGTCTTGAAAAAACAAAAGAAAATAAAAAAAATCATATGTTTTAATGACAATTGCTTTTGTATATACTGCTCAAAAAGCATTTGCCTAACCACAAGGACAACTGAAATATTTTTAGACACTTTGTATGTGTAAGGCTGGTTTCAATTTCTGCATATGATGAATGGGAGATACTAAGTTCTTTTGTGGGTATTCTGTAATTACAAAATTTTTAATTGAAAACACTGGCCTCAGATTGCTTTGGGAAGCTGGAGAAATGACTCAGTGGTTAATAGTGTACAGTGCCTTTGCTGAGGATCCAAACAAATTCAGTTTCCTGTCAGGCAGCTCTGAAAAGGAGTATGGCCCATTGCTAAATGGATCTTCCTCCAAGGAGCAGGAACACCTGGGAGCCACCTCTGTCCCCAAGCTGGGCTCTGGCTGAGGGAGGGACTGGAGTGGCCAAAGGGCTGTGCCCAGGCTCTGGTTGGCAGGGTGTAACCAAGTGAAGTAGAAAGTCATGTGCAATCAGTGGCTCCATGGGGAACCCACCAAAGCCAGGAGGGCTCTCGGCAGGGCTGTGCACCATCTCCACCCCAACCCACCCCAGTGCACCTTGCTGATATGGCAGAAACAGGGAAATAGAAGCAAGAACAGCAGGACACACTCCAGTGTTTTTTCACTTTGTTCCCTGCTGCTCGTTCCGGTCACACCCAGGTTTTTTCCAAAGTCCTACAATCCCAGCCAGGGCCTCTATCATCTTGCCTCTTTAATATATCTTTTAAAAAGCTGTTTACTTTAAAACTTTTTAATCTTACTGTTTTTATTTATACTTCTTCGGACTACAGTTTTAGTGGCCGTACAGCTGCGTGTGTGTGTGTGTGTGTGTGTGTGTGTGTGTGTGTGTGTATAATTTGCATCTGCTTCTCAATCTGTAGAGTTAATCATGCCCATTTTTTATTAAACATACAAACTGTGATTTTAAGACATGCATATGGCACACTGGGAGATACCAGCTTCAGTCCTTTCAAAAACAAAGCAATTAGATAGCTGTCAATAAGAGAAAATAATCATAAAAAGGCTCAAGGGTCCAATTAAGAAGTGCAGCAACCGAGTGGGACAAACGGCAGGGAGAAGTGCATGGAACAAATTGATGGGTCTATCATCATACATGTGATGTCTGGTGCAGAACGGAGGAAAGAGAGGAACAAATTGATAGTCCTATCATCATATCTGTAATATCTAGTAAAGAACGGAGGAAAAGGAGGACATTGGTATCAGCCTGCATCACCGAATTCCCCAGTGGTGTGTTCTGTGGTAAATACTGGCAATTTTCATCACTGACATAACCAATAGCCATTGCTACCATGAGTGCCACAAGAAGCAGACACCACCACCTGCAATCCAAAGAAGCAACTCTTGTGCCACTGAAACTGACACTTCACCCAGCTCCATGTGCCTCCTGGGCCCTGGAGCTGTGGCTTTTCTATAAACACCCTTGCTGCAGACATTGGAGCTACTGCTGTTACAGGCAAGCCCTACTCTGGGTCACACAACTGTTGCTGCTCTGAATGTGCCCAAACTACAGGCCATGGTGCTTACATCACACCCTGTGAACACCCATGCCTAAGACACCATAGTCATTGCCACAGCAATGCACCTGGTGCCTAGGGCCACTGACTCTCTGTGTGTATCTGTGCTCCAGACTCTGGATGGATGGATGGATGGATGGATGGATGGATGGATGGATGGATGGATGGATGGATGCACTGAAAGTTCCAGTAATCAGACATGAACCCACTTGAGTGTCCAGAGCTGCAGTGTGTGCACCTCTGCCTTGGACGCTGGTTCTACCACATTCCCATGAGCACATGCTCCCAGCATGACATTACCAGTTCAGCAGTAAGGGAGCTTGTCTTCTGGACTCTTGTACCACCACCTCCCTCTACAGACTATATATATTCACACCCATGCTCCAACCTTGATTCTGTAGCCACCACACAAAAGTCACTCATCAGATACTGGCACAATCACTGCCAATAAGCTGGAGCCAGCATCAAAAGAGACACCCCCAATCAAGGCTTACCCTGTGGAAGAAAGAAAAAACAGAATTCCAATGGCCTTCACAATCAAAAGCCTCCAGAGTCCCTGCTGCCATGGGCAACTTGGGGACATTGCGAACCCATGAAACCTTCATCAATATCAAGGGACAGAGCTGTATAGAGACTATGGTACTGCTCCCTCACAAGAACCAAAGCTACCATGTCCCATCTAGCCAACAGCCTCATATCCACATGTAGAAGAAGGTCTCTACCATTGAAATCAGTCTATAAGGCCTCAAAGAGACATCAGATAAGGCAATAAGGGCTATGAAAAAACAAAATATGATACCACCAAAGGAATATAGTGATTTTGCCAGTAACCAACCTAGAAAACATGAACAGTAACAAATTGACAATTAACTAAAAACTAATTTAAGATTGCCTAACAAATGCCTAAGGAGCAAAAGTAAACAATAAAAATCACAAAAATAATATTCATAATTTTCATCAAGGAGAAATAATTTTAAGGAATTTAATTTTTAAGTGTGTGTGTGTGTGTGTGTGTGTGTGTGTGTGTGTGTGTGTGTGTGTGTTAAATGGAGTTCTACCACAAGGGCTGGTAATGCTGCCCCAAGAGACATAGACTAACAAAAATTCTAGGACCAGGCATTGGAAACCTCCCTTCAAGTGTTTCCTCAGGAGAGTCCAAGAGAGCTTCAAACAATATCTGCTACTATACTGCTCTTGGTTGCCTCCTAGGATGTTGTCTTAGTGTCTCTACTGCTGTGAAACACCATGACCAAAAAGCAAGTTGGGGAGGAAACCACATATTTATTTGGCTTATGCTTCCACATTGCTGTTCATTATTGAAGGAAGTCAGGACAGGAGCTCAAACAGGGCAAGAGCTGAAGCAGAGGCCATGGAGACATACTGCTTACTGGTTTATTTCTCATGGCTTGTTCAACCTGCTTTCTTATAGAACCTAGGACCACCAGCCCAGGGATGACACCAGCCACCATGGCTGGTCCCTCCCCATTGATCTCTAGTTGAGAAAATGCCTTATAGCCAGATCTTATGGAGGCATTTCTTTAACTGAGGCTCCTTCCTCTCTGATGACTCTAGCTTGGGTCAAGTTGACACACAAAAGCATCCAGCACAGATATTAAGGTGGGACCCTATTGCTGAAGACACCACACACTTTGGAGAGAGGACCTGGCAACTGACCTGGGGCCTCCTCCCTGAGGGCCTGCTCTCATAGCATCTGAAAGTATTATGAAACTGCCAAGGGAAAAGAGCAATTGCCAATCCTACACAGCTATAAAATCCATAATCCCCAACAATGACTGGGCTAGCAAGACACCAATAATGGTACAATAGTGGCTCTGTTATAGGGGGGAACATACATGCATCTAATTGGATCTAAGGCCTGCTCAGAAGAAATTCTGCCATAAACTAAGACCTAATAAAATTAGAAATACCTTTTGTTCATGAATGAGCAAACTCAATATTACTAAGACATCAATTCTCAACCTGATTCTTAAAACTAACTTAATATACCCAAAATAAGCTTGATAAAGAAAGCAAAGTTAAGAAAATTCATGTCTGATACTATAATCGTGGCTAAAAAGTCATAGGACCTAGAGGGGAAATACTATTTACATTTTCACAAACCAATGTAATTGTAGCTTTCATTCCTTACCAAAGAAGTTTCTTTCTGCAGCAAATAGAGGATCCTGCAGAAATCCACAACTAGTCAAGTGCACAAAATAAGTGACCAGGAGATGCCCAGTCCCAAGTGGTACAGGTACAAAGCGGCCCCTTCATATAAGGCTCGGGAAACTTCACAGGAAGACTGTAAGAGCCAATGGACATCTACTGTTAGACAGTGCTTTCTAGACATGACAGGGATGCTCTATTTGTGACATCTCACCAATACGGTTACATAAACAAGACTTGCATAATGACACCATCGGTTAACATGCCAATTTGGATGGGGGAATTACACAGTACTCCACCCCTACCTAGACAAAGAGACAGCCAGTGATTGCTGAGAGAGGAGCAATCAGCCTTCTCTAGAAAAAAAGAATGAAAAGAAATGGGGAAAACTTGACATTTATGGAATCCTACCGGGAAAACTAACATTCATATCCTAAAATTTATAGAAAGAAATACAGGTACACAAAGTTTATTTAAACAAATAATGAGTAGTTTTCAAATCTGGAGAAAGATGCTAATATGTAGGTGCCTGAAACTCAAGAGCATCCAAACAGACTCAACCAAAAGATTTCAACATGGCACATTTTCTACAAGTTGTGAAACATCAAATAATAAAAGGCTTCTTACAAATAGTGTACACACATGCAGATGCCCACGGAAGCCAAAAGACGGTGACAGATGCCCTGGAGCTGAACGTTCAGGTAGTTGTTGAGTTCCTGGCATGCATGCTGAGAACCCAACTTGAGTTACCCCACAACAGTCATACTAAGATTATACCGGCACGTCTTCTCCAGCATGTGACAATTCTCCCCCAACATGCACTTCCTGGCTTTACAAACGTAGCCAGCCGAAGAGGAAACTTTGATCCCATTTGTGGCGGTTTGAAAGAAAATGGCCTCCAAAGGGAGTGGCACTGTTAGGAGGTGTGGCTTTGTTGGAGTAGGTGTGGCCTTGGAGGAAGTGTGTCATGGTGAAAGTGGGCTTTGAAGTCTCATACACCTGCAAGCCATGCCGTGTCTCAGGCCACTTCTTGTTATCTGCAAGTCAAGATGTAGGACTCTCGATCACTTCTCCAGCAACATGTCTACACCTGCACACCACCGTGTTGTACCATGACGATAATGAACGAAACCTCTGAAAATGTAAGCCACCCCAATTAAATGTTTTTTCTTTATAAGAGCTGCTGTGGTCATGGTGTCTCTTCATAGCAATAGAAACCCTAACCAAGACACCATCCCAAGACAGGTTTCTCTATGTGCTATAGCAAAAGTGTGTGATGTGTTCAATAATAGGGACTTATATTTAGTCTTGGCATGCAATTAACAGCAATAGCAATGCTGTTTAATTTGTCAGGAAGTAGCACAACCTGGTAGTGTTTTGTTTTGTTTCCCAACAAAGATGGTTCCTGAAAGTGTCCTTTTCCACTAACACAAATTCTTTAACCGGTATCTTAGTATTCTTTTAGGTGATTTTACAAATCTCTAATGAATTTTTAACAAGGTGGGATGATACAAGATTAATACACAAAATTAATTAAATTTCTATTCAAGGTGGCTATTCTTGCTGAATCAAAGTTGGTTGAGATGTACAGACTTCATATCTGGTTGATTTTGGTGTATGACTTTTTATTTGAAAGTTCTTTATAATAAAGTTTTAATATAATTTTTCTATAGGGGTCTGGAGAGATGGCTCAGTTCCCAGCACTCACAAGACAGTTTACAAACATCTCAAATTCCAGTCCCAGGAGATCCAATGCCCTCTTCTCATCTCTACTGGCACTGGGCATGCATATAGCATACAAACGTGCATGCAGACAAAACACTCATACTTGTAAAACAAATAAATATAACTTTTTTAAAAAACCTGTAAACTAGGAGCAAAGTCAAGAGAGAATTTTTAAATCACTAAATATTTAGAGATAAATCTAAGAAGATATCGAAAACTTGCATATTGAGATCTCCAGAATATTTCTGCCATAAAATTAAGACCTAAGTAAACTAAGAAATATCTAATAGATGGTAAGCCTCAATATTGTTAATATATCAATTATACTTAAATTAATCCTTTTTTAATTTTAATTATTTTTTATTTTACATGTCGATCCTAGTTCCCTCCCTCTTACCTTTTCTTCCCCCTCACATGCACCCTGACCACCCTCCCACCCCAATTCCACATGTAGGGCGATGCCATCCAGGTAGGGTCATGTAAATCTGTCAAGTCATTTGAAGTAGGGACTAAGACTTCTCTCCTGTCTCTAGGTTAAGGCAGTATCCCTCCATGGGGGATGTGTCCGCAAGGTCCTTTTGTGCACCAGGGATACATCCTGGTTCCACTGTCTGAGGTCCCTTAGACTGCTCAGTCCTTCTAGCTGAGACCCATATTCAGAGGGGCCTGAGTCAGTCCCATGCTGGATTCCCAGCTATCAGTCTGGGGGCCCGTTAGCTCCTCCTTGTTCAGGTCAACTGTCTCTATGTGTTTCTGCAACCTGGTCTTGTCCTCTCCCTCTGCATCTGGATTCTAGTTCAACTCAGTGTTTAGGTATGGGTGTTTGCTTCTGTTTCCAACAGGTACTAGATGAGGGCTCCATGATGGTGGATAAGTTAGTTGTTGATCTCACTATCCGGGAAGGACATTTATGGTAGCCTTTCCACAGTTGCTCAAATTGTTAGTTGGCGGCAGTCTTGTGGGTCTCTAGATCTTTCTTTAGGTTCAGTTTTCTCTTCAAACCAATAATGCCTCCCTCTTTTATGTTCTCTCTCTCTCTCTCTCTCTCTCTCTCTCTCTCTCTCTCTCTCTCTCTCTCTCCTTCTCTCTCTCTCTCTCTCCTGTCTTCTATTCCTACCCTGACTCAATCTTCCTAGTCACACGTGCTTTCCTCTCCTCCCCTTCTCTTTCTCCTACTTCTCTCTCCATTCACTGTCCCCCCCACTTCCCATGTGCTCTGGGGGACTTGTCCCTTCCCCCTTCTGTGAGGGACTTTATATGAATCTCTTAAAACACACAGTGTATCCTAGTTCTTCTGGTGGTGTGAATTATAGGCTGGTGATCCTTTGCTCTAGGTCTAAAATCCATATGTGAGTGACTACATACCATGTTTCTCTTTTTGTGACTGGGTTACCTCATTCAGGATAGTTTCTTCAAATGCCATCCACTTGCCTGAGAATTTCAAGATTCCATTATTTTTTTTTCTGCAGAGTAGTATTCCATTGTGTAGATGTGCCACATTGTCTTTATCCATTCTTCAGTTGAGGGGCATCTAGCTTGCTTCCAGGTTCTTGCTATTACAAATAATGCTCCTATGAACATAGTTCAGCAATGTCTTTGTTGCATGGATGTGGATCATTTGGGTATATGCCTAAGAGGGGGATTGCCGGGTCCTGTGGTAAACTAATTCCCATTTTCCTAAGGAACTGCCATACTGCCTTAAACTAATTCTTAAAACTAACTTCTTCTAACCAAGACAAGTATGGTTTAAAAAAAAAAAAAAAGCAAAGTGGAAAGGCTAATACTAGCTGGCTCTATGAATTATTTATTATTTTAGGACTACAGCAATTAAATCAAAATAGTATTGGCAAAAGAAGATAATAGTATAGATGTGGGAACATAACAGAGAGATCAGAAACAAATCTACACATGTGGCGATATCTAGTATGCAAAGGTTAAAAGAAACATGGTGGGAAAAGTAGATTCTTCTCAGTAGATAAAAAACAACTGAATATCCATCTGCCTAAATGAATTTGCACAATAAACAAAACGAAATAGAGTGGGAGAGAGGGAGGAAACTATCCATTACAGAATAAAATAGAAAACATAATACTGAAAAACTTTTGAGAAAAGCAAATGAGAAAATCTAGCTAGGCACAATATCCCAAGCACTTGAGAGGATGAGGCACAAGGATCACAGGTTAAAGTCAAGAACACCCAAAGATGACTCAGTACTTAAGTGCATACTGCTCTTCCAGAGCACTATGGTTCAGTTCTGATGGCCTCTTCTGGCTGCCAAGGGCATTCATGTACTCATACATGCACACAAACACATAAGCACATAGTCAGAAATAGAGGGTCAAGAATAAATCTGGGTGGTGGCACCAAATGCCTTTATTCCCAGCACTCTGGAAACAGAGGCAGGTGGATCTCTGTGTTTGAGTCCAGCCTGGTCTACAGAGCAAGTTCTAGGACAATGGGGCTACACAGAGAAACCCTGTCTCAAAAAACAAAACAAACAAAAAATCAAAACAAAAAAAATCTAAATAACGAGTTCAAGGACTACTTGGGCTAAATAATAAGTTCAAGGCCTTCAACCTTTATCTCAAAATAAAAAGGGACTAAGGGCAAGGTTTAGTGGCACAGCATTTATCCAGCAAACACAGGTCCTAGATTCATTCTCCAGCAGCAAAAAAAAAAAAAAAAGTATATACATAAACATTCAGGTATATGTATGTGCACACACACACATATATAAAGAAATATCTGTGATCTTGATGTAGGCAAAGAATCCTAACTCTGACACTGACAACACAGCACATGTAAAAATAAATGAACAGGGCTGAGAAGAGCGCTTGCAATGCAAGTATAAAGACATGAATTTTATCCCCAGAACCCACATTTTAAAAAGAGGCATAAGACCAGCTGGCCCTGCCCCTTGTCTGCTGTGGCTCTCAAGAGAGTGGCCCCTGCACCCCTTCTGAACAACACAGTAGAGCTGGCCCTGAAGGTGTGGGTATGGGAGATCCAGTGCTGAGAACACCAGGGCAGCAGAGTGGCCCTGCTCCTGCTCATCACTACAAGGGGTGAACTTGCCAGGGCAGTACTGGAGAACACACTCTGGTGGTGTGGACAAGGGAGAGCTGGCAGGCTGACCAACCCTGCAACTACCCAGGCCCAGAAGCAGGGTTAGGGGCTGGCCAAATGTCCACACCGTTTGTGATCTGCTAGAGTGCATGAAGGGGGCTGGTCCTGCAGACCCAAAGTTACAGGATTTACACAGCACAGGGCAACAGCAGGATAACCAAGAGGGTCCAGAATCGACAGTGTAGCAGAAACAGAGGCCTTGATCCAGACCAATGACTCTTTGCAATGAACACTTGCAAGTAAAGCTATATGAACAAAAGCGTTGACTTCGTGATTAACTGTGTCACACTGCAGCTTCCTAGATGAGATTTCTTTTCCCTTTTTATCTCTCTTGTTTTTTTTTTTTTTTTTTTTTCTCTTACATTTTATTGGGGGAGGGAGGCTGCAAGGGCAGAAGGAAGATACGCAGGGAGAGGAAGTGAATGGGATTGAGATACATGATGTGAAAGACAGAAATAATAAATTAAAAGAAAGTTAAAAATAGAAAAATTTAAAAATTAAAAAAGGCATAGTGGCATAGTGGTGAGCACTTGAAATCCCAGGGCTGCTACATTTCCTTCTCATAGAGCATTCTTGATATTTACTATCTTTGTATATCGTTTTGTATCAAAGCCTAAATCTTTACACTAAAAGGGGAATTGTAGTGAGCTATCCACCCCGCCAGAACCTATTGCACTGACCACGCCCACAGGGGCGTGGGGACAGGTGAGGGTGTGACCTGTGGGACCCTCAGCTCACTCTCTTACTTCCTGGTCAGAGACAGAGAGCATCCAGGGACATCCTTGTAAAGGGAACCTGCGGTCCTCTGTTTCTTGTATAAGTGATTTCTCCCTGAATAAACATCCTTCAGCCTATTGTTTCCCAGATTCTTATTTCCTACGCAATAAAGTGGAGATAAGCATATCTCTAGCCAGATAGTCTAGTTTAGGCCAGTGAGAGAGATAATGGCTCAAGAAACAAGGTAAACAGGTTCTAAGGCCTGACACCCAAGGTTAACGTCTGACATCTACCCACATGTACACACACACACACACACACACACACAATGAACAAACTATTGAGTTGAACTTTATCAAAAAAGCTTGGACTGGAGATTTACGTGAGTGGTACAGCCCTTGCCTGGCATGCCTACAGTCCCATATTCAATCTGTAGCACCATTTAAAAGCAGGGTGGGGAAAAGGATATGCTCAAAATACAATTAAGACAGAAAGGATAAGCCACAAACTGAGAGTTTAAAGAGCCAATCTGATCCCGGGCTCTTAGGAACTATAAGAAAACACCTGAATAAGAATGCATACTAAAGCTGGGTGTTGGTGGTGCACGCCTTTAGTCCCAGCACTTGGGAGGCAGAGGCAGCTGGCTGTCCGTGAGTTTGAGGCCAGCCTAGTCTCCAGAGCGAGTTCCAGGACATTGAGGGCTACACAGAGAAAACCTGTCTTGAAAAATCAAAAAGAATGTAAATGCAGATGTGAGCAGACACTTCCACTCCAATGGCTACCTGGGAAGAAGCAGTACCTTCATTACAATGGGAACACAAACAATATATCAAAAAACGCAATTATTAATTGTGTCTCTGTGATAAAATGCCATGACTAAATGCAAGTTGAGGAGGAAAGGGTTTTCCTTGGCTTACTGTTAGAGTCCATCCTGAAAGCAGTCAGGACAGGAATTCAAGGCAGGAACCTGGTGGCAGGACCTGAAGCAGAGACCTGGGGTACTGCTTACTGGCTTGCTCACTTTGCTTTCTTAAACACCCAGAGATGTATACCTACCCAGCGATGGCATTGCCCAGAGTGAGTTGGGCTCTTCCCCATCATTCATTAAGAAAGTGTCCCATGCAGGCTTGCTGACACACTAACTTGATGGGGTCATTTTCTCCATTGAGATCCCCTCTTCCCAGATAGCTCTAACTCATGTCAAAGTTGACAAAAAACTAACAACAGAATAGGCAAAATAAAAACATCCGGTTATTACAAACGCTGATAAGAATGTAGAGCCAGTGTTCAGTCGTGGCCGATGTGCGAGACTGCGCAGCCACTCTGGAAAACATCTAGACAGCTCCTTCTGAACACAGGATTCAACAATCCCAATCCCAGTTATATTTCTAAGAGAAATGAAACTAGTGCTCTTAATCAAGTTTCATACACAAACGCCTATAACTTTATAAATAATCTCTAAAAATTGAACAGCATCCTTCAGCCAATGGATAAACACAAAACATTCAGAACATGAAATAATACCCAATAAAAGGGAACACAGAATTGATTCCTGTGGCTAGCTAGATTAATCTTAAATACATTTTGTTAGATGAAGCAGTCAGACAGGCTGAGAAAAACTATTATAGTTTCTGACTCCATTTATATGACATTCTGGAAAATAAAAGATTACAAGTAAGGAAAACAAGTCAGTAGTTGCTAGAGTGTTGAAGATTACAAAGTGACAAGAAAGAGAGCTTTAGGGCGGTGTGACTAACCTGGATGGTTTATGCATTTGCAAAAGCCATAAAACTGTGTAACATGGAGCAAACCTTACTGTGGACGAGTTTTTAAATTCAGTCGGTATTTTGGAGAACTGTAAGATATAACACAAACTACAATGAAATAACTCAACTGAATTATAAATATATAACTTCACTACGGCAGCTTCAGAAGACGAGAGCTGAACTAAGTAACTATAGGAAACAGTGTTTTAATGGGAGTCTATAAGGCTAAGACTACAACAGCAATTGCAATAAAAAACAGTACCCTACTTGGTATTTCTCACAGGAGTACACACTGGCAATTTCAAAACTACTTTACATATATATTAGCGTTAAACACGTGAGTACATTGTAGATGACAGGAACACTGTGTCTCCCTGCCAGAGAAAGAAGCAATGAGAGAGCAGAATAAATCTTGTATTAGCCAGAAATATGAGTATGAGCTCATGTTTAATACATTGATGATTAAATTAAATAAATATGTCTAGACATATGAGCAATGAAGAATTAGCTCAGAAGGACTATTGCTCAAACCCTTCCTATTCCAGAAGACTCACTTTCATGGCTGGCCCTTGGTTTGCTCCTGAAGTTTGAGTCCCTTCAATGCGCTGATGAGCATTTTGCATACTGGGAGATTTGAATTCCTGCACTATTTTGTTGAGATGATGTGTGCAATCAAGGCAATCTGTGCAATCAGTGTGATTTATGAGAAATGTTTTCCTTTCATAGATGGTGAACTTTAGAAACCACATTCTCTGTGAGTGTACATGAGTGACTCCCAATCAAAACTCTGGATGTCTAGGCTCAAGCAAACTTCCCTAGTAGACAGCATGGTGAGTGTTACTGGGTAGTCATAGTGCATTGCTGGAGCAATCAGCTGTCATTCTGTAGCCAACTCCTGGGAGAAGTTTCCCACTAGATTTTCCAGGCTTCATTTCAAGACGGTTTTTCTCTTTGCTTACTTTGCTTTCTATCCATGAGGATGTTGACTTCAGAGTTTTATAAGTACCTCTAGCAAAGCACTGAATCCAGGTACTCTCAGAATGCTCAACATATGTGATGAATATATAGTTGGCTTAATAGATCTGCCTTCAGTTCTTTTGCACTGCCCACTGGATGGGTCTAGAAGCATGCCAGGTAGCAACAAGATCTTCGTAAGTATACACCATTGTGTTTGCAAATACAAACTATTTGATCATGGGGCTGAGCAGGGAAAATACAAGACAAAATGAATTAGATATTGTGTATAAGCTTAGAAGTGAAGAAAGAAAGAGAGAAGGGGAGAGATACAAAGGAAGGAAGGATGAGGAAGGACATAAGAAACGGAGAGACCAAAACCCTATCCCCTGGCCAAAGTGAACAAGATTGCTGTTGAAATACACACCGAAGGAGAAAATAAATACCCTTGCATACATACTGATCCAAAGAAATAAAGTGATTTGTTGGCAAACCTTTACAGAAGAATTTCAAAGGCCAACATGATAGCTCAGTGGGTACAGGCAATTGCCACCAAGCCTGATGATCTGAGTTTTATCCTAATGACCCACAGAATGGAAGGAGAGGTCTCCCCCAAGTTGTCTCTGACCTCCACTTGTGCACCTGTGATACACCCCTTACACACAAAATAAGTAACTATAATAATTTAAAGCATTTCAAGTAATAAATGAAGAATGGAAAATTGAAATGAAAGATTACTACTCAAAAGCCCCAATAACAATTTTTTTTTGTTACAAGCCAACAGGTGGAAGCTGTCACTAAGAAAGAGAATGTGCATAGCACTGAATATGTACCTCAACATATTTATTATTAATCTAGGTGTTTCTTCAACATATCCACAAATTATTTGATGTTTATTCCAGTAGGAGGTGGATTTTCATTTCTCTTCTTCAATACATATTAGACTTTGTGGTTTTGCTTCTGGTAAACAGACCATGAAAATGGAAAATACCAGAGAATCAAGAAAGGTATTACATTAATCAATGCTTTAAGGTTAATATCACAAATATATGCCACACTGATATCATGTATCCCTGAAACTACAAGAGCCCATCACCCCTCTGGGGCTCTTGCTTCTTGACTGGGAACTCTAGTCATAAGTGTTGTTTCATATACCTGGATTTTACTTTGCATTGCTTTGCTTTGCTTTTTGTTTTGTTGGTGGTGGTTGTTTGGTTTTGTTTTTTAACTTTCTTTTTATTTATTCTTTGTCTTTCTCATCATACATCTCAATCCCATCCATTTCCTGACCCTTCGTATCTGTCCTCTACCCTTGCAACCTTCCTCCCAAAATAAAAGAAAAAAAAAACAAAACAAAAACAAACAAACAAACAAAACCTCTCATTATGGAAGCTCTAGTGCGACACATTGAGTCATACAGCAAACCCTTTTATCTATATATCTTTACTTGCAAGTGTTCATTGCAAAGAGTCATTAGTCTGATTCAAGGCCTTTGGTCTCTGTTACACTATTGATGCTGGGCGCTCACTGTAACTCCTGTTGGTTATCCTGCTGCTGTCTGTGTCATGGAGATCCTGCAGCTTTGAGTCTGCAGGACTGGCCCCTTCATGTGCTCCCATAGATCATGCATGGGGTAGATGCTGGGACAGGCCAATTCATAACCCTGGTTCTAGGCCTGGGTAGTTGCAGGGTTGGTCAGCCTGACATCTCTCCCTGGTCCACACCACCAGGGTGAGCTCTCCAGCTCTGCCCTGGCTAGTTCACCCCTTGTAGTGATGATCCGGGGCAGGGCCAGTTTTCCCGCTCTCCCAAACCTAGACTATCAGGGCCAGCTCTCACATTCTGGAGGGGGGGCGGTCACCTGTATCCCCATCAATAGCGTCAGCTTTGCTTTGCTGCCCAGGCAAGGTGCAGAGCCCAGTTTCCTGAGTGTTGCAGCTGGTAAAGGATCGTCAGCTCCCTTGCCCACCACAGGTGGCAGGGGCAAGCGGGGTTCCCTCGCCCTCTCCACCATGTGGCAGACAAGAGAGTGTGGCCAGCTCTCCCATTCTCACACACTCAGGGCCAGCTCACCTGCACTGCTTCCACCAACTGGTTCATCTCTACTGTGCTGCCCAGGAGCAGGACTCGATTTCCTGAATACTGCATCTATCGCGGTGGCAAGGGGTAAAGAAGGACATCTCTTCCCTGACTGCTGCCACATGGCAGTAGTGGGGACAAGTCTCCCACACTCTTACCCACACCTCCACCAACACGGTTGTCTCTATTGTGCTGCCCAGGCGAGGTGCAGGGCCTGCCGCAGTTGGTGAGGGCAGGGGCAGTTCTCCTGTTCTTATGATCTCAGGGCCAGCTCTCCCAGCCACCTCAGGCAGGCATGGGAGGAGGAGGGCATCTCTTCTCCACCCATGCTGGCAAATGGCAGATGAGGGACAGGGCCAGACCTCTCATGCTCATGTTCTTGGGGCTGACTTACCTGTGGCCCTGTAAATGGTCTGCCTAGACGAGGTGCAGCGCCCACTTTCCCGACAGTGTTGCAGCTGGTAAAGGGGAGGATCAGCCTCCTCAACAGCTGCAGGTGGTAGGGAGATGGGGGAGAACATCTTTCCCTCGCTCCCACCTCCACATTGGAAACAAGGGAGGCAGCACCAGCTATGACCCTCTGGTGCCCCAGTGCTGACCCACCCGCGCCTGTGTCTACAGGGTCAATTGTACAGTTCTGCCGAGGCAAAACACAGGGCCTGTTCTCCTGAGTGCTTCAGCTGGTGAGGGGTTGTGTCGGGTCTCCCACCTGCTGCAGGTGTCGAGGGGTAATGGGAGGAGGGCGTCTTTCTCTGACACCAATGGCAGATGAGAGGGTGCGACCTGCTCTCCCATTCTTACGCCCAGAGAGCCAGCTTACCATGTCTCTGCCAGCAAGGTCAGCTCTATTGTGCTGCCCAGGTAAGGTGTAGGACCCTCTCTGCTGAGTGCTTCAGCCGGTGAGGGGCAGAACCAGTTCTCCCTAGTTTTACAGCCATTGAGGGGCGGGGCCCTCTCTGTACAGCCTGTCCTCTGGGCCATTGATGGCATCAGGAGCCATGAACATCATCACAGACCATGACTCCACCAGAGCCACGAACCCAGACATATGTATTTTTTGTGGGTTCTAGAACTCAAAATGAATCATTTCTCCAGCCAAAACTTTTTAATCTTTTTTATTGAAAGTATTTTTTCATATAGTATATTCTGATCACAGTTTCCCTCCCTGGTCTCTTCCCACATCCTCTCCACCTCCCCACTCATCCAGCTCCACACTGTCTTTTTCTCTTTCCCTAGAAAACTAACAGGCCAATAAAAGCAAACAAACAAGCCATAATAAAACAAAGCAAACAAATAAACACAGAATTAAAAAAAAGAAACACAGTCATGCAGACACACACACATGCACCCAAACAAAACCCATAAAAAACACAATCTTGGAAACCATAATAGATAAGCAAAATACAAGTTTAAAAAAATGCAAGCTCCCCAAAAGCAATATAAAACAAAACATCTCTAAAAATATCATGGAGTTTGTTTTGTGTTCGCCATCTACAGCTGAGCCTGGGGCTCAGCTAGACTCCCTAAGCTAGACTCCCCTGGAGAAAGTTAACTTTTCCTTATAAGGGGTTGACAGAAAAAGCTTTTGGGTTAGGGTTGGAGTCTTGTGTCTACTTCCTCTCCCAGCACCAGGCCCTTTTCTGGCTTAGCCCTGTGCATACTGCCAGTCTCTGAGTTCATACATGCATCAGTCCTGTTGTGTCTGGAAGGCATGTTTCCTGGGTGTCTTCCAGCCCCACTACCCAGTCCAAAATATAAAACCTTTTCAACATGCTTCTTTTGCTTCCTATCTTTTGTGTTATTATACATACCTCGTTTACATATACAATACACTCTAGACCCTTTAATACAATTCCTTATGTGTGGTGACCCTGACCATAAAATTACTTCTACTGTAAATACCTGATATGCAGGAGATCTGATACACAGGTTGAGAAACGCTGATCTAAAATATGGTGCAATGTGTTGTAATTTTTGCTTTAATCAATCATGTCAAAGAAATCAAGAAAAAATAAAAATTTCTCCTATTTACCTATTTGTTTATCCTTTCAGAAGTTCCTCGTCATTCTAGTACATTTACATTTTCATCTGTTTCCTTCATTAAGCACTTTATAGCTCTCATTGTTGTACTTACAAAAACAGCAATTAAAACTGATTTTATTATTTTATTAAAACAGCTTTAATTGGTTCTTGTGATAGATTGTACTGAAAAGTGCAATACACTCAGCCAGACCTGGTGGTGCACACCTTTAATCCCTCTACCCTGGAGGGAAAAACAGGTGGATCTCTGTGAGTTTGAAGCCAGCCTGGTCTATACAGTGGGTCCCCAAGTACAGCTAGAGCTCCATAGTAAGACTGTCTCAAAACAAACAAACAAAAACATTGGTTTGAGCCTGGCTTGGTGGTGTACACCTTTAATACCATCAGTAGGGAGGCAGAAGCAGGTGGGCCTCTGTGAGTTCAAGGCCAGCCTGGTCTACAAAGCGAGTTCTAGGACAGCCAGAGCTACACAGAGAAACCCTGTCTTGAAAAATCAAAACCAAAACAAACAAACGAAGTTCAATGCACTCATTTTTTGGGAGAATGTGTCTGTATGTGTATGGGGGCTGGGGAGGAAATTCAGTGATGGTGTGGGGGAGGGGTGTCTGTACGTGTACATGGGTGTGTGGGTGTGTGACCAGAGGGCAATTTTGAGTGTCATTCCTTATCATCCACCTTGTCTTTTGGAATAATCTCTCACAGCCTCATACTCACTGGGTCCCGTGCCCTGGTTACATGACCTCACAGTTTCCCATGTGTGCCATATGTGTGCCATAAAGTGATGTGGCCATGAAGGGGCCCTCACCAGAGCTGCTGCTTGGAATGTCAGCCTCCAAACTCCTGGAGAAATCCCTTCTCATCCTAAGCTGCCACTGCAGTGATGGAGATCTGATCAAGGCCCCCACTAAAATCGAACCTGCTATCAGATGTCCACATCTGCCGGGCTCCTTTCTGCATGTTCTTCCTCCTTTTCCTCAGCTGTGGAGTGCATCTCACACTCCTTCATTAGCCTCCACTTTTGCTTTAACTTTAGAGAAAAGCAGTTTTTGCTTGCAACCAACAAGTCCCAACTTATCTTCCTGAGTTGAAGTCATATATCTTGCAAATATGATCACTAAGAATTGGACAGAACACAAAATTTAGACTTCAATTTGTTTTTGAGAGTGGGGAGGTCAGAAAAGGAGGAAGGGGACCGTGAGAGGGGAGTGTGAGAGCACAGGCCTGCACCTTTGGGCCAGCCCCCACAGCTGGAGTCTGCTGTGCCTGCCTTTAGCTCTCTTTAGGGCAGGCAGAGCAGCAGTCTGTGCTCTGGTTATCAGCTCTCATTATGGCACTCCTGTACTCTTTGTCGCACACACTATATTGAAGTAAATCATAGGGTGTGAAGCTTCGCCAGCCCCTAGAACTTATAGAAGTCTAATTGTCCCCTTGTTCTCGGGGGTCTGTTCTGGGGGTTGATTCATTCTGAAAAGACGTTTCTGGCCCTACCATCTGGGCTGGCTGTCTCCCTCCCACCCTCATTCTCTCTCTTGACAAAGCTCCTCTTCCGTTTAAAAGGGCCCTTCCTCCCTCTAGGGCCCAGTATGTTTAGACCCCACATATTCACTTGTTTCCTTGTAATGTTTTCCTTCCTACCCAATCACGGTCTCAAAGGACCTTTCTCTTAATAAGCTGCATCGGAAGGGACTTGTGTGTCCGCTTCCTTTCCAAACTCACAGCTGCAGGTTTATTATCACCTCGTTATTATGTTATTGGGGAGGTGATGGCGGAGAGAGAGTAAAGGAATACATATGACATGAGAGTATGAGAGAGGATGAAGAGGGCCAGACCAGCATGGAGCAGGCAGAGGAGATGAGGGAGGACAGTGAGGGGGGAAATGAAGAGCAAAATGCAACAACAAAAACGCCACGATGAAACCCATTATTTTGTGTGCTAACTTTGAAAAGTTAACAAAAAGGAAGAAAAAGTTAACAAAAAGAGCTAAGAGGAGGTAGAAAATGCTACTGTATCTTCACAGCTCACACTGTGAGGAAGAACATGGTAGCCTGTACTACAGAGTGGTGAAACACTTCAACCAGTTGTCACCAGGACTACTTGCTGATGAAAGAGAAAGCATTGCTTGAGAGAAAACGGTAAAAGCAAGCCTAAAGATGTGAGTTCAACTCCCAGGACTCACATGGCACACACACACACACACACACACACACACAGAGAGAGAGAGAGAGAGAGAGAGAGAGAGAGAGGGAGAGAGGGAGAGAGATGGAGACACACAAAAAGATGAACTGTAATTTTTAAAAGGCTAAGACTTGATTTGAAGGATCAGGCTTTGAACATGTGCACTGATGGTAGTGTTAGACCTCATTTGTAAACCTAAGGCACTTAACAGGGAAAGAGCTTTCCAGGAAGAATGGCGGATACTTGACAATTAGAAGATGAGGTACCTCACACCCTCTGAAAACACCACCAACAGCACATACCTAACAGAAAAGTTCCTGCCTTGTCTGACAAAATAGTTACTCCCTGGGGAGAAAAGCAACAATTCCCTTACAATGGACCCTTCATTGTTACTTAGTCCAGAGTCAGACTCCAACATAGAAACTAGAAGTAAAAATGTGACTGTCACAAAAATAATGATAGGTATCTCATGATTTATATATAGTATTTTTTTTTAGTCCCCTCTTTTCCACAGGGACTATGTGCCAAGTCCTCTAAGGAATATCTGAAACCACAGACAGGATGAGTCCTACAGTATAACTCCTTTTCCACTTGACTAAACACTCCACATATACTGTAGCTGTAAGTCTCACAGTCTGGGATGTTAACAGCAAAACCAGCATCGATTTCCTTTTTTGTCTCCACCATTGTATGGCTGGGAGATTGTTCTTGCCATAGATCTTAGTAAGCACAGCATGTGATTGTTTCCTTCCTTATAATTCAAGAACTCTCAGCTTCTCACGTAAAGAAACTACTTTACAACTTTGGATATCCAAATTGTTGTCATCATTCTTCTTAGGCATTGAGGCCATTGAAAGGATGGAAAATACAGCCTAACTCTCCAATGACCCCAGGAAGCTAGAAGTTTAAAAATACTGTCTAGAAAGCCCTAAAAACCTCAAATTCCAGACCCAGCCCTCTGCCAGTAAATAGGCAAGGTCACACTCCTTGCTGTTTATGACAGACAGGCCCTTGAGTATGTACTCCTGGCCTAGTAAGATAACAGAAAATGAGCTGATTAACGGCTTATCTGACTTTGTAAACTGCTTGTGAAACCCCCACCTCAGTGACCTATGTGTGGGCTTTGTTACAAATCCTATAAAAGCTGTCTCAATTCTGCCCTGGAGGTCCTTAGTCCTCTACCCCTGCATGGTGTATGACTGTGGACTCCAGTGCACTTGGGATTAAAAGTCCTCATGCTTTTACATCAAGATCGCTTCTCGTGAGTGATTTGGGGTGTCGCCTTTCCTGCATGGGAGCATAAAGGTCCATGCTCTGCAGGTCTTTCACCATCACTAACAAAAATAAGGATCATTTGCACTCTAATTCATCAACAGTTGGTCTGATAATGAAAAATGGCTCCTGCCTGGATATACCAGACAAAGGATTGGTTCATGTCCTGGACAGGAAGAGCGAGACAGCCTGAGATTTCAACATCCCACTCAAAATGTTCTACAATTTCAAACTCATCAATTATTAATTTCTGAAATTTTCATTTGGTATTTTCAACCATGGTTGGTTGTAATAAGTAAAATGCACAAAAGCATTAACCATAGATAAGAGCATATAATCACATGTAGAAATGGAAATTGTGGAAACAACCATAGAAAGATTCAGAGGACTCAACCAACTCAATTTGCTGGTGTGGGGGTGTCTGTCCATAGTTGTGCAACATGCTTGTTCTTGACTGTTCTCCACAGGCCCACTTGTCAAAGGCTCTAATACCAGGGTAGCAATAGTGGGAGGCAGTGGAAGCTTTTATAGGGGACCCAGAGGGAGGCCTTCAGGTCACTGAGGATGTCCTCTTGAAGGAGTCCACCCTCTTTTATTTCTAGGCCATGACACAAGTAGTTTTGTGTCCTCCTATTTCATATCCTCGTAACAGACCTAAAAGCAATGGAGTCCATTCATTAACGGAGACCTGCAAAACTGTGGGCCAAAATAAACCATTTCTCCTTATTAGTTGAGTGTGTATATTATTTGTTATAGGAACAAAAAGATTATATACTGATTTAATTAATACTATTTGTTTTTGTTTTTGTTTTAAACATCAGTAGGATAGAAACTGGATATAATACAGATGACCTTTGGAACAAAGGGTCTTTTCAAGGAGTGGCTAGGAAATCAAAACTAAAGCAATTGGAATTCCATCTTCTAAAACATTAGTTCTCAACCTGTGGGTCGTGACCCCTTTGGGAAGTCAAATGATCCTTTCACAGGGGTAAGACCACTGGAAAACTCAGACATTTACCTTATGATTCATAATAGTAACATAAGTATAGTTATATGATTGGGGGGGTCACAACATGAGGAACTGTGTTAAATGGTGGCAGCATTAGAAAGATTGAGAATCACTATTCTAAAACATCATCTCTTGGGATCTCTCTACTGATACATAGGCTGCTCAATACAAAGATATCAGATGAGATAGTTCTTTCTATAGAAATAAAAAGTTGCATAGCTTCTGTCCCTGTAGGCTTCCCTTCAAACCTGGAATCCTTTTGTAGCATTCTTATTCCTGCTTTGTTTAAATTTATTGTTGCTTACCACTTAAGAAATTAAATAAAGTTTCTTATTCTCTTAATGTGTAATTTGAATAAGAATGGTCTCCATAAGCTCATAGGTTTGGAAACTTGGTCCCTAGCTGGTGGAATTGTTTGTGACATATTAGGACATGTGTTGGATGTGTTGTGTAACTGGGGCAGCCTTTAAGGTTTCAAAAGACTCACGCCAGTGTGCTCTCTGACTTTTGCTTGTGATTTGAGACATGAGCTCTCAGCTGTTGGGGCCACCATGTCATCATTCTGACATCATGAACTCTAACCCTCTGAAAACATAAGCCCAAATAAATGTTTTCTATTATAAGTTGCCTTGGCCATGGTGCTTTATCACAGCAATAGAAATGTAGTGAATATATCTTCCTTTGGACATTCCTTAAGCATGTCAGGGCACTATTTTAGGTTCTCCTCTTGTATTCACTGCTATACAGTCTAGTTTTATGTCAACCTGACATAAATTAAAATCATTTGGTAAAAGGGAACCTCAGTTGCAATTCCGCCACCAGATTGGCCTGTGGGCAAGCCAATGGTGCATTTTCTTGGCTGGTGATTAATATGAGAGGGGCAAGTTCACTGTGGGAAGTGTTACCCCTGGGCTGGTGGTCCTGGGTACCATAAGAAATCAGGCTGACCGGATGACTGATCAGGAGGCTATTCAAGATCTCTTGCAGTGGAGGAATTCTCTTTAAGAAAATGGTTTAAACAGTTTGAAATATTCCGTCTTACTTAATTTCTGTAACAGTTGATATATCTGGCTGTCCTTTTTATAATGCAAAGTGAGAACTTTCCCTACTTTGTTTGATAAATGTTGTCCAGGTTCCATTGCCAAGAATGTGTTGTCTAAAATGCCTGTTTAGTTTTCAAGGATGGAACTCCACCCTTTACTTGGTTTTAAGTATGTATGGAATGTCATGATAGGACATAGTAATAGTGGTGGTCAGATGTGGAAATGGTAGGGAGACAAAAATATACATGTGAAATAAACTCAGTATTTTAATAAAGTAAAAAAAAAAGAAAAAAAGAAATCAGGCTGAACATATCATGAAGATCAGGCTAGTAAGCAGCACTCTCCCATGGCCTCTGCTTTGGTTCTTAACTCCACATTACTATCTTGAGTTCCTGCCCTGATTTCCCTTCATGACTGAATGTGATTGGGGAATGCAAGCAGAAATAAACACTTTCTTCTTCAAGTTGCTTTTGGTTATGAAGTTTTACCAAAGCAATAGAAAGTGGTACCAGGTCATGGGATGTTGCTATGGTAGACCTGATTGGGTTATTTGGGGAGGATAGTGGTAGCATTTGAATTTAGAGATACAAAAGCCATAAGTGCTCAGAGCTCACTGTGCTGTTCTATGGGAACCTGGGAGATAAGAAGGTTGAATACACTAGAGACAATGGAGGCCTGGCTTGTAGTTTCAGAGGGAAGTAAAAACTCTAGCAACACTATCTATATGGTATCTTGAATTAAGAATCTGTGGATCTAGTCAGCTAGAGCTGTAGAATTTAATAAGACCAGAACCACTAGAGTAGTTTGAATATAATTGCCCCCCATAAGCTAATAGGGAGTAGCACTATTATGAGGTCTGGCTTTGTTGGAGTAGGTATGGCCCTGTTACAGGAAGTGTGTCACTGTGCAGGCTTTGAGGTCTGATATATGCTCAGGTCATGCCCAGTGTCTCAGTTCACTTCTGTTGCCTTTGGATCAAAATGTGGAATTATCCCAGCACCTTGTCTGCTTGCATGCTGCCATACATGTTCCCCGCCATGATGATAATGGACTAAACCTTTGAAACTGTAAGCCCCACCTCAATTAATGTTTTCCTTTATAAGAGTTGTTGTGGTCATGGTGTCTCTCTTCACAGCAATAGAAACCCTAACTAAGACAGCCATTAATGAGAAACCTTTGTTTTACTGGTACAATTGAAATCTTCTGGGAAATGTTTACTCAGCCCACAGAAGCTGTGGTCCTGAGGCAGCCAAAGCTGCATCTCATTCTGGCAGCCAAATTTAGTAGCATAAGAGTCTCCTAGGTGGTTCTGGTTTTAAAGCGTTGAAGGAGGTGTCATGGAGAGTAGCTGGGGCTTGGCACTGTGAGGGGTCAGGAATGGATGGCCTTTAGTGAAGATGCAAATTCAATACCAGTAAAAATCCAAGAATTGAAGCAGTCATTGAGAGAAGTTGAAGCTTGGCACCATGTGGCATGGTCTGAGTCCCTGAAGAGAGCCCCTTCGGAGGCTACTGATGCAGTGCAGTAGAGAGCCCCAACATTTTAGAGATGCTAATTATGGTGCTACCACCACCAATGACAGCAGCAGCTGTGGTGTACTGCCGGGCTGAATCTAGAAGATAAGTTGTATACGCTACAAAGGGTAGAGCTGGAGAAGTGACCCAGGCCCTTTGGAGCCCAGAGGTCATGCATGGGTCCCAGATTAAGTACTGAACTTTTTATAATGTTGATTTTGATTTTTCATTGATTGTGTTCTGGTTCTTCCCTCTCAGAGTAAGAACATACTTCTTTTGATTTTTACAAGAGCCCATAGTTGAGAAATTTTGAACTTCTAGAAACTTAAGGAGTTTTAGAGAAAGTGTAGACATTTTAGAGTAACTTAGAACTTGGAAAGAGAATTTGAATATTTTAAGAAGACTGGACTTTTAGAATGTTTGAAATTTTAAGGACCGTGGGACCTTTAAAATTACTTATCCATTATACTGTACTATTAACATGCCATTTTGGAGACATATGAGAAAGGAAAGGTTCTAGTATAATAGTGATGTGTCTATGTATCATGCTGACAAGGGGTTAATTGTGCTTGCAATTTTATGTCAACTTGACAAAAGCTAAGGTCATTTTGAAAGAGGACCCTCAATTGAGAACACTGGCCTGTAGGCAAGCCAGTGTTGCATTTACTTGATTAATGATTAATATCAGAGGGCCCAGGTAAGTGTAGGTGGTACTATCCCTGGGCTGGCGGTCCTGGCTACCATAAAAAAAAAAAAAAAAAAAGACAGGCTGAGGAAGCACTCCTCTGCATCAGTCCCTGCTTCTAGGTTCCTGCCCTGACTTCCCTAGATGATGGACTATAAGCTGAAGCCAAAATAAGCCATTTCCTCTCCAAACTGTTTTTGATTATAGTGTTCACCAAGCAACAGAAACACTAAGACAACTGTGCCTACTGATTCCAAAATAATTTATTCATGATCACAACTATAACCATCACACCTTCATGTGCACGCTGATGACTCACCAATGTAGAGCTCCGTTTCAGAGATTCTATCTTCCACAAGACTTTTCAACCCAGTTGCCCACAAAGTGAACTCAGTTCTCCTTGAAACTTGCTTCTACTGAATTTCCCATCTCAGTGAATGATACATTAATGCCATAAAACAATGTGTCTTCATGTAATTCTTTACACTCTGTGCCTCTCCATCTTGACCTCTAACATTCAATTATGACATTCTTTCCATTTCCTCTTATAATTCTTTTGATTATGTCTCTTCACGGTCACAACTTATTCACTAAAATAAACTTTGGTTATTTTATTTATAGTTAATTAATTTCCTACTTCTAATAGTTTTCTCCCAATAAAGGCATCTTACAGAGTTGTCTTTCTAAATTAAAAATAAAGTTATCATTTTATAATCTGTATTGCTTTCGTGTTTACTGTCCTTAGAACAAAGTAAAATGCACCCATCTCTTCACAGAACATACTAACCCATTCACAGTGCAAGGTAAAACCATGATTCCACCATTTGGGCTCTTGTACTCCCTTTGCATTTGGTTTAAATGCATTTTTCAAACCCATTCTGCATTAACTTTTTATTGTTTGGCCAAAATACCTGAAAGAAATAACTTAAAGGAAAAAGTATTTATTTTGTCTCATGTGCTTGGCCAGAACATCATGGCCTGGGAGTATGTGTCCAAAGCATCATCACTCCATTAAGGACAGTAAGCAAAGAGAAAACAGGAATGTGCCAGGAACAAGATAACACCAAAGGCACACCCTTAGTCATCTACTTTGTCCAGCCAGGTTCTCCTTTCTAAAGTTTCCAGAAAGCTCCCAAAATTGTGCTCCCAGCTGATGTTCCAAGCCCTCAGTCTGCCAGTCTTTTGGGAGGAACTGCATGTTCAAACTTAAAACAGCTTCTTTCTACTAGCTTCTATCCAAACTTCAAACCTCCAATTAAAACACCACCTCCAGAGAAGCTGTAGCTATACTTTCCAACCTGATATTCACAGACAAGCCACCAACCACGTACAGCATACAGTGCACTGGAAATGTGGCCACTCTAAATTTAGATGTTAAATAAAAAACACATACCAGATTGTAAAGACTCAGTAGTAGTAGTAGTAGTAGTAGTAGTAGTAGAATATATAATAGCTTAGTAATTTTATATTGGTTACATGTTAAAGAACATTTGGATGCATTTATTAGACTAAACTAAACATATTGATGGGATGTTAATTCTAGATTTTTACAAACCTTTCAACCTATCTGTAGGAAACTCAAAACTACACACAGATTGCCTTGTATTCTACCTGGCCAAAACCTAGGCTATACGAGGAGGAGCTCCTTTTGTCATTGTTATCTAATTGCTTATACCATTTATCTTTAGACATTACTTCTGATAGACTACAAGCATCTTATGAACAAGGCTGACTCTGTCTGGGAATTCCAGAAGTAAGGATGAGAAAATAAATATATAAATAATAAATTAATTAAGTACTCATTCTCACTATTTGGAGATTTCCCCATTTGTTGATTTGCATATACACACAAAAGAAAACTCCTTAGTGGACCTCCTAACCAAACCATGTGCTTTCTAGGCCATCTGTGAAGTGTAGAGGTTTGACCTGTCCACTGACCTGCCCACATTTTATTAGCTAAAGTCTAGTATGGTACTGTTCTCTTCTATGGCTTCAACTATCACACTGCATGTAACTGTTCTTTTCCATCTATTTACTACTTGTTTTTTTTTAGCTTTGTGTTCTGTTTTGCATTTTATGCCTTCTGCTTTAGAATGCCCCCCAAAAAAAATAGCATGCTTGAAAAGTTCTCTGGTGTTCCTATTTGCAAGACTGTGTTATGTCAAATAGAGATGACAGGTGTGTAGACAAAATACCAAGTTTGAATTATAGTGCTGTTTGCCACACACCCACTGTTAACCATACATATGAAATAAGTTGTCTTTTATGGAAATGCACATGACAGAATTTCCCATTAACCGTGAAAATGTGACTACATGAACCAACAAGGAACCAAATGCTATAATTCTTGTCAAAACAAGGGCTTGCAATGTGCTAACCAGTGTTCTAGAGACCAGGGGAAGGCACGGTAGTTATTGAATTAAAGAGCCATTTGATTCTACACACAAATCTTATGTAAATATGTGAATATGGTGGTAGACAAAGCAGCAATTTCAACTTTAATTCTCTGACTGACTTACAAACTACACGATTTGGGGCAAATTGCTTCATTTTCCCTGTCTTTTCCCATAATTCAAAAACGCAGATAAAAGAATAATTGTTAATGGTTTCTAAGGTCTGGCTGGGTGTGAGGTGGGGTGAAAACAGGCACGGGAAATTTTGGAATGAGGAAAATATTCTCTATCTTGATTGTGGGATGATTATATAATTTCTTTTTTTCAAAATTCATGGAACTAAAAGTAAACTTAATTTTATATAAATCCCAACTTTAACCTTAGTTTTAAAAAAACAGTAGTCAAGATGAAACAGTACAATGCCTGTGTCATTCTTAATTAAATATTAGCAGCAATAATAATAGGGAAAGGTTAGACAGCATAAGGAAAAGCAGAGGGAACTCAATAGCCTCGGGGTCTAATTTGGCTCTTTCTTTAGGGAAGCCATGTGCTTACCGAGCATAAACAACACACGAGATTTGTGTTCTGCATATATATATATGAATATGAAATCACTGAACAACATGAACTGGGTTGTGGAGTGTAGATTCTCTGCAAGGTAAGAGAAATGCAGCTATGAAGAAACTGAAAGGGAGGCAGCCCTCTGAAGAAACTTTGTCTTTAATCCTTAACAACTAACAACAGCAAAAACCCAAACTCTGGGGTACACCAATACCAGGATGATCATAGGGCAGAGTAGACAGTCTCTGAGCTGTGGGTAAGTTCACATCCTGAAGGATTGATTTCCCACCCTTGGGAATACTGCTGACTCCAGCCAGGCTGCATCAGAAGCTCACCACAAGGTGCCTGGCCTACAGTGCAGAGTCATAAAAGAACACACCACATCTGGCACTTCCAGCTCCAAACATGAACTCCAACCCCAAGAAGAGCTGCAAGCTGTACCAGAAGCTTGAATCAAAGTTCACTCCGCTGCCATTCGGGATACTTGGAAAATCTGCAGGACTTGAGAGTTCTGAAGACCTTGATGTGACAGCATCCACGCACCTGCATGCCAGGGCTAATGGCTATCCTCAAGGTCAACTGGGGTCCCAAACTAAAGATGAGGATGCATAGCGCAGGGTATCACAACGAAGCTTCAAGCAGTCGACTGCTGGCTGCTCTGCACGCCGGAAGTGCACTAATCCGCAGCACGTGGGGTTGCCAGGGCGCGTTTCACGTGACTGGGCGGGGACTCTGGAAGCCTCTAGCCAATGGGCGGTCTGAGGGCGGGGCCAGCGCCGCGCCCGGGCCTATCCCGGAAGTGTGGACTAGCGCGGGGCGGGCCATGACGGGGCGGGACGAGGCGGGGAACCGGGTGTGGGAAGCGTGGCGGCCCCGCCCCGTCTCCTGGACCAGCCGCGGCCGCCAGCGCCGCCGCAGCCGCAGGGACCGGCGGACGCAACAGAGGCGTGCGGTGCGGACCCAAAGGTGAAGACCTGGGGCCAGGCGATCGGGCGGGCGGGCGGGCGGGGACTTCAACCAGCGACGCTGGGGTCCGGGAGATGGGAGGAGCGGAGATGCATGCAAACCTGACGGCGGGCGAGCGTAAGACCGCGGGGCGCAGGCCCTTCTCCGCTGGGCCGAGACCGGGTTGCCAGGGCGGCGCCGCTGCGGGTGCTAGGCGCGCTGAGGGCCAGGTGCTGCCGGCCGGGTGCTCCTGTCCCAGCCTTGCCTGGACCTGCGGCCTGGCTGATGCCCCAGCAGCGGGGATGGGATGGAGGCAACGGGCCCCGTAGCGGGCACTTCTTGAGGTGGGGTGGTGGGCATCGGACCTGCTGGCCCAGTGCTGCTGTCGCCTTCACTTCGCGGCGAGGTCTTCTGCAGCTGCCTTTCCCACCTCCCACCAAGGGCTGGAAAAGTTTTTAGAGGCCTGAATGGCAAAGTATCCACCACTCAGAATGGGTGTCTTATAAATTCAAAAATAACGGGCCAGTGATGCTTGGCTTGTTACCTGCCCCCAGAATGAGACATGCCCCCTACCCGTATGCCCATTATCTAAAAAGCAAACAAACTTTTTGCATAGTTGCTTCAGAAAAACCACACATCTCCCCAGCCCACCATGGCAGATGAAATTGATTTCACCACGGGAGATGCAGGGGCTTCCAGCACTTATCCTATGCAGTGCTCAGCCCTGCGCAAAAACGGCTTTGTGGTGCTCAAAGGACGACCATGCAAAATCGTGGAGATGTCAACTTCCAAGACTGGGAAGCATGGTCATGCCAAGGTAAGCACTTCAGGTTATTCTTTGGCTTCAGATAAGATCATTTGTGTTCCATTCTACATTATGAGGTTTCTATATTTAAAGTAACTTTTTTTTTCATCCCTCGGTCTCCGAATGGCCAGCAATTACACTGAATGCTCTCCTTTAATTGGTCCTTAGAATGTTTCATTAACTAGAAACTAAAATTTTCCTGAATCCTGGTGAGCAAAAACATCTCATTTACAGTTGAAACAAACCTGTTCTTATAAGTCTAAGAGACCTAGTCTTCATTTTCTGTAGACTCTTGTGATTGAAGTGCTGAGATCTGTAGGGTGTTGAGTTTTGATGCCATGAAACCATCTGTCAGGTGTTTACTGAATCTCAATTCTATGACCACTGCTATTTTTTTAAAGAAAGTAAGATGACCTTGGAAAGTGTTGGGGTTGTGCCTCTGTGTAATGAGCTAGGACATGACAGATAAAACGTGTTTCCTGTACCCCACTGTTAGGTACACCTTGTTGGAATTGATATTTTCACTGGCAAAAAATATGAAGATATTTGTCCTTCTACTCACAACATGGATGTCCCAAATATTAAGAGAAATGATTATCAAGTAAGTGCTCATTTCCTTATCTTGAACACCCTATTTAGTAGCAGTTTGACAAGATGGGAGTAGTTTTCTGGGGTCTTTCCCTCACTAATTAGTAGACTCCACTCAACAGATTAGAGAACTAGTGTTTTGTTTTGTTCTTGTTAATATTTGTGCTTTTTTAAATTTTGAAATTGGAGATCATACATCTCAGGTGAGCCTTAGACTCACTTTTCATCCAAGGATGAGCTTCAATTTTTGATCCTCTATGTGTGAGTTCTGGGATTACAGGCTCTGCTCTATTATGCTATGCTGGGGATCAAACCCAGGGGGCCTTGTGCATGCTCTTGGCCCCACCCTACCAGTTGTGCTATACCTCCAACCTCTACCCCTGCATTGTAAGGGCGCTGTAGTAGACCCGTGCAATGGCTTAATAAGTAAAGGCACTTGCAGTCAAGCCTGGCCCTTAAGCCCATTTCCGGAAGGAACTGACTCCTATGTCCTCTGACCTCCATTCATGATCTGTGAAACATGTGTACCACATACATACATCATGCATACATCCACTAAGTTACTAAATGTAATACATTTAAAATGTAATATTCAGACCAAGTGGTATATGATATATTGTTAATAAATCTCATATTTAATAAAATAACTATTCTCTCTCTTGTAAACTATTTCAGGTTTAGATAACTCTTTCCTACGTGTGTTGTTTCTTTTTAGTGGGCAGGCCTAAGACTTCCAAGACTAGAATTCATATTCCTACTAACCAAGTTTTTACATTAATGAGTCAAAATCTGGTATTCTTAAGTAGGAAAATAACTTGAAAACCATAAACATAAAGTGTATGGCCCCTGAGTCCAAAGGGAAAATGAAAAAGTATGTAATTATTTTATTTATATCCACTAACTGAGACCTTTTATTAACATATATTTTCAAGCTTTAGTTACAGTTACACCTGGAAATAGGTCATGTTTGATGATAGCATTTTGTGGTTTGTAGTATTGACGTTAACCAACCTTCTGGAATGTGGAAACTCTAGTTGATCACTGCCAAAACAGTTCCTGAAAGTCCTCCGTGTTTGAACCAAATACAGAGTAAAATAAACATCTTCTCTAAGTATAAGCTAGACCCTTGACCTTCAGCTGGCCTGTCTGAGCTACTTACATAGGATTTAAGAAGGTCAGCATCACTGCATTCACTCAGTGACTCCCTTTGATACTATCCATGTGTAAGCATACTTTTCTAGTTTTAATTTGATGAGGTTTTATATTTTCATATTAATTCTATTCAAATTTAAAATATGTTGATAATTATACCAAACACCAGAGCAGGTGATATTTTGAGCTAAGCTGATCTAGGTTTGAGTCTAGTTCTGGCTCTTCCCAGCTAGATAGTCTTTTACACAGTATGTTTTCTCTGAGCTCTGCCTTTCAGTCTACAAACAGGGTTGAATGAGAAAGTGTGTGCCCATAAGCAGCTGGGTACTCCGACTAGTGGTTCTGTTCTGCTTCACATTTCCTGTGTCAGAATTCTTCTTGATCGTGTCATTGTTCTTAGATCACTGGCTTTAGATGTGGCACATAGCAGGCACTCAGTAGACACTAGTAACTGAATATATGTTTATTCAGGGTGATGGAGTGTAAGATTAACCTGTCATATTAAGGCAGGCTACTCGTAGAATGTACTTTTTGCCAGGATGGATTTCTTTTCTCATAGTGTCTTGTGAGTGTTTTGAATACTCAGTACTTGGTGGTTTCTTCCTGTGCTCCTACCTGTTGATACTGCACTGAGCTGACACCAGCAGTTCACATGATTACTGTGCTCACGTTAACCAATCATTGATTGAAGCTTAAAACTGAATGTAAAGGCACTAATTTGGCTTGGATTTTATTTGGGTGTTTAGTGAAGTCCAAGCATACCCCTCGCCTCATGTGCAAAAATTAAGCAGACAGGTCTAACAATGCCAGCAAGCTATACAGTAGCCTAGAGCAAAGGGAGACTTAGTAATTGTGGCTCTGGTGCAGATTTTCGTTTTGTTTGTCATGCAGTTTTTGCATTCTCTTTTCAATTTTCTTTGTAGTGTTCTGTGGTTGAGGAGTTTGGGTACCTTCTCAAGCTTTGCACCCAAGAGTCACCTTGTACTTCCCCCTAGTCCCACCCTTAGTATGTAGTCCATGTAGCAGAGTGGACAGTCAAGGATGGTGTCAGGCAGTCAATTGGATCTAGGACTCTGCTTTGGTACTTATATTGTGTGATCTTGGTTGGCAAGTTGCTCAATGTCTCATCTCTTTTTCTTCATAAAATTGGGATGTAACAAAGTTCTCATGGGATCATTTCAGAGCTTAACGAACGAACACTTAGGACATGCCAGGCAAAGGAGGAGGTTAGTGAACACATACGGCATGCCTAGCATAGGAAGTACTCAGGGCCTGCAGCTTCCCTGCTACAAAATTAACACCAAATGTTTGTTTCTAGTCACTCAGTGAGGAACTTAGTTCTGTGAGCTTTCCAGTCTGTTTATCATGTTCTGGTGATCCTCCCTCTTCTATCTGAGTGCTGCCTGGTTAATCCCTGCCTCTGTTATTACCTGACTTCATGCAGTTCCTTTGCATCTGCTGAATTCAATATCTTGAGTGCCAGTTTGGCAGCCAGCCAACGTGGAATGTGTACTTCTATTCATTGTGATAATTTTTTTTTAAATGGGAGAAGAAATATGTTAATATTTACAGATGTAATTTGTATATTCTTAAAATAAGTTCAGGATGCAAGAAAGTGTTTCCTGACTCCCATTCCAAGGTTGGCTTAGATTAGAATTGCTAATTTCCATTAGTTTTCTCAAAAGAAGTTATAATTGTCTGGGGCTTTGTGGTGGTGTAAAATAGAAAATGCTTTTGGGCCCTTTGGAAGAACTCCCAAATTGTTAAATATAGAGATGGCTTGTTTAGGTCATCCTTTGGAATCACATCTTTTTAGAGTTTCTGTACCGCTGTATATTCTACTGCAAATTAAATGTTTTCTGGATTTGCTGCACTTTTCTCTGTCATTTGAAGACCATTCCTTGTAGGGAAATCTTCTTAGTACATATAAAGTGCATATTGTAGACTCTTGGATGATAGGGGATTGCCAGAATTATGTCTTTTAAATCCAAATTACATTTATTTCACTTAGTGTAGGTGTGTGCCTGCATGTACACACACTTGTGGAAATAAGAGAAAAATTTTCAGGAGTTTGTTCTCTCCATGTATCGTGTGGGTGCTGGGTGTGTAAGGACTTGTGTGCAAGCACCTTTACCCCCGAGCCATCTCACAAACTCCATATTGCAACCTTAAATAGTAATAATAAAGAAAGCAGTGATGCTGTAATTTCCCTGTGCTTTAAAATCTTTTTATCATTTTAATCTGTTCTGTGAATGCCTTGTATTCTTCATGGACACATTCTTTCTCTGAGAATGGAAAACCACTAAACCTCAGTATTTTAGGGAGAAGGGGCAAATATATTGCTATAGGATCATTAAGGGTAAAAGTGAAAAAAAGCCATGTTAGGTTGCTAAGTCACTGTATTCTACTTAGAGGAAAAATAGCAGCACAAAGTGTTCCCCAGAAGGTACCATGAATGAATCTTCAGGGTCAGTCCAGTGGGCAAGCTGTTTATAGAGCTTCAATGGTTCTCCTTACTTTGCCAATAAATGAGCATTTTATTCAGAAATGAGACCATCTGAGGTGCTGTAACAGAGATGGAGCAAACTGTAAACTTTTGGCGAAAGTACCACAGGTAGGAAAAGCAAGTCCATGGGGAGGCTGTCTGCAGTGTTATCAGGTACTAGCTGTTCCCACTGGGAAAAGGTACCAGATCAGGGGCCCTGTATCATTTCTACCTGTGAGGCTCTGCAAGCCTCAGGGAGAGAAAGCCTGTTGAGCAAGTACTAAGGCAGCAATAACAAGAAGCCCAATGTCTTTCACTAGAGCAACCTCTTTATCTAAGAGCCTCTTTTATAGCTGGTACCCACCAGTGAACATCTGCTAACAATTAGAGAGGTCTATGCACGAACCACTCACTACCTTAGACCTCATTAGCAGTTTCCCTAGGTTGGTTTTCCAGTGTCCTTGACTTTCCAACCCAACTCTTGACTCTTTGCCCATAGTCAGTAGCAATCAATACAGTAGAAGCCTACCCCCACCCCCACCATGTGTCACAGCCCTTTCTGCATGGTCCCTCATATCACTCATGGGAACTAGAAACCATTCTGAAGTTCTTGTTTTTACAGTCAACTGACAAGCATTCCTGATTTAGCCGTTGGTGTGAGTTCATGGGGGAGAAGTGATCAGTGAGAAAAAATGCTTTCTGAGTCTGAGCCACTTGTCAGATTATTGGAATTTTAGGACCCACCTATTTTATCTTGTACGTGCACCCTCATTTGATGTGCATATCCAACATAAGGACTTGCTGGGTCAGATAACACCCCAGCTGATGCTCCTCTTATTTGTTTAAGTGATATAATAATAATGTTCAAGAATTCACTCTACCTTGGACAAGCAACTTCTGTGAAGTAGCTGAAGAGTGCCAGGTAAAGAAGGCTGAAGTTGAAAGAAAGACGGTTCACCTTGTATAGTGAAGGCTGCTTGTTTTAAAATAGAATGAAGCCAAGTTCAGAAACTGAGGCTGAGAAAGCACTCATAGTGACAACCTTCCCCTGCCATCTGTTATATATTAGTAATGCGAACACAGGCAAAAACAAAACCACCCTCTCCACAATCCCCCTTTCGATGCTCTTTCTTATTCTGGGCACATCATTGCCAGGCTCTGTACTCTTGAATGGCCCCCTGTACCCTTCCGATTAGCTACTCTTTCGCAGCCCACTGTGCCTTCCCTGGCATTTAGTAGTTTCAGTGCTCTGTCCTCCTAGAATGCTGCATCTCTTTCCCAGTGTGCTGTTTATTCGTATTTCATCATTTCTGTGTGTACAGGCATGCATACTCACTCTGTGGGTAGGAATCACCTTTCTCCTTCCCCCAGGTGGCCTCCAGGAATCAAACTCGAGTCAGCAGGCTTCTGCGGCCAGTACTTTTCTGTCGAGCTGTCTTGTTGGCCATATTTTATTTTTATTGTGGGAATTTCCTAATGTCAAAATCCCACATACACATCACTGGGGGTTGGTATTTACCAATATATGACAAATTTTGTTTTTTCTGTACTCTGCCCTTTTGGAAAAGATTTTATTTATTCTTTAGTAATTCCACACATGAATGCAATGCAGTTAGATGACCTACTCCCCCTCCTCAAACACCCCTGGACCTGCCCTCCCCACAACTCTTCCCACCTTCACATCTTCTCTTTATTATATAACCCACTGGGTCCAGTAAGTGCTGCCATATATATGCACAGGAGCATGGAAAAACAACTAGGGACTGCTGTTCTGAACTCACAGATCTACATGCCTCTGCCTCTAGACTGCTAGGATTAAGGGGTTAAGGGCATGCACCACCACACCCAGCGGAATCTTACTTTTTCTGTAATGTTAGTTATTAGATATGTGTGTCATAGCTTCATTCCATTAATTTAAAGGAAACAAAGTAATGATCCTGTATTCTTCCATGTCTTTGAAAGCCAGACTTCTATGGAAACTCTTCATTGGTTATTTTGTTTTTACCTTGAGCACTAGGGCATGCACCATCTAAGTACATTCTCAGGCATGTGTACACTAGGAAGCCAGTATAAATACTTCACTCTGCCTTTAGTTATCACAGATTTTAACATTTAATACAACCTTTCTCTCTCTCTCTCTCTCTCTCTCTCTCTCTCTCTCTCTGTGTGTGTGTGTGTGTGTGTGTGTGTGTGTGTGTGTGTGTGTGTGTGCGCGCGTGTGCATGGAGGTCAGGAAATTTTTGAGGGAGTTGGTTCTCACTCCTGGGCATTGACCTCAAATTGTCAGGCTTGATAGCAAGTTCCTCTGCCCTCTGAGCCATCTCACCCACTCTCACTGTTTTTGAAATGACCTGTTCCAAGTATGCACTGAAGGTGATCAACAAACTGATCTTTACTATGAACTCAGGCAAGATATATTTGAGTTTCAGTACGTTGTCTTTGTCTTCCATATTTACGGGTTGTTTTGTTACTGGCCAATGCAAGCTTAGTCACGCTAATTCCTGAGTCCCTTTGGACTGGGCCTAACTCATGGTCCTGATAGTTCCTCATACTCTGAACATTTGTATCAGGTTCATCATGTACACCTTCCCATTTTCCCAACAGCCCTTGGTAAGACCTTTTAGTAAAGAGAAGACACCACATTGTAGAGCCAGTAAATCTCACATGCTGGTCTGGAGTCTAGTGTACCAACTGCATGTATTACATGCTAATCCTAAAGATTTTGAGAAAAGATGGAATTTTGCACAAATATATATATATATATATATATATATATATATATATATATATATGAGATTTAACGGTAACACCCTTGGCTTCTTCCTTCTTTTTTGAGAGAAAGAGCCATCTTTAAACTATAAAGATCTTACAGATACCATCCTAGTAGCCAGGTGGTCAGGGTTAGCGTTACCATTAGTGCAGTAGGTCCATTTGCCTCCTGGTATGATTGCTACTCCATGGACACATCATTTAGAAAGTTTGTTCCAAAAATACATTACATTAATTATAAGACAATAAGGCAGACCCAGACTGAGTGACATCTGTAAGCCAAGACAGTGTCAGTGTCTTAAAAGACAGGGCATTAGAGCTGCCCCACATTCAAAGAGCAAAACAGTGGAAAACTGCTGGTTGTTATCCCAGCACAGTAAGTCGCTGCCTTTCACCCTGAAGTATGGTATTCCACCTCAGGAACGGCCAGAAGGGCAGCAAGGTCTGCCTTAGATGAGTGCCTGTCCTCAGATAGTTAAACACTGTGCATATCCCTGACACTCCTTGTTCTTCACTATTTTCCCAGCTACTTCTCAAACATTTCAGTGACTAAAAACTCACTGTTGTGGAATATTTGTACGCTGTGTAAAGATTTCTTGCTATCATTGGTGTAATAAGAGGCTGAAGGCCAGTGGCTAAAATAGGTGGGATTTCAAGAGAGAGAACTCTGGGAAGAAGAGAGGTGGGCAGTCACTAGGAAGACATGAAACAAGTCGGAGAGACAGTACAGAGGAGAGGTAACTGAGCCCCGTGATAGATGGTAGAGTAACAGAAGCAGGCTAATTTGAGTTCTAAGAACTAGTTGAGAAAAGGCTTGTTAAGTGGTACTAGTGGAACACTTTGAAACTCCTCCTGCATGCTATGCTGGCTTATAGCATAGCTCTGGTTACAGAAGTCAGGCCGATGTCTCATTCCTTTTGTAGATGTTAGCAGCTGGTAGTCCAGATGAATGGCATTTGCAAAGTGTCTTGGAATTATAGGCACTACAATTGATGGTGGAAGCTTGCTGTGTTCCTCGTTGCTCTAATAAAAGGGTTATATCAAGTTAAGAGCAGATACTGCTGTTCTGCAGGACCCGAGTTTGGTTCCCAACAATCACTTTGGGAGGCTCCCAACTGCCTGTGACTCTACCTCCTGAGATCCCTAACCTCTTTAAGCTCCTGCACAGAGACAGACACAGATGCACACATGCACAGCTACACACAATAAATAAAATAAAAACTTAATGAGTTTCTAAAGCATTCTATCAAAATGTATGCTTTTTTTAAAGGTTAAGTCTGGCTTTGTTTTGTTAATGTCAGATAAGGTAATGTTAAGAGTCTGTTACCATCCCTCCCCGAGGGTCTACAGTCAGTGGCTGTTAGTGGAGGGAGAGACTTCTCCAGCAGTGGTGTAGCTTCTGGTAAGCTGTGCAGGCTCTGGGAAATAACCCTCACCCACACTTCCATAAGCAAGCCACCCTGATGAAACTAACCACCTCAGCAAGAAATAAGGAAGACATGAAAATACACAAGGGACTACTTGGTCAGCTGCAATGGCAGGGCCAAGAGATGCTAACGGGGCAGGGGGTAGAATGAGATCAAAATACAATTCAGATACATACATAGACAGACAGACAGACAGACAGACAGACAAATGGTTTTTAAAATCTGTTAACATTGGTCTGAATTCCAAAAATTTCCACTTAACTTTGCTTGTAACCAAATTATAAAATTCATCATTTTAATAGTGAAAAACTAAAAATAACTTTGATGTCTACTAGTAGGAAAGTTTTACTTACAGTATATTCATATACATGCGTGGTGATTAGAAGAAAATAGTTTCATATTTCCTGATTTGGAAAGTTTCTAAAGTATGTTATTAAGAAAACTTACTGAAGTCCATCATTTTCTCTAGGAACAGCTGTCTGTATTATGTCTGAATAAGAATCCCTTGGAATGTAGAGAGCGGTGAGGCTAGTACAGTGAATTGCACATCTCTTCTGGGTTTGCTACACATGCCTGCATTTATGTGGTTTGTTTGTTTGTTTGTTTGTTTGTTTGTTTGTTTGTTTGTTTTGAAACAGGGTCTCACTATTTAGTTCTGGCTGGCCTGGAGCAATGTAGACCAGACCAGCCTTTGCCTCCTGAGTGCTAGGTAGAAAGAAGTAAAGGCATTAGAAATGTTAGCACTCTTTCTTTCTTTCTTTGGTTTTCCGAGACAGGGTTTCTCTGTAGCTTTGGAGCCTGTCCTGGAACTCACTCTGTAGACCAGGCTGGCCTCAAACTCAGAGATCCGCCTGCCTCTGCCTCCCGAGTGCTGGGACTAAAGGTGTGCGCCACCAACGCTCGGCTGCATGTTAGCATTTTTAAATACCACAAATCTGTTAATGTTTTGCTGCGTTCTTATCCAAACAAAAGTGTGTTGCAGTTGAACTGTGTAAATATTACAACAGAAAGGACGTGATCTAATCAGTATCATCTGTAATTTCTTCTAATAGCTCATATGCATTCAGGATGGCTACCTTTCCCTGCTAACAGAGACTGGGGAAGTCCGAGAGGATCTTAAGCTGCCAGAAGGTGAACTGGGCAAAGAAATAGAAGGAAAATACAATGCAGGTGAAGATGTACAGGTAAGACCAATGACAGACTCTCAAAACCATTTAAAACTGGCCCTTTACAGTTAGCCTAAGACTATATGTGCAGACTGCAGCTTCCCAAGGGCCTGTCTGCTTTGCAGAGGAGCATTATCAGCACACTATCTCTATATATGTTTCTTCACCTTGAATAAAAGTATTTTTCATCTGTTCACACACATATAACAATAACATATAAAATAAATTTCAAAACTGTGAAATAGAACTTTAAATACTGCTGAAATGTTGGCATGATCTCCAAATGGCAATTCCCATGGCCCCTCAAAGACCTCTTTGCAAAGAAAGCATCAAGTTTGGGGAGGGGGTTTGTTTTCTTACTTCTGGACTGACATGGAACGCCATACTTACTGTAGATCTACCTATGAGTTTAAAGAATAGGAAGGGAGGGAGAGAGGGAGGGAGGGGGAAGATGGACTCTTCGTTATGGCTCAGAAATATAGCATAGAATAACTGTTGATACTTTACTTGGAGTGTTTCTACTTTACTTGGAAGTTGACTGAGGAATTCTGCTTCAGAAGATAGGCTAGCTGCATTGGATTACCCCTTTACAAATTCAGCATAAAAGATGTGCACAAGAATGCAGCATTTGGTGAACACAAGGCATCTTCTCTGTGTATTGCCTCCTGAGTAACTCTTTGCTTGCCCTTTCCCCTTCTAGGTATCTGTCATGTGTGCCATGAGTGAAGAATATGCTGTGGCCATAAAGCCCTGCAAATAGACAGGACCATCAGGACCATCCACACAAGCAGACCCATTAGGTCTGGATCTAGTGTCCCAAAGCTATGGCCTTCATAAGCAACCTCATGCTTTATTTTTGTTATGTTTCTATTGTTTTGAAATTGTGCTGGCTTAGTTTTGCAGACAGTAACTTTAAAATAGTATACAAGATGTATAATTTTGTAAGTGTCTTTCCTATCACATTCCTGTGGTTTTCAGTATGTGACCACAAGAAACAAGTACTCTTAGCTTCAATAGACATCACTTCTCTGAGCAAATCACTCCTGAACTTAAGTAGCTAACAAACCAGGGTTTTAAATCAACAATGTAGCATCTAGTAGAATGGAAGTTTCATGCATTTCAGTTGAATTGTCCTTTGCTAATTTCAGACTTACTATCTAGAATTCATAGATTATAAAGTGGAATTGTCTAAGTTCCAGGCTCTGTGTGGCAAACACACTTCCTGAAGCTAAACTCATCAAAAAATGTTGTTATTTTGGTGGTCAGATGTTCCATGTATTACCTCCATCATGTTTTTCTTTGCCAAATTGGTGACAGACCTACATAGTGGTTTTAATCCCTTTCATGGTTGACTAAGGGAACAGAACTGCGGAGGGACTCTGAGCACATCAAACAAGTGATAAAGAAGACACAGAAGACAGCGGCCAAGGAGGTAGTGAGACTATAGTTTTTATTTAAGACCTTTGGAATCAGCATACAAAACAGAGTGAGCTCTAGTTGTCATTTTGCTTTTGGCTGTGTTCTCAGTACCAAAAGGACTGGCCTCACAGAGACTCCGCATGACTTCCAAACATTATTCAAGGGTTTTCATAATGTTGGTAATCTAGCCCTTCCCACAGTTTTTTAAGTACATTTGTTTTGACATTAGATTAAAATTAGGAATTCTTAAGTTGCTTTGGAATTTGTTAAATGTATGTATGTATACTTTTCTAAAGTGGAATAGAAGTAAACCATGGAAGAAGTATTATCTTATTTGAAAATTAATTTAAGTGTGTGTGTATATATATATATATATATACATATACATATATATACATATATATATATATATATATATATATATATATATTCTCTTGTGAACTTCTGTTACTGATGTAAAATCTAAGTAGGAAAGGATTCTATGACCTGGATTCTTTTAATATGTTGTAATTTATGAACTGGATTATTTTAATATGTTGCTAGCAATGCCCTTTCATTTCTTTTTAGACTTTGGGATTGTGTGTAGATTGTGTTCAGAATCTTAGACATAGTTCTGGGTTTGTGAAGGACTCTGACAAAATCACAGTCATCTCATTGGTGTGCTTCTTAGAACAAAATCCCGAAACACCCTGATTCTCTGACACTGACTCTCATGTCTCTTTCATGATGTCTGGTCCCCCAAAGTCCTTTGTTCCCATCTAGAACAAATATATGTTACAGTGCAACTGGTCTAATCAGCAATTTGAAATAGCATCAAAAATTCCAGATCCCAAGATTTTAGTTTCTTAATTTGTAGCAGTTTTAAATTTTGTCTTGGCCTCCACAAACCAATGCAGAGAAGAAGAAGGGACTGGAGGAGACGTGCCAAGAAGAGACTTTTAAAGCACAGAAACGCTGAAGTGGCAGCACTTGACCTTAGGGTGAGCTTTCAGCTTTTGCCCATGCAAAGCACAATTAGGAATTAGGTTGATATCTTCTCACATATCTTCTGCGTACAGCTTTAGATTTCTGCTGTTTTCATACTGCTTTAGATTTCTGCTGTTTTCATGTGTGCCTTAGTTGTACTGGTTGATTTGTTACCCACAGGAATTCCAAAGTTATTTATCTCTGCTGTTTCCTGGTCATCATCTGGCCAATTAACAGCCACACCGGTGGTATTTTGACCTCAAATTACTTCAGGACTGGCATGCCCTTGTTCTTCCTAATGTGTCAAGTTTCACAGGAACCTCTATTTTCCTTTGCAGTATAAGGGTGAATAGCAGTGTATCTCTAGCTCCATACCGTGAATAGCAAAAGCTACTTCAGCCTACGGATTTCATTTTAAATACTATATGAAGTGTACATACTCCAACATGTAAGTATAGATTTTAAACATACAGGACTGTTTATTTTCACATAAGTCAGTAGATGTTTCTCTTAGAGCAAAATATTTCATTTAGTAAAGCTTTATAAATTATATCAAAGGGAAGCAGGGAACATATATTTTTTACATATACATCAGAGAAATGCTAAGTTGACTCCTAGTATTTGTTGTACTTCCAATAGCAGATCTCCAGTTTCACAAGCACCATGTAGCAAATGGAGACTCATTTGGATATCACTGCAAATCTGTGTCTGTATACTTTTCCTTCTTTCTTTCTTTGCTGTTTAGACAGTATTAACAGGTTGAATTTTTAATTCTAGAACAACAGGCTTTATTTCTACAATGAAGATTTTGTTACACTGGTGCAGTCATTTGCCCTCTGACCTAGGTCAGACCCTTGAGCTTTAACTTGGTCTTCAAATCCTTGATGCCCTGGGGGACTGCCAGTCACTTGACGTGGTAACCAACCAAGCTCTTGACTCTGTTCCCTTTCATAGTCCAAATTTCTGTGCCAGTGCTTATATATCAGTGACCAAAACTCTTGAGACCAGACTGGTATCTTTAGCAGAAGACACTGCAATACGATGTTTAGAAAGTTCTGGGAAACATGCTTTTCATTACCGCAGGGTATGAATGTGTGTGTGAACACACATAGCTTTGTTCTTTTCTCAAGGACCTTCCAACTATTAAAGTACTGTAGTCTGTAGTGCCTCAACTGTTGATTTTTTTTTTTTTTTTGCTAAGTTTTCCAGAATTTGATTTTATACTTTTAAGGTTTTTCAATGAGATTGTTTCTATTGAGCTGGGATTTCAATGCATTGTTCTCAGGGCTGTTAGTGCTAAGAGCTGCAATATCCTTCTTTTAAAGCTAACTGCCTACAAATAGATTGCAAGTTTTTCCCAAGTCATAATACTGTAATACATAAAAGCAAAATTCTTAGTATAACATTTAAGCTATATGGTAAGTAGTTCAGAAAAATGGGAGCATTAGTAGCAGCTGTACTTGGATCTTCCCGGTGGGCTTGCCTTGAAACCTTGTCCTTGGTGATGTATCTGTTAGCATCCTTTTGGCACAGAACCCAAAGAGGATTTTGGAGCCACACACTGGTGCAATGGATCTCAGACACATTCAAGAACAGACAGGAAATCCCTAACTCTTTTGAGTATCTTAAAATGTTTACATACTGAATTCACATTTGCTTTGCGAAAATATGGGTCTTCTAGCATAAAAGCAAATCTATCAAAGTATATTTCCATAAAGAGCATATTGTGCTGATATTAACCTTCAAATCTTCTAATGTTTAGATATTTCATAATTCTCAAGCCTTTTTTTCTTTTGGCATTCTGATGAATGATGGGCAACAAAGTTTTTTTTTTTTTAAATCTGTGGTAGAAAAATCTTAAAATTAAATCTATTAACTTAACTCCATGAAATATGTTCTCTGAATTGGACAAACGGCATTATTATTTGATTATAGAGGGAACATTGGGACTTAGCTATGGAGCACAGATGTTCTGTGGAAACATAGTTTGGAATCACTATGTAATTTAATTTGTCCATTAACTAAACACCAGAATACCAACAACCGGTCAAGTGCCCGGAGAGCTGTAAACATTTGATAATGTGTCTCCTTCATGTGGAGGGCACCTCTTAGGGCAGTGAACACAAGGCCCTCACCTGCTAGAAATGTACTTATTGCCAAACTTTTCCATCTGTACTGTTCATACTTAAAACAGGTCTGAACCTGTTTTTAGTAACAAGGGAGATTCTTCTATTAATGTGAAGTTCTTGGAAACCATTTCTTGATGTTGGTGGGATTTGGTTTATCTTAGTTTGAAACTGTACTTTTAAAAACACTGGATACTAAACTAGTCAGCAATGACTGAAGAGCCTATTAGAGATCATAGCTGCACTCTTAAAGCTGATATGTTATCATGATTAATCTACAAATAAGCACTCGTTGTTATTACTAGTTCTAAACCACGATTTTAAAAACAACTAGTTATATTTTATCATGTACTTTTACCCTCCTCACCAGAAGAAAACACATCAGACAACATTGTTTAATCCGTTGGCACTTGTCAGTAATGGTTTTTTGTTTTGTTTTGTTTTGTTTTGTTTTTTTGTCTGAAATATCTTGAATTTACTTGCAAATTTTTTGGTTAAAACTTTAAAATTGTAAGATCTGGATATTATAATTGTGTGTTTTATGTTTTAAAAACGAGTAAACTTTGAATGTTAAATCTCCAGCTATTCTAAAAATATCCTTTAAAATGCAGAATCTTATTAATTATAACATTTTGTTACCTTAAATATATGTCTGTTAACTTCATGTTATATTAAATGAAAATAAACAAGAGTGCACAATTATTATATGTGTATATTCTTAAAACATTTTATACTATAAAACTGTATTCGCTTTGTATAGAACTTCTACAAGAAAGCCATCCATTGTCTCTTGTACTAGGTCCTTACTTGTGGAGTGTACTTTTATGGCTAAGAATAATGGCCCCGAGTTCCAGGCTATGATGGGAGAGGTCATTCTGTATATGTTTCTCATACTGGTTAATGAATAAAGAACTGTTGGCCAATAGGAAAGCAAGATAGGCGGGACTAGGATACCAGGAGGAAATAGGAAGGAGTAAGGAGGGGTCAAGATGGAGAGACTGGGGAGACAAGACGCTGGCCCCTTTCCCCGTAAGAAGACCACGTGGAAATATTAGATTAACAGAAATGGGTTAATATTTAAGACAGAGCTAGCGGATAAGAAACAAGTAACCGGGCCAACAGCATTGTATCAAATACAGAGTCTCTGTGCATTAATTGGGGCTGGCATGGCGGTGGGACCAGACCAGGCAGCGGGCAGGAAAACCATACTCGTTACAAGGCTAGATATAAACTTCTTTTAAAGTCTGAAATTCTTTGCTAGCCAGGCATGGTGATGCCCGTGGTGATTGTGGCAGGAGGGTACTCCTGAGTTCAAGGCCAACCTGGATTATGTAGCAAGACCCTGACTCAAATAACAGACATCCTGTAGATTGATATGACCTTTGCAATCATGAACCCAGAGCTGTGGCCACCTGCACTGAGCCCCCAAAGACTCAACCGAGTCAGCTGTCAGTCTGTAGTGCTCACAGGCCATCCTCATTACTGCTGAACTGTACTGGCTGTTAGTTCCCGGCAGAGAGGAAATCATTGTCTACTCTTGTACCCACTGCTGAGCGTACTAGGCTCCCACTCAGAGCTCTAAATTCACTGTGATGGCCCTGGTTAAACAGTAAAGAAACATGACTGTGAAGAAAGGTTATAGGTCATGGGACAGGAGTAAGAGTGGCTGTGTTATCTATATGTGTCAAATCGTCAGATAATCTTATTACAGATATATGTATAAAACTAAAATGATGGTTTTGTTCAATTGGGTTATTTTTGGTTTTTGTTTGGGTTTTTTGGTTTTGTTTTGTTTTGTTTTGATATGAAGTCTCCCGATGTGGCCCAGAAAAATTCATAGCATTAATGTCTGTCAATAAAAGTGCAAGTATAAGTTCACTCCTGACTCAAACAGCAGTCAACAAACCAGAAGAAAATAACAAAAGCATAAGCAGGAACAAGTGAGTTAGAGAGTCTAAGTAAACTGATAAAAAAAAAAAAAAAAAAAGTGCCAGGCTGGTCTACATAGCAAGTTCCAGGCCAGCCATAACTACATAAAACAAAACAACATAATTTAAAGAAAACAGGGATGATGTGACAAGTTAGCAGGTAAAAGGCACTTGCCCCCAAACTTCATGACCTAAGCTGGACCCCAAGACCCACACAGAGAAAGAATTACCCACAAGTGTTCCCTGTGTGCCTTGGCGTATACATGCAATTCCATAGATCACAGTACAAAAACATGAAGCAAGTAAATGGTGGTTTTACAAATCGGCTTCTGGCAAATAGATTGGGTTTTAAGAATAAGGAAATTACAGGGGCACAGAGACAATCCGCTCTGTGTGCTGTCAATAGGACAGAGACTTTTCAGACGACCTCCAGAAGAATGTGTACCTTCTGCTCTAAGAAATGTGACCTGATGTGTAAGCCCAGGGCACACAGCTTTGGGAAGGCAGATTAGGAGATACAAATGGATCATAAAGAAGACTCTGTTCGGACCTCTCCTGTCTACATTCATAGCAGGTTTTCATGGAGCAAAATACATATCCATACACATGCAAATGTTTATTAGATTGCTTATACATATTTATAAGCATCTTATCTTTCCACTCAGACAGTAGTGTGGCCTTAATGTTTTCCTATCGACCAACAAGATCTGTAATGAGGGTTGTTAAGGATTCTTTTCCCCACTGTTGAGAACCATAAATGTCAAGCAAACACATACATGTCTGGGAATTCTCAAGTCACATATCTAACCACAAAGCACTATTCTACTGTTGGAATTGCAATATCAAATGTCTTAATTTCATAGGAAAGTCCTCTATTTTTCTTCAGATACATCTCTGCTCTGGTATCTTTGTACTTCCATGCAAACTTCAGCTGGATTGCTGTAAAAGCGGGTGACAAGTGGGTGACACCGTTGCTTAAGATCACAGTAGACAGCTCTGGTGTACTGGCTTCTTTGTTGTATTGGACTTTCAATTCATGAATCTGGTCTTTTTGTTTGTTTGTTTGTTTTGTTTTTGTTTGTTTTATTTTGTTTTGGGTTTTTTGTTTTTGTTTTGTGTGTGTGTGTGTGTGTGTGTGTGTGTGTGTGTGTGTGTGTGTGTTTTGCTTTTATTGAGTCTTTGTGGATTTTACATCTTGCATTCCAATCCCACCCATCTCCCCATCCCTTCTCATTCACCCTCTGCCCTTGCAACCGCCCTCCAAAACAAAACCAAATTTAAAAGAAAAAAACAAAATCTTGTCGTGTAAACTATAGTGTGGCCTAATGAGTCACAGTTTACACTTTAATCTATTCATCTTTTACTTGCAAGTGTTCATTGCCACAAGTCATTGGTCTGGCTGGAGGCCTCTGGTTTCTGCTACACTACTGATAAGGGGCTCTCACTGGGGCTCTTCATGGATAACTTGTTGTCCTGTGTCATGGAGGTCTTGCTGTTTTGGATCTGTAAGTTTGTCCCCTTCACATGCTCCAGCAGTTCATAGATGGTGGATGTTGGGTTGGGCCAACACATAGCTCTGGTTCTGGGCCTGGGTGGTAGCTGGGTTGGTCAGCCCCCCAGATTTCCCTCATCGTCACTACCTGGATGAGCTGTCCACACCTTGGCTGGTTCACCCAATGCAACCTATGCAAGGAGTAGGACCAGTTCTCCTGCTCTTGGGCCCTCAAATCCAGGTCATCCTTACTCATATTGGTAGGGTCAGCTCTACTATTTTGCCCAGGTGAGGTGCAGGGCCCTCTCTCCCGATTGCTGTAGAGGGCATGGGGAGGGGGTCAGCTCTCCTGCTCTCATACCATCAGGGATGGCTCACCTGCTCCCCAACAGGGTCAGTTCTAGTTTGCTGCCTAGGTGGGGTTCAGGGTCTGCTCTCCTGTGTGCTGGAGCTGGTGAAGGGCTGGGCTAGTTACCTCACTCTCCTGACTCCGGGTAGCAAGTGGAGAGGAGGGAGGCATCATTCCTTCATCCATTCCACCACATGGGGAGGGGGTCCGCGCTCCTGCTCCCATGCCCTCAGGGCTGGCTCACCTGAGTCCCCACCACAGAGTCAGCTCTAGTGTGCTGCTCTGGTGAGGTACACACCTGTGGTGAGGGGTAGGGCCATCTTTCCCCACGTGTGGGGACAAGCTCTACCCTGAGGGGAAGGGCCAGCTCTCCTGCTGTACAACCAGCCATCCCAGGGCTAGTGAAGGGTAGGACCATCTCAGCACAGCATGGTTCCAATGACCCCCTTGCTAACACAAGCCATGGACATCATCGGGGACTCCAGCTACAGCAGGACCATGGACCCAGATGTGGCCCTAGGCAGCAACTCCAGCCCAGATGCCACCACAGTGGCAGCACAAGCCCCCTCAGATCTATGAGGGTCCGGCTACAGGATATCAACGTGGTCCCAGGTAGCTGGCCAGACACCCAGCATCCTAAGAGCCCTTGGTGGCAACTGGAACCATGGACACCAACCTAGACCCCTGCCTCTACAGGGCAATGGACCCAGATATGACCCCTGGCAGCAGACCGTGTCCAGGTGTCTGCATGGCTCCAGGTTGTATCAGATCAGCATGACTCCAGGCACAGCATGGTCCTCAGACACTGACATGGTCTAAGGTGGCCAGTCAGACCCAGATCATCCACATAGCCCTCGATTACAATAGGAGCCCAGCATGTCAACTCAGACCCTGGCTGCTGTAGGGCCAAGGACCCAGACATGGCCTGCTGAAGCATCCTTGGTCTGGATGACACCCTGGTCCCAGGTGACAGCACTTAGATCAGGATGTCCCTGGTGGCAGTATGGCCCTCAGACTCTCTCATAGACACAGGTTGCAACCCAGACCCCAGCATCTATATGGCCTTTGGTGGCAACATGAGCCACAGACCCTGGTTGTGATAGGACAACAGACCCAGACATGGTCCTACACAACAACCTGCCCAGATGTCACCATGCAGGCTCCAAAAGCAGTGTGGTCCTCAGACACCAACATGACCCCAGGTGACCCCTCACCCACACCCTCACCCCCACCCCCACATCTGCTGGGTCTTCAATAGTCTCAGGAGCCACAGAGAACAACACAGACCCTGGATGTGGCAGGACCACAGACCCAGACATGACTCTTAGCAGCAGCTCTGGTCTGGACAATACCATGACCCCAGTTGACAGCCATGACCACCCAAATTGGCCTGGCACCAACAATGGCACAGCCCTTGGTCACCAACATGGTCACAGGTTGTAACCCAGAATGGGGGCATCCACATGGGTCCTGGTGGCATCATAGGCCAGGGAAAATAATATGGTCCTAGGCAGCAGCCTGGCCCCAGATGGCTGTGCAGACCACCCAGATCAGCATGTTCCCGATGGCAGTATGGCTCTTGAATACCAAATGGCCCCAGGTGGTGGCCCAGACCACAGGCCCCTGCACCATCCCCGGTGATGAAGGGAGCCACAGACATCAACTCAGCCCCCCCTCCTTGGCTGCTCCAGGACCCTGGATCAAGACTTAGTCCTTGGTCATAGGCCAGGACCAGTAATCTCCATGGACACAGGTGGCCAGCTGGCCATCCATGTCAGCCTGCCCCCCACCACCACCCTGTCCAAATCCACCTCTTCCCCAGCTCACAAACTGTTCTGCCTCTCCCTCTCTTCTCTTCTCCTTCTTTCCCTCTCTCCCTCTCTCCCTCTCTTCCACCCCATACTCCCTCTCCACAACGGTGCCCAACAGCCCAGCACCAGGGCTCTTGGTTGGATCCCAGGTGGTACTTGGTTGAGTACTGCCAGAAGGCACGAGGTGTAGTTGTTACCTTTCCTCTCTCCTGTGCTTGACCTAGAGACCTTGGATAGTACTTGATATGTGGTATAAAAGTCTGGGGACGGGAGCAAATTCCGTGTCCATCGCCGATTGAGGCCGAGTGGGGCCAGTGGCTCCTGGTTGGTTGTGGCCCTTGCAGACTCAAAAGTCTAGGGGTAGGGGGTCACCATCAGTGTCTACCAACAATTCAGCGATTATTAATTGCTGCTGCCACTTGCCAGCTCCTAATGCGTTTGTTATCTGGAAGTTTGTGTAAAATTCATGCCGTCGTCTATTAGCTATATGTAGTTGGTTTACTTAGGAATGATCCAAGGTAACAGAAGGAACTAGCAGAGGTAAATAACAATTCCCAAGAACAAGTAAGGCACAGTCCTGCTAGACTGTCCCATACAGTCGTGAAAAAAATGGAGCTTCACAGGGCAGCCCTGCACACTTCTACTACTTCTACTACTCACACTTCTACTACTCACGCTTCTACTTAAAGGTTTCTGGGACATGAAGCATGGCGTACTCATGACATCTCATTCTTCCTGCAAGACCTCATGCTGGTAGCCTAAAGCATACGGGCTACCTCCTTAAAGACAGCACTTACCCCAAAGCACACAGGCTACCTCCTTAAAGACAGCACTTATCCTAAAACACGGGCTACCTCCTTAAAGACATTTACCCTGAAGGACAGGAAAGTGGGAAAAGAGCTTCTCTTCTGGATGAAAGGAAACTGGCAAATGTGAGTTTGAACACGAAGCTGGAATAACTGGCATTATTTTCTTCTTCAAATGCTCTGTAGAAGTAACCAGTGAAGCTAGTCGACTGTTTTTCTTGTTGGGAGGTTTTATTTACAAAATAAATCCATTTAAGAGATGCAGGACTATTCAGATATTGTCTGTTTTCTTCTTTTATTTTTCTCTCATACATTACATCCTGATTGTAGCCCCACTCCACCCCCCACTCGCACACAACTCCTCTCCCCCAGATCCACTCCTCCACTTTTCCCTTCAGAAAAGAGCAGGCCTCCCAGGGATATCAACCAAACACAGCCTAACAAGTTACAATAAGACTAGGCACATACTCTAATATCAAGGCTGAAGAGGCAACCCAGGAAGAGGAAAGGGTCCCAAGGGTAGGCAAGAGAGTCAGACAGTCCCAGCTCCCATTGTCAGGAGCCCCACAAGGACACCATGCTGCACATGTTCTGTTTGGGTTTTGGGGGGGTTTTGTTGTTTTTGTTTTGTTTTGTTTTTTACGAGACAGGGTTTCTCTGTGTATCTGTGGCTGTCCTGGAACTCACAGAGGTCCACCTGGCCTGCCTTCCTATTGCTGGGGATTAACAGCTGCACCATCATGCCGGGCTTTCTGTTTGTTCTTATGTAAGTTCTGGTAAATTGTATTTTCCTGGAAATTTTTCATCGACTTTTCCATATTTTCCATAAGATAACTGGTGTTATCTTTTAACTGTTTTCTTCACATATAACATTTGGGGGTTTTTGTTTGTTTGTTTCATTTTGTTGGGATTTTTTGTTTGTTTGTTTGTTTGTTTTTGTTTGGCATAGTGTTTCTCTGTATAGGCCTGGCCACCCTGAAACTCACTCTGTAGACAAGGCTGGCTTAGGACTCAGAAATCTGCCTGCCTCTGCCTCCAGACTCCTGGGATTAAAGGTGTGCACCACTACACCTGGCTTGATATGTAACTTTTATACTAAGACAAGCATCATAATTACATAATTTACAACTTAATGAGTTTTCACAAACTAAACATACTTGATAATGTAAATATATCCTCAAGATGTATAAATAGAACATTAATTAGAACATTAGTTAATTCATTAATGAGAACATTAATAGCAAGCACTCTAACCCACAAGCCAGACATGATTATCACTGATACATCCAAATGGAAATCTTTAGAATTACATGCAAATTAGTGATGGTTTTTGCTCAACATTTCTTTTAACACATCAGCCTTCTTTCCAGCATTTTCTTTTTTGCTATGAAATCTTTCAGAAGATATGTGGGTAGAAAACACGAAGTTGTGTGGCCTAAAAATGTCTTAAATGCATCTTCAAGTTTTACTCTTTATAGCTGTCACATTGCTGGCTTTATTATTGCTGGTGTGACATCAGGTCCACTAGTGGATATTTCAGGTTTTCTCTCTCTGGATTTTTTGGAAATAATTTTGGTTTTGTGTCTTGAAGGCTCACTAAAGTGTATATGGAGGACTTTCTGTTTTAAACTGTTCCACTTGGGATTTGTTGGGCTTCTTGGATCTGAGAATTCAGCCATTTACCTGTCTTTTCCCATTATCTCTGGTACATCCCTATTGGGTCTCCCAGCTAGTGAATTTAGAGATAGTAGGAACTCCAGCATCCTTCTCTTGAATCTATAATTTCCTTCCTTCCTGTTTGCTTCCTTCCTCACTTCTTCCAACTTCGTTTTATTACCTGCGTGTGTGTGTGTGTGTGTGTGTGTGTGTGTGCGTGTGTGTGTTATCTGTGTGTATGTGTATGTATCTATGTGTGTCTGTATGTGTTTATATGTGTGTATGTATCTGTGTGTTTCTGTGTATCTGTGTGTGTGTGTGATGTGTAAGTGCTACATGTGTGCCTGCTGTCATATGCATGTGGAGGTCAGAGGACAGATATTTTGGGAGTCTGCTCTCTCCTGTCACTATGGTTCTGGAATTGAACTCTGCTCAATAGGCTTGCAAACAAGCACTTTTACCTGCTAGACCTTCTAGTCAGTTTCCCTCTGTCCCTCCTTTTCCTTCTTTCTGTTTTCTATTTCTTTGTTGTTGTGTTTTTCAAGGTGGCAATATGCTGTTAGCTAATCTCAAACTCATGGAACCAAGTGATAACTGTGGCACTTAAGTTACTGGTATCACTCGCTAGTCTTGGCTTCTTTCTATTGCAGCTCAGTTGATTTTTATTCAGATTTTTTTTAATACTTTTTAAAACAATCATATTTTACATACCAATCCCAGTTCCTCCTGTCCTCCCGCTCCCCACACCATCTCCCCACCCCACCCTTCCATCCACTCCTCAGAGAGGGTGAGCCCCCCATGGTAATCAACAAAGACTGTCATATTACTAGAGGCAGGACCAAGCACACACACACACCCCAGTATCTAGGTTGAGTGATGTATCCCTCCCTAGGGAATGGACTCCAAAGAACCAGTTCATGCACTAGGGATAAAACTGGTTCCACTGCTAGAGGTCCCACAAACTGCCCAAGCAATCCATCTGTCACCCACATTCAGAGGATCTAATTCGGTATTATGCAGGTTCCCCAGCTGTCAGTCTGGAGTCAGTGAGCTCCCACTTGCCTGGGTCAGCTGTTTCTGTGGGTTTCCCTATCACGGTCTTAACCCCTTGCTCCTCCCTCTCTACAACTGGACTCCAGGAGTTCAGCCCAGTGCTTAGCTGTGGATCTCTGCATCTGCTTCCATCAGTTGCTGGATGAAGGTTCTATGATGACAACTAAGATAGTCACCAACCTGATTACAGGGGAAGGCCAGTTCAGGCACCCTCTCCACTATTGCTTAGAATCTTAAGTTGCCGATTTCTTAATTTTTTTCTTTACCTGTGTTTAGCCTCCTGTTTAGCATAACTTTTTAAAATTCTTTATATGTCATCTTTTGCATTTTTAAGTACAAGAAATTCTTTTGTGGTTTATGTTTTAAATACTGACAAAATTTAACTGCCTCTGGTTCCTTCATATTTTGAGATATGAATAGCTCTTAATCATGTTGAAAATTCTTAACGTTTTGGATATTTTCAGTATATGCAGGTCTGTGATCTGATTTTATAGGTATGGGTGATTGATTTTAATTCATAGTGATTTGTTTTCCTGTGTATTTAGTGATTTTAAAAACTGCCAGCTCATATTTCTGAAGCTTAGCTCAGGTACTTCTTCCTGATTAAATCAAAGGTGCATTTCTCCAGAGAGTATTTGGACTTCTTCTTGGCATTAATCCATGCAGGCAATAACCACAGTTTTATAATCTCAGTTCTATCTTGGCAGCTAATTTAAACTCCAGATACACATGAGCATAGCTTGCCAATATTTTGGCTTCCAAAATATTCTTTTACTTTGCTATCAGCTTAACCATATATTACAAGTCATTTATAACATTATATTTTAGCTATTTTAGGTTGCCATATAATACAGTTTTACAACAAACTTAATCTACAATATCCTGTGTTGTTTTTTTTTAATCCGGATGTAGCTATTCAGACTCCAATATCAAGAAAATCCAAGGAGTTGACTTTACAATTTGTTAGAAATATATCTGTCCATTAGGTATGGTGCTGAGCATCTTGGATCCCAGAATTTATGAAGCAGAAACTGGAAGGTACCTGTGAGTTCAAACCCAAACAACCTGGTCCTCATTGTTGCAATGATAGCCAGGGCTTCATTGTGAGACCCTGTCTCAAAAACAAAGAATGGGGGGAGATATTTGTCATATAATAACTTATTTTCAAGGATAGGAGATGTGTCACTGAGGGTGGGATTTGAGGATAGTCCTCTCTGCTTCATGCTTGTGGATCAAGATAGAAGCTTTTATCTACTGCTCCAGTGCCTGCCTGTCACCGTGCTTCCTGTCTGATGGTCGGAGATTCACCCTCTAAACTATAGCTCACTGATAAACTTCCTTCTATAAATTGCTTTGGCCATGGTGTCTGCACAGCGATAGAGTAGCAACTAACACAATATATATGTTGTAGGAAATCTAACGCTTGGAAAGAATTATTGATAACATTAATTCTTGCTGCCTGCACAATTCTGGTTAATATTTTTCTAATCAATAGAAAAATGTCTAATAATTTTCACCCATTATGGTTTCTAATTAGGTATTTGGGGATTACTAGTTATTTCGAATCACATATTGCTTTTATGTCTTCTTCCCATAATGGCTTAATAGTTCTAAAAGTGTTTATTGTTAGGACACAGAAAGTTACCAAAGATAAGCAAAACAAAATTTTAAAATGTCAATTAATGGCTTATTTTCAAAATATCTAATAACACCAAGATCACTTTGCTCAATGAAGGGGAAGCCCTTGAGGAAGAAATGCCAACCCCTGTCCCAGCCATTCTTGGTATTCTTGAGACAAACAGTTCTTAAAAAGCTAATGAAATTGTTTTCTTCTAAGCCCCCAGCGCACTAGCTCCATGTCCTACACTGTAATAACACTATAACTAATTGCTTGTGCAGAGCATATATACAGCTATTATATAGTAAGGTCTTTTCCAAATTCTTATCATCAAGATACCACCATCCTAATGTAGACACTGGTAATTTGGTCTCAGCAAATTGTGAAGCCAATAGAAAACAGAATTATGCCCAACATGGTTTTCCCAGAAAGACATCCTCTACCATAAAAACCTAGACAAAACATAGAACTTTTTCTCTGGAGGATCATAATCGCAATATAATGGAGAGGATCCTAAAGCAACATGAGTCTCAGCCTTGCCTCGAGTCTAGAAAGAGGACTCCTGCACCCTTTAACAGACTCCACTAAATCTTGAAAATCTGAGAAGCCAAGAACAGAGTCAGTTCAACTACCGCAGCCCGCTAGATGGCGCACGCAGGAGCACACCTCCTGGGCATAGGCGGCCCCAACAACGCCACGCCTCCGTTTCCTAGGAGACTGGACGTGCACCAGCCAGCCTATATCCGGTTCCGAATTGTCCCGCCCGCTTGCGCGCTCTGCGTGTGACGTCACGCTTCCATATAAAAGCGTGCGCTCAGCGCGGCTCCTTCTCTTCCCACGGTCGCGGGATAAAATGGCGCCGGTGAGTGCTTGTGTGTGCGGCCACATTAGCGGGAGCGCGGCAGCTTCTGCGTGTAGTGAGTGGGAGTGGGGGCGCCTCAGCAGAGAAGACGGGGCGGTAGAGTCGTCCCGGGGTCTCCGCTGAGGTCAGAGTGCGGGCCTTCTGAACCTTCCCTGGCGGCCATGCGGCCCGGCGGGGCTGCACGCGGGCCGCTGGTAGTCAGCCAGGTGACGGCTCGCGAGCGCGGACTCAGGCCTCTCGGTTTCTCCCTGGCTCCTGATGGCCGGTCCGCGGCTGTGTGTGTTCACCTTAGCGGTATAACAGACATGGCTTAAACATTTCGGAAAGTCATTTTAACAATATATTTTTTTAGCATGGTGTTGCTGAGTTAGGATTCAAAGTTGAGTGACGGCTAATGAGGCCGTAAGCCCATCGGGATTACCTTTTCGTTCCACAGCCCTGAGTCCCATCATTCGCTCACATGTTAGTTCCGGGTTTGTGATAATTGGAGGGCGGGGAACAGTTTACAGAGCTACCAGAGGGCGGACGCTTATTACTTGTAGGTAATCATTTGGGTGACTCTATTTGTGTGAATTGGAATAAGGCATAATGAAACCCATTACTGTTTATGCAGGCTGAAATACACTGTTTGAATTTAGACAGCCAGGTGGTTTGATTCTCAAGTACACTACAAGCTACAGTAGGAAACGATCCTTTGGGATCAAGCTAGTATAATGTAGATTTACATTTGTGAGGCATTTAGTGACAAAATGGAAAGTAACATTGGGGTTGTCAAAAACTTGGTTTAAGCAAAATTAAGTATTTGTACCCTTTTCATACAGTATAGGCTCCTTTAAGAGCCGAGTAATATTTCTTGTAAAACAACATTATAGAACATAACATCGAATTGGCAATTTTTCCTTGATGATTAGGTATGTAAGTTGAATAAACTGCCTCAATTATGTTTCTAGCAGAAAGATAAGAAGCCTAAAAAGTCAACTTGGAGGTTCCATTTGGACCTTACTCATCCAGTGGAAGATGGCATTTTTGATTCTGGAAATTTTGTAAGTGTCTTTCTTTCTGTAATTGTATAGTTCTTGGCATTTGTCGTACTTGATATTAACCTAAACTGTACTCCTAGGGTACCTTCCCTAGTGATTGTCTAGGGTTTCCTTCCCTAGTTTTGCACTTTTTCTGTTTGAAAATAGGAACAGTTTCTGCGGGAGAAGGTTAAAGTCAATGGAAAAACTGGAAATCTTGGAAATGTTGTTCACATTGAACGCTTGAAGAATAAAATCACAGTTGTTTCTGAGAAACAGTTCTCTAAAAGGTTAGTTTTTGTGTTTTAAGTTGTAATGGAATGTTTTGCAGATGTAAGGTGTAGCATTTTGCTAAAATGTGTTAATGTGTTTTAAGGTGGTTGTACAATATAGAATGAAAGGTTTCTTAATATACTCGAAAGTCTCAAACATAATGATAGTATATTGTGGGTAGTAGGACAGCAGATTTCATGGGATGTGTATTGTACATAGAGTTGGATGGCTATTTTATTATCTGCCTCTGACCTGACTTAGTGCCATCTCGGCCCAGACTGACAGCAGCCGAACCTACACTGACTGAACTAGCCCTCCCTGAGTTCCGGTGACAGTGGGTAAATAGAACAGTTTATGAGGCTACTGGCAGTGAGACCTGGATCTATCCCTAGTGCACAAGCTGGCTTTCTGGAGCCCATTCCCTGTAGGACTCAATGTGGTGACAGGGCAGACTTGACCCCCATGGGAGATCATGCCTTCTCTGAGGAGCTGATGGGAAGAACTGAGGTTGATATGTAAAATTAGAAATAAAAAGCCTAGTGAGTTTGGAGAGATGAATGTGGCAGTGTGTGCTGTAGTGGGGATTCTGTATTTTAATAAAGCCATGGTTTTTTGTCTCTTAAGGTACTTGAAATATCTTACCAAGAAATACCTTAAGAAGAATAATCTCCGTGATTGGCTTCGTGTGGTTGCATCTGACAAGGAGACTTACGAACTTCGTTACTTCCAGATTAGTCAAGATGAAGATGGGTCAGAGTCTGAGGACTAGTTGGCCTTTTTATGCTTAAAACGAAAATTGGACTTTGTTCACAAATAAAAATCACTGTACTCTGAAAAACCAGTGTTGCTTGTAAATGTACTGAGCTCCTAGAAAAGGTGCTGTTGACATGACCATCTTAGTCATGCCCCTCTAGAAAATAGACATTTGGGGGGCTCTTAACCCTAGTAAAATAGGAATTGGAAGCTTTAAAGCAAAGTACAGACTGGGAGATAGAGGCAGATGAAAATGTTTTTCCAGTATTCAAGGGGCTTGAGTGGGGCCTTGGTGGAAATTCCATTATTAGCAAATGCCTACCAACCTGCTTTGTGGATTTAAGTAGTTGGCTTTCCGTAGGGGTCAAGTGCTTGGCAGTTTTCCTGAACTATCTAGTGTAGCAAGACTGAATTCTCAACTTTGAATCCTCTTTCATCTTTCCACATGCCTGTCTTTGTTGGCACTGGGCAAATTGTGTTAAGAACATCCTTTTAGCTTTTACTCATGAATACCACGGGATGTTGGAAAATATTTTGGTGCTAAAAAGGAACTTGAATAATTTCATTATATGAGGCAACAAAAACTTGGGTCTGTCCTAAACAAGAAGGCAGTATAGGGCAAGGGAGGTAGTTCAGTCAAGTGGAAAAACAGTGATCCCAGGGTATTGATTGGGATCTGGTAAAGATGCATTAAAGTGTTTTGGAGAAATGGGTGGATTCAACAAGTTTTCAGAGAATAAAACAGTGATGTAGTGGTATAGACAGTAACTTACTTTGCATCTTGTGGAGGGTAGTTAAGGTCCAATTTCTGGATCTAGGAACCAGCCATGTGTGCCTTACATATAATAGAAGATGGGGGCCATGTGTCTGGTTTCATAAGCAATCTAATCAGTCTACCCTCATATCCTAGTCATTTCTCAAAGGCCCCTATGTCACTTGATTTCAGTGTTTCCCGGGGAAGTGTTTCAGTTTAGGTTGAAATGAATGTGAGGTGCTTTTGTCATGACCAAGAAATGACTAGGTTTGGAGCCTTAGGGATGAAGGTGAAGAGATCACAAAATGGCATGGTGGGTCAGTCCTGTAACCAATGCTTCCAGGAGTGTAGGCAGGATCTGATGTTCAGGGTCATCTTTGGTTTTATAGACTGGGGCAAGGCCTACATCAGACCCTAGCTAAAAAAAAAAAAGGAATTGAAGAATGCAGACAGGATCAAGGCCACATACCATTTTCTTCATGCCTTCCCTACAAGAAGCTTCTGAAAATACATCTGTAGTCATGTGTTAAAAAGTTTCCAAGTTAATTTTACATTTAAGATGCACTGTTATTTAAGATAACATGATTCTAAGGAGTTATGAGTATTTTTAATTAATTTGGTAGCTGCATGCTAGGTATTTTTTGGGGATACTGCCTTAATCAGAAATTCCTACCTTCAGTAAGCTAATAGTCCAGTGTAGGAAGACAGCAAAGAAAAACTGGCATGTGTGTTTAATGGCAGTATGCTATGAAGGAAAAGAAGGCAGTGGGGGAGGGGGAGGGCTACTGTGGGGACAGAAAAGGCTTTACTGGGAAAGGGCCCTTGCAATATAGTCCTTCAGGTGTCTGGGGTCCATCACTCAGGGCTGTGCAGAGGCAAAGCATGAGGACAGTGGTATGTGATGGACCAAAAGCTGTTGTCTCAGGAAGGCCCAAAAGGCAGAGTCTGAGAGGAAGCAGCAGAGCGAGATGCCCATCAAAGTTTACCCAGTGAGCTGCTCCTTCAGTTAGACCCTACCTTCCACAGTTCCACCACCTCCCAAGAGTCAATTCAGATTGTGAATCTACTACCCATGAAAGCAAAGCCCTCACGATCCAGTCATTTTCTCCACTCAGGACATCTCAGCAGCTGAGCCTGCTGAGCAATGCTGCTAGTGGGGGTGGAGCCTTCACATATAACCCTTGATGGGGGATGCTTCATATCTACACATCCTGGGCTGCAGCACTGCAACTGTTGCCAGCTGTGTGTGTGTGTGTGTGTGTGAGAGAGAGAGAGAGAGAGAGAACACTGCCTTGTTTTCTGAGTCAGTGTCTCAACCTGAAGCTCACCATTTCCCTCTAGTCAGGCCAGTCAGTCTCGGATTCTCCTGTCTCCACTCCTCAGTGCTGTAGTGACAGGCACAAACCACCACAGCCAATTTTCACACAGAACTCAGATCTGCATGCTTGAACAGTCAGCACTTCACACACTGAGCCATCTCCTGGTCCCCATAAACTTTTCTGAGAACATAGCCATGCCATTATTATTATTATTATTATTATTATTATTATTATTATTATTATTATTTTATCATTTTATTATATTGTATTCACAGTACAGTTGAGTACTATCTAGCCCTTTAAGAAAAAACTTTGCTTTGGATTTGACTGGGGCTAGAGAGTTAGCTCCCAAGCACAACCATGGGCTGCAAGCAGATCCTATCCTTGCTCTGTAGCCTTCTCAGGGCTGCTGGGGACACACCAGCCAGTTTCCCTTGGAGGGAGAAGACCAAGATGGAAGCTGCTGTGTGTGCAGACAAATCTCAGAGGCAGCATGCCATCTTTCTCCTTTATTTTATTGATCACACACTATTAGGACAGAGGAGGCAGGATTCCTGGGACAGGAGTCCTGGGAGAGGGGATGTCCTGTGTCTTGTGGAGGCTGGCAGGTTACAAAAGCAAAAACCCAGTTAGCCAGGTTATAACAAAGCAGATAGTCACGGCTATATATTTCTGAAGGTGGTGGTGGGGTCACTGAGTTAGGGTACTGGGAACTTTTTTCCAGGGATTTGAAGTTAAATTAGGGATCAAGATGGCTGCCTAATATAAAATCAAGTTTCTTTAGCCATCACAGCCTACTCCATGCTCAGAAGAAGCCTTGGAAAAGAAGTAAAAAGCTTTTTTTTTTTTTTAAGGCATTGTTTGTGGCACAAATGTTGCAACAAAAGATTCCCAGTGATACAGTTTTGGAAGTGTATAAATGACTCCCAGGAAAGAACAACCCTCGAAATTTCTTTGAGCCCAGCAACCACACCACCAAACTGTACCCACTAACCAAGGTTTATTCTCCCTTTCTCTGCTAGTTCTCTTCATTCCCAGACTTATGAACAGGAGCCATAGGGCCTTCTAAAGCCAGGAGAGATGTGCCTTAGGACTGTCCGATACACAGAGAAACATCCTGCATCCCAGTGTAAGCCACAAAGTAAGTATTCTGACCTCACATGGCTACTGTTGACTTCTCAGGGAACTATGAATTCCTCACATTTCTCAAGCCCCATTTATCTCTCTGTGTTTCTAGATAGACATCTAAATAACTCCAAGTCAAGTAATTTAAAACATTACTCATCCCTCCTAAGTGAAGAAAGGCGACCAAGATCCACTGAAATGAGCAAAGTCAACAGCATTAAAGAAAATGATTAGGATATACACATTCAAACAACTAACCTAGAAGAAGGTTTCCCCCAGCTGACTGTAATCTAGGAAGGAAGAGAAAAGCTCAAAGTTGATACTTCCTGAAGAGAGTTCAGTGGTCTAGAGGCTAAACAGAACACATCCACACACAAACAAGATACTTCTGGTGGGAACAAGAAGCACAAGGAAGTGCCTTACCTGCAAGAACCTTCAGTGTGACCTACTCAGTGCAGGAGCACCCAGCCCAGTCTTGCCAACTCCAGACTGCATGCCCTTTGTAAGTTAGAGCCTGGATCAGCTGATACCTTGCATTTCAAGTATTTATTTTATTTACTTGTTTGTTCGTTTTGGCTTACCTCTTGTAAATCCTTTCCCTGAGTTCCAAACCTGCCCTCTTCAGGGCACTCTACTCCAACTCTGCAGAATACACAAGTGAGTTTTTACTACTGTAGACTTTCAATGAACTAGCATGTGAGTTTATACCTACCTACACACAGTAGATTTGTCACCTCAGTCCTATTGCTTAAGAACAAGAATACCAGGCTCAAGAGGTGGCTTGGCAGTTTAACAGAAATCGTTTCCAAATGCACTTTTATTTTCCAACTGAAGAAAACAATTTGAGTCTCTAGATATAAATACTGGTTTGACACCCTCCCCAATAACAAAACAAACAAAAAAGCAACCAAACAACAATGGTGGTTAAATCACATGCTAACTGCCACCAGGAAAATTCAATGACCTAGATCCAGAGTTCTAGAAATTCTACAAGATAAATAGCCAGTATGTTTGCAGCATTGATAGAAAGGCAAAAGTCACATTGTAATATGTGGGATGATGGGGTTTGAATTTGAAAAGTTAGTTGCCAATAAGCATGTATGGAACACATGGTCCCCAACTGGTGGTGCAAGGCTTTAGGAGGCCTGTCATAGCCAGAGGAAGCAAAGACTGAGAACATGATGTTGAAGGGTATACCTGGTGTGTGTGTGTGTGTGTGTGTGTGTGTGTGTGTGTGTGTGTGTCCTTCCTTTATGCAATGAAGTGAATAACCTTTCTCCATGTTTCCATCACCAAGTTGCTCTACTTTACCCCGGCCCAGAATCAACAAGGACTAGAAACTGAACTCTCTGAAGAATCAGGCAAAATAAATTCCATTTATTTGTCGGTACTTGGTCACAGTGAGGAGAAAAGTAATAAATAGATCAGCTTTTTAGAAATGAATCTGAGAAAGGTGGCAAAGCCAAATACAGTATACATTTTTGATAGGCAAGCAATATTGAACATGAACCAGCTGCTTAAAACAGTAAAAATTGCTGGGCAAGGTGGCATATGCCTTTAATTCCAGCACTTGGGAGGCAGAGGTAAGTGGATCTCTGATTTCAAGGCCAGCCTGGTCTATATATCAAGTTTCAGGCCAGCCAGGGTTACATAGTGAGACCTGCCTCAAAAGCAAAAAAACAAGACAAAACAAAACAAAAAAGTAAGAATTACACCAGCATCAAAGAAATCACACTGGAGAGAACCCTTATACATGTTAGCATTGTAGAAAAGCCTTCATCCAACACAGTGCCCATTATTCAGGGGGGAAAAATATTCCATACTGGAAAGATAAGGGATAACATTCATTCTATCATTCCATGAGAGAATTCACAACTGAGAGAAATCAACACCTGAGCAGTGTGGAAAAACATTACATATTCCACATCCCTTCACAAACTTGAAAGCACTCTAAGTGAAAAGAAACTCAGTGGGCAGAATTTACAGAAGTGAAATCACGTGACAATGTCTGTGGTCAGCTTGCTTTTATCTCAAGTTCTGAAAGGAGAGTTTGGACGATGGTGCCTGCCAATAAGACTAGCGGTCTGAGTTCCATCCCGGTCCTACATGATAGAAGTAGAGAACTGGTTCCAGAAAGTTCTCTGACTTCCACACACACATCATTGGATGTGTACATGCGCATACAGACACAAATAAATAGATAAGTAAACAAATAAATTTAACTTCTAAAAATAGTAAAAGAAAACTCTGAGAACAAGACCCCAGCAGAAATGCAACTTCAGCTCTAAAATGTGAAGGAATGTAGGGCAAAACTATGTAGGGGTAGATAGAGATGGTTGTGAACCACTGTGTGGGACTGGAATCAAATCTGGGTCCCCTGTCGTGCAGGTGTGGTAATGCAGGTCTCTGATTTTACTTCTGAGGGGGCGGGGCACAGTAAAAGGATAAATACCTTGAGTGATTTATTTGTGTAGAATAGTCCTGAAAATAAACAACCTGCAAGAAGTATACTTTCAAAAAGAAAGACGAAAAGTAAGAACTAAATACTTTAAAAGTAATAGTCATTAAATTTACTGGGTATGATCGTGATAATGTGGTTATGTCTTTATTATTTATTATTTTATGGGTGTACAGGTGTTTTGCCTGCATGTATGTCTATGCACCACAGTGTGCGCCTGAGGCTCACAGAGACCAGGAGAGGGCATTGGATCCCCCTGGAACTGGAGTTCCAGATAGTTATCCCCCACATGAGTGCTAGGAACTGAAACTTGTCCTCTGGAAAAGCAGTTGGTGCTCTTAACTGCAGAGCCATCTCTCATTTTTGAGACATGGTGTCACTATGTCCAGGATGGCCTCTAAAATGGAGAGATCTGCTTGCCTTTCCTTTTGAGTGCAGGGTTAAAACAGTGTATCAACATGTCCTATATCTTTTTTAATTTCATAAAGTATTTGTACATCCTGCTGGAGAAATGACTCAGCAATTCAGAGTACCATTGCTCTTCCGTGGGACCTGGGTTCGATTCCCAGCACCCATATAGTGGTTCACAATTGTCTCTAACTCCAGTGCCAAGGGATCTGGTGTCCTCTTCTGGCTGCTATGGTAGGGAACATGGTAGTGATACAGACAAAATATCCACACACACAATGTAACTTGAAAGGTCATGCAGTTACAAGTACAGTGATAGAATGTTTAAGGGTTCTTTTAAATGGATGCTACTGACACATTTTTCCTTGATAAAAGTATTCTTTACACAGGTCTGTTAACTTGTATTTGTTGTCATTTACACCTTGGATTTGTATGTGTTATGTAAGTTCTACAACTTTTTTTTTTTTTTTCCAAGACAGGGTTTCCCTGTAGCTTTGGAGCCTGCCCTGGAACTCACTCTATAGACCAGGCTTGCCTCGAACTCATAGAGATCCACCTGCCTCTGCCTCCTGAGTGCTGGGATTAAAGGCATGCCCGCCACTACCCAGCAAGTTCTATAACATTTTATAAAATATACTTTATTAGTTTTTTTCCTTAGATATGATATTATAGATAGCTTTAAAAAAAAAAAGGCTTTTTATATGGGCTGGAGAGATGGCTCTGCCATTAGGAGTACATATTGTCCTTGTTGGAGTTCAGTTCCCAGCATCTAAGTTAGGGTTCCATCTTCCTGTAACTCAGGCTGTAGGGGTTCTCTGACCAGCATGTACTATGTACACACACACACACACAATACATTTTAAGAGTCTTTAAAAAAATAAAAGGCAAGCCAGTTTTCACAGTGTATTAATAAGTGTCTTGCTCCCCCACCCCCTATGACCTCCTCTTCCCAAGGTGGAGTGTCACCAGTATTCCCCTGGAGGCAACTTTCGTTGTGCACTGTGTTTGGATATATCTCTTTGAGATAAGTCAGTCATTTTCTTATTTTATCAATTACATGTTATTAATTGCTGGGGCCAGCACATTTCATCTGCCTGGTCATAGTTCTGGACATGAAACAATGGCTTAGTTATTGATTGTCTTGTTGCTGTGAAGAGGCACCATGACCACAGCAACTCTTATAAAGGAAAGCATTTAATCGGGGCTTGCTTACAAGATTCAGAGGTTTAGTCCATTGTCCTCATGGGGAGTATGGCAGCATGCAGGCAGACATGATGCTGGAGAGGAGCTGAGAGTTCTATAACCAGATTCTCAGGCAGTGGGAAAAGTGACCTTTGGAAACCTCAAAGCCACCCCTAGTGACACAATTCCTCCAACAAAGCCACACCTACTAATCCTTCTCAAGTTGTACCTCTCCTTGATGACTAAGTATTCAAATAGATGAAGCTATAGAATCCATTCTTATTCTAACCACCACAGGCAGTTTAGAGTTTTCCTGACTTTCCACAGTCCCTCATGTTCTATCTTAGCAAATAGGTCTTTGGAGTCATAACTCTCAGTGTTAGCAGAGGCTGTTCAGTTGCTCCAAAGCTATTTGTATCATTGGCCCCATTTGCATATATTAACCTATATCATCAAATTTATAGCATATAGGTGCATGTATAGCAGTGTCTTCAAGAGGGAGATGCTTTCAAATAAACTGCCCTTTGGTTATAAGCTTTTCTTATAAAAATCTAGAGGAAGGAGGTTGGGGAGATGGCTCAGTTAAGGGCACTGACTGCTCTTCCAGATGGACTGGGCTTTAATTCCCAGCACCCACATGGCAGTTCACACCTGTCTGTAACTCCTGTTCCAGGGGATCTGACATGTTCATACAGATATACATGCAGGCAAAACCACCAATGCATGTGAAACAAAACCAAGTAAATTTTTAAAAATCTCAAGGAAGACCCAGCTTGTTAAAATATAAAATTAATAGAAGAAATGTCAACTGGAATACATTTAGAATTGAGGGTTTTCCTATCTAGCCAGTGTGACACATAAATATAAAGAAAACTTGAAAAAAGTACATTCTATAAGGAAACTTAAGTTTCTATTATTTAACAGACAGCTATTAAGAGAAAGCCTGCGTTTTGAAGAGATGAATTGCAGCTGTGAGATCCTTTTCTCTGACTCTTGTCTTCTGGTCCACCTCCATTTGGTCTTGCTATGGCTAACTGCCCTCTTCCTTCTGCCCCCACCCCCAACAGAAGGGCTGGGGAGATGGCTCAGCAATAAGAGTGGTAATACTCTTAAAGAGGACCAGAGTTCTGGTCCCAGCACCCATGTAAAACAGGTGATTTGGTTTTGACAGTGAACTAGTTTGGGGTCATTCTGGGGAACACACTGGCACAAAGATACAAGTCCTCAGGGGGACTTCTGAATATAAGGTTGTTAAAAAGACTTAGAGTGTTGGGTGCTTTGGCAAAGGATTCAAGGTAGTAGGGACTTGCTCAGGTTAGGGGTCCAGGAAGTCCTCCTATGACTGGATGCTGTGTTATTTGGGGCTCTCCAGAGGAACAGGACAGCAGCATGAATATTTATTCAAAGGGGGCTTATACAGTATGGTTGGAGTAGCTGCTGGTCTTTGGTCTATGCTGGAAAAAGCCCTTAGGAGCTGATTATTAGCAAATGAATCAGTAGAGACAACAAGAATGGGTGAACCTGCAGTGAGCATGGAGGAAACCATGAACAAGAAACTTCCCTCTTTTCTGTTCTTTTCTATGTGCAGCCACCAGAAGGTGCCATCCACATTTAAATTGATCTTCCCACTTTAAATAATCTGATCCTAAACCTCTCACTGGAGTGCCCATGGCTAGCACAATCCAGATCCAGTCAATCTGACTACCAAGATTAGCCGTCACAAACATCTGTATGGTTTCACCTCAGTGGGAGGACAAAGCCAGGGCTGAGCTGTTGCATTGAAACAACAGTTCCTTGTATTGACTAAGAGAAGGGATATATTTTGGGGTTTTTGTGCATTTGTCAGGATTCTTAACTTTGTTTTCAGATGTGACTCTAAATTGATTTGTTTGTTATTGCTTTGCTATTCCACCATTAGAGCAACTGTCTGCAGGGCACGTTTTATGAAAAAGTTGGTTTAACAGAATACCTTGATCTACCTGTGGTTGGCAAGCTAGATCCTCCCTGCTTTTCTGTCTTTCAGTGACTAAGCTTCAATAAGTTGTAAGTGACAGAAAAACAAAACAAAAACAAAGAGCCAAAGAAAGTCTCTGTGGCTGGAGTGAGGCCAGGTACCCTCCCCTACGCCCGTCCTAGAAATAACCAGTCAGCTTAATCTAATCGTGGAAAGGAAGTATGAATAGTGCTCTCCACCCCCACCATGTGTGAAGTGGGAAAGGTGGTCTTCCCTAAGGAGACCAGGAGTCCACTCATTTTCACTCAAAAAACAAAAGCAAAGCCCAACTGTGGATACTAAAATTTATATGAGAAGGACCCATAACAGTGAAAACATTTTGAACTATTGTAAAATGGGAAAGCCTGAGTTCCAGACTTGTTTTCTAGGAACACAAATCAAAACTGGGTAGTGGTAGTAGAGACTCTAAAGTCCAATGCTATGTACAAAACTTTCAATGTAATATCCTATTTCTGTGCATTGAGCATTGTGTGGATATGGGTGGGCACATGTGTGTTTGTGAGTGCACTTATGTGTGTATACATATGTGTACCTGTGTGTGTATGTACTTGTGTGTGAGTGTGTGTGTGTACCTGTGTATGTGTGTATATATCTGTGTGTGCACTCACATGTGTGATGTACCTGTGTGTGAGTGTATGTGCACGCCTGTCTGTGGAGGCCAGAGGTGGAATTTGAGTGTTTTTCTCTGTTGTTCTCTATCTTAGTGTTTGTTTTTTTTTTCTAAGATTTATTTATTTATTTATTATTTTGTATGCATCTCTATGTTTGCCTGTATGTATATATGTGTATGCCTGATGCCCACAAAGGCCAGAAGAGGGAATTGTATCTCTGGAACTGGAGTTACAGATAGCTGTGAGTTGTCATGGTGCCAGCAACCAAACATGGGTCTTTTGCAAAAACAGTAAGTTCTTATAACTGGACCTTTTTTAACTTTTTGAGACAAGGTCTCTTACTGAATTGGAGCTCACCATTTCAGACTGACTGGCTCACCAGTGAGCTCCCTCACGCCTGTCCTGATCTGCCTGTCTTCAGGTCCCCTCTCATCCACACCTCTCACTTCCATCCATCGTCCTCATCCTCTACTCCTCACCATGATGATACTACAGCCAATCACAGCCAAGCCAGGCTTTTCTGTGGGTTCTGAACATCCAAATTCTGGCCCTAATACTTGTGCAGCAAGCCCTTTATCTACTGAGTCCTATCTCTAGCTTCCATTCAGATCCATCTGTCTTAGTATTTTATTTCTGTGAAGAGACACCATGACCATGGCAACTCTTATAAAGGAGAACATTTAATTGGCTTACAGTGCAGAAATTCAGTCCATTATAAGCTTGGTGGGAAGCAAGGAATCATGCAGGCAGACATGGGTCTAGAGAGGAGCTGAGAGTTCTACATCTGGATCTGTAGGCAGTATGAAGAAAGAGTGAGCCACCAGGCCTGGCTTGAGCTCCTCAAAACTCAAAGCCCACCCCCAGTGATACACTTCCTCCAACAAGGCCACACCTCCTAATAATGCCATTCCCTATAAGTCTATGGGACCATTTTCATTCAGACCACCACACCATCATAATGATGAATTGAGACTCATAACAATGACTTAACAGCTGGAATCTGAAGCAATCTTTCTTCTACCACTTCTAGTCTCTGAGGTGTGAACAGAAGGAAACAGAGATACAGACAGGGCATGAATGGAAGGGAATGGATAGCAGAGAGGAAAAGGCTGGCCAGTTAGCAGAAAGAGGGCAAGAAATGGATACAGAAATGAGTGTGTTTTTACAGGAAAATAAAATGCTGTAGGCTGAAACATCATGCAAAATATATTAGTTTGGAGAGATTAATTGGCAAAATGGCTTGAGAAATTAGCAAAAGGCTAAGAAATGTATGAGAAAAGAAAAAAGAAATATTATGATGGTTACTCAGGTAGGGACTAGTTGAAGGTTCGTCTCAAAAGTATGTAATGGATGGACATGGTACACCTTTTTTCTCATTTAAAACTTTGCACATAGTTTTAGAGTCCTTACTATGAGCCAAACATGATATATAGTCTCTATCCACACAGATCTCATGTAAAAACACAACAGGATTAACCCATGGGATGGAGAAAGGATTGAGCCACAGATGGAGATAAAGTTGATTATGAATCAACTTCAAAATTAAGAAATGAAGACAAATTCTTACTTCTGACTTGATATCACTGAGTTTGAGTTTTAATATATATATATATATATATATATATATATATATATATATAATTTTTTTTTCTTAGTGGGAAGTTTTACACACAAAAGGCTGGAGAGATGGCTCAGTTGCTAACAGTACACACTTGCAAACCTGGTCTTGCAAACCTGGCTTTGGTTCTCAGAGCCTACACTGACTTACAGTGTGACTCTAGCTCCAGGTGACGCCTCTGATCTTCGAGTACAAACCCACACATGTGCCTGTACCCACACACAGGCACATGTACACAATTAAAAATAACTACTTTTACAATTTAAAAGAAATAAGGGACAAGATCACTACTGTGATTTATGCCAGACTCTTCTAACTTCCTAGACGACAGAGCCATTCACCAACAGCAGGCCATGGTTTGTTTCCTCAGTGTAAAATATGTGTGCTATCTGGAATTTGCTTTGGAACAATGGAACCACTTAAGGGAGATTTCACACACTGTCCAAGCCTGGCCACTCCCTGATGATGCGTACACTACTATTTCAGACACAGTACAGACCCCACAGTTTGATAATTTCTAGTACCCCTTCCTTCTCTGATTCCTGAAGTCAGAAAGTTAACACCGAGGGTCTAATGTGTAGGTGAAAGCCGACTGGGGTGGGGTTGATGGCTATACACAACAGAAACATATCAATACCGCAAAATCCAACCCACAGGAAGAGACTCCTGTAAGAACAAGACCAGGTACTTTGGATCCCACATAACTACAAAAAAGAGACATACAAAAGGGCATCCAAGTGTGTGTGTGTGTGTGTGTGTGTGTGTGTGTGTGTGTGTGTGTGTGTGTGTGTGGCCAATTTTATTAACATTTTGTAACTGGATTCTATGAAGAGGAACAATCAGAAATTTTGGCCATTAGGTGGGACTATAGCTTTGATGCAACACAATTTTGTGATCCATTAAGAGGATGGTTCGTGGATAATGAATTTTAAAGAAAAACAGGAAAGAATTGTTTATAAAAATGCCTGTCATAAAATTTTTTTAAACTATCATGTTATTTGGAGTATTTGAAATATCTGAGTCATTGATCTGGTTGGCTTTGCTGTGGATATAAACATATTTCATCATTTTTTTGCCTTTGACTCCTTTCAAAAGGGCTCCAGTCACTCTAGGAAGAGTAGTCTTAATGGTATTCTGTAACGAGTATGGTTTTATCCGCCTGTTGCTGAGTCTGGTCCCGCCGCGCCAGCCCCAATTAACACACTGAGACTCTGTATTAGATATAATTCTGTTGGCCAGTTACAATTTTCTTATCGGCTAGCTCTATCTTAATTATTAACCCATTTCTATGTATTTCCACGTGGTCTTCTTACCAGGCAGTGGGGCCGGCATCTTGTCTCCCCAGTCTCTCCATGCTGACTCTTCCTTCCTACTTCCTCTTTCCTCCTTGTCTCCTAGTCCCTCCTATCTTCCTTTCCTGTTGGCCAACAGTGCTTTATTCATTAACCAGTATGAGAAACTTTTACAGAATGACATCTCCCATCAGTATTCTAAACCAAGTATGGTGTTGAATGCCTCTGATCTCAGCACTTGGGAGGCAGAGTCAGGTGGATTTTTGTGAGTTTGAGGCCAGCCTAGTCTACAAAGTGAGTTCCAGGACAGCCAAGGCTACAAGAGAAACCCTGTCCCCCCAAACAAAACAAAAACAAAATGAAACACAAATAGTATTTTAATTGACATCTTCATAACCCCTTGTTTACAATTCTAATATCCAACTAGTCATATTTGGGAAGCAGTATAAATTATACTCATTACACTTGTATTCCAGATATAAATTGATCACTTTTAGTGTGTGTTCCTTGGTTAATATTTGGGATGTATGTTAACAATTATTTGATTCCTAACCCTCTTACCATACACAACACAAATGAATCAAACAAAACCAACAATTTATCTATTGTTTATGTGAAATTCAGATGTTACTAACATTCTCTTGATGATTTTTGAAAGTATCTAAAAACTAGAGGTTTTTATAATAACTTGATTGCAAAATATAACTTAATTGACTTGGAGTACTTTATAGCCTTAAATTAGATTGTATTAATATAGGCATCATGGCAAAGATACTGTTTGTGTTTACTGAAGGTGTGCACATATATGTCAGTGTTTATATATGGATATATACAGATTAAAAACAGATTTTTCTGTGTAACAGTTCTGGCTGTCCTGGAACTTGCTTTGCAAACGAGGCTGGCCTCAAACTCACTGAGATCTCTCTCCTGGGGGCTGGGATTAAAGGCATGCACCATCACCTCCCAGCTAAACAGAACTTCTTTAAAATTAATCTTTTAAACTTAAAATATTATTTCAAAATGTTATTCTATGCATACTGTTTTTGATCAAATGTCCCATTACCCCCTCCCTCACCTCCATTACCATTTCCCCAAGTCCCTCCTCCTTTCATGTTGTATTTGTTTGTTTGTGAGCTTGCAATTAACATTCAGTTAGGATTATCTGCAGGAGTGGGAAGTTGTTTACTTGAGTGAGGCACTGTACCTTCTCCTTCTCCTATAGCTCCTGGGGAAGCTTGGATCCTTTTGAATCCTCTCCTCTCCCCTCATTCATGATGGGATGTTAATGGTCCAGTCTTGGCAGGTGAAAGTGTCTCTAACTCAAGCTGGTCCCAGACTCATGATTCTGATTACTACAATAGAGTTATAGGTATATATCACCATGTTCAACTCCACATTATCTTCTATTAAATGTTTAAAGTACTGGGTTTCAAAACTTTATTGTCTCCATGATATTTGGACATAGGGCATTGTCTTATTGTTAACTGAGGTGGGAAAACCTACTCTGACTGTGAGGAGACCACTTCACAGGCTGAGCTCAAAGTCCTCTAAGAGTAAAGGAAGCTAGCAAGCCAACAAGCAGGGACTGTGGCAGCATTCATTTTTCCCTCCTTCTAACCAGTGGTGTGACTGTCTTAAGTTCTCACCACTGATTTTCCTGCAATTATATACCAGGAATATAAGCCAAATACATCATTTCTTTCCCTATGTTGTTTTCTGTCTGGATATTTTATCAGTCACAGAAATGAAACTAAGTCATATGCTAACCTTAAACAATTAATTAATTCCCACACTCATTGGTCACAGGGCATTGGGAAACCAACTGGATACTGACCAGGGAGCTTTTTTCCTTCTGGCCTGCATTGTGTCAGGTCTGAAGGGAACCCCCAATCTTCCCCACACCGACCACCATCAAAAGAGGCAGGCCCACTGGCTTGGTCCAAGATGAGAGTCAGGGTTCAGCTGAAGCTAGACTGTGGAAGGCTGCTGGCGGAGAGGTGAGAGTCTGCAGTCACATTCCTCAGGAACCTGTGAAACCGGTTTCTGCTGGCAGAGCCACTTCCTTAGCGTCTACCTGTGGTTACAAATCAAAACCCATGCTCTAGAGCCCCATAGGTCTTTTTCTGACAAGTCTTTTTATACCAAACTGATTCTTTCTAATGAATTTTTTAAAATAGGACTGAAGATCTAGCTCGGTGTTTAAGAACTCTTGCTACTCTTGCAGAGCGTCTGGGTGTGGTCTCAGAAGCCATATGGCTGATTACAACTGTCTGTAACTCTAGTTCCAGGGGGGCTGATGTTCTCTTCCAGTGTCTGAGGGCAAGGGGCACACATGTGCTGCACAGACAGACAGACACTCATACACACAAAGTTTTAAAATTTATGGTTTTTATAAAATATATTACCTAATGCCCTGATTTTCTTTTATAAACACCCATACACATTTTGTTTCTATCTTCCAACTTTGTAAAATAAGACCAGCCTGGGCTACAGAGTAAGTTCAAGGACAACCAGGGCAACACAGGGAAACCCTGTCTCAACAAACCAAATAGATGAATAAGTGTCTTATTTATTTCTATGAATGTCTTTCTGCATACGCATCTGCACATCAGAAGGGGGCATCAGACCTCATGGGACCACAGTTGTATATGATTATGAGCTGCCATGTGAGTGCTGGGAATTGAACTCAGGACCTTCAGAAAAGCAGCTAGTACTCCTAACCATTAAGCCATCTCTCTAGCCTCCAAACACATTTTCTTAAGCCATAACTTTTTATCTCTGGCTCACAAAGGCATCATGTCCAGCACTCCACAGCCAAGAAATGCCGGAAACTCAGTAGTTTGAACCTTGTTCGAAAACCCATGTCCCAAATCTCTTCTGAGACTCAAGACAAACTTAGCTGTGAGCCTCTACAAACTAAAGAGTGGGCTGGAGAGATGGTTCTGTGGTTAAGAGCACTGGCTGGCCTTCCAGAGGTCCTGAGTTCAATCGCATGGTGACTCACAACCATCTATAATGAGATCTGGTGCCCTCTTCTGGCCTGCAGGCATACATGCAGACAGAACACTGAACACATAATAAATAAATAAATCTGAAAACAAAAATTAAAAAAGCAAGCCACAAGCTTCTGATAAACAAAGAGAAATAGAAGAATTGGAAGCAAAGCAGGACTCACACTCGGCAAGGCTAACACGACACCTTGTAATCATGTAAGCAGGGCACTTCACTCCAAGAGATTCGGCATTTTTTGTCCCTGTTCTCTCACCTGAGCTGGTCTGAAGTATTGTCTGTGGTTTTTCTAAGTAGATATTATATGCACCCAGAACTTCTAACTTCCTGGGCTCTTCATTCATGTTTAGCTTCACTCTCAGTTTCACACATCAGACTCTCGGGGACTGCCTGTAGGAATCCTGACACTGTCACACATTGCTTGACTCCCAGGACTTCCCTTGAAACCCGATTTTTGACATCTATCTCCTTGTAACTTTCGTATTTTGTGAAATGGATACTGCCAAGGTTTGCTGCCCTCCCAAGTTATATCATGGCTTCTCTCACTACAGTTATAGCAACTACTGGGTTCCTGTGGGGCTGAACAGGGGGAAATAACTTCCCAAGTTGCTCTATGCAATCAGGGTCCCCTGAAGGCTCTCCTCAGTGGAAAGTCTTTCAAATGCATTTACTTTTTTTTTTCTCATACACTTGAGCTTGCAGTGGGTAGTTTCTTCAGTTCTTGATATGTGCCATTGTCCTGATGGAAAACTCTTGGCTGCTTGCCTAATGGTCTTCAACTTTTTAGAAACTGGTTTGGGGGCTGGAGAGATGACTCAGTGGTTAAGAACACATACTGATTTTGGAGAAGACCCAAGTTTGGTTCCCAGAGACAAAGGGCTTTAAATCTACTTTGCAGTGAAGTCCCTCCTCCTGATACTTCTTGAGCCAGGCTTCATTTTCCACATTCTTAACAGTGTTCTATGATGTATTTATCTAATTATTTCCTAATTATTCTTCATCAATAAAAACTCAGAAGTCATAGCAAGGCAGTGGCAGTGCACGCCTTTAATCCCATCACTTGGGAGGCAAAGACAGGTGGATCTCTGTGAGTTTAAGGCCAACCTGGTCTACAGAGCTGATTCCAGGACAGCTAGGGCTGTTACACAGAGAAACTCTGTCTTGAAAACAAACAAACAAACAAACACACACACACACAACCAACCAACCTCAGGAGTCAGATATTGGGTGGGGTTAGAACCCGAATGATCAGAGAAGTGGCAGAGAAGAAACCAGTGACCTATCTCTTTCATTTCCCAATCAAGAAAGGGATGATACTCTCTCTCAGGCACACCCTACTACTTCCTGTGTCTATCTGTCCTCAGTCCTCCAAAACCTCTTTGGTTAATTTTGGTCAGCTAGTAGCTATCTCCACCTTCTGATTAAAAACAAACTTTACTGTCAGTCTCCGGAGCATCAGAATGTAATCAAGATGTCACACAGCATTTCTGCTCTCCCGTGTTTCTCCCTGATTTTCCCTCTGGACTTTCCACATAGCACTCATGGAATTTTCTTACACATTTCTCAACTTCTCTAGTCCCTTCTGCAAATCAGTTCCATAGCCCTGAGAACTAACCACGTGGATGGCTTAATCACAGCCCCAGTGTCATTCCTCGACTGCCAGTTTCCCAGGATAGTCAGACTTCTTGTCACAGGGACAAAGTCCCATTCGAAAACCTGAACAGAAAGGTGATGCGTTTTGGCTCACATTTGCAGACATTTTAGTGCATCGTGGCAAAGCGTAGAACACAACAGTTCGGATTATGGTGGTCAGGAAGCATAGAGAAAAATGTCTGCATTTCTGGCTTTCTCTTTCCCCCTGCTCTTGTCCCATCCAGCCCCACAGACTGTAGGACAGTGACATCTATATTCAGAAGAGCTCTCCCTCACCCTTAGCTAATCCTCCCAGGAGACATCTTCACAGAACCTCAGTGGTGTACTTTCCTAATAGTCTAAGTGCTTCTTAAACTGTCAAATTGGGAATTCATATTAATCATCACAACATATTTGTAGTGGTCTGTCTTGGTATTTAAGAGAATAGTTCATTGCTTGTGTCAGTATAAAGTTTATCATATCAAAAGGGAAACAAGATTTGTTTAGCACCACTGTATGAAGTATATGTTCATATAATATGCACATACACACATCCAATCTAGATTTTATCATGCTATATACATTTTATGGCTTTTGAAAGTTAATAGTTTTAGGTGTTTCATATAAATTTACCATAATTTTCTTAAATAACCCCTCTGTTATTGAACATTTAGCCTGTCTAAAATTATTTTACCACCATATACAGCTTGACATGGAACACAATGTCTCAGTTAAAAACATGAGGGATTCTTTCGGCTAAAGTTCCAGTAGTTACATGGATATTTAAATGAAAGCACAATTTCCAGTCTCTTAATACACCTCCCCATCTTCCAAAAGAATGGTGTCAAACTATAGTTTCATAAAAATATAGGAAAGTGGGTGTTGTTGGATTTGTGTATTACTTAAATAGGGAGATCTTTTTCTTAAGAATTTTTGACTAGTCTTTACACTACCCAAGACTCCAACCTAAGACCTGGTGGTGTGTTCAGTTACTTTCCCACATCCAACAAAAAAGACATAAAATATAAAGTGGGAACATTGATTTATTCATAGTCTTGAGAGTATTTGTGAATAGAGCCATTCTTTGCCCCCCTTCCTTCATAGTATGTACGTATGTATGTATATATATATGTGTGTGTGTGTGTGTGTGTGTGTATGTATATATATATATATATATATATATCATTAACATATATAGAAGGGATAAAAAGGGGTTGGGGCTATGCATAAACAGAAACATCTGTAAACCCAGGTGAGTGAGCTGGGTATAGGCCCTCCTCCTGGTCCCAGGGGCCAGAGCCTGGAGAGATGCTCACTCTGCTTTCAATATGATATTTCTCAGAGCAAGCAGTAAATAAAGACAAAAATTTCTTTTAAAATCCTAATTTCAAGATAATACTATTATAATTACTTGAGATTTTTACTTCCAGGTAAATAAGGACATTATCTTAAAATGGCTAAATCTATTTTGCAATGAATTATGTGCAGTTCAGTTTTTTCCTCCCTTTTATTGAAAATAGATTTTTCTCCCTTATGTAATATATCCTGATTACAGTTTCGCCTCCCTCGACCATCTACTCCCAGGTCCTCTCCTCCACCTTTGTCATCCAGATCCACCCACTTTGACTCTCATTAGCAAAGGCTTTGTGGATAATAACAATAAAATAAAATAAAAACTAACACATTGAAATTGGACAGAACAAACGGAAGGAAAAGAGCCCAAGAGTACAAGAAACAAAGGCCCACTCATTCACACATTCAGGGTTTCCATAAAAACACTCAACTGAAGCTATAATGTGTCTGCAGAGGACCTGGTGCAGGCTGGGGCGGTTCTGTGCATACTGCTTCAGTCTCTGAGAGTTCATATGGGCTTGCTTATGTTGATTTAGAGGGCCTTGTTTCCTTGGGGTGCTCCATCCCTTTTCTTCCTTATACTCTTTCTGTGCATCCTCTTCCATGAGGTTCCCTGAGCCCTTAGGGGGGAGGGATTTGATAGAGACATCCTATTGAAGGCTGAGTGTTCCAAGGGTTCTCATTCTCTGCACATTGTCTATCTGTGGGTCTTTGTATTTGTCCCATGTGCTGTAGGAGGAGCTTCTCAGATGATGACTGATTAAGCACTCATCAGTGAGTATAGCAGAATGTAATTAGGAGTCATTGTTACATTTGGTGGTGGTGTTTTTGTTGTTGTTGTTTAGGTTTTGTTGTTGTTGTTTTTAGAATAGTAATATTTCATTTTCCTCTAGGTCTCTGGGCTATCTAATTTCAGGTTATTGGTCACTCAAGCAGTGTTGGGTATGAGTTTCATCTCATGCAGTGAGCCTTAAGTTAAGTAAGATATTGGTTGGTTACTCCTGCAAGCTTTGTGCCACTATTGCAATAACGTCTTGCAAGCAGAACACCCTTGCAGATCAAAGGATTTTTAGCTGGCTTGATGTTTACATTTCTCCTTTGGTAGTGTACAGAATTCCTTTCTGTACCAAAAGTGCTAGCATTAAGGGGTGAAGGCTCTGAGTAGGCACAAGCTCAACTTCTCCATGTTCAATGAGTTGTACACATGTTGTCTTCAGCAATGGAGCCTTGCCATCAGTTTGTGGAGAGCCACCTATACTCATCTTGGCAATAGTCTGGGTTGTTTGGAGATTCCCATGGGATGCATTCCTAGTGGTGACCATTCAGCTTGTTCCTTGATATTTTATTTTTCTTTCTGAATGTATAATGAAATGATTTGTTCTTCATACTCCCCCTTGAGGCTAGCAGTGTCCCAGTGATTTGCTTTGATTGATTAAAGGAAAGAGCAGAATGACATCTGTCTGGTGTATATGCTGTCACTTGCCTCCTTACACACCTGTGTGATGGTGGAGCTTGTGCTGGAGTGGAAACCCCACAAGCTGTGTCCCTGATTAACTGTAGGAAACAGAATATGCTTCTCAAACTCTGATGCATAAATGCTGGCAGGAATCGAACATTCATTATGCTAAGCTCTTGGGACTTTTAATCATTGTTTGTCTCTGTAGCAAGTTCTAGCTCATACTAATGGGTGGACTCCTCACAACCCAGCTGCTCCTGCGAAAATGGACACTCCTCATGTACAGTGAGCATGTGAGTGGTCTCACTCCAGGAACTCTCCAGGAGTTCCCACTGTGTTCCTTTGTAGGTAGCTTTGTTCTTCTACAAAGAGCATAGGGTATCTTTTCTTGTAAATACACGGTACCTAGATTTTCTTTGTCAACTGTGTTTCCTCTGTTTTAATGCAAGAAAAAGAAAGTAACTACATGTGTGTACGGATGTAGATTAAAAACTGGGGTGTGGCAAAAGGGAAAACACTGGCAGTTTCCACCCATCACTGGCCTTTGCCCTTACTTCCTGTTCACTTGGTGTCATTCATTATACTTTTATAGCTGTGCTCATTCATAACTCAGAGAAGTAAAAACAACTAATGAAAATGCATATTTTGTCTGTGCAGATTTTGGAGTGTAGTTTCATTTCTGTTTCTGTGATTAATAACAAAACAAAACAAAACCACAAAGAACTGACAAGAAGCCACTTAGGGGAGACAGGGTTGATTTCAGCTCACAGTTCCTATATATAGTCTACCCCACTTAGTAAACCAATGCAAGGACCTGGAGCAGCTAGCCATGTAGGAGACACAGCCATGAGCTGTACTTTCTCCAGCTTTATTTCTCCATGCTTAAATAGTCCAGGACCTCTTGCTTAGGGAACACTACCACCCACAGAAGGCTGGGTCTTCCAAAGGACATTAACTTAATGTAGACAGTTTCCCAAAGACATGCCCACTGGCCAATCAAATGTAGAAAATCCCTCACTGAGACTCTCTTCCCAGGTCTTTCTAAGTATTGATAGGTTGACAAGCTCAGCATAGGAATTCTTAACCACCTGCACTGCTACTCCTATGGTCCATCTCACACAAAGAATGTGCTAATGCATACCTCTTTATAGAGATGTGATTAAAAATACATGATTCAGAGCATCAGTGTCTGATGCTGACTCACAGCTTATCTGTGCGTGTAAAAAAGAAAAAGCTTCTAGAGTTGAATTTGACTTGAAGATCTTCTTCATTATTAAAAACAAACAAAAGCATAATACTGTGCTTGTTTTCTGTCTTGCATTAAAAAAAAAAAAACCCAACCCTGGAAGGATGGCTTATAAGTTAAGAGCACTGGCTGCTCTTTCAGAGACCCTGTGTGTGAATTCCAATACCTACATGATGGCTGTGCAATTCCAGTTCTAGAATTTTAAGCACTAGGGTTGATAGAGTGTGAATGTCTTTTTTAAAGGCTCACTTTCTGGCCTCACACACAGGCACACACATGGTGAGCATGCATACATGAAAGCAAAACACTCATACACATAAAGTAAAATTAAATAAACATTTTTTTTTAAAAAATCAAATCTTGTATATAAAGATATCCAAATTTTGATTCTTGGGCATTTCCTACTCATTTATGTGAGGTTTATATAGAGAGCTGTTGATTGTACAAGGACACAGATGTTGATTGTGTTGAAGGTATGGAGAGCCTCGGTGTGTGTGTGTGTGTGTGTGTGTGTGTGTGTGTCCCCGTGTGTCCTTTCTCAATATAAACTGAGACTGGTGGATCCTATCTAAAATTTTGCAACAGTATGATGGACCCAGAAAAGATGAGTAAGTTGATATGAATAAGGCTTTCTTCCCCTTTTAAAGAGTTGTTTTAAATTGCTGATAACTGGACCAAAATGATATAAATGGCTATTGTAAAGATGATGGAGTGTGAATGTCTTTCTTAAACTTATTTTGATCTATTTGTTTTATTATTTTATGTATATGAGTGTTTTGTTTGCATGTGTGTCTATGTACCACATGCATGCATGGTGCCTACAGATATCAGAGGAAGGTGTAGGATCCTCTGGAACTGGAGATATAGACAGTTGTAAGCCTTCCTTTCTTCTCTCTCTCTCTTGGTCACCTTGACATAAGCCAGGGTTATCCGAGAAGAGGAGACCTCCATTAAGAAAATGCCTCCATCACATTGGAATGTAGCAAGTCTTGGAGACATTTTCTTGATTAGTGATGATGTAGAAGGGTTCACAGCCCACTGTGGGCAGGGCCAATTTGGTCCTAGGCTGAATAAGAAAGCAGGCTGAGCAAGTCAAAAGAAGCAAGCCAGGAAGCCACACTCCTCCATAGTCCGCTTCAGTTCCAGCCTCCAGGTTCCTGCCTCGGGTTCCTGCACTGGCTTCCAAGGATAATGAACAAATAAACCCTTTACTACCTGAGCTGCCTTTTGGCCATGGTGTTTATGACAGCAACAGAAAGCAAACTAAAACAGGGACCCTAGCCTCATTAATAATAATAATTATAATAATGATGATGATGATGATGATAACAAGAATAATAGACTCATAAAGAAGCCCAAGAACAATTGTATCAGCATTTAAAAGAAAATCCCTGAGGTAGGCGATGTATAAATCACAACAGCCGCCTGGAGAATGACGGAGTGAAGGAAAATCAGTGCTGTGTGATCTGACATGGAACTTAGACATGTGGCTAAACACAGGTCCTCTGCAACAGCAAGTATTCATGTTGTCTGAGCCATCTCTCTAGCCCCTATTATGTCTTTTTAATATTCTTCAACTTCATAGAGCCTTTCGTTCTTTGTGATTATTCTGTAAGTACCACAGAACTTAAGAATTTGGAACTGCAGAAGTAACATTGACTTCTTTTGAAATTAAATATTTATTTTTTAATTTTATATGTATGAGTGTTTTGCCTGCATGAATTTATGTGTACCACATGCATGCCTATGCTGGCAGAAAACTGAACCCCGCTCCTCTTGAAGAGCAGCCCATGTGTTTAACTGCTGAGTTGCCTCCTCAGCTTCCAACATTGACTTCTTAAAGTGATCTCCACTTATTTTCTTTACCTAATCTGTTTAATTATATAGAAAGAAATCAATTGCTTCGCATAATCAGGTCTGATACATGTGTGTGACAAAGTAGAGGAAAATGCCAATTCTGTTTCTTATTATCATGAGGCAATAGGATGTTAGTACTTCCACTATTACATACTTGTTTTTCAACCCCATTGTTATAGCATCCCCCGACCTTTCCTCAGGCTGTCCTCATTCTAGGCTGCTCTTCTGCTCTAGCTAGGAGGGATAAAATGGAAATGAATAAAAATATAAATTAAAACAATCAGAACTTGATATATTGACATATAATACTAAATTCTGGGTGTGGTTATAGCCCAGTGGTAATTGCCTAGTAGATTCAAGGCCCTGGATTCCATCCCAGCACTGCCAAGAATAGAACAAAAAATTCTTAAATCATATATGCATAGCTTACAAAGTGCTAAGTTACTATCGTATCTGTACATATGTCTACCTTAGGATATTTGACACATTTCAGTTTGTTTAATCACAGAAAGATTAACACAAACTCTACAAACAGCTCAGTGGGAGTAATGTTTGTTTTGTTTTGGAGACAGGGTCTCACTAAGCAGCACTAGATGGTTTGGAACTCACTATATAGATCAGGTGGCCTCAAACTCACAGAGATCTGCCTGCTTCTGCCTCTGCTGGGATTAAAGGTATGAGCCACCATGGCCATCCATGTTTTGTTTCTGTTTAAAACAATATTTTTACCCATACCTAAACACTGAGTCTAACTAGAATCCATATGCAGAGGAAGAGGATAAGACCAGGTTGCAGAAACACATAGAACAAGGAGGAGCTAACAGGCATAGGATTGACTCAGGCCCCCCTGAATATGGGTCTCAGCCAGAAGGACTGAGCAGTCTAAGGGACCTCAGACAGATGTATCTCTGGTGCACAAAAAGGACCCATGGAGGGATAACTGCCTTAACCTAGAGACAGGAGAGAAGCCCTAGTCCCTACTTCAAATGACCTGACAGATCTACACGACCCCAACTGGATGGCATTCCCCTACATATGGAATTGGGGTGGGGGGATGGGAGGGGAGGGTGGTTAGGGTACATGTGAGAGGGCAGAGAGGTTAAAAGGGAGGGAAGGAAGGAGGGAGGAAGAGGGAACTGGGATTGACATGTAAAATAATAAATTAAAAAAAAACAATATTTTTATTAATCAGGAGCAAGGTTTTATAGGGCAGTGTTTAGCCCCCTCTAGTGGACACGTCCAGGGGAACTCCCCAGATTGATTAGCTGTGAAATGCTTTTAATTAGATAGATTTCCTGAAGCACACTTAATTTACTAGTTAGTTTTCACTCAGTTAAACGAGAGAAAACTGGCCACCACAACCTCCTTCAAACAAGCCTTCTTTCCCTACACTGTTACAAAATAAGTCTTCATGGTGATTAAAAATTAACTGAGCAGGGCATGGTAACCCCTGCCTGTCCCCTTGTCTCAGCCTCTTGGGAGGCTAAGTTGAGAAGGTTCTCCTGAGCTTGGGACCTTGTGTGGCAAAACCATGAGATTCCCAACTCAAAAGCAACAAACTAAAATAATACAATGAAGTAAAATACGTGAAACATCAGTAGCATATTTTATTTCTTAGTCAATTAAATAGCAGGTGTCGAAAATGTATCACATCATCCTGAATTAATGGGAGGAAAACCGATCTTTGGGCACATTTCTCCTTCAGGGTTCTTAACCCCAAGTCCGACTGTCTCTCACAGCGAGCGCTAGCCACGAGGGGAATGCACACTATTTCCGAATGCAGCCGTGGTGTTGCTGCATTTGGGAAGGAAACTCCATCTTCACACAGAGTTCACAGCTGGCCGTGCTCAGTCACAATGGACATCTGTTCAACCTGGGTGCTTTGTGGCTCCAAACACATTTGTGCTCTTCAAATCCTAAGGCCTCTGTGCACTCTCTGTGCCAAAGATAACATCTCCATCAGCTATTTCTCATAAATCACTCTATCAAGGAACATGAAACAAGAAGACAAAACCAGGAATTCAATAATAAATACAGCAAGGAGCACAAACAAGAGCTGAAACCAGATGGAAGGGCCCTTTCGGTACAGGAGGCCAGGGTTACCTCCCACTCCCTCTAGCTGCAGAATAATCCCCAACTGTGCCTTCTCTCAGCCATCAGCTCATGTGCCAAGTCATTTTGGAAATACTTTTGTGCTGGATTTAAGGTTGTAACATATGACTGAAAAATTACTATAGTTTATTTTAGTTTGTACAAGGCCTTAGGCCATATGTAATGAGTGGAAAATTGTGTTTATTGTCCTTTTAGAAGTGCAGTGCTTATATACATTGAAATATGTTTTAGATGTGTTTGTTATATACATATAGCCAAATTTATGCTGTATTTGTATACTTAAAATTTGAGGTCACATGTTTGGTAAAGTAATGTGGCAGTAGAGAAAAAGTAATAAAATAGCATTGTTATCCTCTTTATATAATTCATCCAGTACGTAAAGCTGAACGTTGGGATTTTTTGGGAGGGAAGGGAAACTTTATCCTTTCTTATAAGAAGGCCTCATTTTGTTCTGTATTTGAATATTTCAATTTAATTTGAAATGCATAAGGACTGATACCTTTAAAGACATCCCATAGGATGAAGCTACAGCTTACTTGATGCAGGGCTCACAGCCACAGGGTCCAGTATCCTCAGCATGGTGTAAACAAGACATGGTGGCTTATACCTGTAATGTTAGCACTTGGAGAAGGTGGAGGCAGGGGGATCACAAGTTCAGGTCATCCTCAGTTACTAGTTCACATGAGGCCAGTCTGCGGTATGTGATACCTTGCCTCAGAAACAAAACAAAACAGAAACTACTTATTTAAGAAAAGGCATCTCGAGCACTCATTATAGACTAAACCCTGTTTACCAGCAGTCAGTCCACTATAGGTTCAGCTGTACAAACGCTTGTACACTTGTCTTCAAAGATCTGAGTAAGCCAGGCAGGGTGGTACATGCCTTTGACGAAATCACTCAGGAGGCAGAGGCAAAAGGATGTCTTTAAGTCTGAGGACAGCCAGATCTACACAGTGAAACCGTGTCTTTAAAAAAAAAAAAAAAAATCAGAATGCTCTTTTTAGGCAATATTTTATGATTAAATTGAATCATTTTTTTTTAAGACCCAGGCGACTCATCTTGGCCACTTGCAGACGACCACACATTTCTTCTTACCCTCGGCATCGGCGCTCTGCATCAGGGTGTCTTATCATCGAATCACCCATCGCAGCCACTTTTCTTGAACCTCTCTTGAAGGCAAGTTCTCCCCATGCTGGAATATATTCAGAAACTGAGCTCCATTTTGTGTCTGGGTGTCATGCACATGGCTTGGTGTTAGCTGTATCATGTGACTAAGTATGATCTAGTGTAAGACCTGGCTCTTCTCTTTGCCAGCCACATATCAGATCCAACCTGCTTAGTTGCTTGGCTATCCCACGCCTCAGTTTTGTGGACAAATTGGAAATTAGTGTACTCCTACTTTACAGGGTGCAGATTTGAATGAATTCCATTTGCAGTAAAGAGTTTCTGCACGTGGCAAACCTCAATGGGCATTTGTTGTTTCTAGTCCACTAAAACAAATAAATAAAGAGTGAGCCTCTCTGCTGTGCAGTTGTCCATCTATGTCCCCACAGGGAGGAAATAGCTTTTAAAACTGTATTTTACAGGCTGGGTAACTTGTATAGACTTTATTCTTGACATCAGTCCCTAAACAATATAGAAAGCAGCTATTTATATACCACTTGGATTGTATTAGGTATTGCTAGTGATTTGGAGGCGATTTAAGGTACTGGGAAGTCCTGTGGAAAGAAAAGAAAGCTGCGATGAGAGAAACATAGAAAGAGATTCCCAGAAGGAGACTCCCCATCCCCAAGAATGACTTAGGCACAGAGCCTGCTGCTGCCTGCCGGTGTGAATGGTTACTTTTGGTTACCAGAGAATCAAGACTTACACCAAGAAGCTGTCCGACTCTGGGCTCATGACCATCTTTACTACATATATACATACTTTTCTTTATCTTGTTGTGGTCACATAAACCCTGACACACAACACTGTTGTTTTTTAGTTTCAAAGGCTGTCCCTTCAAGGGGGATTTTTACTGCTTTGTGTGATAGACCGTGAAGTTCATGTCTCATCTTTGGAAAACTTACCGAGAGCTCATTGAGCAATCTACTGCAATTCCAAGGGACTTGAGTGTCTGTGTATTTTGGTAACTGTGAAGTCCTAGAACCAGTGCCCCACGGATGTTGAGAGATGGTGCTATATGTATTTTTCTTTTTGAAGTAAGTTTATTTTTAACTGATGTATAATATAAAAATTATACATATTTATGTGGCAGCATATGCTATTTCAATATGTATATATAATTACATAATGTTTAAATATGAATAAATGTATCAGTCACTTGAAACATTATTTCTTTACACTGAAAATATTCAAAGTTCTTTCTTCTAGCTTTTTAAAATATATGGACACATCTTTTTAGATTTATGAATGTATGGAGAACACTTTTCTATGACTGTGAATATATTTTATAGCTGATAATATCCACTTATAAATGTGCCATAGTTTACTACATTACTTCCTTACATTAAATATTTACAGTTCCTAAATTTTTGCTGTTATAAATAATATGGTAACTTTTTCATCTCAGTTTCCTTAAAGTAATTGGAGTTTCAGGGCTGGAGAGATGGCTCGGCAATTAAGAGCACTGACTGATCTTCCAGAAGATCCGGGTTAGATTCCCAGTCCCCTACATCTGACCATCTTGTAATTTCAGTCCCAGGAGATATAAAACTCTCTTCTGACCCCTATAGACATGGCATGCATGTGATGTACAAACATGCATTTAGGGGCTGGAGAGATGGCTCAGAGGTTAAGAGCACTGACTGTTCTTCCTGAGATCCTGAGTTCAATCCCCAGCAACCACATGGTGGCTCACAACCATCTATAATGAGGTCTGGTGCCCTCTTCTGGCCTGTAGGGGATACATGCAGGCAGAACACTGTATACATAATAAATATATAAATAATAAATATTAAAACAAAACAAAAAAATACCATGGTGAGAAATTGAGGAAGACATTTAAAAAAAAAAACAAACAAACATGCATTTAGGCAAAACACATACACACACACACAAAATAAATAAAAATTTAATAGTATTTTGTTTCTATTTTATTGAAAACAATTTTCATATAGTATATTCAAAGTATTGCTATTTGTAGATGATACTATAGTAAACATAAGTGACCCCAAACAATTCTAGCAGAGAACTGATACACACCTTCAGTGAAGTGTCTAGATACAAGAGTAACAACAACAACAAAAAAATCATTACCCCCCCTATATACAAATGGACTGAGAAAGAAATCAAGGAATCAAAACCCTTTATAATAGCCATAATATCTTGGGGGTAACTCTAACCAAACAAGTGAAAGACCTGTATGACAAGAACTTCAAGTCTTTGAAGAAAGAACTTGAAGAAGATATCAAAAGATGGAAAGATGTCTCATGCTCATGGATTGGTAGAATTAACAGAGTAAAAATGGGCTGTTCTACCAAAATCAATCTCCAGATTCAATAAAATCCCCATTAAAATCTCAATACAATTGTTTACGGATCTTGAAAGAGCAATATTCACCTTCATATGGAAAAACAAGAAAGCCAGGATAGCTAAAATAATCCTGTACAATAAAAGAACTTTCAGAGGTATCACCATCCCCAATCTCAAGCTCTACTACAAAGCTGTAGTAATGAAAACAGGTTGGTATTGGTATTAAAACAGACAAGTTCATCAATAGAATTGAATCAAGGCCCTAAACATAAATCCACACACCTATGGACACCTGATTTTTTTTTTTTTTTTAAATAAAGAAGCTAGAAATACACAATGGATAAAAGAAAGCATCTTCAGCAAATGGTGCTGGTCTAACTGGATATCAGCATGTAGAAAAATGCAAATAGACCTATATCTATCACCCTGAACAAAACTCAAGTCCAACTAGATCGAAGACCTCAACATAAAACAGATACGCTGAACCTGATAGCAGAAAAAATGGGAAATAGCCTTGAATGCATTGACATAGGAGACAACTTCCTGAACAAAACACCAATAGCACAGACATTAAGGTAGACAACCAATAAATGGGAACTCAAGAAACTGAAAACCTTCTGTAAGGCAAAGGACACTGTCAATGAGACAAAATGGCAGCCTACAAAATGGGAAAGGATCTTCACCAACTCCATATCCAACTGTGTAAACCCACATTTATAAAGAACTCAAGAAACTAGACATCAACAAACCAAATAATCCAATTAAAAAATCAAAGAATAAAGAGGAGCCTCAAATGGAGGAGAAACACTCAAAGAAATGGTCAACATCCCTAGTCATCAGGGAAATACAATCAAAATGACTTTGAGATTCCATCTTAAACCTGTTAAAATGGCTAAGATCGAAAACACAAGTGAAAGCTCATGCTGGCAAGGATGTGGAGCAAGGGGAACACTCCTCCATTGCTGGTGGTAGTGCAATTGATTGCCACTGTGGCAATCAATATAGGGCTTGTTGTTTGCTGCCACTTCAGATAATGAAACACGAACCAGAAAACTCAACAAAACTCACGTGGAGTTTATTTGGAAAGGGAGTGAAGGGAGGGGGTTGGTGTCAGCCATTCCGGAGCTGAAATGGAAAGAGAGAAAACAGATGGAAGGCGCTTCCTTAAAAGGTAAAGCTTGCACATTTGTACAAAGTCCTTTCGCAGCCACGTAATGCACGACGTAGCCACAAAACATAGGGTCCTTTGAGCTGTCTAAATATCTGCCTGAATGCTGATGTGCATTGTCAGGGGTATCAACAGAGGTTCCTCAGAAAATTGGGAAATGATCCACATCAAGACCCAACTATACCATTCTTGGGCATATACCCAAAGGACATTCTATCCTACCATGAGGACACTTGGTCAACTACATTCACAGAAGCTTTATTCATAATAGCCAGAAACTGAAAAGAACCTAGATATCCCTAAACTGAAGCACAAATAAAGAAAACGTGGCACATTTACACAATGGAATATTACTCAGTTTTTAAAAATAATGATATCATGAAATTTGCAGGCCAATGGATAGAACTAAGAAAAAAATCATCCTGAGCGAGGTAATTCAGACCCAGAAATACAAACATTATATGTACTCACTTATAAGTGGACATTAGCTGTCAAGTAAAAGATAATCATGTTACAATCCAGAGAGAAGCTAAGCAACAAGGAGGGTTCAAGGGGGATGCATGAATCTCTGTTGGAGAACCCTGCATTTAAGGTCTCAGTTCACCATGTCTGGATAGCTTTCTGAGAACTCCCTTTCTCAGCAAGACTCCCCTTCTCTGCCTGACCTTATTTGAACAGTGTTGCTAAGCTGACTTTATTTGGAGGAGCACTCTCCTTTAAATGCACAGAGCTCCCAGCAAACGCTGTATGACTCAGCACGTAAGTCCTGCTCTTTCCTCCTGCCCTATGGTAGTTAGGTGCTGTGTCATGGCCAAGTATCCCCACTGCCCATAACCCTAAGATCCCTTATATACCTTACCTGTGGAATAATAAAATGAGCTGCCTTTCTTAAGCTGACTTGCAGAAGTTCTTTCCATCATGCTCATTGCTGTCTGAATCCTGATCACTGCTTCTGCTCCTTTTGTCCTCATGGGCCAATGGCCAACGACCCATGAGGGAAAGGGAGACCCACAGATCTCCCTGGGAAGGGGATGTAGAACAGATTTTGTGAGTGGACCGGGGGCAGGTGGAGATAGGAACAGGAGGGATCAGGCTTGGAGTAGGGATGGAGGGAAAGTGCTGGGAGAGGACTGGATTTGGGGTGTAGATGGGAGGGCAACGTGGGAACTTAGTGCTATGGAAACTCCCTGGAATCTTTGAAAGTGACTCTATTGAAGACTCTGAGTAATAGGGTTATATAGAGCCTGCAGTAGCCATCTTCATTAAACAGGCAAGACTTCCAGCAGTGGGACCTGGACCAAGAGCTCTGCAGAAGCTCTTTTTTATTGATACACAAAAGGCCTTTTAGCTAGTAAATTTACACATAGCAAAATATCTGATGTGAACTAGAAGTTATCTTAAGGAACACAGTCAATATAAGAATTCCAAGTTTGCAAGGAATGTCTTATGACTGAGGTTATGCTATGATTCTAAAATTTCCAAGAAAGAGCAACCCCATAAATCTCAGATAACAATCAGTGATATTTACAAGAGATTATTTCAATTGTCATCAAAGGGGTGTCACCCAACACCTGATGGAACAGAAGCAGAGACCCACAGCCAGACAGTAGGTGGCACCATGGGAACCCCACAGAAGGGAGGGGGAGGTCACAGGAATCAGAGGGATCGAGGACATCACAAGAACACAGCCCACAGAATAACTAAGCAGAGCTTGTAGGGGCCCATAGAGACTGAAACAACCAGGGAGCCTGTATGGGTCTGAGCTAGGTCCATTAAATATGTTGTTTGTGTAGCTGGATGTCTTTGTGGGACTCCTAACAGTGGAAGTGTGGGGTATCTCTGTTTCCTGCTCTTGAGACCCTTTCCCCCCTACTGGGGTGCCTCATCCAGCCTTAATACGAGGGGAGGTAGGTGCCCAGTCTTACTGTAACTTGTGCCATGTTGGGCTGATATCCCTGGGAGGCCTGCTGTTTTCTGAAGGGAGATGGAGGAAGAGTGGGTCTGGGGAAGGGGTCGGGGACTAGAAAGAGTGAAGGGAGGGGAAACTGAAGTTCAGAAATAATGCTTGAGAGAAGAAATAAAAGAAAAAAAGAAAAGATCCTGCCCATCTACCTACCCAATTCCACACCTTCTTTCTCTTTCTTTTTAGGAAAATAAGCAGGCTAACAAAAATTAAGAATTAAAAGGAAAAAAAAAAAACCAAAGAAAAATAACAAAGAAGAGTCACAACACACACACACACACACCACATTAAAAGCAAGACCCGTAAAGATATTGGAAATTATAATATGCAAACATAAGACAAATAAAAAGGAAAGCACCCAAACAAAGCAATATGAGAAAAAACATCTACAAAGACATCATTGAGTTCGTTGTGTTGGCCATGTTACATATACAGACCACACTAGTTTTTACAGCTGTCAAGGGGCCTGTCCTTATGTGTGGTTAATACACCTAGTGAGACCCCACTGGTGAAAACTAAATGTTCCTTTTCAAGCAGTTGTTAGAGATTGCTTCTTGGCTAGGGATGGGAGCTTGAGTCTGCCTCCCCATTTCGTTGCTGGGACCACATCCGACTTGGACCTGAGCAGATCTGTGCATGCTGCCACAGTCTCTGTGAGTCCTGTTGTGCCTGGAAGACACTGTGTCCTTTGATGTCACCCCTTCCCTCTGGCTCTCACAATCTTTCTGCCCCCTTTTCTGCATAGCTCCCTGAGCTGAGCGCTGGGGAGGGGTGATGAAAACATCCTATTTAGAACCAAGCATTGCAAAGCCTTTAACTCTGAACAGTGTCTGGTCATGGGTCTGTGTTTGTTCCCCAAATGTAATAAATATTTAAATCTAGGGCCAGAGTCCTCAGAGATAATGAATTCTCATCAAGGTGTAGTCCGGTCCACCATTGGCTTTCATTCTTGGCTCTAGTCCCTCAAATTCCGCACTGAAGGGGGACCCTGAGATATACTGCTAGGGTAAGATGTCCATTAGAAGTGTTCACAGGAAACGGCATGGCAAGGGGCTCTGAGAGGAATCAGCTCCATGTGGCTGAGTTCCTCTGCACAGGTTTCCCAGGAAGAGTCCAGCAGGAGCCTGCAGAGAGGCTCTCCAATTCCCCAACAGGCAGCGGGGAAGGGGTCAGAGGGCAAGATATGTGACCAACAGTAGTCCCCACGACGTGTCTGAGCCTGTACACTGCCTTTCCTACCTCAAAGTCATCGTACCTGGAAGACTTGAATTCATCAGCGCAGCTCTCAGTCGGGAGCCTGTCTGTAGCTGTAAATGGGAGGGGGAGCTTAAGGGGGAGGGGCTGAGGGAGGGGCCAGTGCTGTGAGTACTGCTGCCCGAGTACATCAGGCCTAACAAACCACCTGCCATGCGAACCTGATGATGTGGGTTTGGTCCCTGGAACCCATGTAAAAAGCCAATCCATAGCAAGTATCTGTGATTCTATCTCTCCCGCCCAGAGTCGGGAAGCAGGGATAGGGCCAGCAGTCCTGGACTATAGAACCCAAGAACAGAGACAGCAGGAAAGACTGCCAAAATGTCCATGGCACATTCTCTCTCTCTCTCTCTCTCTCTCTCTCTCTCTCTCACACACACACACACACACACACACACACACACACACACACACACATTTAAAATGTGTATATTGCTTATTAAAGATAATATGCATCTGACAAAAGAGGAAAACCTCTGATTACCTCCAGGAGAAATAACAGGTGGAGGGCAGATAGAAGAACAGAACAGATTCTTTCTCTATCCGTTTGTACTACTGATGGAATTCTGAACTTCATATGCAATGAATGTCATATGCAAACAAAAGTAGAAAAGGAAAATAGGTGAAGACTTCTTGGCCAAGAGAATACCTTGTGTTATTCCTTAATTTACACAATAGTGCTGATATTTGTAAGACCGTCCTGCCCTGTCCTACATTGTCCTATTACATGATGGAGAACCCCTGGGATTAGAAGGAAGTCTGACAATACGGTCTATTGTAAATGTCTATCATCTACAATCTGAACACAACTGGTTTCTGTCATATAAAACCTTCCAGATTATCTGCATTTTCATTTTATGCTTAATAAAAATGAAGGGCTTAGAAGGGAAGGGCAGCACTTGCTTCTAGATTTTGTGGGATCAGAGGTAGGGCTGGAAGAGAAACCCTGAACTTCCCTTTCTACCACAAAGATGAGGCTTATGATGTCTGGCCACCCACAGCTGTAGATTGTAAAAACATTTTGTCTTTGTGTTTTGAAAGTACTCCAATAGAATGCAACCCAAATAGAATGCAACCCAAATGGTTCACTTGGACAAGTGGTCTTGTCAGTAAGGAAAACAAACACTTCATGAAAACAGCATCTCTAAGCTTAAGCCTCCTATCTTTTGTCTTCACTGTTTTCTCAGAGAGCTGAGTGAAATGGATACACACTCGCCTCCACAGGGGGTAAAGAGAGCTCTCCAAACATCACAGAGCAGGGTCCTGAATGCTGATGACTTCCACTCTTGCTGCAGAAGGCCTGGCTCATGGTGTGGACAGCCATGTCTGGCCCAGTGCATATACTTGCAATGTGTTCTAGAAAAGCAGCCTTTCCTCAGGCCCAGTACAATATCCTCTCATATTTGAAAAGGCTTCCATGCATTTCCCAGAGAACTGAGCATAAACATCCCCTCTCAGTCTAAACAACCTGTTCTCTGTTAGAGTTGAGTCTTAACCCCTTCTTCCTCTTAGGTCAACTTTCAGGATCCACTTCCATTCATCCATCTAATTTATTAAGCCCTTATTGCCTGTGTGTTATCAAACACAGCGACGGGGAGGGCGAACCAGAGAACACGAGGTGTGTAGAGCCGTGAAAGCATGCTTTGGATTCACGTTGTGCTACATCTGTCAGAGTCCATCTGTCCTAGTTTGTTTCTCCGCTGTTGTGATAAAACCCTGAGAAAAGTCAGGGTAGAAAAAGGTTTGTTTAGTCTTACAGTAAGTACATCACTGAAGGAAAGGTAGTCAGGACCAGCCCTTAGGGTGACCTGGAGGCAGGAACTGAAGCACAGGCCTTGTGAGAATGTTGCTTTGTGCCTTCTTCTTTTTTTTTTTTTTTTTTTTTTTTAAGATAGCCCAGGATCACCTGCCTGGGGATGGTACCACCCACAGTAGGCTGGGAATTCCTTTATCAATTAATAGTTTTAAAAAGGCCCACAGGCCAATCTGATAGAGACTATTTTTGAACTGAGATTTCATCTTCCCAGATATGTCTACAGTTTTATCTAAGTTGTTGTATTTATCTACAAAGACTTGGGAGTCAGATATTGGATTGAAAACCTGCTAGATCAGAGAAGCCCAGATGAAACCAGCTGACCTTCCGTTTTGGCCTGAGACCCGGCAAGAGAGCATCTCTCCATCCCTTCCAAACCGAAATGGACCACGAATCTCTAAGTCTCTCCCTTCTCCTTCCTTTGTATCTCTCTACCTGTATTCCTGGCTCTTCTGTCCTCTCTAAGGCTAATTCTTATCAATTAGGCACAGGTTCCACCCTCTGACCCAAGGTTAATTTTATTAACAGTCTCGGAGTTGCAGAGGTCAAATATCCTGAAATATATGTCAAGATGACAACCAAGATTATCCATAATACCACAGAATGCAGAACATAAGTTAGTCCAGATGTGAACCAAAGACTCTGTAGGTGTTTTACCTGCAAGTAAGTCTTGTCACCATGCACATGCAGAAGAGGTTGTCAGAGCTCTGGGAACTGGAGTTGTGTCCAGTTGTTAGCTGCCATGTGGATGACAGGAATACACATCTGCATCCTCTGGAAGAACAGCCAGTTTCTCAACTGCGGAACCATCTCTCCAGCCCAACTTAGTGGCTTTCTTGAAACAGGATCTCATTACAGAGCCTGGCTGTCCTGGAAATCACCATGTAGAAGGCTGGCCTCATATTGTAGTGATGCTGCCTCCAGGGTTCTAGGATTACAGGCATTTGACATCACATTGGCCAGACTGTTGAGTTTCAATCCTGGTCTAGTCAGCCTTGAGGTAGACTGAGGTTTTTTGTTTTATTTTCTTTTTCTCTTGAGATGTTAGTGTACAAACTCACTTTCTGTGTGCAAGGCATGGGAACATGCTCCACTGAAAGACAAAAAAAGTAAAGTTAAAGACCCCCCCCCCACTTGAAATGAAGGACTAACCTGGAAACCAATATCTGTTCCTTGGAATTTGCTAACTTCCCCTCACAAGGCCCTGAGATAAGAAGGATTCACACTGCCCCTCCTTTCCTGTGAGTCAGCAGGTGGTGAATAGGGTCCTTAGAAAATAAAGAGATAGCTGCAACTCTGGTTTGCCCAGAGAAAATTAATTAGCACACCCTGAGGCCCTAAGGTCTGTTGACCCTAATAGCAGACCATCCGGCCTCAAAGGGTCACATACTCAATGGACAGAGGGTCCCACCCCCTCCCTAAGCTTGTGGGTTTGCCTTTAAAAACACCTATGCCCTGGGGAGGGGGCTTCTCTCTAGCCTTTGTGCTGGAGGAGCCCATATGCGCAAACGTTTCCTGTTCATTAAAGCCTCTTACGTGTTGCAGCAACTGGACTGGACATTGAATTCTTGGGGTATCGACTGAACCTGGAAGACTCCTCATTCTGAGGGTCTTACACCACCAGTGTGCTATATCTTCTGCTTCCTCCCTCCCTCCTTCCCTCCCTCCCTCCTATCCTTCCTTTCTTTTGACAAGGTCTTTCTGTGAAATCCAGACTGACCTGGAAGTACCATTCTTCTCCCACATGAACTGTGCTGCTGACTGGTGAGGATGCTGACCAGTGAGTGAGGATGCTGATCAGGGAAGATTCTCGACTCTAGAAGGTAGCAAGTAAGAGTTGACTTCAAATTATTCTAAATGACAACATCTGACTTTTTCTCCTCTTTCTTTCCTCTTCTAACTTACACTTTTTCCTAATTATAAAAACTATTTCTTACCTTCAAGAAACCATAAGGAAGTAATACTATATGTTTTTGCCTTGCATGTCTTATTTGGTTAGTCACCTACAGAAAGAGAAACAATAATTCTCTGGGTTATTAATATGAACTTACAACTAGCTTTTATTTATTATGTTTATTTAGTTATTTATGTGTGTGTAGGTATGTGTGTGCTTGTGTTCATATGTACATATACTATAAGTATACATACATCCCATGGTGCATACTATAAGTATACATGCATACATACATCCCATGGTGCATGTATGGAGGTCAGAAGACAACTTTTGGGAGTCAGTCAGTTGTCATCTCTCACAATGTGAGTCCCAGGATTGAACTCAAGTTGTCAGACTTGGCAGTAAGTACCTCTACCCTCTAAGCCGTCTCACTAGCCCCAACTATTTATTAATAATAGAAGGATGGTTTCTGATGATGAATGGTAAAAAAGATTGGTAATACTATAGGCTCCCTGGTGCCAGGGAATATTTTTTATATTTAAGGTTTGTTTAATCTTTTTATCAACATAAACATTTGAAAAATAAAGTGTTCAGGAACACAGCTAAGAGAAACATCTCAGGTCAGTGCAGGGAAGAGAAGGTCAACTTTAGCCCAAAGCCAAGAAAAGCCTTTCTTGTCATCCTCAAAGCTGGAGCACTGAGGTCTTCTTAGGGTTCCATGAGCCCCTGGAAGTTGAGTGTTAAATGCTGTGTTTGCGTGTGTGCATTTTTCTGGCCAAAGGATCCATGGCTATCAAAGGCTCTTCAGAAGAGTCATGGCTCAGAAAAGTTTTTAAAATTTAATAGGTTGATGCATAACATATTATTGGTCTTTTTTATATAGATAAACATATATCTGTGTATAATTTGGATTTTTGGAAACTTTAGCTATGCTGTCAATTTTGACAAAAAAAAAAAAAAGTATCTCAGTTTACCATGTTCAGTGGCATTGTACAGAATAAACAGCCATAATATAATGGTCTATGTCAGCAGTTCTCAACCTATGGGTCATGACCCTTTGGGGGGGGTTCAAAAGACCTTTTAGCAGGGGTCACCTAAGACCATCACCAAAAACCATCAGAAAACACATTTTAATTCATAACAGTAGCAAAATTACAGTTATGAAGTAAATTTATGATTGGGGGATACTACAACACGAGGGACTGCATTAAAAGGTCACGGCATTGGGAAGGTTGAGAATCACTGGTCTATGTGATGGCTAATCTGGTTGTCAGCTTGACATACCTGGGGAAAGGGAGCTTCAGTTGCAGAACAGCCTCTGGTAGATGCTAATTGATGTAGAAGGGCCCAGTCACTGTGGGTGGTACCATCCCTAGGCAGGTGGGCTTGGGCTGTATAAGGAAAGCAGTTGAAGTGAGCCTGAAGCAAGCCAGTAAGGAGCATTCCTCCATAGCTTCTGCCTCAAGCTCCTGCCTTGGCTCCCCTTGACTTCTCTTTCTTCCCCAAGCTGCTTTTAGTCATGGTGTTTGCCACAGCAACAGAAAGCCAACTAGGACGACAATCTAGAAACAAAAACCTAATATCTTCTCATTTGTACAGGGGTAACACATTCTTATAAATATGCAAGAACTTATGCAGGTGGATTTATTACAGACACTAATACGGCACTCTCTAAATTATAAGAAGAAACTGCTGGCAGGGCTTGCTTGATCAAAAGCCATATTCCCATTTCTTGGCAAAGAAGGCCAATTTGTAGCAAGGAAGGGCAGGGGCCTGGGAGTGGTCCACTGAAGGAGGAGTGGAGTGGTCTTTTCCAAGGAGCTCCGCAGGAACCAGTGTTAGCAGAGGTAATAACGCCCATCCAAGGGATGCTACAATGACCTTAGAATAGTACCTGTTGCAAAACAGGTGCTAAGTAATTGGGGTTAGTAACAGTGGATGTCATGGTTACCATCCTGGGGACTTCAGAGGCAGAGTAGGAGTGGATTGGTGGGGGGAGGGAGGGTTGGCAGAGAGAAGGTGTGTGTGTGTGGGGGGGGGGAGTGTGAGGAGAGGAGGGAGGGGAAACTCCAGTCAGGATGTAAAATAAATAAGTAAATATTTTAAAAAATGTAAAACCATAATATCTACTTATGAACAAAATAACAATATAGAAATATTTTCAAATATTTTGTTTTCCAAGAGAAAAGTTGAAAATAGACAGAAACTTGAGATACTATTTTGATGTAACTCAGCTTTTGGGGCTGATGCTAACACTCAGCAGCAGTGTTTACTGTGGACCACAGCTAATGAGCCTCTTTTGTTTTTACAGCTCCTCCTCTTAGCCAAGGGCCTCAGTAGGGTAGCTGCTCCTGCTGCTCAGAGGTGAGAGGTGCTGTTACAAATCCCAGAGCCATCCCATACTTGCTGGATAAAAATGTGTATTTTGTGGCACTGGAGCACTTGTGTGTGTGTGTATGTGTGATTGTGTGTGCCTGTGTGAGTTCATGTGGAGAAGAGGAGAACAATAGATGTTTTGCTTTTTCACACTCTATTCCCTCCACACAGGTCTCTTACTGAACCTGGAATTAGGCTGCTGGTCAGTAAAACCCACTGGTCCTCCTATATATGTCCCCCCATGGTGCTATGGTCACAATCATGTGTGGCCACACCTGCCTCTGTGTGTGTATGTGTGTGTGTGTGTGTGTATGTGTGTGCGCGCGCGTGCACGTGTGCACACATGTGCAACCTAGAGATCTGAACTGAGGCCTTATGCCTGCACACTGAGCTCCACCCTCACCCCTAATGCTGTAGGGGCCTCGGGTGATTCATATGCACTTCCTTGTTGAAAAGTCAGTCTCTTGCCCACCAGAAACCTTTTGCAGATGACAGTTTCCCAGGGTAAGGGTAACTTCCTGCTTCTTGTTTTTCTCCTAGTACCAGGGCACAACAGTCACACCCTTAAATCTTTTCTTTGTGATTCTTTGCTGCAGCCCAGGATGTGTCCTACTTATCAGGGTTAATTTCCTCCATATCTTGAAAATCCCAGAGCCACCAGAATCAGAGCCAGGCAGAGGCCATCCTTTCTTTCACTAGAGTTCTCAAGCTGATGGCAAAGACTCCATTGCCAAGACAGTCCTAGAGCCAGTTATAAGCACCTTAACATGAAAGACTGGCCTGACTCTAACCCATGACTCACCAGATCATGCTGGGGGGAAAGGGAGTGTGTTGTTCTTTTGGTACAATGGCCACCAGCTACCCCCCTTTCTCTCCCCTCTCTCAATAAACTCCACATGGGCGCTGAGTCTCGTGTTTGTGTTTTATAGGCATTAGCTGCAGCAAAAGAACAACAGAGTGGCCAGGGAGTGACTGGAAGAAAGAGTGAGTGTGTGCGAGCGCGCGTGCACGTGTGCGCATGCACTACTTGTGACAACTATGGGAGTCAGTTCTTTCTTTCCCCCATGTGGGTTCTGGAGGCCAAACTCAGATTGTCCAGCTCTTCTGAAAGCATACTTACTGCTAAGCCATCTTGCAGGCCTGAGAAAGATCTACTTAAAAAGGAAAAACCTTGCAGCTCAAACTGGAAGAGCTGCTTCCTAGCAAGCAGGAGACCCTGGGTTCAATGCCCAGAACCACATAAACTGGGCAGGTGGCATACAGTTGTCATCCTAAGCATGTGGAAGGTGGAGGCAGGAGGAACAGAAGTTCAGGTCATCTTTGGCTGCATGGAGAGAGTTGGAGGTTGGCCTGGGGTATGTTTGAAATATCTCTCTCTCTCTCTCTCTCTCTCTCTCTCTCTCTCTCTCTCTCTCTCTCTCTCTCACACACACACACACACACACACACACACACACACACTATTCAGCAGCATTAACAGTACTATGCCTCTTGCTACAGTCCTATTTTATCTACAAGCCATTTAACAGAATGTCTGGGCTGGGGATGTGCTTTACCTCAGTTTCAAGGTGATTTCCAGGCAGCACATTTGCATGAAACAGTTAATCTGTGGCACCTCTTCCAGGGCAAAAACCAAGCTGGCTCTATGGATCCTTGCATAGCTATTTCACTATGCACTCCAGCTTTAGGGGAGCCAGAATTTGTTCTAATAGGAGTGGTAATAACTAATATGAAGGAAAGTTTTTGTCGTGGTTTTTATAGCCACTGATCCTAAGAACAGGAGGCCACAACAGGCCACAAGTGGCCACATGATTCGTTATTACATAGAAGAAATTAACAGCCACTGCTGTGATTTTCACAGGAGGGCTGAGCGAAGCAGGACTAGTAAGCTCAAAGTAACTTTGAATAATTTTAGAGGACTATAGGGTGGGAGAGCAGTGCCTGGGATCTGACCCTAGGGATTAGCATGGGTAGATAATGCCCCAGGGTATGAGAAACCTGCCAGTGCTCACAAAAAGAGGTATCTGGAGGTGGACACCCCGATTAGTCATTATGTATATAAAGGGAACACTCAGCTGCTAGGTCGGAGAGGGGCAGGGCTCTAACCTTGATCCAGGATTAGCAAAGAGCCCTCCCACTCTATGTTAAAGCATCAGAATTTTTTTAAACATTCTTTTAATTTAGTCTTTGTGTCTTTCACATTATGCCTTACAAACCCATCTATCTTCCCCAAAATAAGGCAAAATAAAATATAATAAAACAAGAAGAAGGGGTAAATCTCATCATGGCAGTGTGGCAAAGTGAGTTACCCCTTTATCCATACATTTGTACATGTAGGCATTCATCATAAAGAAGCATTGATCTGGTTTAAGGCCCCTGGTCTCTGCTACACCATTGATGCTGAGCCCTCCCTAGGACTCTTCCTTGGACATCCTGCTGCTGCTTGTGTTGTGGAGAGTCTGCCCAACACTCCTTCCCACTCACCCCCCCCCACACACACACACCATGCTCCAGCAGATCAGGTTGGGTAGACATTGGGATGGGCCAACATATAACCCTGGTTCTGGGCCTGGGCAGTTTCAAGGTTGGTCAGCCCACCAGATCTCCCCTGTCTTTGCCACCAGAGTGAGCTCTCCAGCATTGCCTTGGCTGGTTCACCCTGTGCAGCCATGAACAGGGGAGGGGCAGGTTCTGTCTTTCACATCCTTAGAGTCAATGCTCCCACACCTACACCTTCAGGGCCAACTCTACTGTGTTGCCCATGTGAGGTGTAGTGTCCACTTTCCTGAGTGCCACAGCTGATGAAGGGTACAGACAGCTCTTCCTGCTCTTATGTGTAGGAAGAGTTTTCCTGTACTGGCAATTGCTCTAGAAAAACCACTAATAGTCTTAATATTAATTATCCATGCTCGGCTGATAGCTCAGGCTAACTACTAACCAGCTCTTACAACTTAATTAACCCATTTCTATTAATCTGTGTATTGCCACATGCCTTGTGACTTTACCTGTCCTTCAGCATTTCTTGCCCCCTCTATGCTTCCTGGTGACTCTTCTGACTCTGCCCTTCTTCCCAGCATCCTCCTAGGCTGACTCTCCTACCCCATCCCTTCCTGTCCAGCTATGGACCAGTCAGCTCTTTATTAACCAGTGAGAGTAATACATATTTACAGTGTATAAAGTGTACTTATGATCTCACATTAATGTTCATTTATATTTTTAAGTGTATCCTCTCTCTCACCAGACTTTCACCTTTTTCTGTTCCCAAGTTCTCACAGGGGATCCTTGCTTGAGTGTCAGCTTTTGATTCTTCTCCAGTGTAGGGAAAATGGGGAAAGAGAAGGCTGAGGAGCAGAACTGATGCAAGTTGATGCTAAAGTGACAGACAGGAGAGGCCCCTGGGAGACAGTGTAAGGATGGAAAAATTTAGCCTAACTCTCCCCAGACACTGCCCCCTAGCAGTGAGTAGGTAAAAGGTCACATTCTTGACTGTTTGCAACAGGGCTGTTTACAACAGCACCTGTGAGTGAGTGAACACAGGAAATGAGCCTTGTCACCCCATCCAGAAGCCCATGCTTAAGCAGACTTCCTGGGCTAAGCGCTTGGATAGTTCAAATTGATTGGTCCGCACTGGATGCTATGTGATGATTGGTTTAAGATGTGCGGGCTTTGTTGTATAAAAGCTGTCTCAATCCTGTACCCAGGGTTCCCCAGTCCTCTACCCCCACGTGTAGTATGGCTGCGGACCCCAGTGCACTGGAATATAAAAAGACCTCATGCTTTTGCATCAAGACTGCTTCTCGTGAGTGATTTTGGGGGGGGGGCGCCTTTCCTGAGTCAGGGCATGAGGGTCCACGTGCTCTGTGGGTCTTTTAACAGTCAAGAAAGTACTTGCTGAGCAATTGTGAGGACCCGAGTTTGATCCCCACCACCCAAGTAAAAACCTGGGCACAATGGCATGTGCCTGCAATCCCAGCATTTGGGGGCTTGTGAGGTGGTGTGGAGACAGGGGATCTCTGGCACTTACTGGGGAGCCAGGCACAGGCCTACTGAGTAACCATCTCCAAAAAGCAAAGTGGAGAGTTATTGCAGAAGACAGATGGCATCAAGCTTAGGCTTCCATATGCTTGCACACATATATGCATGTGTACCCATACAACTCTAAACACTTACACACACATACAAGTAAGAAGTAGAGATAAATATACATTTAATAGAAGGAAACAGAAGGAGATAGAAGGGTGAAAATCTCATGTTAGTTAGCTAGACATTAGAAAGAGTCATGGAGGAGACATGAAAGAAAAGAGTGTTGGCAGAGCGAGACTCTGGTAAACAAATCGAGGGGCCACAGGGCAGGAGTGGAGATGAGAAAGGGTCGGCCACTGATGGTGGACCTGGCTCCTTTTATGCCCTTCAGCAGATTCAGATTTGAAGAATATTTTGCACTGGTGACTTCCTTTTTCTGGACCACATGGGATTGACCTGGGACACAGAACCGACCCTGAAGCACTAATGTGTCTTCTGACATCCCCATGCATCGCCTCCATGTTCTCATCATAAAGGTTGAAAAGAGGGAAACACAGGGAGATGCATGGCCCTGAGGCAGCATCCTTCATTGAGCTGTTTCTTCGTCATCTTTGTTGCCTACAACCTGCAGTAGAAGTGTCTCAGAAAAACAACAGAACAAAAGTGAGACTACAGAGGAGGCTTGGGGACAGGGGACCAGTGGGTCAGGAAATGATAGACACAAGAGGCTTAGGGACCAGTGGATTTTCACAGGACTTTTGTTTGGAGAATGGTGGTGTTCCTCCCAGTGGAAAGGGCGACTGGCTTCTCTTTACAATGTTTAGGAATCTGTGTAACTAACTTATATGTATATACAGACCATTTTAAACAAGTCACCGGGGGGCTTCTGCCTTAATAGAAACCAGGATGAAACGAAGAACATAAAACCTCACAGGAAGGTTGTATTTTATTATGTTCCTAGGTGATTAAAGAGATTTGAACAAGCAATTAGACATCTGGATTACAAGAAAGTGCCCTTGTGTTCTTCAAAGGGCCAAAATCCTGATTGAAAATAACCAGTTGATTTTTTTTGTGTGTGTGTGAACCAACAAGTTCTATTGGGATATTTAGAGAATGTGAGTAAGAGGTTGTTTATAGGAAAAAAAAACAAAAAACAAACAAACAAACAAAAAAATCTGAATCTCAAAATCCAAAACCAGGATGTATGATACCTCACAAAAACTAGAATCCTGGAGTACCCTGAGCAACTGTTTTTAGACAGCACCCTTTCCAGGTAGCAGAGTGGCCAGGGGACAGCATCAGGAATATCTTGAGACAGAAACTTGAGAGTTCATGCAGAAGTAACAGTGAGGCAATAGGAGCTAAAGCAAACAACTCTCTTCCCGGACTGACTAGGAGAGAATAGGACTGTTCCAAGACAGATGACAAGACCTTGCTAAGTCACTGAAAACCAGTTGATTTTTAGGCTAATTTTACCTGAAATAATTGGAGATCAATTTCCCAGTTCAGATGCATAGCCCCCTAACATGGGATCACATCTCTGTCATTTATGCCTGTATGTTCCTGTGTGTGGATAAGCTTGTATGGCCAGAAGCTAATCTTTTGTTTCTTCCTTTATTGCTCTCCATCTTACTTTTTTGCAGAGTTTCTCCTGGAACATAGACTGGCTTACTGGCAAGCCCAAGGTTCCCACTCTCTCTCTCTCTACCTTCCCAGCACTGGATTATGGAGCATGCTGCCATGACATGCTCAGGTCCTTATGATGTATGGTGAGTGATTTGCCTGCTGATGTCTCCTCAACTTTTTGAGTGTCTGAGAGGTTCATTCTTCCTACATTTCTTTGAGATGCACCTTCAGTAGAACTAAAGTAAGTATGTGAGGTTTATGGCACATTATATAATTATCTTAATCATATTCTTCATATAAATACCCCATACATATAATATTATATGTAATGAAAATTACCCATATCTGTAGGCCAGGATGACTCAAATGCCAAGGCATAGAAGACTGTAGCAGGCTTTCTTTTAAGCCACCAACCAGCTCCCAAATCATGACACAGAGATTTCCTATTAATTATGAATTCTCAGCCTTATCTTTTGCTTGTCCCATTAGCTCTTACAGCTTACCTTAACCTGTTTCTCTTCGCCTATGTTTTTACCTTGGGACTTTTTACCTTTCTTTCATTCTGTACGTCCTACTGTCTTGCTGGCTGGTGGCTATCTGGCTGGCCCCGGGTTCCTCCCTTTCTTTCTCCCTTGTTCTCTTTCTCTCTTCTCTCCTCCTACTTACTGCCTCTGCTCATCAGCCCTACCTCTCCCTCTACTGCCTAGCTATTGACAGTCCAACTTTTTATTAGACCAATAAATTGCTTTAGGCAGGCAAGGTAAAACAGCAACACATCTACATGATTAAACAAGTGCAACACATCTTTACATAATCAAACAGAGGCAACACATCTTTACATCACTAAACAAATGCAGCATAAACAAATGTAACACACCTTTCATAGCTAAAGTCACATTCCACAACAAAAGACATATCAGTAGTGTGTACCAGAAAGCAGGCTGCTAGGCTGCCCACTTCCCTTCAGAAGAAAGGCTGTTTGATCCAGGAAGATAGTGAAGAATTGGGTCTAGAGTCACAGGCTCAGTGAGACAAGAGAGCAGGACACAGTGAAGTAAAACTTAGCATATAAAGGGGCACAGAGGGCCAATGCACTTGCTGCCAAGCCTGACAACCTGAGTTCAATCTCCAACCCATGTGGGAGAGAACTGACCTAGAAATTGTCCTCTGACTTCTACACTTGTACAGTGGCACATGCATGTCCCCCCTACCCCACTAATTTAAAAGATAGCATATAAAGGAAACCAGACCAGAAACCTTTCTCTACCATGTAATAGAAAAAACATGTGTACACACATGACCTAGATGGTCTCAGTCTGCTGGTCATGGATGCCCTGAACTTCTAGCTCTGGTTCACTTCCTTCCTTGGAAGTTCTTTTTTTCTCAATACTTCTCATACTTCTCAGCACAGTGCCTGGCACTCAATAAGGGCTTAATAAATGTTAGCATCCCTCTTATGTTGGTGACAAGGACACCCACTCCAGATGGTTGCTTGTGAGGTTGCTAGGAGGGACACGGTGGGAATACAGTATTAGTTTCATCTCTGAGAAGAGGGTAGAGTAGGCAGTGTTCATCCTGAAACCCTTTAAACATCAAGAATTTTATGGAATTTCTAAATAAACAACATCACATATCCCAGTGACTTTTCAAAAGTCCCTAAATGCTGCCAGAATTCTTAAAATGCAACTTCATTAAAAATCTGTTTTGAATGCATGGTCATTTGGCATTCAATATGGTCTCAATCAGTAAATGCTAAAAGTACAACTATGCCAATATACACCAGGACCTCCTCTCCCTTCAACTACCTGTTTTATTTAGTTTTGCATCCACTTGTCACAAGCTGGAGTCATTTTGGCGAGAGGAAATCTCAGCTGAGAAAATGCCTCCATAAGATGGTGTATAGGCAAGCCTGTGGGGCATTTTCTTGGCTAGTGTGGGAGGTTCCAGCCCGCTGTGAGTGGTGCTAACTCTGGGCAGGTGACCCTGCATCAGGCTGAGCAAGCCAGTAAGCAACACTCCTCCACTGTCTCTGCTTCAGCTCCCGTGATGTAGAAATGAAAGCCAAATAAACCCTGTAAACCCTTTCCTTTCCCAGTTGCTTTTGATCATGGTGTTTTTATCACAACAACAGAAACCAAGTTGGACACTCTCTTCAAGAAATGATTGACTGATTCCTACTTTCCTTCTTTCATTTTTTTTTTAATACTTCTGACTGAATGTAGGAACATAAGGCCACATATATGCCAGGGAATCACTCTACCATTGAACTGCAGCCCATAATTTTACTTTCCATTTTGAGGCAGAGTCTTATTAAGCTACCTAGGCTGTCTTGAACTCACACTGTAGTCCAGATTGGCTTTGAGCCATGCCTCCTGCCTCCTGCCTCCACTTCTGGAGTAGCTGTGGTTTCAGACCCACACACAATCAGACCCAGCCTCTCAATCTTTTACAATTTCTAGAATTAAGAAGCTGTGGGTGGGCAGATCAGGAAATGTGCAGGTGTCCAGAGACCTGTGGGAGCCTGTGCTGTAGGGAGCTCACAACAGGAAGGCGTGGCCCTGAAAAACATGAGTTGTTCCCAGAACAGAAGCAAAGTGTCAGAAAATGAGCGACAGCTTTCAAAGGAGCCTGGCATTGTATGTGTGAGTTTGGAAGGCCCTCTGTGAGCAAAGTAGGCAAACCGGGAATTCTGTTTGCCCCCACCACCCAATTTTCATTCCCTTTATTTTCTCCTCAGTAACAACTTTTTCTTCTTTCTCAGTTTCTCTGTGGGTTGTGAAAAGAAACTCCTCCCAGCTGTCAGGAAAACTTGTGAAACAAATATTTTGGATATATTACAAATCTGTTGTTTTCCTTTTCCTCTGACTATTTAATCTCCCTCCCTTCCTGGCTTCAGTGGGAATGAGGGTGGGGACCATGTAGACAAGCCCTGGGACATAAACTAACACACAGATGACTCCACAGCCCTTCAACATGACCTATTATGAATGCCCTTAATATTTTCACCCCCAGGCAACATGCTTTCAAAGCATCCGAAGAAGACAGAGGTATAAATGGCTTTTTGCCAGCTGCAGCCAACTTTGTGATGTGACAGCTCTCTAGTCACTTACCATTCTAGAGGCTTCGAGTCACATTGTAGATGCTAATTTATGTCTTACTTTATTTTATGTGTGTGTGCGTGTGTGTATGTGTGTGTGCATGTGTGTATGCGTGTGTGTATGTGTGTGTGTGCGTGTGTATGTGTGTGTATGTGCGCATGCATGTGTGTGTGCGTGTGCATGTATGTGTGTATATGTGTGTGTGTGTGTGTGTATGTGATGGAGAGAGACATCAAGTGTCCTCTTCGGTGGCTTCTCTGCCTCATTTGGAGACAGTTTCACACCGAACCCAGAACTTGCAGATTTAGATAGACCAACTGGCCAGGAACCGCTGAGACCCACTTGTCTCTGTCCCCAGTGCTGGGATTATATACATGTTCTGCTGCAGCTGGTTTTTATACAGGACTGGGGGTCTGAATTCAGGTCTTCACGTTTGTGCAATAAGCACATCTTACTGACTGAACCGTCTTCCCAGACCTTTATTTAATGTTTTATGATTTCTTGTGGTGGAATATATTTGTAAAGGAAATTTTTCTCTAATGGACATGTTATAGTACATAGCAACATCTATGTCATAACTGCCCATTTTTAGAACATTAGGGAATTCCCAGTTTCTTATTGAGCTGCACCACTATGAATATCTTCCTGAACAAAAGTGCCATCTGCATTTGTGACCCGCTCCTTGGGACAGTTACCTCGATATGGGCCAGATGTTGTGAGCCTCTATTGGGGGGTTCTTAACGTACATTACCAGAACATTTGCGTGGTCTTTCTCTTCCATACCCACTCTCCCTACTTTGTCCTCACTGTCCACTTGAGTGTCAAAGGGTCGAACAATGGAATACTTGGACAGGGCCTGGCAGTTCACAGTGACTAAATGAAGAGACTGTGGTCGCTGTTGCCTCTCCCTTCTCCCGGACTCATCCCAGGGCCTCAGTGCCCCACGCTGCTCTGGTTTGCACACCAACTGCTCAGCATTGCCCAGGTATGTACCTGCAGACGCTGACAGATTCCTTGAAATCAGAGTCATTAGAAGGTGAGTGGCTTACAGGTTTTTCAGCACTGAATTTTTTATTCATGACACAGTTCTGATCTTAACCTGTAAGGTACATAGACTCCCCATTAAGCTCGATAAAAATGAAGGAAGCACAGCATGTGTCCATGGAGGGTGGGGCCTGGGCATTTACAGTTCAGGTAGCAGTAAGGCATGAGGACCACGCAAAGCAAGAGAAGGTCATCTGGGAATGGGCAGGTGCCACGTGGGACCTGGTGATGGACTCATACAGACACTGGGTGCTTCTTTTAGTGCTACTGAAAGATGGCAGCATAAGCACTGGGTAGAACCCTCAGTCTTCAACATGTTGGCTTGTGTTCCTGTTAGCAGTCTCTGGTGGCAAGAGCCCCGCTCAGAAGTCAAACTCAGGAAGGAGGATTTCACACTCTTCTGCCATAAGCTGGCCTTATAAAGAGTATACTAGGTGCCAGGCGTGATAGTGTGCATATGTGATCCCAGTCCTAGGGAGCTAGAGGCATGGATATGTTTGTGTTTGAGGCCACTTAGGCTGCATAGCAGCTTGTCTCTAAACAAATGAACAGATGCCTGCCAACACATGCTTAGATAATTTACTTTGATGCTTTTGTGCTCTGTGGAGCTGACTTCTTCTTCCAAAGAATCGAGCCTGTGTGCTGAGGATGTAGGGTAGTTACAGAGTGCCTGACCAGCAAACATGAAGTCCTGGGCTTGATCCTTATCACCAAACAGATCAGACACAGTGGCACACTAACAGTCTCATTGCCAGGGAGATGCGGAATGATCAGGTCAGCCTCTGTTCCGTTCAGTTGAGGCCAGACTGGGACAGATGAGATGATGCCTCAAAAACAAAAAGCCCCCAACACTGACTTCCACAACAAGTCACATCTGTGCTTTGATCGAGTACCCTGGCTGGGGTGTGTTCTTGGTACAGGCCTGAAGGAATGTGGCTGTATCTATTCATCATTTTATAAATATTGATGAGAAATGATAAAATGTTTTAAAGGAAACTTTATCTGAGGGAGTGTCTTGGAATTCAGCTTTTTTTTTTTTCTTCCTTCCAACAAAGTCTTTTAGATCTCCTATTTTGGCATTGAAATCTAAATAGCCAAGGTGGGTGGGCCAGTCCCCAGGATTTGTTCACTGTGGACACATCCCAGATTCTCTACAGAGCAGGCTTGAGCAACGGGGTCCTCAGGTAGTGTAGTTGCCACAACCAACCCTTGTGCCCTAGATGTGACAAATAATTAAAATCGCGATGGCTTCCCAGAAGAAAATGGTGAGTTGCTTCTCATTTTGTGAACACCCTTCAGTGCAGGAGTATGAGAGGAGAAACATCTCATTCTGTACAGAGATGCTGAGTGGAGAAATACTGCTCAGCTCTTCATGGGCACACCCACAGTGGCATGGGCCAGGAAGAAGGGAGGTGGTGTGTGACATGGTTGTGCCACAATGGAACCTGCTTCATCACTTTTCTCTTCTGTACTCACTCGCTTACATGTTAGAGACAGGATGAGGATGTAGCCCTGTTGGAAGAATGCTTGCCCAGCACACGTGAAGCCCTAGATTCCATTGTTAGAACTGTGTAAAACCAGTCATGGTGGTGCATGTCTGTCATCCCAGCTCTTGAGAGGTGGAGATAGGAGAATCAGGTTCAAATCCATCATAAGTCAAAATTCACCAGTCAAAGGCTTCTCTGGTCTGGGTTCTCTCTGGGGTCTCTAAATCCTTCTGGAAAATATCTGGCTGCTCTATGAGTCTCCTGGGTAACAGAGAACTGCTTGCCACCATTTCAGCCCACCTGCCTGGCTAACCCTTGGCACCATTTCAGCCCACCTGCCTGGCTAACCCTTGGCACCATTTCAGCCCACCTGCCTGGCTAACCCTTGCCACCATTTCAGCCCACCTGCCTGGCTAACCCTTGCCACCATTTCAGCCCACCTGCTGGGTAACCCTGGCAGCACCCTCTCATGCTGCACTTGAGACCATCAGTGCTTGCTGCTTCCTTCCTGAGCTCCACCCAGATGTCTGAGCTACCTGGGGAGTTGTGCAGTAACTCCCTTCTCTAAGACTAGCTTGCTTGGGGCAGAAGTGGAAAGACTCCTTCCAAGTGCTAGTTTTCATGATTTTACTTGGGAAACCTTCTGTGTCTGTGGAGCAAGCACACTTATTGTCTTACAAATCCATTGTTTATTGTAATCTTCAGGTCCTGAGGATTTACAAACCCAAACTCCAAAGTATTAACCTTTCCCAGGAACACAAAAACAAAGACTTGTTTGCTTCAGACAGAGTCCCAGTGAGAGATAAAAGGAATAACTGTAAAGCTTGGCAAACTCATGAGTCTACTGAGCTTACTTACAGGGACATTGATGGGGGGGCCTACTTACGTGAGCATGGGTGACCTCAAAACAACCACATCACCAAAATGTACCAATCCGGTGTGGGTGGTGACCTCCCAAGAGCTTCATAAACAGGGTTCTTTCTTCAGCTAGCCTTCTGCATCCTGTACATTCTACTTCTCCTGAGACCACCGGTAGCTGTGGTTAAGCACAGGAGAAAGCAAGAGACTGGGATTTCAGGTGAGGGACTAATGACCCTCTCCAACCCCTTTGTCAAGAAGCATCAGGGTCCCATTGCATGAAGGCAACTGAAGCTGTTGTTATTAAGATGCTGTCAGCTCAGTGATGCCAGGAGCACAGTGTTCCACCACACTTACCAAAGGGTATCTCCTCTGCTTTCCTCCTAGTTTCAACTTCAGGTACTGGGAAAGGCTCCAAGTGAATGGAGAAGGAAGGAGAGTGCAATTTTAAAGAAACATGGGATGGGGGTGGTTCAGAATACCATATGAGAATTTTTATAGGAAAAATTTACACTTTAGAATGATTTATTATTTTAACTTTACAAGTATGCATGTGGGCCTGAGTATATGTATATGTGCATGCATTTGCCAGTAGAGACCCGAAGAGACTACTTCTGCCCCAGGCAAGCTAGTCTTAGAGAAGGGAGTTACTCCCTGGGTAGCTCAGAGAAGGGAGTTACTCCCTGGGTAGCTCAGACATCTGGTGGAGCTCAGGAAGGAAGCAGCAAGCACTGATGGTCTCAAGAGCAGCATGAGAGGGTGCTGCCAAGGTTAGCCAAGCAGGTGGGCTGAAATGGTGCCAAGGGTTAGCCAGGCAGGTGGGCTGAAATGGTGAGGCAAGCAGTTCTCTGTTACCCAGGAGACTCATAGAGCAGCCAGATATTTTCCAGAATGACTTAGAGACCCCAGAGAGAACCCAGACCAGAGAAGCCTTAGACCAGTGAACTTTAACTCAGGATGAATTTGAACTTTGATTCTCCTGTCTCTGTCTCTCAGGAGCTGGATCCTCTGGAACTGGAGTTACAGGCAGTTGTCAGTTACCTAATGTGGATTAACCACTGAGCCATCCCTCTAATCCCAGGGCAGTCTGTGCACCTCTCTTGATGGATAGAGCTCTTAGTTTTTTTAGGGCAGCAGGGACATACTCTTCACCAGGTGCTACTGACAGTACTTTGTTACCTTTGTTGCTATATTTGTTATGACATCATTACCAATCACCAGTTGAGAAAACCAGTTGAGTGCCTTGCTAAAGGTGCCCTGTCTAGTGACTGATGGCCCTCACTCGGGCATCACCCAGCTAGCACCCTTAAACAGACTACAGAGACGTCATTGCTCTCTGGCTCATCCCTAGACCCCAAAGTCATATTTGAAATCCTGGAAGGCACAAATCTCTTAAGCTAAATTCAGAGCCATAAAAGATTAAAATCCAAAAAACCTCAATTCTCATGAAGAAAGTATAAGAAAGTTAGAAAACCGATTCTGAGGAAGGGATTGGCCATGTGACTTGGCAGCAACACACAAGCTGGTTTAAAAATGCATCTTTTGGGGCTGGAGATGTGACTTAGTGGGTAAAGCACTTGCATGCAAGCTTGAGGACTCCATTTCCAGTGCTCAGCACTGTACAAACAGCTGAGCGCAAGGGCAGGCCCCTGTAGTCCCTGCACTGGGGAGATGGAGGCAGATCCCTGTAGCTCACCAGCTAGCCATCTAGCTGAACTGTTGAGTTCTCAATTCACTGACAGACTGTTTCAAAGACAAGGTGTTGAATAACTGGAGAGCACACCAGTTGCTGACTTCTGCTTTCCTTACAGGCAGGAAGGGGTGCAAACAGACACGCACCAATACATTTTCACACTCCAGAAAACACACACTCACATACCTCAGAAGGGGAGAGGTAGACAGAAAGGAGGGGCATGAGGAAGGGAGATGGGAGAAGGGAAGGAAGAAAGAGCGTTCTTACTTGCATTGGCATTCTTTCCAGATGATGAAATCTCAGCAGCCTTTACTGAGTGAGAACTCGTTTTCCCTGGACACCAGGGAAGTCACTGATTGGAAAGGATTATGTGTACAGTAGGATAAGATGACAATGTCCTGAGTATCACATCACTAAACCTGTGGTCTGTGCAGGAGGGCACTCAGAACTGATAGCTGAGCACCCCTAACAGCCGACAAGATGGAACCTTGAATGGAGACTCTTCCGTTAGTACATTCCATATCGGCATGTATCAAATTGTAAAAAGATTTTAAAAATACCAGTGTCACATGGAAACTGAGTGGGGGGATATATGACAAGGAACAGGCATTCATCCCAATGAAAGACTTTAAAATACAACCAATAGCCTTGGAGGTTGGCCATCTCTGAGTTCTTCTGGTCTACCATCATATATCTGTCCAGCCCCGGTCCCTATAATATCCATTTTCATACAC